>NC_090444.1:1249195448-1249840448 GCF_031143425.1 Pleurodeles waltl | reverse complement strand
AAGGATTGTGCATGACCTCTTCTTGTGTTACATGATGCAGAGTTGCACCTCTAGCTCCCTTTGGGTGGTTTAAGGAGCAATTGTCCCATGACTTTAAATCGTGATCAGAAACGAGGCTTCACACGCAAACATCATGCAGTTCTGTGACTGATATCTACTTTCTTCAGTTGGGGTAAGGTTTAACATTTTTTGTTTGTTTTTGCAAGCAGACATTTTCCCTAGCATACTCCCTATTTTGTTGAATTTAGGCATCAGCACAACCTCAAAGTTGAGAGTGGAGCTCAGGATCTATATTAAAAGGTGAAAAAAGAAAGAAATTGACATAAGCAGGCACGGGTGGTACTTGTACGTGGATTCACACCATCAATTTTCAGCGAGGTGCAAAGCAGTGGCAGAGCGGACAGAGCCATCAACCAGCATGCGGAAGCAATTGCTATTAAAAATCTGCATCCAGTCTGGCTCCTGTGATTATTTTAGAGGCGAGGTATCTTGGGTAGACGTATCAATCGGAAATAAACTTTTAGGCTGCTCTTAGACTATCAGTAATGCATAGAGAACCTAAACAGACAACAGTAGCTCATCCACCAGAGAATGAGATGCATCTAATGCCTACAAAAAGAGTTTGACCCCTTTAGCAGGTTAAGAAAAGCCTCGAGTTGTACATTCAGTTCAATCTGATCTCTGATATTTTACCTTGTGGTGCTTTTATGTATGGAAAAAAACATTCACAGATTATAGTCATAAAAGCGCTTTAAAGAAACTCCCTCCAATCTGCAAGCCAAATCCAACCTGTGAACTCAGTATGGTTATATCCAAACTAATGAGTACATGAAAGCTTTCTCACTATTTCTGTTTGTCAAGCAGTTGGCGACAGATGCTTTCCCAACAGAGCATGACTGGTCATGATCAGAATAAATGTTTTTGGAACCAAATACTTTGAACTATTTATGTTCCCTTTTCACACTCACACAGCTACCTCACTATCCTATAGACTAGCAGTCGTGTACTCTACAAGTATCATTTGGTGCAGTACAACCCTCATGGCAGCTTTGAAGATCTCTCTTAATGAGGCAATACCTAGTAAAGTGCTGCAAATTTAAAATACGAAAATAGGGTTCAAGAAATCCTACCTATCTGCAGGGAAGGATATATCCAATGCTGGAGAATATCTTATTTGACATTTTCCAGGCAACAGAAAAGAAAAGGCTGATGAAAGACAAGAAGGAAAACTTACCTGTAATCCTAGCTCTCTGTCAGGGAATGTTCATGATAGTAATAAGCACTGAGTAGTCTCGTCCTTGTGCAGGATCATGGAGCATTTTAATAAAACATACTTACATATTTCTGTAGGCTAACAGTGACATTTATTTTTTCATTTAAAAACAGTTTATTAAAACAGTCACTTTAGTCACTATGAAAACCAGAGCGACTACAAAAATCTTTCACAAACCCTTTTTAAAAGGCAAAGGAAAGGACAAAGTGCCTGTGAGTGCTTCACTCTTTCTCCTGTGTCCATCATGCCCCCAGGTGACAGTTATACCTGTCCCATTTTTATAGAAACAAGAGGACCCAGTTTAAATGGAAGAAAAGGCTGTACCCTTTATTGTCTGGGTGGATGGGAAGGTGTTTACGTCTATAAACTGGGATTATAGGTAACTTTTTCTATTGAAGGGTATTCTCATCAATAGTCGTAAGCATGGAAGAGAATAGCAAGCCTATGCGACAAAACAGGCAGGCAAGACGTTAAGACAGCTTTAACCATCACCCAAACAGATTTCTCAGGAAAACTTGCCCTGCTTGAGCAAACATTCTCAAATCTGAATCCAGACAATAGTATTTTGTGAATATATGCATGGATCTTAAGGTGGCGGACTTGCATATCTCCAAGACTGGCATACTCCTTAACAGAGTCCCTTGTCAAGGTTTTTTCTCTTGCCTTACCAGAAACCGACTTGTGTGCCAGTTGTTAAGATAGTAGGATGAACAATACTAGTCATTTAGAAATTGGATGTTTTGTTGTGGTTAAACTGGTCCTTACAAGACCTTAATTTACAAGCAGATTCCCTTATCTCTTGTGTCTTATCTAGCTAGAGCTACAAGAACCTTGTTAGATCCAGCTTACGAAGCGCTCTTTCTGCTGGAGTTGAAGGATCTGGAAAGGAAGTTGGAAAAGAATTGTCTGGCTGACATGAAAGTCCTCAACCAGTTTTGGAAGACGACTCACGACTATTCTTATGGAAGACAGAATAAGGTTCACAAGGCAGGAAACTCACTCACTGTAAAGGCCGAAATGATGGGCATCAAGAAGGCAGCCTTCCAGAAAAAATTTAATGAAACTTCATGAATGGACTCAAAGGGAGGACCTATTAACTCGGAAAGTACCACATTCCGTTCTCACACAGGAATTTAATGGGATGGAACACTTACCCAAATACTGTCTAATAATCTGCAATCAGAGTCATTCTCATTAAAGAGGTCTGTGAATGAGATATAATAATGGCACTGATTGACACAATAGGTCAGACCAGGTTAGAGGAAGAAGATAAGGACTCACCACCTTTTCTTGGCACCTGCAGGGGCCATGTTTGTTCTGAATGCATCAGATGCAGAATCTCTTCTACCTGAAGGTGTAAGATGTTCTGGTAGAGAGACTCTTTGCCTCACAGAAAGTCCATACAATCCTGAAGCAAGTTCCAATGTTCACACTGTAAGAATTGAGGAGCCAGGTTGCTAAGTTCAGCGAAGGAAGGGTGGGATGCAGAACCTGGTCCCCATACTTGTACAAGAGATCTGGTCTGGATATCAGTCCCCTATTTTTTCACTCAACTATAAATAGTATGCCTGTGAACCAAAAATACTCCGGCCACTCTGGAGCATTCATCCTGGCTTTTGAGTGATAAAGCTTGATCAGAACATTAGGTATCCGTAGAATGGGAGGAAATGTACACAGAAATTTCTTTGCTCAACCTATCAAAAATGCATTCCCTTTCAGGCATGTCTGGTAGTATGTGGAGTTGTAATCTGTGCAAGTCCTGTGTCTGCCTATTTGGGTATAGCCCCAATCTTGGAAGATGTTTAGCAGAATGTTGTCATTGAGATTCCACTCCACTCATCCTTTTCTTTGAATAACCAACGGAGTAAGTCTGCTTCTATATTTTTAATCTCGGGTCAGTGAACAGCAGTGGTGTGCAATTCTCTTGGGAAGGAAAGGAAAAATAATAAATAGGGAAACACTGGAGGGTAAAAGGGAGGTAAAAAGAGTGAACGGGTGAAAAAAACGTAAAAAGGGAGGAAAAAGGGAGGAAAAATGGAAAGAGAGAGGGGAAAAGGGAAAGAAAGGGAAAAGGAAGGTCGGACTTCAGAGCCAAATGCACCGCTTTCTGTTCCAGAAGGTTGATGAGACATATCTTCTCCTTCTAGGACTATAAATGCCTTGAGCATCTAGGTGACCCATGTGAACTCAGCATCACTGGAGAGTTGCACCTGTAATTGCTGTGTTGGAAAGTCCTACTGGATTGGGATTACCTTCAGTACGTTTCAATGAGCACCACCATGTGAACGGTTAGATGTCGATTGCAACATTTTTGTAAGGGCCTCAAATGAAGTCTGGCATGAGGACGAGAAGAATGCAGGAAGCCATTGATTCTAGAAGGGGATGATAGCAGTGATAGCTGTTGTGCCATCTGATGAGATGGTCTGACATAAGATGTTCACTTTCCTTCAATGGAACTCCTGATGACAAGGAGAAGTCTTCTTTAGTGGTATAGTAGAAGAAGAATACTTGAGCTGAACAGAATATCGATTCTGAACAATATTTAAGACCCATATTATGGAGTGCCGCAATTGAAGATGGTTGAATATACTGGTTGACTAATGGAGAGGTGGGAAGGGAGAATCATTGCTTGGAAAGGGGTTTCCACCGACCAGAAATGGCTGCTGGGGGATGGTTGCGGCCTCTCATTCCCCTTGAGGGCTTATATGAAAGGTATGGCTGCCTATGATGGTGTTACTGCTGTGATCTGTTGAAGAAGATGTCTTAATTAGAAATTATTAATGAGTGCTTATGTATTTTGAATAATTAATTTTGTAGAAAATGAATAATGTTGAGAAAAATAATGCACACGTTTGAAAATGTCACCTTGAAGAATGGCCACCAGTGTTCACGAAATGTACTAATTGATGATTAATAAGCATGAAATATTGAAAATGTATTAGATTAATGTAGTAATATGTCATATTAAGGGGTATGAAGTAAGCTGTATCTTATTAACTATACGCCTTAACTTAGCGAATGTCTTGGCCTAGTTTTGCCAGGCCTCTCGCAGATGCTGTATTTCTTAGCGTTTAATAAAAATGCTGACAGAGTGAACTAACTGTGAAATGTTCATTGCCTTATTAAAAATGCTTAGCAGAAGCTTTCCATGAGAACCAACTAACAGGAGACAGTGTCCTTAAAAGTGTAACAATTGTGTGTAATGAGTGCGAAAAGTACTTTCCCAGGACGAGAACAATGAAGACACTGACTGGAGAAAAAGATGCAACAAATTCGATACCTGACGAGCCGGATGATGCGAACATCGTAAAACAGACCAATCAACGACGTGTGAAGGAAGAAATATTAGAATTCATAGATTTGGTATAGAAAATTTATTGAGTAGAGTAATAACGTAGGATTAATTGACCAATAGGAAATTAGGGGATAGTTTGGGTGACTTTACTATAACACTGTGACAAAGGAAACTTAGACAGATTACAAGACTGGAGATCTTGAGTGAAGGAGCCAGAAGAAGAGACTCAAGACCATGTCATTGGGCTCATACTCTCTGATTGAGAGCCTGATGTTTTGCTGATTGATTGATGACCTCAGGACTAAGACTGATTCTGTTTGCTGACCCATACCATGGATAGGTAGATATGACAATATGTCTGAAATTTATTTTTATGCCTTTCTTTTCTAGGTTTCAACTACGCTGTTTTGGTAGTTTTCTTAGCTAGATGTTTTCTAAATTTGTATTCCAAATTGTTTTGCATGAAGCCCCACATGCTGATGCTAATCTGGGTTAGCTGAGGTTACCTACATGATGACTGACAATTTGCAGGGATAATTGTTTGACGAGTTATCTTGCTGAATCCTATGTATTATACAACCTTATTGCAGCTGACTTTGCTATTGATTTGCACTGTTGCCTTAGAATGTGTAGTGATTCAAGCTTTAATTAGATTGCATTTCTTTTGTCGCTTTGGACAACCAGTCTTGTTTCTATGTGTGTTTTATTTGATATTGAGATTAATCTACATGACTATAGCATTGTTAATATAAGGGAAATAAACTTATTAAAAACTTTTACTACTTTTACTAAAGGTGTGATTATTCAGGGCTGAAAGGTTGTGTGCGTGACAATTACTGACTCCACTGATTATTGAATATTGATTTGACTAATGATTATTGTGTATTGATTATTGTTTATGTACTGGAGCTATGGTAAGAACATCTTACACGAGTCATTCATCGACCTATACGCATCCCCTTGTAAGTTTACTTATTAAGGACTGATGCACTACCAGATCACTGAGGAATGTGAACCCTCTAAGCAAAGAAACATCTGTAGTACAGCGTGTGGCAATTTTGTCTTCTCTAAACCAAAAGCACATAGTGTTTCCATCTCAGTTTTCAAGAGGCTTCTTTCATCATCCACCATGAGCCAAAACCTGAGTTTCCTGAAAATGGCAAATTAAGGATATGCTGTTGAGCCTCTGGTTTCAGCTCAGTTAGCATCAACCCAGACCTTCATTTAAGACAAAATCCTTGACAATAGCCATGAGTAGCCAGATCAGATGTATTTGCCACTGCAATAATGACTTGGTTGAAGAAAAGCATTCCCTCTAAGGATTTACCAAATCTCCTGCCTGGGTTCTCTTGGCAGTCTTTCTGTGATCCTTTGGACATAGTCCCAGAAAGACCCGTCATATCTTCCCAAAAGTGCAGTGTTGCAGGCAGACTTAATTGCTGTTGCTGAACTTGCACACATGTTTCTTCCCAATTAATCCATCCTCTTAATTTCTTTGTCTGGTGGAACAGCAGATACTATTATAGAGTCCAGAAGAAGATCTGTTTGAGAAGTAGAGGATCTTGGTCTAGCGGTCAATACATTTTCAGAAGTCTAGATAGTGCAGATGTCACTGATGCTGGGGTCCAAAATAAATGCACATCAGGATCAAGCAATCCATGAATCAAAGACAAAAGGGGCTTAAATGCTGTTCTCTGATGCTACGTTTTGAAGACTACCAATGTAGTTGTAGTTGGGGGAGGTAGGGAGGTGTCTGTTCAACTGTGTTGCCCCTCTAACCAGTACCTTATTGAAATGTGTATATGTTTTCTACTGACAATAATCTTGCAGGAGCCAAAACAGAGAGAGATGGAGAATAATCACAGGATGGAGATCGGTGCCATTCACAAGAACAAAAACATCTAACAGAAGGTTTAGATTCCCTAGAATGTGATCTTGATCTTCTTCTATTAGATGTTCTAGACCGTGAACTTTGCTCTTTTGGGGCTCTTTTACCTTACAGATCTTACAGCCGCAGCTCGCTGCGTGGTGAAGGGGTAGGGTGGCGCGCTGCAAGGGGGAGGGGGCGAGAGGAATAAACATTAAATAAAAATATATATATATATATATATTTTTTTTTAAACTTAACTGCCTCACCACAGCGCTGCTTCTCTTTCCTGGTCACTGGAGGCATAGTCTTCCAGCCTGCCCAATGCCCAATCCTAACACTGCAAGAAAGCAGCATTAGGATTGGCTGGAGCGCCCTGGCTGGGTGCTCCCAGGCAAACTGCAAGCCTGTGCCTACTTTCTCTAGCCCGGCAACACAGTGCCAGGTTGGTGAGAGCACAGTGTGCATGTGTGTTTGGTCGGGCCAAGACGGCCGGCCAAACAAACATGCACACTGAGGGGAGTGCTGTGCACTCCCCCTTTGTCCCCGTCATCCCCCATGGCCCTGCCCCTTTAACAATAAAACGCTAATAAACAAAGGGAGAGGGCGATGCTCCTCCGCCATAGCGGAGGAGCAGCCGCTGCTTACAGGAGCAGAGGGAGGTGTCAGATGTGAATGTATTGAAGGGAGCTGGACTAGCGTGAGTGCCTGGGGAGAAATATGGAGAATTAGAGCCCCTTGGCAAAAGTGTCGGAGACATAATTTTCTCAAGGTTGCCTTGTCTGTCAAAGAATAGGTTCTAGATTACCCTGGATCAAGGGTGTGGAGTACTTTTCTTCAATTCTCAAAGCCAATTCAAAGATAAAGGCAACTTCTTCCAAGAGGATGGTTTCTGAGAATGCTGAATCCCAGTATAACGCAACATCAATAGAACTGGTGGTCTCGACATCGAACAGGTTTTCAAAGGCATGTATCTTTTCTGCCTAAACATCGATGGAGTCTGTTTACTAGGTCCTGGTTTAGTTCTCACTTGTAGCAATCGATAGCAGTTGACTGAGAGCATCTGCCTGGTCGTTCTGACATCCTCAAAGGTGTTTCACTGCAATATCGATTTTGTGAGAAATGGCCCAGTTCCATCATAGTTGAACCGCTTCTGCGAGAAGTCGGGACCACATTCCCCTGTGCTTTGCTATTTAGAACATAGATGTGCTATTGTCTGTTTCGATGAGGACTGCTTGACCTTGTAGCCTCAGAAGGAACACAAGAAGGCCTAGCGTTATGGCTTGGAGCTCCAACCCACTGATGTGAAACATCTTCTCAGATGTCCCAGAAGCTCCTTCTTGAAGCCTTTCCTGCAGGCAAGGTAGTCTGATCTTCTGCCTGTCCTCTCCTGGAAAACTTCTGACAGTGGCTAGACCTCAGGACGATGGCCTTTTGGTAGGCATCCAATACAAACTCTTTGAGGGTCCTAACTGGGCAATATTTGTCCCACAAGCAGGGCACTTCACAAAAAGTGAAGGCATTCAAAGACAAAATATGGGTATTTTCTGTCTGAGAAAATATCTAAACCCTTCATCAAGTGCATAAAAAAAGTGAGGTTCGGAAAGATTTCTTATAAAAGAAAACAAAAGGCAGAGCACAATCTAACAGAATTCTGTTACCAGGAATTGTAAAAAGAAATGACTTAACGTCACCTTTCAGATGTAATGGGACACAGAAGGAAGGGTGAAGCACTTAAAGGAGTGACCATTTTTTGTATGTATTTACATTGCAACCTATCTGCTAACACTGCCCTTCATTCCCTTTCCTTTTATAAAAGGTTTGTGAAAGATTTTCTCTAGTCACTTTGGTTTACTCAGTGACTATTTTATTAAATTGGATGATTAAAAAAAAAAAATTAAACAGGTTGCAAACATTTATTTTCATTACTGTGGCGCTCATTTCTAAACAAAGGTATTGTTCCAGTGTATATATGTAAATTTTTAGGTATAGTTTATTAAAGTGCCATGGGATCAGCTGTCACCACACATGAATGTACCACAACTCAAGGGGTTTTTATCATGCATTCCTGTGGTACCTATAAATGTGTGTGTGTGTATATATATATATATATATATATATATATATAAAATTTCACTTAAAAAAACAAAGGTTACAGGGACGTTATAGTTAGTCACATTTTAAACGTTCGAAACCACAGAAAACCACCTGTTATAGTTAGAGTTATCTCAAGTAACTTTAACTCGTGCTCTAAGGTAACTTTAACCCGCACCCCTGCCATGCAATTTGGTTGTCAAAAATGTTACTGCAAATATTAAATTGATATCATCAATGATGTTATCAAAGATGTCATGAGTGCCGTAATTTGTGGGGTAATTAGCAGTGCATGGCAAGGGCGCAAGGCCACCAATCATAGATCAACTGAGTCTGCCATCTTGGACCAGTAATATGGGTGTGCCCAACATATCAATGCCAAAAGAGCATAGCAAGTTTATTGTATCAAGCTGAAGATTCTGCAAATATTGCTAGATTGGTTTAACAACTATATTAAAGTTGACCGGCTGAATATATCATTATGTTGGAAACTAGACAGAATAACAACTGTCAACATTTCCACTTTTGGAAAAGGTGTAAAAAATAAAGCTATGTCATCATCATGAAGCCGCCAACACCCTAGATAATCATCACACAATGTGCATGACAGAATATAATATTCACTCAATATAAATAAATACCAGTAAAGTAGACTGAATACACATAATCATTAGTACACCCAAAGGTTGTGGGGAAGAAAAAGCCTGCCGCTTTATCATTGCCAATATTGTGTTTTGGTTATGCACAGTACATGTAAACAGTTTTATGGAGTAGAAGACACGCAGTCATGAACACATAGTTCAAAATAAATCAAGCTAAATACAATAAAATAAAATCTTGCCCGTCAAATCCATTTCCTGCATAGGGGACGGAGGCTTAATATATACGCAACTTTGTTTAGCCCATTTGGCCCAGATTGTAACTACCACACACCACATGTAGACATGATATTGTTGTTCCCCATACACGTCAGACTGACTCGCAAGATGGAATAGTTTCTTACCTGGAACTCCAGTTCTCTTGTAGGGGAATCTCCTTTGAAGTCATACGCATTTGAATAGTTCCGCCCACGTGTGGGTATGCCAGAGCACCTCTTTATAGAATATCTTCTTAAGTGTAGATGTTCCCCTTACTTCAGGAAGGCCTGCAGAAATACTTAAGAAAGAACATAATATGCAGCCTAGGCAAACAGGCTACAGTAGTGCAATTCTTCAGATTGTATTTAGAAAGGGGTTAAAACATCCATACAGATGCACAATTTGAGGTAAATGTTTTACACCAGACCTCAAATCTCCTTCACAAACCCTCTTCTGTAAAAGTAAGATATGAAGAATAAAAGGACAGTGCAACCCCAGACTGCTATTATGCAAGTCTAAAAGGTGGCTGTGCCTTTAAGGCTGCTGAGACCACCAGTATCCCATCAGGTTCAGCAGGTGGCAGCTGCTTCAGTTCTTTGCGACAATATAAATGTAATACTTTCCTCTATGTCCACCAGGGAGGAGGGAGATCTGCTTATGACTTCAATGCAGATTCAGCTACAAGAGAACTGTAGTTACAGGTAAGAAACTATTCCTTCTCTTGTAGGGGATCTCCATTGATGGTCATAAGCATTTGAATAGAATAGCAAGCCCATCCCCCATAATCGCGGTGGAAAGGACAGAGGAGAGATCAGACTAGTAAGAACATTTCTGAGGGAAGCTTGCCATACTTGAGCATCTGTTCTGCTGTCAGCGTCCAAAAAGTAGTGTTTGGTGAATGTGTGAACAGATCTCCATGTAGCTGCTTTACAAATTTCGGCAATAGGGACATTTTTCACCAGACAAAACTTCAAGACCCTATTTACATCTAGGGAATGAAGGGTTCTCTCTGCTGGAGTAGAAGCATTCTGGCAAAGAAATTGACGGATTGACATGAAAATCCAAAGAAACTTTGGGACGAAATTTCAGATCAGTTCTGAGAACTACCTTATTAGAGTGGAGGACTGTATATGGTTTGTTAGTACATAACGCTTGCATTTCGCCAGCTCTACGAGCTGATCTGATCCCTTCGAGGAAAGCTGCTTTCCAAGAGAGATGCTGTAGAGATGCCTTATGAAGAGGCTCAAATGAATCTTGCATTAAATGTGGAATGGGTATGTTAAGCTCCCAGGGAGAGGAAGGACATCTGATTGGAGGGGAAGTAGGAAGGTCTTTTTTAATTCCTCAAGGAAATCTTTAATTACTGTGATTTTGAAAGGAGAGGTTTGTGAAGGACATTTTCTGTAGGTAGTAACAGCCACTAAATTAACTTTTATGGAAGAGAACTGTAAGCCAGAGTTTGCCAAATAGAGGAGGTAAGGAAGGATGGCTTCTTCCTGACAAGATGTAGGGTCTAAGGCCTTGGAAGCACCAAATGCAGAATCTTTTCCACTTGAAGGCATAAGCTGTACAAGTTGACGGCCGTTTAGCCTCTTTAAGAATGTCCCATGCTCTCTTGCAGTAGGTTCAGGTGTCCATACTGCACTAGCTCAGGAGCCATGCTGCCAAATTCAAAGTGTAGGGACTGGGGTGAACCATCTATCCTCCGAACATCATTAGTAGGTCTGGACAGTATGGCAGCTTGAGGTGTGGATGCTGTAACCTTTGAAGGAGGTCCGTGAACCACCACTGACTTTGGTCACTCTGGGATATCAGGATGAGTTTGGCTCTTGAGTGGGACAGCTTGAGGAGGACTGCTGGGATCAGTGGGTTTGGAGTAAAGGTGTAGAGAAATTTGCCTGGCCAGTCAATCCATAGGGTATTCCCCAGAGTCCCTGGTTGGAAGTACCTTAATGCGAAGTTTTGGCATTTCTTGTTTTTGTGCTGTGGAGAACAAGTCAATGTGCGCAGAGCCACACAGCCTGAAGATGTTTTGCACAACGTCGTCGTGAAGGGCCCAACCGTGGTTTTCTTACAGGACCCTGTCAAGGGTGTCTGCCTGTACATTTTGCACATCTGGGAGGTGAGTTGCCACGATCTGCATGTTTCTGGCTATGAGCCATCTCCAAATTGCTTGGGTTTCATGGGACAAAGGTCTGGACCTTGTTCCCCCCTGCTTGCTGAGGCAGTACATGGTGGTTGTATTGTTAGTCTGAACAAGCAGGGACTGGGTCTTGAATGATGGGCAAAACGCTTCAAGCACTATGTGGACTGCCCTGAACTTGAGAGACCATTTGCCTTGTGTTTGGAGATAATCCATGTGGGCTCCCCACCCCAGAAACAATGCATCTGTTACTATTGTTAGGCAAAGGGCTTGCTGGTGGGAAGGCATCCTGTGGAGAAAGTTGGTCGGAGAGCACCACCACGTCAGACTGCTTCACATGAGAGGAGAGGATGATCTTATCTTCCCCAGTTGCCTGTCGCTTGTTCTCACTGATCCATGAGACATTCCTGAAGGGGACGCATGTGAAGGCATGCATTCGGAGTGCGGTAGATACATAAGGCCATGGAGCTGAGAAGGGAGGACACTGACCTCACCGTGGGATAAGAGACTTTCATTTGAGATTGACATTTCCGACAAACTGATGAAAATATCTCCTCTGGAGACACTCTTGCCTGTATGGTGTAGGGGGTGGCCCATAAATACTGCAGAGTCTGAACTGGAGTGGATATTGACTTACTGTGGTTGATGTATGGACCCAAACATTGGAGGACTTCACAAGTCCAGTTGTAATGTTGTTGGGCTTCTTGTGAAGTTGACGCTTTGATTAGTCAATCATCTAGATAAGGAGAGATGAAGATTCAGTGCCTTCTGAGATGTGCAAAACCAAAATACCAGGAGCAGCCCTGTCAACCCAGAACTTGGGGCACCATATATATATATTTTTAACAACAATAGTTCCTGGAAAATTATTAAAAAACAAGAAACAAAATCAAGAAGAAGGGGCCAACACACAATATAATACAAAGTGACACAAATAATTATTCAATAATCATGTTTATACCATTAAAAAAGGCTCTGCAATTCACACTAACATATATATAAACATAACAAACAGTGTTTAATCGGTTCTGTGCAGCGGGCGTAACGGTTAGTCCTGCGGCACAGTGCTCATGTGCCGAGGGCGTAACCATTACGTCCTCGGCACTGAGCTCAGAGGGAGCGCTAGCACTCCCTCTGTGGGCTTCCCTCCCACCCCCCCAAGGCAGGGATGGAAGAAGAAGCCCTTCCCTTTCCACCCCGCCCCTCCCCACCCCCCGTAATTACATCAGCGCGCGATCGCTCGCTGCCATCATTACACAGTGACGGTCGCACTGGAAGCCATTTGCTTCCAGTGCGAGTACAGAGAAACAGGTGAGTTTCTCCTCCGGCGGGTAGGGGGCTATAAACAAAGAGGCACTGGGGGAAAGGAAAGGGTTTTCCTTTCCCCCGGTGCCTCTTTGAGCATTCCTGCTGCCCGATCACATTGCGATCGGGCAGCAGGAATGCCCAGTAGACGCCAGGGATTTTTTATTTTTTTTTGCAATGTTTCGTGTTTGGGTGCGGCCCCTTGGGCAAGGGTCGCTCCCATTTGAGGGGCATGTTTGTGTGGCCATTTCTGCCCCCCTTGGAGGCAGATCGGCCTAATATTTTTAGGCTGATCTGCCCTCAAGGGGGGCAGAAACCACTAGAACACCAGGGATTTTGGTTAAAAAAAAAAAATTGTGGGAAAAGGGGGCAATGAACTGTTGGCCATTTCTGCCCCGCTTGGGGGCAGATAGGCCTTTTATTTTTAGGACCATCTGCCCCCAAGGGGGGCAGAAGCCACTTAGACACCAGGGATAGTGTGTGAGTGTGTGTGTGTGTGTTAGTGGAGGGGGGGCGGCCCCATGGGCAAGGGTCGCCCACCCTTTGGGGGTACGTGTACCAAGACCATTTCTGCCCCCCCTTGGGGACAGATCGGCCTATTATGTTTAGACTGATCAGCCCCCAAAGGGGGCAGAAACCACTAGAATGCCAGGGATTTTTTAAATATGTTTATTTATGTGTGGGGGCGTCCCATTGGGCAAGGGGTGCCCCCCCAAGGGGGGCATTGAACTGTTGCCCATTTCTGTCCCCAAGGGGGGCAGATGGGCCTATTTATTTTAGGCCCAAAAGCCACTTAAACACCAGGGATAGTGTGTGTGTGTGTGTGTTAGTGGAGGGAGGGCGGCCCCTTGGGCAAGGGTCGCCCCCCCTTTGGTGGCAGGTGTACCAAGGCCATTTCTGCCCCCCTTGGGGACAGATTGGCCTATTATTTTTAGGACGATCTGCCCCCAAAGGGGGCAGAAACCACTAGAACGCCAGGTATTTGTTTCTATATGTTTATTTATGTGGGGGGGCGTCCCTTTGGGCAAGGGGCGCCCCCCCAAGGGGGGCATTGAACTGTTTGCCATTTCTGCCCCCCTTGGGGGCAGATGGGCCTATTTCTTTTAGGCCCATCTGCCCCCAAGGGGGGCAGAAGCCACTTAGACACCAGGGATAGTGTGTGTGTGTGTGTGTTAGTGGAGGGGCGGCCCCTTGGGTTGGTGCCTTGCTGTGGCTTTATAGCTCACGAGCTGTGAGTCATTGGTTCAGTTTTTTGGCCTTTCAGTTATTAACAGTGCATTTCATTTTTGTGAAATCTCTTGTTAATAAAATTTGATCCACTGAACCATCACTCACCCTCATGCCAAATCCAACCAGTATGTGTGGTAAAAATGACAAAACCTGCTCTGCTGTAATCAGGCGTCGCAGCACACCTGTGACACGCTAGGTGCCTCGGTGGGACCCCAATGATGAAGCATGCCACCAACTTAGTTGGTGGGTGAGGGGTCTTTTTAACATAACCTAAGTGCATTTCTTTTCACAATTTTAGTGTTTGGAACATCACATATGTATGTGAACACACCAAAATGATCTATTGCAAAACGGTGTTTTGGAGGGGCACCTATGGTTTTGGTCCCGGGTGCGGCCTTCATCTGGGGAAACCTACCAAACCCAGACATGTTTTAAAAAATGACACCCCAAGAAGTCCAAGGAGGTGTGGCTTGCCTGGATCCCCCAACATTTTCTTACCCAGACTCCTCGGCAAACCTCAAAATTTGCATTAAAAAATCATATTTTCCTCACTTTTCTTTGTAGGATCACCTCTGCGGCACACATTTCCTACCACCCAGCATTCCCCTCAGTCCCCAAAGTAAAATGATACCTCACTTGCATGGGACCCCAAAGCAGAGGCAGCCTAAAAGATGTATAAAAGAAAAATATGTGCTTATCAACTTGCTGTGCTATCCCCTCAATCTCTACAAGTTTTTGGCCTTTTTCTGTTGCAGGCACTAGGGCCACCCCCACAAGTGAGGTACCATTTTTATCGGGAGACTTGGGGGAACGCTGGGTGGAAGGAAATGTGTGGCTCCTCTCAGATTCCAGAACTTTCTGTCACCGAAATTAGAGGAAAAAGTGTTTTGGGGCCAAATTTTGAGGTTTGCAAAGGATTCTGGGTAACAGAACCTGGTCAGAGCCCCACAAGTCCCCCCATCTTGGATTCCCGTAGGTGTCTAGTTTTTAAAAATGTGCTGGTTTGCTAGGTTTCCCCAGGTGCCGGCTGAGCTAGAGACCAAAACCCACAGGTAGGCAGTTTTTAAAAAACACATCTGTTTTCTGTGGAAAAATGTGATGTGTCCATGTTGTGTTTTGGGTCATTTCCATTTGCGGGCGCTAGGCCTACCCACACAAATGAGGTACCATTTTTATCGGGAGACTTGGGGGAACGCTGGGTGGAAGGAAATTTGTGGCTCCTCTCAGATTCCAGAACTTTCTGTCACCGAAATGACAGGAAAAAGTGTTTTTTTGGCCACATTTTGAGGTTTGCAAAGGATTCTGGATAACGGAACCTAGTCAGAGCCCCACACTTCACCCCATCTTGGATTCCCCTAGGTGTGTAGTTTTCAAAACTGTGCAGGTTTCCCTAGGTGCTGGCTGAGCTAGAGGCGAAAATCAACAGCTAGGCACTTTGCAAAAAACAGCTCTGTTTTCTGTGGAAAAATGTGATGTATCCACGTTGTGTTTTGGGGCATTTCCTGTCGCGGGCGCTAAGCCTACCCCCACAAGTGAGGTACCATTTCTATCGGCAGACTTGGGGGAACGCTGGGTGGAAGCTAATTTGTGGCTCCTCTCAGATTCCAGAACTTTCTGTCACCGAAATGAGAGGAAAAAGTGTTTTTTGGCCAAATTTTGAGGTTTGCAAAGGATTCTGGGTAACAGAACCTGATCAGAGCCCCACAAGTCACCCCATCCTGGATTCCCCTAGGTGTCTAGTTTCCAAAAATGCGCTGGTTTGCTAGGTTTACCCAGGTGAGCTAGAGGCCAAAATCCACAGTTAGGTAGTTTGTAAAAAAAAACTCTGTTTTCTGTGGAAAAATTTGATGTGTCCACGTTGTGTTTTGGGGCATTTCCTTTCGCGGGCGCTAGGCCTAAATCCACAAGTGAGGTACCATTTTTATCGGAAGACTTAGGGGAACGCTGGATGGAAGGGAAGTTTTGGCTCCTCTCAGATTTCAGAACTTTTTGTCACCGGAATGAGAGGAAAAAGTGTTTTTTGGGCCAAATTTTGAGGTTTGCAAAGGATTCTGGGTAACAGAACCTGGTCAGAGCCCCACAAGTCACCCCATCTTTGATTCCCCTAGGTGTCTAGTTTTCAAAACTGCTAGGTTTCCCTCGGTGCCGGCTGAGCTAGAGGCCAAAATCCACAGCTGGGCACTTTACAAAAAACAGCTCTGTTTTCTTTGTGAAAATGTGATGTGTCCACGTTGGGTTTTGGGGCATTTCTTGTCGCAGGTGCTAGGCCTATCCACGCAAGTGAGGTACCATTTTTATGGGGAGACGTGGGGGAACACGGAATAGCAAAACAAGTGTTATTGCCCCTTGTCTTTCTCTACATTTTGTCCTTCAATGTAAGACAGTGTGTAAAAAAGACGTCTTTTCACATGCTAGTATGGGCACCCCGGAATTCAGAGATGTAATAACCACTGCTTCTCAACACCCTATCTTGTGGCCATTTTGGAAATACAAAGGTTTTCTTGATACCTATTTTTCACTTTTTATATTTCAGCAAAGGAATTGCTGTATACCCAGTATAGAATAAAAACCCATTGCAAGGTGCAGCTCATTTATTGGCTCTGGGTACCTAGGGTTCTTGATGAACCTACAAGCCCTATATATCCCCACAACCAGAAGAGTCCAACTGACGTAACAGTATATTACTTTCAAAAATCTGACATCGTAGGAAAAAGTTACAGAGTAAAACGTGGAGAGAAATGGCTGTTTTGTTCACCTCAATTTCAATATTTTATTTCAGCTGTTATTTTCTGTAGGAAACACGTGTAGGATCTACACAAATGACCCCTTGCTGAATTCAGAATTTTGTCTACAGAAGTGTTTAGCTTTCTGGGATCCAGCATTAGTTTCTCACCCATTCTGGTCACTAACTGGAAGGAGGCTGAAAGCACCAAAAATAGCAAAAATGGGGTATGTCCCAGTAAAATGTCAAAATTGTATTGAAAAATTGGGTTTTCTAATACAAGTCTGCCTGTTCCTGAAAGCTGGGAAGATGGTGATCTTGCCACCACAAACCCTTTGTTGATGTCATTTTCAGGGGAAAAAACACGAGCCACCTTCTGCAGCCCTTTTTTTTTTTAAAACAAAATTTCCACTATATTTTGGCTAATTACTTGGTCTCCTTCAGGGCAACCCACAAAGTCTGGGTACCTCTAGAATCCCTAGGATGTTGGACAAAAAGAACGCAAATTGGGCGTAGGTAGCTTATGTGAACAAAAAGTTATGAGGGCCTAAGCGCGAACTGCCCCAAATAGCCAAAAAAAGGCTCGGCACACGAGGGGAAAAGGCCTGGCAGCGAAGGGGTTAAACAAAAAAAGCAGTGAATCCAAATAAAATAAAAAATTTAAAAAAACAATAAGTCTTCACAAGAAACAAAGAGTTGTTTGTATCCAATCAGCTTTAGAACGCATCAACAGCGTTTCGACCCTTTGCTGTTTCCAGGGTCATCATCAGGACATATAAATAATGGAGCATATACAATAATATCCTCTTCTAACACTAAGCATTAATGAGCAAAGAAGAACAAATCTAGGTTTCAAAGTAAGTAATTAAGCACAAATGGTTCCAGACTTTTATAACCAGGTCACGATCCCTAGTCGGCACAAAGAAAGCATATAAAATAGTGCACAACAAGGTCCAGAATCAATCTTTAAATCACATCTAATCTATGCCATTGGCATGAGTAAATCAAGCCTCAAATTAGCTCGACTGCTTCACCCTACCAACTTCCAGGTTCTGTCTGAGGATAAAACTGGTGTTGGGAAGGCCTGAAGGCACATCTTTGTTCTTTTGATGTTTCGAGGCCGACGGACTTTATGGTTTCCATTTCCGACTTTAAGCGAGCAATTTCATTGTCTGTGTGGCTGCCGAAGAGGGTAGATCCAGAAAATGACCGATTCAAAATCAGTTGCTGTGACTTGGATTTTAACGACGTGAGCAGTAGCCAAGAATGTTGTTGCAAGGCTATACTATGACAATGTTCATGAGCAGCTTATAATGAAGAATGTGCTACAGTGCAGATTACTTGGTTTGCTACCATGAGGTCTTCATTAACTAGGTTTAGGAAGTCCTCTCTCCTGTCCCTGGGAAGGTCCAGAAAATTGTTGGATAGAGTCCCAGAGCGCTCTATCATATCTACCCAAGAAGGCGGTGGCACTTGCGGGTTTCATGGTGGTCACAGTGTGTTATAAACTTGCGACCCACAGAATGCAATTTACTGCTTTCCTTATCAGTAGGAACAGAAGACGCAGGAGTGGTAGAATGAAACTTCTTGGCTGCCAGAATGACTACTGAGTCAAGGGGTGGATCCACTCTAAGGAATAGAGGATCTTGCCTATATTTCTTCTGTAGCCTCGAAGGAGCCATTTTGGTGGTCGCTGGGGTGAGAAAAAGCTCCATTGTAGGCTCCAACAGTCCAGGTACCAATGGAAGTAGGGGCCTTGACGCCGATCTTTGTTGAAGTGTCTTAAAGATAACAGATGTGTTAGGTGTAGGAACCAATATCTGTATGTTTAGCTTTGCTGGGCCCCTTACTAAAACCTCCTGGAAGGTGGCTGTTGCCACTGGAGAGATGCAAAGGGCAAAGAATCTGTTAATGTCGGTGACTAGTGTCCTGTTGATGATGAGGACGTTGTGTGCCTGGATCGATGTCTAGATGTTGTCCTTGTTCAAAAACAGATGGCTATGATGCCGAGTGCGCCTAGAAGACGACAAACGCCTTGAATGATGCCTGTGGTATTGTGACCGATAGCTCATTCTGGAGCACGATCTAGTCTGTGGCGGTGCCGAAGGCGCCGGTGGATGTGCAAAAGTTGCAGGTTGAGGAGGAGGTGAAGGAGATGGAGGAGGTGGTGGAGGAGATACATGAGGTGGAGGCACGAATCTGGCAGTACTATTGGCGATGAAGGTGAATAGACCCTTGACTACTCCCAGTCAGCTGAACAATCTATATGCCTCCTTTTTCTCCTCGAGGTCAAGATGGAATTTAACCTCCAATGGCGGCCACCGTCAACGACGCCTCAATGTCGATCTCCTCGACGTTGAACAGCTCCTTGGTGTTGAAGGATCTGGCTGCCTCAACATCGATATGCTCCTTGATGTCGATCTCACAGTTTGCGTCGACAGCGTACGGGTGTTTCCTTGTCTCTACGTCAATCTGTGTTTTTTCCTCAATGGCGAACCAGTCCTTGACAGCGAGCAAGTCGGTGCCATACCTGGTCTTGACGTTGACTCCCTCAACGACGACCGGAAAAGATGGCGTTTGAGCTGGCACTCTTTGTGGACCTTTCACAGCTCTCAGAGGCAGATATGAGAGCGCTGGTAGAGGACTGACCTTCTACTCGCTCTGAAGTCTCACTTGCTGTCTGCAGCATTCTTCTGTGCCATGGAGGAGAGTCTTCTCTCTCAGGGTACGTCGTGAAAACTTCTTGCAATGCAGACACTGGTTTGGAAGATGACTAGAGGGAAGGCAGAGAATACAGACCCAGTGAGGGTTTGATTTAGCCTTTTTCCTCCCACAGGCAGAACACTTGTCAAACTGAGAAGGCATAATAATGGAAAGAATGCCTCACGTTTCTGTCAGAAAAAGCCTCAAAATGTGGGACAATGATGAAAGACGGCAAGTTAAGTAGCTTAAACCAAAATTTTAAAGAAAAAAAGCTTAGAAGGCCGAGCTCAGTGCTCCAGGATCCTGTCACCAGGTACCTGAAAAAAAGAACTGAAGCAACTGCTTCCTGTCGAGCATGATGGGATACTAGTGGTCTCTACAGCCTTAAAGGCACAGTCACTTTTTAGACTCTCATAATAGCAGCCTATGGGGCTACACTCTCCTTTTATTCTTCATCTCTTACTTTTACAGAAAAGGGTTTGTGAAGGAGATTTGAGCACTGGTGTAAAACATTCGCTTAAATTATGCATCTATATGGGTGTTTAATCCTTTTCCGAATACAATTTGAAGACTTGCAACACTGTAGCCTGTTTGCCTATGCTGCATATTATGTTCTTTAATTGTTTCTACAGGCCTTCCTGAAGTAAGGCGAACATCTACACTTAAGAAGATATTATATGAAGAAGTGCTCGGAAATGCCTGCATGTGAGCGGAACTATTCAAATGCTTATGTCTTTAATGGAGAGCCCCTACAAGAGGATTTATTTTATTGTATTCTATTTTGAAATATGCGCTCATGAGACTGCATGTGCCTTGTATTTTTCTCCATACAGCTGTTTGCCTGTAGCACGCATAACCGACAACCAATATTGCAAATGATAACAGCGGCAAGCTCTTTCTTCCTCACAATCATTGGATGTACTAATGATTATGTATATTTAGTATACTTTACTGGTATTTATTTTGTATTATTGAGTGAATATTATATTCTGTTATGCACATGGTGTAATGATTATGTAGGATATTGGCGGCTGTTGAGATAGGTATTTATTTTTTTTACATATTTTTCAAATGTGGCCCTGTTGGCGGTTGTTATTCTCTTTCATTTCCAACCCGATGACGTATTCAATCAGTCAGGTTTGATATAACTGTTAAACCAATCTGTCAACATTTGGAAAATCTTCAGCTTAACACAATAGTCTTGCTCTGATCATTTGGCATTGATATGTTGGACACATCTGTAATACTAGTCCAAGATGGCGGACTCACTTGCTCTATGATTGGTGGCCACGATAATTCCAGTTCTTTGTCACTGTTTACTTTCACAATGTATGCTTTTAATGGAGTTGGTATTAAAAATCCCTTCATGTGTGCTCGAGGCCGTCAGGCCGAAATGCATTGCAGGTGTTGGAGCCCTTTATTAAATGCGTAAGCCTTCCATTCTGAGTGGATGTGACTCTTTCATGGAGAGTGGTATGGGATTCAGTTTTCTGGAGTCCCCGTCAGACACATGGCTTTTGCGGACAATCTATGAAAGTGATATACATATATGTATTTTTAGTTATCTTTTTGGGGGGGAACAGACACACACATTTTAACTCGTCTGAACCCTGCTATGAATTCCACTACCCTCAAAAATCCCTTACCCATCACTCAACCTGTACTAATAACCCTTTACTAGCCCGTACCTTTACCTATCCCTCAACCCTAAAACCCTTTACTATCCCGTACCCTTACCTCTTTCTAAACCCTAAAAACCCTCACAGCCCCTTCACCTAGCACGGAGTCAGCCCTCCTTATAGTGACGGAGTCAGCCCGGCAACTTTTGGACCAAGGGGCTTATGTAGCCGTGATCTTACTTGATCTTAGCGCAGCTTTTGATACGGTGGACCACAACCTTCTCTGCTGTAGGCTCTCTGAATTAGGGATAGGAGGTTTAGCACTGTTTTGGCTGTCCGCTTTTGTCAAAGGAAGATCTTTTCAAGTTCTGGCTCGAGCCTTCTTTTCCCATATTTTTCCATTGACTTGTGGAGTCCCTCAGGGCTCCTCCCTTAGTCCAACTCTTTTCAATGTTTACTTATCCCCGCTGGCTAAAGTGATCGCTCCCTATAATCTGTCCTTGGTCGCTTATGCCGACGATACTCAGCTTGTAGTATTACTATCTAGTTCTGGGGACTCGTCCGCGGCCAACCTTTCGTGTTGTATGGAAGATATTGGAGGTTGGATGATCCAGTCTAAGCTTAAATTTAATGATGGAAAGTCAGAAGTCATTGTATTAGGCAATGGCTCCCCAGCCTCTCCCCTCTCACTGCACTCTGAGGCTTTCAACAACCTTCCTCCCCCCAAGGCTCAGGTAAAAAGCCTTGGTTTTTGGTTGGATTCCCGCCTGACTATGGATTATCAAGCAAAAAGAGTCTCCTCTACTTGTTTTGGCATTTTAAGAGTCCTTAGGAAGATTTTTAATCTTCTTCCCTCTACGGCCAGAAGAATCCTCGTTCAAACTTTGATCCTTTCCCGCCTGGACTATGGGAACTCGCTGTTTCTCAGCTCCCCGGCTTATGTCATAAAGAAGCTGCAGACAGTCCAGAAGGCAGCGGCCAGGCTTCTTATTAATCTTCCCAGAGATTTATCCGCAAAGCCTGCTCTTGTAACACTTCACTGGCTCCCCATTAAGCAGCATACCCATTTTAAAGCCCTGTGTATTGTTCACAGAGCCCTTCAGGATAAGGGTCCGATGTTTTTTAGAAAGCGGCTATATCTCTATGCCCCCTCTCGAAGTTTGAGGTCTTCCTCCTCCCGACATGTCATCATCTTGCGGTCCAAGAGAGCCTGGGGAGCCAATTCCTTTTCCACCAAGGCTGCACGCCTTTGGAATGATCTTCCCTCTGAGCTTCGTCATGAACCCTCAGAGCAGCTTTTTAGAAAAAAACTTAAGACTATTCTTTTCTGTAGGTAACTTTCTGAATTCTCCTGCTGCTGGCATTAGTCATGTTACGTTAGCGCTGGGATGCCTTAGGGTAACTACGCGCTTTATAAATCCTTAAAACTAAACTAAACTAAACCCCTAACCCATCCCTGAACCCTAAAAACCCTTCACTAAACAGCACCCTTAATATTCCTGAACCCTAAACACAACTTACTACCCCTACCCTTACCCATTCCTGAATCCTAAAATGCCTTACAAACTTGAACTCTTACCCATCCCTGAGCCCTTAAGCGTTTCGCACCCCTTACTTTCCATTAATTCCCTTACTAAAATGTAATTTAAAAAGCACCTCTGTGGTGAAATTGTGTGTTGTAAAGTGCTAGAAAATGGTATGTGTGGTACTTACCTGTATGGTAATGGTCGCATTGTAAATTTAACGTGTAACATTAGTGTTGTGTTGTAAAGCTTTAATACAATCCTAACCATGGACCAGACTGTTCAGTGTTCACGACTATCAAGAGGAGGCCGTGGAAGAGAATCTTGTTTACTACATCCAGCAACTTATACTTTGGACTTTAAAAATGTCACATATAACGTATTTTGTTCACAATAATCTTCTGTTTATTCCTTTTAAGACAATTTTCGATCAGGTTTTTACCCCTCAATGAGAAATGCTATGGAATTCAAATTGTAAACGTTTGTTAAGTCAATTCATTTCTATGTTTGCAGTTGTGCATGACAAACGATACATAGATTTATACATAACTTGTGCTAACAAAAAAGGCTGTAAACTAAGTTAACTGCAATTATTACTTACCAGTAGCTTCTGTGTATTCTTCTGTATGGTTCAGGGCATCAGTGCCTATATAAAAATACGGATGAATTCCTGGAAGGACAAACGTAACGTTTCCAAAATCCGTGGAACCTAAAAAAATAAAAAAAAAGTTCTGAAAGGTCGTGCCTGTTGAAATACAGCTTACAAGACATGGTTAGAAAACAAGGTGTTGCGAAATTAAATATAATCAGTGCTTTAAATGGGCCAATACTCACCGATACGGAGTACAAGCACTTCTTTATTTTACCCCCCAAGAGTACCAGAAGTTCTCTGCTACAAAGGTACCGGTACTCACTGCAACAGGTCCGCTCTTAAAGAAAGAAACAGTCATCATGTGGGCATGCACCAAATTTCTACTTTGGGGTGAAGATTCTCATGATGGCCATTTCACACCGGTGGTGACGAGTCACGGCAGAGCAGCATGTGACGTCACCTGCCAGGTAGCTGTGTGGTGGGAAGGAAGGGGAGCCTTTTAAAAAGCGCAACTTGCTCTGGTTTTCCCTTTCTTCTTTGCCAGCACAGAAAACACTCTCATCATACATCAGACGAGGGGGCAGAGCAGCTGCAAAAGAGTTGCCACCAGATTAGGGACCCAGCCAGGAGTCAGCAAGGAGGACCGTCATTAACCAGGACAGGACTCCTGCTGGACTCGACTGTCCATTTATAGAGCAACATCAAGGGAGTCTCAGCAACTGGACCCTCCGACCATCCACGACTGGATTGCTGAAGCACCTGAGCTCTTTCAAGGCAGCGCACACAACAATCTTCCAGATCAGGTAAGTCTCTGTCTGTATTGGGACTGAGGTCAAAGTGGGCAGAATCGGAGGGGCACGAGTTAGTTAAATGCTTTTTTTTTTAAGTTCCCTCATGTTTTTGTAAAGAGACAACCGTCCTGGGACGGTTAATTCAGCTGAAGAGTGTTTCAGTGAGCCTTCTGTGCTGTAAAACAGAAGCCCGGCAGGCAGCTGAACAATCCTTTCTGCCAGGCTGCTTGCCTGGAAGAGCTGATAATGTGCACTACTAGTTAATCTGCAAAAGTAAAGGGAACCTGCAGATGTAAAGGATGCTTGGAGCCAGTACTGGCTTTACTTGATTGAAGTTTCGTGATGAGAGAGTTATTCCTTTGGAGTGGTAGTACAAAGAGTTAACGATTGTGCTGTGAAGCACGTGCTTTCAATTGTAACTGTATTTATGTAGTGCTTACTGGCCCTGGAGGTGTTGAAGGGACAGTAATGTAAAATAAAAATAAAATTAAATGCACAACGTACAGTCTGGATAATACTAAACTTTATTTTAAAGGCACAATTTTATCCTGAAACGTTTTGCGCTTTTTGGAGCAGCCTCTCTCAGTTATACTGTGTATAATGCAAGCTTAAAATAATGACTTTCATATTCAGTGCTTTGTCACAGGCTATGACCTCGAAGCACTAAAAACACACAATTCACTATTCTCCACTGCGCCAACCAAGATTTAATTTGGTTAGACACGGACTCTGCTCTATATTTACTAAGAGAGGTTTTCTGTTGTGCTATAGTCCATTTCCCACTGAGTAACAATGTTTTTATTTATTTTTCATTTCAGCTGCATGCTAATTAATATGTAGCTACCTGATGGTGAAAAGCCCCAATTTCTTTTATTATTTTGGTTCTTTTTAGCCACACCGTTGACCCTGCTCCATGCTCACTGACCCCCCACTGCATGCAGCATCACAGTTCCCATACTTTTTTAATGCACTTCAACAGCTGATTGGGAAACTGAGCTTGACAGGCATTGGGCAATCTTTAATGGCCTGGCATTGTTGCTGCTAACTTTTCCTGGTCAATGAGTGATGTTTTGCTCAAGTCCATTTTTTTCTTCTTCTTTGAATTGTAGGACTTGTAGTCCTGCTTTATAATGGAATCAACAAGATTACAAGTCCCATAATTCGAAGATGAAACCTGGCCTGGAGCAGCACATTGCCCATTGACCTCAGACACGCGGCAGGTCAGTGTGTGTATGTTCCCTGTAAAGTGCGTGCATCCTTCGCCCTGCGCTCTGGGTCTCCCTAGGAGCATGAGCTCCACTCCACACAGCAAGAGAATAAAAAGCGCTCTGGCTCAATTAAAGATGAAAGCACTTGCAGAGCTGAAGTTTTTCTATGAGGCATGGCAGTGTCGAAGGGTTAAGCCAAGGATTGAGTGGGAATGTTTCCATCCATGGCTTCATTAGGGTAGTGATAAAGGGCCTCTCGACAGTTGTGAGGTGTACATCAGGCAATTCTGATGCCTTTTTGACATTGTGTAAGCTGCGGTCCTTCTCAAATCAACTGGCTACAGCTTACTGCATGCACAGGACATTTGTAGTGATCAAATAAGCCATGGCCCCTGCCAGCAAGGACAGGGGCATATCTATCATTGGTGCAGCAGGTGCAGTTGCACTGAGGCTCAGAGCTTGAGGTGTCCATTGAGCTCTGATGATAGGTGCATTCATTGCCCAAACAGCATTCAAAGAGACCAGTTTACTTATTTGCACAGGGGTCCATGGCATCCTTGCTACAGTACTGGGTAGGGGAAAGACTGTTGTGTCATGTTTTTTTCTGCATTTGGGCTTGAGTTTATTAGCAGAGATATAACAAAGTGTGGAGCTTATTTGGGCTAGGACCTACTCAGACTGTGTGCTTACTTTCCATTTGTTCTTCTTACCTTGGTACTTAAAAGCTGAGAGAAGCTTGGCATGTTATGTCCTCAAGCTATCCAAAGTCAGCTTGATTAGCTTATCCAGTTATGTGTTTTTTAAACTTTCCATCATAATAGTCTTTGATTTATATGCTGTTATAAATATAGAGCTTCCGCTTGCAAAGTTAATACTGCAGCTCAATATATATGACAACATAATGGCTCTCAGGGAAATGTAGTGGTGAGAAGGGGACATGTTTTTCTGTCAACCACTGCCTTAGTTGGGGAATGCTGGCCAGTAGAAGTTGGCCTGCACACTGCAGCTGACTCTTTATGCTCTTTCCTTCATTACCTTTATGTTCTCTTCTCTGTCCCATCTCAGGTACTCTCTACTCTATCTTTACTCGTGCACTCTTTATCAGGTCCATCTCCTAATACTCTCCTCCCTTTCCCTTTGTAGTTATATGTCACATTCTCTCAGGGGCGTTCTGCCCTTCACAGTAGTGTCCATCACAAATAGGTATGTGCTATTTTCAGGTCCTCTGCCACACCTGTCAGATACTTTGCCCCACATGCAGGCAACTTGAATCCATGTCCTGTACCATCCACTTCCGCCACAGATACCTTCAACTCCATGCATAATCCTTTCAATCCCCATAGATACTCTTCTCTAAGTAGAATGTCGACATTCATTTACACTTCTCAAACACCTGAGTCTGAAAGTCTCATATGCCAGCCAACCTACATAAGTACCTTCTTTAACGTGTGGGCACGGGAAACTCCCAAATGTGAATACCCCAAAATGTACCTCAAAAACGTGGCTACAGAACTAATGATTACAACAGTGTAAAGTCAGAGCACAATTTTAGTAAACGGCATATTGCCTTAGTGCTTGAAAACTATCCCACTACATGAATATTTATTCTGCCCACTCTAGCTAATGTCACAAGGAGATGGTATGACAAACTAGTTACATGAACAACAGCAAACTAATATGCATGAATAGGGAACAGTGAACTAGCAGCAGGTCCTTGAGAAAGATACAGCATTGTGAGCATACTAGAAAGTTTTTTTCATCGAACAGCAGGAACGATGTCAATGGAAATAAGCAAATATGACTGGACTGTGTGCTGCTGAAAGAACATGTTCTGAAAAAGATGGTGACTGGGCCTAAACTGAGGCCTAGTTAAGAGGAGCTAGGAAAATCCACATCTACATGTCTTAGGAAGTTTGTTTCAGTACGTACATGTATATTTGAGAATAAATCCACATTCTGCGCCCGGTTAATAATGAGCAAAAATGTAAATGCACAAAAACCTTAAAGGTACACTTTGTTCCTCTTCAGCGAAGCTCCTATGACCTGTGCCTCTGTTTATACATCAGTCTGGAAGTGTGTCTCCCAACAGATAATCTGCAGTCTCCCCAGCCTCTAATCAAAGTTTGCAGTGGCAGATGGCACAGGTTTTGGTAGCTAACATGCTTCAATAGTTGTCCGCAGCTTTTAATGTTTTGTTGAATGTACTGATGCTGTGCAAATAGCACACCACACTCACTGCCAGTGAAATGGATCTCTGTGCACAATGCAAATCAGGACTTGGTTATGGGAAGCTCTATCATCCTTCAAAGCTAGTCTTCTGCTATGACTGAATTGTGTGATCCTGAGCAAGTTACCTCACTCATCGCATTTACTCACTTGTCTTATGAACAGGACTGTCTGTAGGAATATTTCAGAATTCGCCTCGATGTACAATGTTTCAGTTCAACATTATCAACTCATACAAGCTTTCACCTTGACAAGTCAGTTTACATCATCCGTGCCCCATCTGTGTATTGGGATTGCAGATCAAAGCTACGTTTTTTTTCTTTGTTTCAGTTTCACTGCGTCAGACTTTAAGAGACGTTGTGAAAGGGGAGAGGTTGTCGGTGTCAGACGTTAGGTTGCTACAGATCCAAATTCAGTCTACGTAGTGAAAATGAGTTTGCTGAAGTGGTTGCACAAGGATAATGTCTCTCAAGGCACTAAAAGGAAGCAAATGGAGCCGGATTCTGCTGACGACACTGAATGTGTTATATCTGAAGGTGGTAATGGAAATCCAATGCAGATGATTATATTATTGTTGACACTACAGTGCATCATTTTAGTGAGAGTCAAACACTGCTTTTCACTACATCTGCTACAAATGAGTTCAAAGAGGTGAACATACTGGACTGCTGAAATACTGAGCAAATACAATATTTCTTCAGAGAATATAGCAGGCTAATTGTTAAAAAAAATAAAATTAGGTTGCTCAAGATGTAGATCGCTAAAAACACTGGGTTAAATAAAAACCAAGGGTTACGGCTTGCACAAGAATGGTCAGATTGTAATGAAACTCATTATGGAAAGGAGAAATGTAAGCAGCAGAAATATCCATGCTTCACCACCTCAATTCTACAGGAGCTTAGCAGAAAACTTAATAACAAGATTTTCCACCACAAAATCTTCCCAAGTCAGCACTAAAATGGCAGACACTCCCAAAGCAGACAACTTTAAATTGCTTATGCAGCACACAGCATGAAACCAATGCTTTGTCCAGAAGTGAACGTGAAAGAAGCTTAAGCTGTATGAATGATCTGCTCACACCAAAGAGAAAATCTTCTTTCCACAAATCGTCTGTCATACCTTCTGTTTTTAAATGTGTTGGCAAACCCATTCAAAGGTTTGAACCACTTCTGTATGTTAAAACATGGCTGCTACTAGGAAGGAGATCAGCTGATGAGACATTTTGTCATTCACGCAACCAGGGGGAAGAAAAGTCCCCCTTTGAATCTATGTGGACGCTTTTTTCATGGCTTTTGTGAACAATCACTGCTGATCGTTTTGCAAAATTTATTGGCAATTTACAAGCTACAAATGTGGTCCCACGACTTTTTTTGTTATTTCAGTACATTAGCTCATTGTGCTTTCTGAATGTGTTGATATTTACCTAATTTGTGTCCTGTTAGATGATTAAACTTAAGGTTTTGCAATTGATCTTAGTGGTACTGAGAATTCCAGGTTGCACTTTCATTGGACCAATGCCTCTGACAAAAAGGGAAACCTGATAGTTACCTGTTCAACAAACTATCAGCTAGCATATGTTAGTAGAAAATCATTGACTACTTTTCTTCTATAAGCTACCCATGGTAACTGAAACTATGTTTAATATCAACATTCAAATGTGATTCATGTGTCTTTTGTGCAGAGGCAATCTTCATATATGCAACATTTGAAAGAGAATGTTAAAAGTATCCTTAATACGTGCAAGGCGATAACAATACATTACAGATTGAAGCAATTTGTAATCATATGCACCAAAGAAAATTCTTGAGTCCTTTAAATGTTTGTCATTAGCACCGCCCCAAGTCCCGCCTCTAGCCCACCTCCTTGCCACACCCCTGACCAAAGCTCAACATGATGAGTACCTGCACTTTTTCCCCCCATTTAAAGCACTGCATATAATGGTTCGCATAGCTCCAAGAATCACAGGAAAGAAGGTGCAAGACATTTTAATGACTATGACCATTGGAATATAGGTTTTACTTTTTTAAACTATAATCATTACACTTGACGCATTATTATGAAATGCATCTCATTCCAAACCTCTGAAGGCAGAAGACACTGCTGAGGATAAGGATGCCCAGAACAACCGTGGGTTTTAAAGTCAAATCTATCATTTACAGTGCTTCACCAGAATTGTCTATTCCAAAAAAACTAACGTAAAAATAAGTTTGTAAGAGTAATACTATGACAGGAAAAATAAATAAGCATGGCAACCTGGCCATGGTGCTAAATAGGGGCTTTTACCAACCCAACCACATCCAATTCTAAATAAACGTATCTTACAGCACAACAAAGACTTGAAGATTAGTAATAAAACACAATAGAAAAAGTCATTAAAGGAAACAACTGTTCCACAATCTGTGAATACTCCATAATTTCTTAGTTCTAGAGAAAAGTCTCTCTTATCTTGAAGATAATGAAAGAAGTATTTGGCAGTCGACCGCTAAACACTGTGTACTGTTCCCAAATACATGCAGAGGCGTCGATGAAAGTAACCATAAAATAAGCCATAAGCAGCAAAACAAAATACTGATGCAAAGATATGGTCCACTGAGGATTAACGTGGCTCCATGTCAGAGTGAATATCTGTGTGCAGAATGGAAAGGAGCAGATACCAAATGTAAGTGGATTTTTTATTTCAGAGTCGAAGTTCACCTGCCTCAAACTCATCAAATCAATTTCATGTACACCCTCCTCAGCTAAAAGGTATATTAACAGTTGTAGGCCCCAAACATCAAGTCAGTTTCACAGTGCACCATTTCTGCTACTTTTTAATAGGAAACGGTGAATAATACCTGCATTTCTGGCAACCTGAAGGACGTTGGGCTATAATTTCACAACTCTGTCACTACGTTATTGATGCTGTCTTTAGTGCCCCTACTAACAGTGCTACTACTATCACAACTGCTGGTGCCTTTAGTACCAATATCCTCAGCATTACTTAAAGTATTGCTGTACATGCAAAAGCATAATCCACTGCGCATATGAACAGTACTACCGTCATTATTACTTCTGGTACCACTACTCAAGGCTCTAGAAGGATCAGGCCGCTGCCCTCGCATTAAGTGTAATCTTTAAGCAGGAGGTGGTTTGGGATTTCTCTGTTATCAACACAGAGGACCAGGAGCGATATAGTGAATGCACTTAGAATGAGCCAATTTTAGGAGTTTATGACTTTCATGATGATATTATCGATAAAAGGTCTGAAATAAACCAAGAATCCCATGTTCCCTCGTTACAGTGCTTGGGGCTCCTCTTTGACTTCGTCCCTCGCTTCCTTTGGAGTTGCTGCAGGAGGGGTTCGGCGACAACACGTGATTTCTTAAGGGATGGTGGTCCTTAATGGCTCCGCTTAGGAAAAGAGGGAAAAGGTTCCTCAGGGTTTCACAGGATAAATAATACGACAAAGAAGTACCTTCTTGCGGAGACGGACTGATCTCGAAGTTGTAAAAAACAATGGCGAGAAGAACGGAGGTATGGGAGTAGCGTGGAGTCAGGCAGCCGCTTAAAGTGTTTGAACCATTCAGCTTTTTCTGCACGTCGTCGTACCTGCTAGTGAAATCCAGTGACCAAGTGTGAACTTACTTCTGCTGCTTTTCACATGACAGTTTCAATGTAAAGATGGGTGAAAACATACCGTGGAAATTCAAATATAAGGTCTGTATTTCCACTACCAGTAACACGTTTTAACTTCGTAATAATGTGCACTGCTGGCTTTTTTTTTTTTTTTTTTTTTTAAGAACCACTAGATGTCGCTACAGAACAACATAGGCAGCACATCGGTTCGTTGTAACTAAATAAAATGGTTTCAAATGTCTGAAACATTATATTTATTTTCAAGGCCACGCTAGCACCACCAATAAAGGTTATCGAATGAGAAGTTTTCTGTACCAGCGTTGCTCACACCTGTCCAATGGAGTGAGGATACACGTAATGCAGGAGCCACCATCAGAAAAGAAGTGCAAAAAGAACAAGTCATGGAGGGAATGCTGAACAATGACAAACATTCACCCCGGTACAAAGATCTGGGCGTAACTCTGTGTTTTTTTGCTACTCATGCCATTCCAGCTGGGACCCAGCCAGAACGCAAATCATATGTTTGTTTCCAGTCCAGGGAAGACCTGGCCTAAGTGTGCAGGGTATGCCCAGACGTGGGTCCCTGGCTCACTCTGCCACTGGATTCAACCTAGCCTGGCTGATTGGGGGGGGGGGGGGGGTGACTAAATATGACTAGACATCTTTAGCAAAAGCTTTAGCTTTTTCTAAAGCTAAAGACGCCTTTTGACAAGCACACCAGCAAAGGTTTTCAGTTAACAGGGTAAAGAAGATTCACTTACCAGGAACATGTGGCCAAGATCTACAACATTAACATAGAGACACAGCAAAAGGCTTAAAGTAAATCAATACACGCCATGGAGAACAGTTTGGCTCATGAAGACACTTTTAAATAATTTAAGCACGGATACAGGAGGGATACTGAGATGCCAAACAAAGATGTTCTCCAAAAGAGAATGAGCTCATAGAGCATCAGATTTGAAGACCTCCTAAGAGCGTGCTTTGGTGATTGTAGGGTGCATGGGAAGCAGCCAAGGGCCTTTTTACATAAAAAGTGGAGGGAAATTATGATTAAATGTCATTGAATCTTACTCAAACATATCCACATACGCCAATCACTGAGGTATCCTAGCCGATTGTTAACAGTGCAAGATATAAATAAGGAGCAACATAGAAACAGGGGTTTTGTTAAAGTTATGCCTACGGGGAGCATATCCAAAGCACAGACAGAATTAGTGCAATATTTGTAAAATGTGAGTTCTTTGGGGATCAACACAGATTGAGCAACGTTCCTTCTGTCGCAGGTAAGAGGTCAAGAAAAAGAGAAAGGGGGAAAATAATCCGGTGCAAGCGAAAGGCGGAACAACTAAAAACCACTTTTCTATTTAAAAAGAAGTAAGCATTGACAAGGACATTCAACTGTGTCTTTTGGCTTGGCCAATTCAGGACTATTTGCTTTACGATAAGGAAAACTGTTATTGCCAAAACATCATTGGTTAAAAAAAAAAAAAGACTTGAAAAAAAATGTGAGGTTATATAAGTGTGCATGCATAATTACTCTATGGCGGCCTAGCACAATGACATATATTCATGCATGCGCATGTGTCATGAGGCTACACAGGCCAGTGTAATTACGTATATACATACGGGTCACCATCTAAGTCAGGATGTAGCCCCATTTTGTATTTTATTTTAATTAAATGCTCCAAGATGGAGAGCACCTACTGTGAAGCAGTAAAGTAAGAATAAATACAGAAAATGAACGTGAAAGCTCATTTTGAGAAAGCAGATACAATTAGTAAACTGCAGGTGCTTCTAGGAAGTTAAAAAAAAATAGAGGGAGTTTAATGAAAAAAAAACAGAGGGACTGAGACAAACGGGCTTGGGGGGGTGGGAGAGCAACAAGTAGAGCTTTGGGGTGGAGGGGCAAAGGGTGAAGCTATACACAGGGGAGGTGGGAGAAAGCAACTAAATTCTCCCATGGAGTATTAAAAGTAAAAGAAAATAAAGCAGTTCTCTGAATATAATGTTAGCAGTGGAAGGACAAGTCATTCATTCAACAGGACGGTAAAGCAGCTTTGGGTGAGACAAACACAAGAAAAGCCATTTAATATTAAGTAAATTAAACTGATACAAAATTCAACTAATGATAAACAAAGAACTGACACCAGAGCCCACTGTAAGTATTGTGTTGTGCACAATAGATCTGTTGACAACAGGCAATTGCTAAAATAAAGTCCCAAGCCTAAAAAATGAATGCCAATGGCCAACAAATGCAACCACAGACACACTAAGCACTAAATACAATGCTTTGGTAGTGAGGGTTTGTATGGTAAACCAACCCTCTCTATTAGTGGCCGATGGGACTACTCCATCGAGCAGCAGAAGCGATAATTGGAATTCTCTAATAGCCATGAAGTGACAACTTGTAAAGATAACACTCCACCAGAGGTGTAGCTTGGGCAGTAAGATTTGGGGGATGTGTGTTTAAGATTTTCCAACAATTAGGCTGGCATATAATGTTAAAATACATTAAAAAACAAGCAGGGCAAGGGGCCTAAAGGGCAGTGGAAAGGGAGACTAATGCAGATTGGTAGGGGTACTAAGTGAGAGACAAAACAATACTTCATAAGATAGCAAACCTATTTAAAGACTTTGAAAGCACAGAGTGAGAGAGTTTGCAAATTTTTTGCTGGGTGTATGTAAAAGTTCCTTGTGAAATCCGACAGATGTATGTAAAAGTTCCTTATGAAATCCGACAGACACCTCATCCAACCCGACTGAAAGCACCTGTACTCAACTAATTTCCAGGACGTACACTTATTGGGGGTGAGTAACACCACAAATAACACCCCTGAAGCTACGCCCCACACTCGACAGAACCACAATGATGGAATACATGAGGGCTAATATCTCTCCCAATGGCTTGATAGTTTCCAACATGCCAGAAATCTTTCAGAAAGATGCCATTTTTCAACATGAGTGGTCACAGGTGACTTGGAAGTGCACCAGAGACTGACTGGCCCTGATTATTAATATGGCCAAATGCTTAGCTGAGGCTTTAGTAATCAGGATCCAGATGGCAGAGGGTGCTTTGAAGACAGGTATTCTAATTGCAGTCTACAAAACCAAATTGGCAGAAATTATCACAGAGATTAAAGAAAATAAAGATTATTAAATGGAACAGAACATTTCAAAACTTCAAAAAGTATATGAAAAAATCTAATAAAGAGAAAATGTACCCTTCTCTGAAAGAAGTTTTTATAATCACAGGAGGAGAGACCTCTTCTGACAAGAGCCAATCCACATGAACAAGGAATACGTCCTTCAATTGCAACTCCAGTTCAGATAGCTGGGGTAGCAATGACAATAGAAGGGACCAACCAACCCCATGTTTGGCTTCGGCATGGCACCCTTTCAGGGACCCCAACCAATGTGGCACCAACCATACCCCATGTTCCATTAGGGCCCCCTCCAGGCCTTTCCACAACCTTTCAACAGCAAAAACCATCGCCACCAATGCACACAAGGAGCCAAACAGGGGAAAAGGCTAATTGTTAACCTGACCACGAGATCCCTCTCCTGTACAGAGACTAAGGTCCTGCAAAAAGGACTGGACTTTGTACGCACACATAAGAATGACAAATTCCACACAAATTGTGAATTACACATTTGTTTGAGTAAAATTCGCCTAAGGGCCCTCTTCCACGAGAAATCTGCCCCTGAACAACATGATTCAGGCCATCCAAGTTCACTCCCTTTGCAGAGATGATTCCCAATGAGTTACTAACCGTCGAGCAGGAGGTCCTGAAAGAAGTTGAAAAATTTACTTATGGTTACACCTTCCACAACATGTCCAATCACGAACTACTGTCAGTTAAGTCACTTGCCAATGACACCAAAATTATGATAAAGGAAGCCGATAAATGGGGGAGCAATTGTAATCATGTCTACCACAGATTACGAAACAATGTCTCCGCCAGCTAGCTGACCGGCCATACTACACCCCGATCAGTCATGATCCGACAGGGAGACCGAGAATGCAGATTGCCTCAATTGTATCCTCTGCTAGTAAGAATGAGGCAGATTTCTTGGCGAACACTAGTACAAAAAAATTCCACACACACACTACATCCTTCCCAAGAGCCACAAAGGGGTGATTCCTCTACCAGGCAGACCTATTGTGTTGGGGCCAGGTGCTCTTCTGGAACCTCTACCAAAATTCTGTAATCACTTCCTACAACTGTTGGTCATAAAAACATCATCTTTTCTGTAAGATACCAGAGACATATTTAATCTCATCGAAGAGACTAACAATACTTATCAGATTGACTTGTTGGTCACTTTAGGGTTAGAGGCCCTCTTTACCAACATCCTCAAAAAACAACACTCTGTAGGTGATATAAAGTATCCTATTGTCTGAAGATTAGGGTTCTCCTATTCCTGTTAGCTCCATTATGGAGTGTGCAACCATGGCATTAACAGAAAATGTGTTTCATATGGAGACCAATTGTACCACCAAACCAAGGGTACCTCTATGGTGAGCACCTCTGCTCCAAGTCTGGCATGTCTTTACATGGCCAATTTTAAGAAGGCCAACATCCTAAGTACCACCAACCCATACTCTGCCAACATTCTACTTTGGCGCAGATACACTGATCACATCATCATCTTCTGGCAAGGGGACAGAATGAAGTGTGACAATTTCTGTGACTGGATTACCAAACGTATGCCTTACCTGAAATTCACAAAAGACATCTCAGTTAAGGGTCACCCCTTTGATTTGTTGATCAGTCGCACTGACAGCAGACTGACAACTCCCACATATAGAAAACCTACTGACAGCAACAGTATACTGCTGTATGGGAGCCATCACCCTAAATCTCTCAAGGATACCACAGGGTGATTTCACAAGGGGAGCTAAATTAACACCCAGGGTCCAGCATCTAGGGAGGCACCTCTTGGGGATCAGGAATTCACTCCAGCAAAGACCAGCTCACGCAGGTTTAATTGCAGGTCCTGGCAGAGCCAGTTGCAACAGGTCAGCTGGGCAGTTGCAGAGAGGATCCTGGAGTTTGTAGCTCAGAACAAGAGGTCAACACCCTGACCCTTAGAGTCACTCTGGTAGTCCTCTGATAGAGGAGATGGTCCTCTCTCTTCCAAGCAACAGGGCAGGCCTCAAGAAGCAGGGCAGCCCTCTGAATAACAAGGCTGGTCTCAAGCAATAGGGCAGTCCTCAGGAGAACAAGGCAGGCCTCAAGCAGCAGGGCAATCATCTGGTAGCAGCAGGGCAGCTCTCTGAGAAACACTCTGGCCTCAAGCAGCAGGCAGGGCAGCCTCGTGGAGTACAAGTCAGCTCTTCAGGAGTCTTCCACAGGTCCAGGAGAGTACTGAAGAGTTGGTCAGAGGGTCCAATATTTTTACCTGGTGCCAGCCTTTGAAGTGGGAGAAACATCAAGACTTCCTTCACATCTGGTTCTGGAATTTCCTTTCTTCCCCGCCAAGGCTCCAATGGGTCTGGGGTGACAACAGACTGGTGTCAAGTTCTTTGTCTGCTGAGGCAGCAGCTTTGAAATGTAATTGGGCCAGGAAACAACTCCGCTACACCCATCCTGCCAAAACCAAATCCCCCTTTGTCTTACTATCTGGGGGGAATATACAAAGGCCATCTGCCAACTATACGCAGTGATGTGATCCTGGACACAGGCTGCAGGCACCAAGTGGTTAGGACAAGTGAATGCCAATGTTCTAAGAGTGGAATTTTCAGAATTGTGACTTAAAATCCAACTTTACCATTAAAGAGGGTTTTAAATTAGAATTCTTTGGACACTAAACCTGACCTTCCTACCTGTCCAAATGCCAAATTGAAAATTATCACTTATTAAATGGAATGAGGTAACCTAAAGTTATCCTGTGAGAGAGACAGGCCTTGTAGTAGTGAAAAATGAATGTAAGAGTTTTTCATTACCAGGACATGCAAAACTTAAAAGCACATGGCCAGATGTTTAAAAACACTGCCTCCCGCCTCATGGGTGTTTTATGGCCTACCCTTGAGGGGACTTATATGAATTAAATAGGAAGGATTAGGCCTGGCAAAAGATTTTGTCAGGTCAAAATCACAAAACTGCACTGCAGGCTACACTGGCAAGTGTGAGACTTATTTTAAAAACTACTTATATGAGGGGCACAATAGGTTCTGCAGGCTCACTAGTAGCATTTAATTCACAGGCCCTGGGGACATGTAGTACCACATTACTATGGACTTGTAAGTAAATTAAATGAGCTAATTGGATGTAAGCCACTTTTACCATGTTTAAAGGAGAGAGCACAAATACTTTACCACTGGTTAGCACTGGTAAAGTGCACAGAGTCCTAAAAGCCAACTAAAATGGGTTCGGAAAACAGGAGAGGAGAAGGCAAAACATTTAGGGTGACCCTACATAAAGGCCAAAGTGCAACAGATACTGCTTTTATTACTGGTATCTCATTGCCTAAGATATTCTTAAATTCCAAATCAGGAAGACTTTACATAACCAACTCTCTGAGAGTAGCAACTGAGGGTGGTCAAGGTTTAGTCGAGGTAATAGACAGGTGCTGACTCCTTTCCGGTATGATACATCAACCACACCCATTAAAAATCAATGAGTGATTACCACTTTATTTTTCAAAATGAATGAGGGCTTACTGTACAGTTGACGGAATGGACTGGAACCTCACAATGGACACACAGACACACACACACAAGACACCATTTCTCAATAACAAAAAATTGACTCTTTGCTACCCTTGCCTCAGTTAAATATATTATTGTCAAATATACTTAAGTTCTCACCAAGGCCAGAACTTGCAGCCATACTTTTAAAGATTTTTTTTTTACAAAGGTTGAAAAGCTACAACATGTTATCTTAGTTATTCCAATATCTTCTTTGGGCTGAGAGAAACTTAATTGGTCTCCACTAACTGAAAACTTGGTTAAGGCCAATTATGTCCCAGAAAAAACTGAATCATGCCATAAGCAATATATATAAATAAATCATTGATTGTTTGACATACATTCAATAGCAAAAGAATTTGTCCTGCACAATGAACATTGCAATAAAATAATTGTTCTTTCAAACAAAAGTTGGCAAGTTTATTATAATTGCCTGCAGCACAAGAGATGGTTTCTGATTAGTTCAGTTGCCCTTCAAGGTTTACAAATGCTGCTAAGATTTTGTTTATCCATACTATTTTCTCTTCCACCCTTATTGGCTTCGTGCATGAAGATGCAAGATTCAGGTTTATTCATATTTTCTAATTACTTTCCAAATGTAAGTAACAATAAATCATAAATACAGACTGTGATGACATGCCCTCCTTTCTTGCTTTTTCACTTCATAATATGCAACTGCATACAGTTATGGCAGTCTCAGATGGTGGGCACTTTCTATAGAGTCAAGGCTGAACTTGTCTCCCCAGAAATTTAGCGTCTCCTACACCTCTGCTGGGAACCCCCAGTAAACAGTGTTAACAAAGCAGGGTTCACTACACTCTATAACATTGAAAATTACATAGTTTACATCCCATCCTCATCATTGTAAATGGTCCAAACTACAGCCAGAGACAAGCACTTTCAGCCCTCTCACTGAGACTTCGAGCTGCTTCATTTTCCAGCCCTTGGAATGCTTTATTCAGTAACTGAGGAGTCATGAAAGAGGTGAGTGTGTCACATGAATCTATGAAAATATGAATGCTGGAGAATTGGAGTTATCATTACACAACATTTTTCCTTTACCCGCATCAGATTATTCATTAATTCACAAGCTTGAATAAAAATTACCAAAGCAGTCTATTGAAAAATTAGCGGAAGGTGGGAATAAGGCTTACATTAAGGGAAAAAGTTTCAAAGCACTGCTCCTAAACTCTTTAAGTTAGGGAGTGAATGGGGTTAATATCGGTGCACTAGGGCTTTGCAAAAGCATGCTTTGTTTTTCAAGCTGCTACTCTGCAAGTACTGTTGAGATAACTTCCTGCAAACACGGCTGTTGCAGAAGAACAGAATAAAAAAAAACAGTTTTACTGCATTTGAATGTATCTCTTAAATGAAAACGTACCTCATATGGGGAAATAGTTACCAATATTTCAGATTATTCGCCTGCATTTAAAATAAATAATTGTGGGTATAAAGCAAAAAGTGTTTTGCACGCCATACTGTCCACATCTATATATCCCAGCTGCTCATTGTGAGCATTGAGATGACACAGCTTCTCCTATCTACAGCACGCATATACAGTGGGAAGAAGAAACAGTAAAACAAAGAGCCCTGGGGCAGGGGATTAGCAAAACTGGCAGTTTAATTTAACATACAATGGAAGACTTTAGAAGGCATGCAATTTTTATGCAACTCTGCTGGTCTTTCTGGTCTTTCAAGGAGATGTTATCAGCTGTTCTTTGGTTACAAAGTTAATTATATATTTGACATGTTGACAGGAACTCTGGTATTACCTCAACCACTGCCTCACCTTCCATGTACCCACCAGACATCTCCGTTCCCCCCGCTCGCCCTTGCAGCCATGCCCCAAGGTCTGGAAAAGTACAGTGGGAGGAAGATCCTTCTCTTACGTAGCAGCCCGGACATGGAACACACTTCCCCTCAAGCTCAGGCAGACCACATCACTGAAGCAGCTCAGGAAGGACCTCAAGACCTGGCTCTTCGACTGAGCAGCATGCCTTCATTCAGCGCCTTGAGACCCTATGGGTGGTTTACAAGTCCTGATTGATTGTCTAAAACTTGCAGATTAGGCCCATGCCCAGTTCAGTGGAGTGTGAGTATTCCACAAGCTGAATGCATGGTACTGTCTGTGTTTGCAGCAAAAATAAGATGTTTGCACCCGGAGGATAATTCTGCTAGGCGGAGATGCCATGATTAATAAAACATGAGAGTGCAAGCTATAATTTCAGTTATCACCTGTCCTCCCCCACCTTCTGATCGCTGGAGGCAGTTTACCAATCAACTCAGTATTTGTTTGATTTGAAGTGAGCAAATGTGCGCCGATTTTTGACACTATTTTGGGTTTGAATATTTTTTTTACAAATACATTTAGTGACACGAGACCAGAGGTTATCAGCCTTGTTTAAAGAAAAAGAAACTACCCAGCTTGAAAAAGAACGCCGATTGTTAAATTGGTCACCTCGGTTTGTGGGGAACAGCAACAACGGAGGGCTAAATAACATGAGGTCACTCCATGGGAGGTAGGGTGACCACCTGGCAAGAAGTAACATTCTGGACAGTGGCAGTAAAAATTCTGGGGCAAAAGGTCAAAATTCAGGACATTGGGTCAAAATTCAGGGCAAAAATGAAGACCAAAAGTTTATTTTTACTGACACATCTGAGGTGGTTGCACAATTATAAAACAGACAGTTGACAGAAGCACAAGCCAAAATATGTTTATGTTCTTCAGTAGTATCACACACTTGGGTTTTAAGCAAACATTCACATACATTTGGACATACTTCAAAATGAATAAAACTAGCAAACAAACACTCCAAGCTGAATTTAACAGCCAATCATGAATGATAGTGCCAGAACTGAACATACACTTGGAGCTCACAAGCAGTAGCACTACTAGAGAGTGTGAAAGAGAGATACATTATGGTGAGATCTGCAGAAGACTATATGCAGAGACGGAAAGAAAAAAGGTTGGACAGTAAGAGTGAAAAGTGAGAAAAAAAGTAAACATGGGTTGCTCTGCTGAGAGAAAGAACAGTTGATGAAAGAATAAAAGGATCACAGATGATGATGGGGCGGAGAAAAGAGCGGAAAACAGATACAAAAAGATGCTGAGGGTGACGGAGAGAAGGCTGAATGGAGAATAAAGGCAGATGGTGCATATAAAGGGTGAGGTAGAGGGAACAGAAAGAAAGCATGTGGGAACTGAGAGAGAGAGAAAGGAATGGCAAGGTACGGGAAAGAAGGGAACATATAGAGAAAAGGTAAAAGAGAGAAGGAGGTTGAGCAGGGAGTGAACAGAGATTAAGTGAGAGTTCACTTTGTAACTTGCATGTCAGAGCTTTCAATCCCAATAATATACTTTGTTAGGAGAGGAAGCTGAGAGGGACAGTGCACATGTTGCTGATATCTGTGCAGAACTCTGCTTAAGGGTGGACAGTATGTACTGGGAACAACATTCACAAGCTTTCTTAATTTTACCAAAACAGATCTCGTAATTGTTGTTAAAAACAACCACCCCTGAACAATCAAACCTGATCTTCCATACCATCAGGCTGAAAAGGAAAGAGAGGGTCTCCTATAATGTGAATCAAGAGGACAGACCGATAACTAAAGAAGAAATAAGTCTCATCTCCAGTGTGAATGTTGCCTGGAAAGATGTCAATGGATGCAATTAGTTAATCAGCAATACTAAAAGCTGCTGGGGAACCTGCCTTATACTTTGTGAAGCACACTTGTAGGTTGAGCTTGCCAGACAGTTCAAGAACGTACATGGGCTTACAGCCTCCCATTGCTTACCTTTGGTTGCTTTTACTGTCAGACCCATTTGTGTGTTCTTCTTTCAATGGTTTTTATTGTCCCAGCTTGTCCCTCTTGGGTCTGCCCTTCCTTGGAGCATAGCCAGCTTATCATATCTCATTGGCTGGCTTCTATCCTTCCACTGATCACTTTTCGCAAACCTTTATTCCTTTTGGGTTAAGCATTCCATGAGAGTGTATGTGGTTTTAGCTCTTTCTTTCTCAGCTCTGTGTGCTCAATCCAAATGACCCCTACGGTGCTGTGTTTCTCTCCTGTGTATTTCTCACCCACCCTCCTCGCACTCAGTGTTGTTCCCATCCTCGTTTGCATCTCTGCACCCTGCATATGATGCTTTCATTTTTGGTGCTCCTAGCTTTGTTTGCTTCTCCCCCTGTGCTCCGTGTTCTTCTCACCTCTTTCCCTATGTGATTTGTTCATCACTCCTTGTTTCACTCCCCAGGGTTCCCAGTATTGCACACTCTCGTGTGATGCTTCCCTTCATCCCCCTCTATTCTCTCCTCATTTTATCCAACTGCCTGCAATCTATTTATAAGCACCCCAAAACAATCTGGCCCACATTTGTGTATCACAACCTTTTGTGAACCATTCCTTGGTTAGTAACAGGTGAAGGATTCTGGGAGAGTTTTGTGGTGAATAAATCCTTTTATAACTTGTAGCCCGTTACATTGGGTAGGATAGAAAACTCCATTTTGCACTGCATCCTACCTGCTGGCCTACTGGCACTCATCCTTAGGCCCATGAATCGCATACATTTGGTCTTGGGCCATGTACAGCAGTCCACTTCCTTTCTGGGGTCACAACTTAGAAATAAGATGTACATACAGATAGAAAATGACAGTTTGTTAAGAAAAGGCTATTTTTCAAAGAATGAGGGAGAAATGTATCCAAGGTTCCAGATCTGAGCATTTATCTGGCAGGCTACAGTGTGGCACTGTAAGATTTTGGATATTGTTATGTTAGACATTTCTAATTGTACTCTTTGTTCTCCAATAACTGGAATTGTTGAAATAAAAACTGTCCAGAACACAGGTTATGACAAAATAAAATTCCTCTGTTCATAAGCTATGCCTTGCTAGTAGTCTGTCCTTCAATCAACTTCTGAAGTGCTTTTATCTCAGGACCTGGAGCACAGCACAGGCTCAAGAAATTATATCCAGCAGGGCTGGCTTTAGTGCTGATGGAACCCTGGGGTGTTAATCTTTGTTGGTGCACCTTCCTATGAAAGTAGTGTTGTGAAGCAAAATGATGGGTTCCCCCTGCAGAATGAGATGAGGGGCTCCTGAGTAATCCATATTTCACAGATGCATATTGTCCATAGGCTGTAAGGGAGTCTCCTGAAGGTTTGGGGTTCCCTTGAAGGGATGCCCCCCTGCACTGCAGGAGCCTTCATTATGCCCCTGCACCAAAGACCTCTTTCTGCACAGAGTCCCTCACTATCAACCTCCAATGGTCTCCCTCACTATCAACCTCCAATGGTGCCCCCTTCTCTACACAGGCCTTTCCCAATGTGCATTTCATTTCTCTTATGGTGCTACTCATCCCAGTGTAGGGTGCCAAGAGTGCTTTATCTCACAAACATTATTCAGAGACAATGACCCATAAGTGTGTAAGTCAATGTATAGGATATGTTATTTAAGACAATGAGCGCTACAAGGTGTAGGAGTCACATGTCATCTATATTGGTAGACACTATATGCAGGGCCACTGGAATTATGCAGCAGGGGAGGGCCAAATTATGCTTCAGGGTTGACTAAATTATGCAGCAAGAAAAGGGAAATTAAGCAGCAACATGTGGCAAATTGTGATAGTATTTTACATTATTTTCTCATTTTAACACTTGTTAACACTTCCTGAGCATAGATTGCACCTCATTAGTACCAGTTTGCTACCCAACTATAGTAATATTTGAAAGAAAAGTGACCAGTCAAGCTTTGCAAAGGGCCCTAGGAATATGCGTCACTGCGTTTTTTAGTAACTTCTGAACCATTAGAGCTAGAAACTATGGGCCAGATGTAGCAACGGTTTCTCACGTTGCAAACAGCGAATTTCGTTGTTTGCGACGTGCAAAGCCCACATCGTGATGCCCTATTCCCGTTTTGCGAGTCGGTAACCTGGTTACCAACTCGCAAAATGGGACTGCGAGTCGCAAATAGGAAGGGGTGTTCCCCTTCCTATTTGCGAGTCGCAGCGCGATGCTGCATTGCTTTGTGACCGCGAACGCGGTCGCAAAGCAATCGCAGTTACCACCAGTGTCACACTGGTGGTAACCCATTCGCAAAAGGGAAGGGGTCCCCATGGGACCCCTTCCCCTTTGTGAATGGCCTGGAAAAAAAATTCAGAGCAGGCAGTGGTCCTATGGGCCACTGCCTGCTCTGAAAAAATGAAACTGAAACGTTTCATTTTTTCATTTTGTAATGCATCTCGTTTTCCTTTAAGGAAAACGGGCTGCATTACCAAAAAAAAAACTGCTTTATTTAAAAGCAGTCACAGACATGGTGGTCTGCTGTCTCCAGCAGGCCACCATCCCTGTGAGTGCTGCGAGTCGCAAGGGGGTCGCAAATTGCGACCCACCTCATTAATATTAATGAGTTGGGCCTTTGCGACCCCCGTGCGAGTCGCAGATGATGTCCTGAATTGTGACTTGCAAATTGCAAGTCGCTCTGACTCGCAATTTGTGAGTCGCAATTCAGGATATACCTACATCTGGCCCTATATTTTGAATTTGAATCTTCCAATTATGCAGCAGATGATGGATTATGTGGCTAATGTAGCAAATCCACAATCATATGAAAAATGCCACAGCCGCCCAAGTGAATATTTCCAGTGGTCTTGACTATTTTAAGAGTGCTTGGCCTGGAGAAATACAAACTCAGGATTTAAAACATAACAGTGGTTGGGGTTCTTTTTTACTAATAAATATGAATTGTTTGATCTGCATCTTACACTTAGTGCTTTGCAAGAGGCACTTCATCCCTCCGAGCTACTTTATGACGAGTCAAAACTGGAATTAGGCAAAACTCAGATCCGTCCAAGAGATACATTAATCTCCAGAGTTAAACTGACATTTTTGTTATGGCCTGAAAACTGCAGGCATGCAAAGAACTCAGAAGTCTGCCGTTGCCCTCTCGGATATTTCAAAATGCAGCATAGTCCACCAGCATGGCTCCTCAACAAAAGCAGAAAAGCCTATGCCGATGAGTGAGAAGGCACTCCACGTGCTGAAACTACAATAGGGCGCATTGTCACTCTGTATGTGACAATCAGGTGCAGACAGAATGACAATGGGCCTGTCCACAGCCTGTGCAAGGTTGGGGAGGGGCTGATGCAGGTTCTAGACTTCCAAAGAGAAGTGCAAGCTGGCCCCAAGAATGAGTGTTTTAAAACTGGTGGAGTTTCTCGCAGGAGAACAGCAACAGCTTGCTGCAATCATCAAAATTATGGACAAAAGGAATAATGACATACAACGGACAGAACACCCAAATAAAGGACAGTCTGTGAAATTTGAGGATGGATGGTCACCGTAGTGGGAGGAGGGAAGAGGGGGTGGGAGGGTGTCATAAACGATGTGGGAAGAACGTCAGGGAGGACATGAGACAGCTTGCAGATGCACTCGTGTGCAGTGCTGGAGAACACATTATAACCAGCTTAAAAAAGAACTCAGATTGTAAAATTGTATAATATAAATAAAAGGTAATTACTTGAGTATTAAAAAGCAGCATTTTGTTATTTGTGTATCTTGTCTAGGGGGCGGGGCGGTGGGGGGGGAGTGTTTGTGTGTGTGAGCGCACGCCTCTCTCAGTGGGTAAGATCACGGGTGATGAAAAACAGCAAAAAAAACATGATAAGTGTGGAGTCCATGTATCTACACAGGAGCAGCACAAAACTGTAAGACATCGATAAAGAAGTGCACTTTAAAGTGTTCACTTTAAAGAGGGAGTTGTCTGGCTTCTCGTTTTTAATTTATATTGTAAGTTATATAGCGCTTACTACTCTGACGAGGAACAGAAGTGCGTACCGGACAAGTACCACACTACTTCAAACATTTTTTTTTACTTTTGTAAAAAACAAAAAATCTTAAATTGGCACTTGGATACCTCTCTGTTTTCTGTGTTATGGTGTTTATCTTGCTATGGCTGGTGGACTGGGTTGCACTTGCATTGTCCACAATTCACATCCTAATTAGTTAATAGTGTTGTTTGCAGCAAAATTCTAAATAGAAATCAATGTAACACTAAGGGGGTCATTCCGACCCTGGCGGTCATGGACCGCCAGGGCCGGGGACCGCGGATGCACCGCCAACAGGCTGGCGGTGCATCCAGGCCAATTCTGACCGCGGCGGTAAAGCCGCGGTCAGAAAAGGGAAACCGGCGGTTTCCCGCCGGTTTTCCCCTGGCCTGAGGAATCCTCCATGGCGGCGCTGCAGGCAGCGCCACCATGGGGATTCCGACCCCCTTACCGCCAGCCTGGCTCTGGCGGTTTTGACCACCAGAACCTGGCTGGCGGTAACGGGTGTCGTGGAGCCCCTGGGGGCCCCTGCAGTGCCCATGCCAATGGCATGGGCACTGCAGGGGCCCCCTAACAGGGCCCCACCAAGATTTTCAGTGTCTGCATAGCAGACACTGAAAATCGCGACGGGTGCTACTGCACCCGTCGCACCCTTTCCACTCCGCCGGCTCCATTCGGAGCTGGCATCCTCGTGGAAGGGGGTTTCCCGCTGGGTGGGCGGGCGGCCTTCTGGCAGTCGCCCGCCCGCCCAGCGGGAAACTCAGAATTACTGCGGCGGTCTTTTGACCGCGCAGCGGTATTCTGATGGCGGGACCGCCATCAGAATATGCGGAGGCCGCCCGCCAAAGTCAGAATGACCCCCTAAGTCTTCTTGCAGAGACGTTTTAAGTGTGCCATTTGCTTAACCTTAAAGTTCTGGCATTGGGAAAGAGGGCTCTTGGAACTATACAGTATAGCAAACATTGCTAGAAACGTGGCAGTAACCGGAGGGGTAGCAGAGCAGTACATGTATGCCATATGGAGGTTTTTAGGAATCCCCAGCTTTCATCTACAGTGGGCTTGTTTGCAGAAGATCGGAGGGGCAGAGTAGGAGGGGGGTCATCTTCGCACTTTTGAGATAGGACAGCATGACATCCTAGTCTCAGGTGCTGGCAAGGACCATCTGTGTATCAGGTAGGTGGGTGGGAGTGTGCTATCAACAATGTGAGAAGAGCGTTGGGGAGGAGAGAAGGCGGCCTGCAGATGCACTCGTATGCTAGATTACAAACTTTTTAAAAACTACCTTCATGAAATGTAGAAAATCTGTTTTGCATGAATTGGGACATGGAAGTAAGCATCCTACAGAACTAAAGATATTAGAAAGTCTATTCTTCTGATAGAGGGTAGGATTGCTGGCAGTGTGATCATGCTGAAGCTTTGTTTCTTGATGTACTGTTTGGATTTCTCAAAACTAATAAACTTTGCCATTCTCTTGATTTTTAAATGAGAAAGAATTTGCATAACATCCTTGATTTCTCTACTGAGCTGGTACTTCCTCTAAATGTCCTTTCATTATTAACTTATCTTATTTACGCAGTTCCTTGAAATTTTAGTGTTTTATCTTCTTTGGAGGAAGCAATGAAGAATTTTTCCAGAAACTCCATGACCACGGTACACAATATCCATAACCCACTATTTCTTGTCATTTCTTTAAAAAAGGGTGACATCCTGCCTTCTACTGGCAAATCAAGGGAGGAGGATGAGATATTGGTGGAGTCAGGCTCTGGTTACTTTGTCATGTTTTGAAGCTTAGTTACTCCTTCTGTGCAGACCCAGTTTGCCTTTCTGTCCAAGCTGTTGTCTCTGTGATCTTTTTTGCTGACCATATTCTCCAAAACTGCCTGCCTGAGTGAAAAAGGAGCTTTGTCAAAGAGGCCTTTGAGATTTTAATCTGTATGCATGATTGGGTTGTCTGTACTGAAGTACTCCCAAAGACCCTGCTGTTCCAGTGTCAGATCTTATTGACTGAGGTGCCTCGTTCACTTTCCTCCCTAAGACATTTGACCATCAAATGGCATCCAATTATTTTGTTTGAACCTCCTGTCTGAACAATGTGCTCTTTAGCGAGCCATGCCTTCATATAACTGTTGAATTCCCCAAGTGTCTGAATGCACACAAAGCACTCACTGCTGCATCAATAAGTGTTGATGAAGCAAGTTCATCATCTTTAATGATGGTTTGCACTTTTGCGTTATCCTCTTCAGGTAGCTTTTGAAGTATGGGTATGATGTCACTCCACAGCTATGTCATATCTTGCTATGGCCAATGAAGTATTAGCTATTTTCAGAGCATCTGCAGCTAACACATTAACTTGCTTTGGCAGGGTCACATTTCTGCCCTCAGGCTGTGGAGGAAGTATGCTGAGTAGATGAGTTTTAAGACTTCCACTGTGCTGCTGTTCATACAAAAGGTTCACTCTTAACCTGATTAAGGATGTGCACTGAAGGAGATGCTAATGCCATATATGTTTTCTACCCTCATGAGATTAAATGTTGCTGTAGATGAATTTAGCTTCATAAATTATCCTTCTTCATACACTTGGTCTAGTGTGGGAGTGGACCTGACATTCACTGAGATTTTTCCTTAAAGTCAATAAAAGAAGCATGACTTCTCTATTGTTGATGTTGGTAGGCTGAAACGCTGCAATGCTTTTTAGATTAATGTATGCAATCTGCCTACATCAACCAGCAGTGAGGCCCTTGGAGTGGGTACCGCACTATCCCGAAGCATAATTACAAACTGGTATTCAGAGTTCCTATTTTGAGATTACTAGGAGATCCCCATTGATCCCCTGAAGCGTTCCACATCAACATTGTGGAAGGCCAGTTTGCTAACATTTCCATCACGATGTAAATCCTTTGCGCCACGCTGCTCATCCTCAAAACTTGACCACTGATGTTACCATCTTAGAGGGTAGCATACCCAGAGGCGGGTAAAAAAAACTGCAGCGTGATAGGAGCCATTTCCAACACAGGGAGTTGCTGTGTTAATCTTGATTTGGGCTAAGACTGAGGGACCATTAGTGGTGGTAAGAGTTAGTATCTTTCATCTTCTCTTGTAAATTGGCTAGTATTTTAATTGGAACATGTACCGTAAGAACCTGGGCAGATGAAAATGCTGTGCATTTAGTCTTTGCTGTGGAAACCTTAGCAAGATCCCCATCTTCATATCCAGATATGAAATATTCAAGTCACCGGTCTTGTCAAGGCTTGAATTTCCTTCTTCCCTGAAGAATGCTTGGATTAGATCCAAATCTGGAAATCGTCCTTATCCTACCATCCAGATGATGCATATTGCAATATTCTTTTTTTGTTGTTGTAAAGGAACTGGTAACACCTTTAGAGATTGTAAAGACATGACTGTTAAAAGTTTGGAGATTTTGGAAGTTGATTTTACCTAAGGTACCAGATGCTCTCCTGCTGGCAAGAGTGGAGGTGGTGCTGCAAACGTTGCCTTTAAAGGCAAAAGTTTTGGCTTTGCAGCATTCAATGCAACATTCTGTTCTCATGTTGACGGATGGCTTTTAGTTGACAAAGGACTCATGGACTGTCCCAACCCACCCGTCACCAATAGATCAGGCATGGAATACCTGAACAGATCTGCCACAGGCTCCTGGCAAAGGAAGGATTTTAATTTAGTCCACCACTGCAGGTCCCACCACAAAGCACTATGGGGGTTATTCCAACTTTGGAGGAGGTGGTAATCCGTCCCAAATGTGACAGATTTACCACCAGCCGTATTACGAGTTCCATAGGATATAATGGACTCGTAATACGGCTGGTGGTATATCCGTCACTTTACCGTCACTTTTGGGACGGATTACCACTTCCTCCAAAGTTGGAATAACCCCCTATGACTGCTTCTTGACAACTCATAATGACAATCAGATATGGATGATATTAACAAAGTCCATCTCAGCAGATCTGTACACCATTTCCCCCTTTAACCTTTGTCTGGTTAGGACCATAACCTTAAATATCAGAGAATGGACCACCCTGTGCTGTAACCAACTGTGTGCACTATGAACATAAGAAATATCATAAAGGGACCTGTAGAGCTGCTCAAAGCTGCCAGCTTATTGAAAACCATTAAGCGTTTGCCTGCCTCTCACACGTGATCCAGCACAGTGCTAAGCACTGCCTCCCATAGCATAACTGCACCTTGGTGGTCGTCATGCACAACACTTCCTACACAGGAACAGAACATAGACAAAGCAGCCCCAACCACATACCTTACATGCTATAGTGTGTTACCCCTGAGCGCAAGCCTTTCACGCTCCACATAGGGAAAGTAAGCGCTATATAAATGTTTCAATACAAGACATCTTTCCTTTCAGTCAACAGCGCTGGCGACATTGGTGGGTGCCCAATCTACAAGCTTCTCAAAAACAGTATGTGATAGCCTGACAAGTCTAGTCATCGAAGGTTACTGACCTGCTTCCTAAGGCCCATTTCCAACGCTGGTGTCTGAACAGATTCAGGAGGCATTTTAGGCTTTCCTCAGGGCATCTGTGATGCTGAGGATAGTGTCTTTCTTGTCCCCCAAGGATGACGCTTGGAAATCTATTTAGTGCCATGCTTAGATGGAGAAATTAGCAGCTAACCAGTTTTCTCACGCTTAGTGGCAGGGTCAGGGATACCAAAGCCTGTTTGGAAGTCTTTAGATGAATCTTATCTGTTGAGCTTTTTGAAGGATTACCTTGGTACTTAGAGGTAGAAGCCGGATCTTCCAAAATAGCAAGTGCTAGCTGTCTTTCTCTGTCTTTTAAGAGTTTAATGTAAAAGGGTTTACAGATGTCATTCTGAAGGAATATGGATAGGATGTAAACAGAGACATTTTGTATAGATATCATTCACACATCATCTTCTTTCCACAGGCTTTGCAAGCCTTGAAAAACATTTTTTTCTCTACCACCTCAGCCATAGTGTTGCTTACAGTAGTCTTTCCACAAATAACTTAAAGACTGAAAAAAGTCTTCAAAAGAAGAGCGGACTTCTGGGTTTTCCTAACATTGAACGTAGAAAATCTGAAAGTTGAAAACGTCTGTCAGGGGGCAGGCTGAGGATACTGGTCTCCGATTGGCTGAGTTTGGTGCCATTTACGAGATTGTGAATGGATGTAAATGGTCTATTTAAATTTCAATGTCATTGAGTGGAATGTACACTGCTACTTTATCAATGTTTATATGAGGTTCCTAGGCTGACAACTGGGAATAATTCAAGCATCTCACGTTATGAAACATCTAGTGCTGGAGAATATGTAAAGGCATGGGGCTCCAAAGCTACTCAGAAGTTCCTACAGACAGACTTTTGAAACTTTTGAGCGTGGTGCGAGGAACAGGGAGGAGAGCAGGCACATGTTAATCAATTAAAGATGCCAAGACTGAAGAGCTGTAGTTCCTGATAAGTAACTTTTTCTTCTCTAGTTTTGATTTTTCAGATATTCACGTGCTTCAATTAGGATTACTAAAGCAGTAACACAAGTAAAGTACTCAACATAGGTGGGAATAAGGATCACCTTAATAAAACCGGTTGTGCTGTACTGCCTGTCCAACTTCTGTTTTTGATACTGTCTGCATATTCAGTCAGTAATGATTGGCAAAAGTATGGGAAGAATTCTATTTAGCCGACAGCCCAATGTCTTTCAGAGGTACTCAAGTTTTGTGCTCCTACTTTGTGTCTAAGAGGGTCTCCAAACATTGCATGAAAGAACGAAACACAATCTGTGATCAACCGGTATGCTAATGCTACATCAGAAGTCATTACACCATTAGCTTTACATCAGGAGAAAATTTGTTTTCAGGAAACTCAGTAAATTTGAGCAACAGCACAACTAACAATAATGAACTCTTTACAATTCAAAAGAACTCTCGCCACCATGTAACAATTTGGCTCATACTTTGTTGTTTCCAAACTTGCACAATACTCTCCACACCAACATAAGCACTAGTGCCTTGGGTGGGAAAAATGTTGCGTTTCGATGGGAAAATTTAGCAACAGTGAATTAGGACCATAATTAATTTGCATGAACAAGGTCTAGGGGGACTGAAAAACACATTGAGTGTTATATGTTGTGTTATGCTATTATCTGACCAGAGGACATAACTCCTTGCCCATGAGTGCTGATCTATTAGAAACACATTGGATCACAGGAGGTAGTTTTGATTAGGAACCAGTTAGTTCAACTGCAATCCAGCAGCCCTATGCAGAAGTGCCATATAGTAGTTAGGAACCCAACTATAGTTAGGAGCTAGTTTCCATAGAAAAAGCATTTTTTGACTTGGCTATATCTTTGGCACTGTTTCACGAATCTTCATGAAATTTTACAGAAAAAGTGTCAAGTTGGGTCTTGTTGTTCATGGAAAGTTTCAGGGTGATCCGTCAAGCAGAGGCGGAGAAAAATGGGGAGGGGTAAAAAAAAGTGTGTTTCCCATGGTAACTCCCATAGAATCTTTAGACAACCCTGCAGCCCGAACTGCTGGATGGAATTATACCAAATATGGCAGAAAGGTAGCTTTTGGTCCAAAGTGCATGATTTTTGTTATCTGGTGTAAATCCATTCAGTAGTTTGAGATATTAAATGAAATCCAAATCTGTATATCTAGAAGCGTGAACAATTCGCAAATAGTCCTCATCTCATACAGAGATCTGACTGGCTGGCAACACTTCAACCAGGAACTGTTGGCAGCCATTTTGCGACTCTGCTTCGCAAACTTCACGGTAAATTACAAAATATATATATATATATTTATTTTTTTAAACCCAAGAGCGGACTCCCTTGCTTGCTTTTAATGTTGGCCCCAGGAGGGCCTGGTCCTGGTGACATACTCGCATATAAAAAAAAAAATGAGGGGGCACACAGGCCCCCACCCCTCCTACGGCTCTAGAAAGCCCCAGGGACCAGCACCTCCCCAAGGACCACATGTCAAATATGCAAGAGGGCCGCGCAAACACTCCCACTACTACTCCCCCTCCCCCATCCATCCCAGGCCCCGGGGACCACCACCTCCCGAGGGCCAATAACCTTTTTTTTAAAAAAAGAAGTGGGGGGCACATGGCCCCCCCTCCAGGGTCATATACAGCTCTGGGAACCACCACCTCCCAGGGCAGGCTCCTGGTACCTCCCAAGGTGGCCAAGAAGGTAACTGTTTGCTTTTGATTGGCAGGAGCTGTAGCGGAAAGTGCAGGCTTTGCTTTGCCGTGCATCGCTATGGTGCAAGTCGGGTTCACTGGAGCTTAGCATTAGTAGGAGGCAAGATCTTGGGGCAAGCAGGCCAGTTTGTGGTCGCAAAGACTTCATAACTTCAGGATTTCTCCTTCCTTTGAGTGGGGAGCTCAACTGGGACCACAAGGGTCAAGGAGGACACCTCTTGAAGGTCAGAAACTCACTCCAGCAGGGGCCAGCAGGGCTCAGACTGGTCCAGTTGCAGGTAAGATGGACACATACAGGGGGGCCTCTGGAGCCTGTTATGTCCCTGTAGCTCAGAACAGGAGGTCACTCATCTAACCTTTGGGGTCACTTCAGCCTGGGGGAAAGAGTGCAGATCCAGTTTTCCTGCTCAGTAAACAGGGTAGCAGAGTAAGTTCTGGCAAAAAGAAGCACAGCAGTCCCCAGAGGTCCAGAAGTGTACAGAAGAGTTAGTGCCCACTCTGAAGTAGGAGACGTTTCTAGAGAATTTTCTTTGAAGTCCTTGGATTTTCCACCCTTTCCTGTACTGGCTCCTAGCTGGTTGCATGAACAATGCAGTGGTAACTAGTCCTTGTGTGAAGGCTGGGCACAGCCTATTCAGTGGGCAAATGGGGCTGTGTCCGTTTCTGCCCTCCATCCTACCAGTTGATGGCCCACCCGGGAACACCTAATCACTCTATTGTGTGGCTGTCTGGGAGGAACTATAGTGCAACTGCCAACAACACCCAGTCACGTGACCCAGTAACAGGCTGCAGACACCCAATAGGGCAGGAAAATGCCAACTTTCAAAAAGTTGCGCTTTCAAAATTGTAACTTAAAATCCGACTTTACCATTAAAGAAAATTTTTATTACAACTTCTCAGACACCAAACATGACACCACAGCAGCCACACTCATCCTGACCTCCCTAGACTGACACACATCACCCCTCACCTCACGAAACTCCATTGGTTACCAGTCGCAAAGAGATGCCATTTCAAGCTGCTCACTCATGCTTACAAGGCACTATAGAACGAAGGACTGGCGTACCTCAACAATAAAGTGACTTTCCACCAACTGACCAGAGAACTCCGTTCTGGATCCCACTCGTTGGCAGCAACCCAGCGCATCCTCTGGGCCAACAGCAGAGACTGCTCTTTCTACCACCTGGTGGCTAAGACTTGGAAAACCCTACCTCTGCTCCTCAGAGCCTGGCAATTGCTCCAACAGTTCAGGAAGGCCCTCAAGACCTGGATGTTCAACCAGCACAACCAGGCAGCGTGATCCCGCAGCACAAGCCCTCAGCACCTTGAGACTTTCGCAAGTGAAGCAGCCGCACTATACAAAGCCTAATTTATTGATTGACATTCCTATATGCTCCCAATTGAAAGTTACCACTTTTTAAATGGAACAAGGTAAACCCAATGTTATCCCATGAGAGTGATAGGCCTTGCAGTGGTGAAAAAACTAAATTAAGAGTATTTTCACCACCAGGACATGTAAAAGGTAAACGTATATGCCAAATGTTTTAAATACACTGCACCCTGCTCTTTGGGATTAGTATGGTCTACCCTAGGGTTAACATATGTATTAAAATGGAATGCTTAAGGCTGGCAAATAGTTTATAATGACAGGTCAATAAGGCAGATTAAAATTGCACCCAGAGGCTTCAATGGCAGGCCTGGGACAGATTTAAAGGCAACGAAAGTGGGTGACACAATAAATGCATTAAGCCCACTAGTAGCATTTAATTTAAAGGTCTAGCAGCGGTCGCGAGTAGATATAGTTAGGATCTACTTTTCACAGACTAGAGCGTTTTTTGTTTTGCCTATAAATTTGGCACCGCTTGACGAAACTTCACAACATTTTCATAACTTCTACTTTGGTCAGTTCAGCTTCTGTCTTGAAAGATTGCGGGTGATCCGTCAAGTAGAGGCAGAGAAAAAGGGGGACCGGGGTCCCCAAAATGCATTTTCCACATTAATTTTTCCATATGGTCTTTAGCCACGCCTACATCCTAAACTGCTGAACAGAATTACACCAAATTTGGCAAGAAGTTAAATCCTGTTCCGCAGATTATGCTTTTTGAGGTCTGGTGTAAATCAGTCCAGTAGTTTTGGAGCAATTTAAGGCCAAAAAATGTAGATATGTAGGGACACGGATCCTCTGCAGATCCGGGTCCAGATCAGCGGATCCGGGTCTGCGCATCCGGGGGGAAAGCAAGACCCTGACTGGCTGGCTGTAACCTGACAGAGATGTTTTGGTCGCCATTTTTTTTGTCGCATCAGCTCTTAAGGGGGCAAAGTACAGCTATCCAAAAAATTGGCCTTTTTGTTTTGGGGGGCCTATCCGCAGATCCACAGATCAGTGGTTCCACTGGTGAATCTGGGGACCCTCAGATCCACTGGTGGATGTGCCAATCCACAGAAAAATTGAAGAAAAAAAAAGGTGCAAGTTAGAGTTACCTTAGGGCGCGAGCTATAGTTACTGAAGTTAACCTTAAATATAACTGCTGGATTTCTATGGTTCTGTGTGAGAAAATTCTATAACGTCCCTGTAACCTTTGGGTTTTTTCAGTGAAAAAAAAAAAATTATATTATATATATATATATATATATATATATATACATATATATATATATATATATATATATATATATATACAGACACACACACACACACATATATAATTTAATACATAATTAAAACTGAAAATTAAAAAGTTTAAGTACTTCTATAATTTAAAAGAAAATACATGCACAATTTATGTGTTAATTTTAAATTATGGCTTAAACAAGGTTTTTTTTTCTACAGATATTTGAAAATGTTTTAGGTAAAAAAATGAAACTTTATATATGTCTTCCACAAGAATATACTTATAGGTGTTAGACCACAGTGTTCAGGCATATTGTAATATATGTGCGCATAAGGCTATAATATATACATACACACACATTATCTATGAAATTCTTCCTCTTCCAAGATAAAAAGTGATCAGCACTCCAACAGCTTCACTTGGCAAAATTTATTGAAGCAAAAAACATGAACAACACATTTCGGCTAGACTGAGCCTTGGTCACTATAACGCTATTCTTTTCGTTACACTATTTAAAGCATCAACATAAACAAAGGATTACTACTCCATAATAACAAAGGCCACCATATTGTATACGACATTGTGAAATTAATGCAAACATTAAGATATAGCCTTTGATTTCAAACAGTATACTAAGTAAATAAACTATCCAACGGGTGACAGATATCCTTATTCAGACTCCTAAAAATACAAATAGAGCTAAAAGGAAACACTCGTAATTTGAGTACTATTCATCAATTTGGCAGTACTGGGGGTCCATGGTGGAGCCCCCAGGATGCATGGAATTGGCTCCCCAATACCAGATTTGGAATGGGGAGACAATTCCATGATCTTAGACACCTTAGATGGCCATATTCAGAGTTACCATTGTGAAGCTACATATAGGTATTGACCTATGTGTAGTGCACACGTGTAATGGCGGCCCCACACTCACAAAGGTTCGGTAATTGGCCCTGAACTATGTGGGAGCACCTTTGCTAGTGCAAGGGTGCCCTTACACTTTGCACCTAACCTTCATTAAATGACGGTTAGACACATAGGTGACTTATAAGTTACTTAAGTGCAGTGAAAGTGGCTGTGAAATAGTGTGTGCACTATTTCACTCAGGCTGCAGTGGCAGTCCTGAAGAAACGTTTGCGTGAGCTCCTTATGGGTGGCAAAAGAAATGCTGCAGCCCATAAGGATGCCCTGGGTACCTAGGTACCATATACTAGGGACTTATAACTGGGGGTCCAGTGTGCCAATTGAAATTGGTAAATGAAGTCACTAGCCTATAGTGGCAAACTTAAAAACAGAGAGAGCATAAGCACTGAGGTTCTGGTTAGCAGAGCCTCAGTGACACAGTTAAGCACTATACACACACACATTAAGCCATAAACTATGAGCACTGGGGTCCTGACCAGCAGAATCCCAGTGAGACAGGCAAAAACATACTGACATACAGGTAAAACTGGGGATAACATGCCAAGAAAGATGGAACTTTCCTACAGGATCCCTAGTCCCAATCTAAGTGGAAGACATGGCAGAGAGAGAGAACTGATGGACACTGTGCACAGTTTGAGTCATGATTCTCCCTACTGCTGGATCATGCCCTATGCCATCTCCAAGTGTAACTGCCATTTCTCATCTGCTTGGCAACATAGGCTGAGCTTGTCTGCTCTAGTATTTAAAGATCTCGCTAGGTACTGTGTAAACAGAGAAATACCCTGAATGCCCAACCACTTCCAAAGATGTAGAGCCTCTTGACAAAAGACAGAGAACCCTGCACCACGCTCTGACTGCAATGTTACATAGCAGGCATGTTGTCCGTGAGAACCTGTACCCATTCCCCCAATGGATGAAAGGAACACCTTCAATGGCAAGCAAATTGCTCCAACTCCAGCAAGCTGAAGTAGAGACGAGTCTCCAGACACCAGAAAGACCCCTTCAACACATAAATGGAATTCAACACGTTTTACAGATGCAGAGCCCACTGAGACTTCAGATTCCACAGCAGATCCCGCATGAGCCACCTGGTGTGGTCTTCAAGCAAGATGCAGGAAACTAAGAGCTTAAGAAGCTTCAGAACCACTCTCACCAAGACCCAGATCAAGGATTGAAACATCTGAATCCCAGCCCAAATGTCCTAGACCTGTTGAAGCGGGGGAGAGGCTTGGTGGATTACCATGTCCAGGATGGCTTAAATAAAAGGGCGCTGTCTTGAAGGAGTCAGGTGTGACTTTGGCAAGCGGATGGAAAAGCCCAACAATGTCAACAAGCCGGACATCGACTGGTTGATCATTCACAAACAAGCTGGTATTCCCAACCTCAACAGATGGGCTGCAACTATGACCATCACCTTTGTGAACAAACCAAGGTACACTGGTTAAGTCAAAGGAAAATATGGAGAACTGAAAGTGCTCTTGGCCTACCTGTAACTGCAAGTAACTTCTGTGGGATTGTAGGACTGGCACATGAAAAAGGGGTCCGGCAGATCCAAAGCCACCATCCAGGCTCCTAGATAAAAGGGCAGACAGAACTTGTGCCAGGTTGAGCATTTTGAACTTTTCCTGTCGGAGAAAGAAGTTCAGAGGGTGCAGATCCAGGATAAGACAAAGGCTTCCCTCCTTTCTCTGCAGTAGGAAATAACAGGAAGTAACAGCTAGCCCTGAGAGAGCAAGAGAGTTCGAACTTCTCAGAGTATGGACCAGTGGTCCTCAGAGAGGCACTGTGGTGTGGGTGGCATTTCAAGGGGATGTCACATGAAGGGTAGGGAGTAACCATGTTCCACAATCTAGAGCACTCATTGGTCAAGTGTGATGCTCCTCTACCCAGGGAGACAGAAGGTGATACAGTCTCCCACATGGGTAATTTTGCAGTGTCAAGGGTGATTGACTGAGTGGTTGGTTGCCTCTGCTGGTAACCCCTGCCAAAGCTTTGAAAGGGGCAAAGTTGCTGAAGGAACTGCAGAACTGGTGAGTCTAGGCCTAGAGAGTGGTCAGTGGCAATGCTTTCTTTGAATCTCACTAAGGCAGAATCCGCCTTCGCTTCCAAGAGTGCAGAGCCATCACATTGCATGTCTATTAAAGATTGCTGGACAGCCACTGGAGCAAATCCAGGCATGGTGCCAAAGCACCACATGGGTCTCCCCATACCCAAAACGTCTGTAGTGTCCGGACCTGCAAGTATGGAGTACTTTGAAGAGCCCTGGCCATCTGTAATGATGCGTTGTAAGGTTGGCCTGATGTCATCACGGACAACTGGCAAGATGTCTGCTACCCTGGCCCACAACATGAGTACCGCCCCAGGAACCAGCTAGTGCTGATTGATCAACGTGCAAAACTGGCAGATTAGAAAATGTGCTTGGCAAATATTTCCATCCGTTTTGACACACTGGGTGGAGTGATCGGTAAGGCGATTGGTTTGAGTCTATTAGTAGCTGCCTGCACCACATGGCTTTCCAGGGTAGGGTGTTGAATGAGAAAACCTGGATCTACAGGGGCAGGTCTATGTTGCCTTGCACATCCGACTGGACGGGTGGTGTACTGGGGATGACCAGGTGCCCATCAGTACGTCCAACAGGGTCTCATCAAAAGGGAGAAGAGAATCCTGATTGAAGGACCTTAGTGAGACCATAAGTTTTGACCTCTGTGGTTGTTAGGGTGAGGTCTAAGACTTCAGTCGCCCTATGATGCACTGTGGCGAAGAAGGCAGATTCTTCTGTGGCAGGGGCAAGATTAAGGACAGGTAAAAGTCTGGTAAAGTCTAGAAAATCACTGACATATAGCAAATCCAAAAATAAGCTTATCATCATAAGGGCTCTCGTCTTCAGTATTATCGTCATCACAATGTGTTCTCTATCTTGAATGGGGATAATAGTGTGTGGTCTGTGACCTCAGGGGTGTTGTGGTAGAGCTTCTGGGTCTATTAAAACCATTGGCTCCACTTCCAGTGTCAGTGTTGAGACTGTGGTTAGTGGATTTGTTTGCAGCACCAAAGGGGGCGTCTAACGTTGCACCCAAGCTGGGTTTGGTAGAAAAGAGCTCAAAGACTAGGCTGGCCTTGGGTCTAGAAGAACAGTAGGTGTCTGGTACGAATCTACCGTCTGTAACTAGACTGGAAGCTGCCTCTGATCCATAGGGCGTCTCTTCAGAGGGATCCAAAGAGTACCAAAGAGGTTGCTTCAGGCCTTTTTCAGCATGCTGATGGCCCAGGAAAATCAAGGCACATCAGGAGCAATGATGTAATCTGCTCCAAAACTGGGGGGGAGGGAATGACTCTAGGGCCTAGATGTACATAGGGCATTACACAACTCTATTGGGGGAGTAGGGGGACGACGAAGGAGAGCAGTGTTTGGATTTTTTTGTGTATCTTGGAATTTCTTTTTACTTACCTGAGCTTTGTGACTTAGAGGTTGAAAAAAGAATTGTTTTGCCTTAGACACTGGTGAGTCATAAGAATGGCTTCAGGAGCGCATCTGTGCACATGACTTGGGCAGAGTCCGAGTATTCTTCAACTTCCCTCAGAGTTCTGCAATAGCAAGCTTGGCTAGGTGTTCACGGATTGCCTTTGGATTAATTTTCATGCAGAAGTCACATAACAATTCATTTTGGAGATGGGACACCAGAGACTGGGCGTCTGGCACCAACATTTGATGGTCCCTACACAGTTTGTATACTGTGGATTTCAGAGTGGGATGTGTCCCTAGCACACTGGAAATTTTTACAGAATAACAATTCAGTCAGGCTGACAGGATTCTGTGGAGTTTGAATCTGCATCAGACGGAGCAGAAAGGCAGGAATGGATGTCAGCGCATGGAGGTGGCACAGATATAGTGGTCCTAAGTGTCACAATGGGGGCAGGACAGATCAGGCATTGAATCCATAGCTGATTCAATGAGTACTGCAGAAGCCTTCTCACAATCTTTAAGACTATCCTTTGCCTCCTGTTTTTTTTCTCCAGGTGTCATACCCAGATATGGGGCAATATCTGACCACATTTGACAGTTATTCTGTCCTAATATTGTGAATGCATTGGCAACACTAAGGATATTGCTGCCATTGTTGAGAATCTTTGCCCCGAGTTCCATTCTGCACACTTCTGCACATAAGTGGATGACAAGTAAGAAACCACATAGAAAGCATGTTAGAGGAGACAGCCTGAACTGGCCACTGGGCCACTACTACATCACCAATTATTCTGAGCACTCAGTACCATGGCTACTGCCATTACTAGCGGTGTCAGTGACAGCAGCAGTAGTACAAGGCACACTGTCTGCAGCTCAAATGTTCAACATGCATGCTACAGAGCGACAGACACTGCTTGGAGCAATCAATACCTGCTGTGTATGGCCTATTGTGTCTTCTCCCACTCCATGCAGCCACCAACACTAGCATGATGGCCAGAACCAAGAGTATTATTTCCACCAGCATAAAGTGATCCACAAAGTTCACATATGGCACGCAATACCTCCCACTTTCACACTTGACAGCTTCACAATATCTCCAACAGCAACTTGGGTTCCATAAATATATCATCAATAGGATACTCTTGCACAAGCCCATGGGAAGGAAAAAGCTAAATGGAATTCTTATTCATCATACCAACAAAGTGCTTTAAAGGACGTCGTAGGGCTTTCATCCCTCCTACAGCACAGAATCAGCACTGCTACAAGCCACAGAATATATCTGCCAAATATTGGACACCAGTGACACTGGAGCACTGTTAATGCTGGACCTTAGTGCTGCATTTGACACTGTCCCACAACATCCTGATGAAACGCCTGTGGAAATGTGGTGTCAGTCATAAACCCTTGCTGTGGGTTGCCTCCTTTCTGCAGGAGTGCACCTTCCAGGTGCTTGAAAAAGCCCTATCATTCCAACATGCTCCCTTTGCAGCAGGGAGTGTGCAGACCTCCTCCCTGAGTGCAACTCTATTTAATATATACATTTGCCCCCTGGCTGAGGTCATCAAACGCCATGGATTCACAATCATCACACAAGCTGACGACACTCAGCTTATCATTACCCTCTCTCTCTCAGAACTCCATCCACATGGGTTGCTCGCTAAGTTCTTGTCTTGCGGAGGTCACCTTGTGGATGGATCTAAACTGCCTCACGTTGAGGTTTTGATCCTGGATAATCAACCTAACATCTGATCGACCACTTGGTGGCCTGAAACTTTGTCCTGTACCTTGCACCAACCCCAGGGTTGAAAACTTGGGTATTTGGTTTAACTAGAAACTGCCCTTTGACAACCGAATCACATCTCAAAGGGAAATGTTTTACGATTATAGACGCTCAAAAATATCTTCTGCTTTTTACCAGAATCTGAACCAAAAAATTACAGTGGTCCAGGCCTTAATCATGTCTAGGCTGGACTACTGCAATGTGTTGTCTATGTGTGTCACAGACCGGTTTGAAGAGGCTAACAAGTGCAGAATGCAGCAGCATCTTGTCTGCTGAATCTCCCCAAATGCACCCCCATGGGGGCCACACTTTCCAAGCTGCACTGGCTTCCACTGAAGCAGAGACGTTCTTTCAAAGCCTTGTGCTATTGCTACAAGGTCTTTGCAAGTAAGAGGCCATGGTACTGCATTCTTTCATCACATTTTATGTTCCACTTAGGAACCTTAGATCCTCCGGTGTCATGCTGGCCAGCATCCCTAAAGCTAAGAGAGCATACATTAGTTGTAGCTCCTTCAGCTATCTAGGGCCTACACTCTGGAATTTACTCCCTTTCTTAGTCTGTCAAGCCCATTTGGAATCCCTTTTCCGGAAAAAACCTAGTTGTGCAGACTGAGCTGATTAAATGGGAACTGATGCATATACACCCTGTGGGAGCCAGACCTTCAGCACTGGGACACTTTGTTTTTAAGTAGCTATGCACCTTACAAATCATACTAATATTATTTGCTACACTATGTATAGGACGCACTGATACATTTACACTAACTGGTGGGCCAGGGAGTGTGAGGAGAGACGCATGTCTAAACTTTATAACCTACATTGACAGCAGCACATGTGCTGGGGCGTAAGAAGAAGACCAAAAACTAAATCAATCCATACATCACTGTATTAATGTATTATGTGGACAGGACAAGGTTGTAAAGATGGTGAATTAGACAGGCAGACACAACTCATCCATGCTTATACATAACAAACAATTATTTGACAAGAAACACAGACTTACTTCCATTCTCTAGAACTTGTTCAAAACCAAAAGAACTTCTCAACCTAGTATAAAAGATCTAAGAAAATGGTATGACTGTGGGTGTCTAATCAAGGTAAAGTACGAATTATTGCCCATTTGTTCCAAGAAATCATGAGTGACTTGGTCCCCACTGAGATTTCCCAGTTTGGTTGCCAATACCTAAGAAAAAAAAAAGAAACTCTAACGTGTGCTAACCAACATTCTCAAAACACCAACTTGCAAACTGCAGAGAAACAAAGAAATAAGGAAAAAAGAGAACAAAACAGGTGGCACAAGTTATGGCATGTGTTTGTGTGGACTAGGAGCAATAACTAACAAATTTCTTCTTAGAACTTATTTCGGATGCTTGGTTACGGATTAAGAAGCTACAAGGAAGTTCCTAGAAGATTTCTGCTATTCCCTCTTGGAAATACTAGGGGAATAATGACTAGTGGAATGGTCTGTTCTATTTTGAAAGACTAGAAACCCGTAATAGCTCTGTCCCTTGCCTCGCGTAAAGTGTGGTCTGTCTACGTATGGTGCCAACCATTTATTTTTGGCTCGAGCCACTACTGCTTTGGAAGTTCACCTTTTTTGTATTTATTTTCAAATACTAACTAAAAAAAAACAAGGATAAAGTGGAGTTATACACGAGAAAGGTAGTATGATTTTAACTAACATCAGAAAAGCCTTAGAAATTCACTGAAAAGGTACCACCAATTAAAAGCCAAAAAAACACTACAATTCCCCAGTTATATTTAACTGACATGATTTGAACTTGCACCACAGATGTACTGGTGTAATCAGAGGAGTTATATGTGAGGTGATAAGCAGTACATCACTAACTTGCCCTTATACTTTTTTATTTTTTTTTTTATTTTATTTCAGGACCAAGCGAGTCCAGTAATGGTGGCCACAACACTTTTGTTCAGGCTGGCACCAGCCAATGAAAGCAAGATCTTCCACAGGAACAAGACGGCTGGTGAGGGAAGAAGCCCACACAACCCATCAAGATACTGTTTTTTCTTTGTTTAGTTTTTTTGCGGTCCCTCAAATATATCCATACATTTTGAAACTTAATTTCCCAAAAAATGACTGAACACATTTACACCAAATCACAAAAAGCACAGTTGTTGAGTAAAAATCTACCCTTCTGTCAAATGCGGTGTAATTCTGTTGAGCCATTTTCTACACCTCATTGTCTATTTTTTTCCTATGGAAATTGCACCCAGGAATAAGTGTTTTGGGACAACACCCCTTTATCTTAGACCCTGATTGACAGATCACACCAAAACTTTAAAGGAAGGAGCTGAGGTACATTAACCTTTTCTTTAGAGAGTTTCGTCAAACGGTACCAAAGAGAACTATAACTCGCGCCCAAGCAATGCACAGTTTTTCCTAAAAAAACCAATTACTGCCAATATTACTACCAATTATTATCAGTGTTATCAAAGATTTCACGAATGTGGGGTAATTTGCAGAGCATGGCGAGTTATAGTTACCTTAGGCCGCGAGTTACAGTTATTTGAGATAACTAACTATAACTGGTGAATTTGCCTGGTTTGTGCAAGTAAGTGTAACTTTTGTTTTTTTCAGTGAATTACTATGGTTTTTAACGAAAAGTAATTTTCATTACTATACGCTAATACAAACACAGCCGCACACTGCCTTCTGCCATGCGCGGTAGGGGTTGGCCGCAGGGCCTGACCTGTGGCCAGGCCCTGCAGCCAACCCCCTATAACCACCCAACCCCACGAACAGCCTTCCGTTGTGCACAGCGGGGGCAGCCAACCAACCTAACCACCCAAACCCACACTGCGCACGGCCTTCAGCAGTGCTCGGGAGGAGTTAGCCAAAGCGCCTGTCCCTCTGGGTGTGAGAAGGTGTCTCTGGGTGTGAGAGGATCTATGTGGGTGTGAGAGGGGGTGTAAGAGGGAGCGCTTTCTACTAGTTAGTTAGTTAAGTGCTACCTCCTTGGGTGAATAGCCAGTGTGGGGGGAGGAAGGCGTGAAGCACCCCTCCACCAGCCGATTTTGGAGCTGGAGGGGCCATCCCCTGGGGCCCACTACAATTCAGTTGGTGGGGCGGCACAGCCCTCCCCCAGATGATCTTGGTCCTGGATACCCCATCCATCGTGGCCTGGCCTTATAAAATATATTTTTTGGGGTGGGGTGGGGGCCTTAGCCCCGGGGTCCCCATCCCCTGGGGCATCCCCATCTGTCCCGAGTGCCCCGCAGGACATCCAGTGTGCAATGGGACTGCAGGGGGAGACTGAAGGCCCCTGTGGTCCCAGGTGGCTCTTTGCCTCCTGCAGGAGCCAGCACTGCCGTCACAGACATGGAGCTACTAAACATTCGGCTCTCTGCCTATGAGAGCAATTTTTTTCCTCCATTTCCCTGCCACTAACTCTGCAGGCAGGGAAACAGAGGCAACCTCTGCTTCCAGCAAGCGAGAACCGTTTGACAGCTCTTACTTGCTGGAACCAGAGTGTTTGATCTGACTGCTGGGTCAGTCAAAGCTTCTGTCAAATCAGAGCAAACAGCTATGTCCCGGGTGTAGCACCCCAGGACATTGCAGGAGCTGGTCCTGGGGAGAGGGGAGTGCTCCCACTTTCTATATAAATTAAGCCCGGGGAGGCGGCGGTCCCTAGGGTCATGCAGCCCCTCCCCTCGCATTCATGAATTCTTTAGCCCCTGGGGAGGTGACGGTCCCTGGGGCTCCGGGGGACTGTGTGGGCCCTCCCTGCATAAATTCTTTAGCCCTAGGGAGGTGGCCATCCCCAGAGCTGCAGTGGGGTTGTATGGCCCCTTCCCCCCTATTCATTATTTGTTTAGCCCTGGGAGGTGGAGATCCTCAAAGCTGCAGGGGCAGGGGGTGCACGGTCCCCTGCATTCTATACAAATTAAGCCCCGGGGAGGTAGCAGTCCCCAGGGCATAAATAAGCCGGGGGGGGGGAGCCTGTGTGCCCCCTCCTTTATTTTTCAGACGTCCCAAGGGCCTGGCCCACGAAAGAGCTTTATAAATGCTAGCGTGGGAGCCCATGCTTATTTTTATTTTTTTTGCCACGGATTTGCAACCTTATCATGAATTTGCAGCAAAAATTCATTTTTTTTAAAGTGCTTTTTTGCCCTGGGCCCCAGCACTAGAGCTAAGGGGTTAGGGTGTCCCTACCCTGCCCCCTTTTCTTTTTTATTCTCTTTCTCAGGACTGCTAAAGCCAAGTCCCAACAACACTTCCTTGTTGAAGTGTTGGCAGACAATTAGATCACAGCATGAGATCGAAAGAGTTTGCGAAGTCTATATATATATATACACGCATTTGAGTTTTCTCTAATATCTCAAAAACTACTGAATGGATTTACACCAAATAACAAAAAGGGCTCTTTTTGGACCAAGAGCTAGCTTTCAGGCAAATTTGGTATAATTCAGTGTAGCTGTTCGGGCTGTAGTCATGTTCAAAATCCCAAGGGAAAAATGCATGGGGAAAATGTGTTTTGAGATCACCCTTTTTCTCTGCCCCCGCTTGATGGATCACCCCGAAACTTTGCGGACAGCAGCTGAAGTGATAGTCAGATTTTGTTGGCGAATTTTGTGAAGCTTCATCGCCAAAGATATAGGCAAGTAAAAAATGCTTTTTCTATAGAAACTTGGTCCTAAGTATAAGTAACCACGTTTTATATATATTTATTTTATTACCTACTAGCTTTTTTGTTTTGCCAATAACTTTGGCGCTGTTTGAAGAATCTTATCAATTTTTTTAAAAACTAGTTTGCCTGTCACTTCAGCTGCTGTGTGGAAAGTTTTGTTGTGACTCGTCAAGCAGGGGCAGAGAAAAGGGTTTTCCCATGCAATTTCCCATAGTGATTTTGGACACGACTACAGCCCGAACCACTGGAAGGAATTACACCTAACTTAGCATGGCTGCGACATGAGAGGTTTCCCAGTACTCTAGATAAGAGGCTGTGAAAGAAGTACACCAGCAGAAGCAGAAAAAACAACAAGGTCTTAAAGTGTTTGAGTAATGTCACTAATCTAGTACTGGAACGTAGGTGCAGGGGGGAGATTATTCCAAAGATTGGGCCCAAGAAATTGGAACAACAATTTCCTTGTTTTGTCAGTTTAAAAAGTGGTCTAACAGCCAAACTGAAAGCAGAATATCTAAGAGTCTTGTAGCACAAAATGTCTGTAGGAAAGATTTGAGAGAGCCAGCACAGTGATGTATACATGGTAATTGTTAGTTTGTAGAGCCTGCAAAGTTGCCTCTAAATTTGAAGGCTGCGAATACAAATCCTCTGCAGAGAGGAGAAAATAACTCTGCAAATCGATTTAGGCTTTCCAAGTTGAAAAAGATTACAGGCAACTAGAAAGCTACATTATCATGTTTTAGCAGACAGCAGAAATTCTGGTAATACTTCTTACCTTGCCTTTCCTATGTCATAGTGTCCCTACTGAGGGCTGACAATAAAGAGGGAGCCAAACCTTTTTCCTTACTAGAGATATGGCAACTACTGCAGATTATGCAAGACAGTTAACCATGACCACAAAACACTTCTGTCTGCATTTCTTGTACTCAACACCAATGCATAACATCTTGCTCACAGATAGTCCTGGAAAGTTTTTACTGTGAAGGACTGATTTATCATGGTCAATTCCAAGATATCTCTGTACTGGAAAGTATCTCTCTTGAAAATACCAGAAGAAGCAGATGTGTAAGCAAGACACATTCAATGTTTCAGATGTTACTAGGTTTCATAGGCAAAGAGTTAAATATGTTCCTCTATCTGGGAAAGTAATGAAATGTGGTGAAAGCATTCTTCCACACGGAGTTAGCATAGGACAAGGACCTCTCATTAAACAGAAATTCTTTTTATTTTTTATTTTTTTATTTATATAAACAAAGCTACCAGGTCACCAAGAAACTTGTCAGAAAAAGCAAACACTTAAATTAAGCTGTGCTTCTTCTTAATAAACATTAAATACTACAGGTGTGGACTATTAAGGTTTTTGAAAATAAAAAAGGTGAAGCTGGACAAAACCTGGAAAAGGAATGACAAAATTGGTTCAGTTAAGAAAATAAAAGGCTGCACATTAACTTCGGGGAAGTAAAGTTATCACAAAAGAAACAAAGAAGTGTGAGAATTCAGACTCCTATACAAAAGTAAGAAGAATTTTATTTGAAGTAAAAAATATCAGGATTCATGAAATCCCCGACAGGAAATATGTATTGTGCTCATGAGAAAATGCACTGCAGCCCGGGAAACTACATCAAGCCCTTGTAAATCAGAGAGAAAGGAAGCCTGTGGTAACAAAAGATGTAAATAGTGATTTGGTGTTCAGGTTACCTTTTCTTTTTGTATTCATTTCTAGATGGATATATTGTTCTTGTCAAGGGTCCAACAATTCGAAACAAGCACAGTGGGCCTTTGCAGGACTGCTTGTTCTAAAGTAGGCTTCCCAGTTTCCCCACTATCAGTGTACTAGGACCCTAAAGGAAATCTAGTTTAAATATCAATGTGAGGGATGTAACCACAGGTCTATTAACCTCTTCAATGGGTATGTCTCTAGGCGTGATCAGTCTCAAAATGCTCCTAGCTTATACAGATGTGCGTGCTCCTTTCTTACACAGATGTGCTCCTAGCCCACACCACCCACCTGTGGTATATTTTAAACTAAATGTGGTGTTAAGAAGTCGGCTGGGAATAGACGCGACCATCAAGCACCAGGGTATTTGCCCTCTGATTACTTACTAATAGTTTTTTATCCTTAAGGAGCTGTTGTACATCCCAGAACGGTACAGATAGACACTGTAGAACCAATGATTTTATCATGTCCTGCTTGCCAATCCTGGCAAATTTTAAGTTGGCAAGGGAAGACAGGGTGTGTAGTGTTTTGTGAGTTATTAATGGCAAACCCCTTTTGGCTCCTGAGGGCTCAGTAGAACTGTCACATAAGTGTGAGACCGTGGTGAAGTGAATGCAGGTTTAGAATGTGGTCATGGTTCCACACAGATGAATAAAGCCACAGCTCCATGTGTGGCTTAGTCATTGGCAAGTACCCAGGCCGGGGAAGACGCTGCAACTGGCGATGAGAAAGGGGATAAGTAACCCAGAGATCCACAGTACTCTTCCAAAGAGTTTGCCATGGTCCAAGCAAACTGCTCGTGCTTGCCACATGTGCCTCCGAAGTGTGGAATCAATGTTTGGTGTATGTGGAGTAATAGCACACCACCAGCTGGTGTGAAGCACTTGAAGATCACAAAAGCTTAATTGGGAAGTCTACACATCATTGGTCAAGAACCTGCTGGCAAGGACATAGAGGTACCGCGCTACTACGCAACATAAATCTATCCATCATACGGAGTGATAACACTAGAAGGTGGATACATACAGATAAGAAGCGCTATAAACTACCATAGTCAGATAGGAGTAGAATACACAAAAACACTAGCTGACAGAATAATTGATTTTAAAAAAGCATACTGTAGTTGCACTTACCAGAGCCTCAACAAGAAAAGCTCTACGACTTCAGTAGCGGGCAAAGAGACCCAGGAAGAAGCACAGGGTTGTGCTTACTGAGCTGTCCAATACCTGAAATGGCACACCACCAAAGCTGCCAAAAGACAGCCCAAAACAACCCCAGAGGTCTCCAGAAAAGCAAAGGGTTCCAATGGAGACCAAGAAAGAGGTCACAGTTACACAGACTATCCAAAATGACCCGAGGCCAGCATATCACAGGGCCTTACAAATGGCACGGAGGAAGCTGGTCCTAGTAGACAGACAGTATCAGAGAGAACTTCATTCTCATTGTCAATCAATCCCGTAAAGTTATGATGTTGCCGCCTTCCTGAAACCACCATTCGATACCACAAAAAAGCAGAATATTGGTGATAGATTGACTGCATGTACAGGGAGTGCAGAATTATTAGGCAAGTTGTATTTTTGAGGATTAATTTTATTATTGAACAACAACCATGTTCTCAATGAACCCAAAAAACTCATTAATATCAAAGCTGAATATTTTTGGAAGTAGTTTTTAGTTTGTTTTTAGTTTTAGCTATGTTAGGGGGATATCTGTGTGTGCAGGTGACTATTACTGTGCATAATTATTAGGCAACTTAACAAAAAAAAAATATATACCCATTTCAATTATTTATTATTACCAGTGAAACCAATATAACATCTCAACATTCACAAATATACATTTCTGACATTCAAAAACAAAACAAAAACAAATCAGTGACCAATATATCCACCTTTCTTTGCAAGGACACTCAAAAGCCTGCCATCCATGGATTCTGTCAGTGTTTTGATCTGTTCACCATCAACATTGCGTGCAGCAGCAACCACAGCCTCCCAGACACTGTTCAGAGAGGTGTACTGTTTTCCCTCCTTGTAAATCTCACATTTGATGATGGACCACAGGTTCTCAATGGGGTTCAGATCAGGTGAACAAGGAGGCCATGTCATTAGATTTCCTTCTTTTATACCCTTTCTTGCCAGCCACGCTGTGGAGTACTTGGACGCGTGTGATGGAGCATTGTCCTGCATGAAAATCATGTTTTTCTTGAAGGATGCAGACTTCTTCCTGTACCACTGCTTGAAGAAGGTGTCTTCCAGGAACTGGCAGTAGGACTGGGAGTTGAGCTTGACTCCATCCTCAACCCAAAAAGGCCCCACAAGCTCATCTTTGATGATACCAGCCCAAACCAGTACTCCACCTCCACCTTGCTGGCGTCTGAGTCGGACTGGAGCTCTCTGCCCTTTTTACCAATCCAGCCACGGGCCCATCCATCTGGCCCATCAAGACTCACTCTCATTTCATCAGTCCATAAAACCTTAGAAAAATCAGTCTTGAGATATTTATTGGCCCAGTCTTGACGTTTCAGCTTGTGTGTCTTGTTCAGTGGTGGTCGTCTTTCAGCCTTTCTTACCTTGGCCATGTCTCTGAGTATTGCACCCCTTGTGCTTTTGGGCACTCCAGTGATGTTGCAGCTCTGAAATATGGCCAAACTGGTGGCAAGTGGCATCGTGGCAGCTGCACGCTTGACTTTTCTCAGTTCATGGGCAGTTATTTTGCGCCTTGGTTTTTCCACACGCTTCTTGCGACCCTGTTGACTATTTTGAATGAAACGCTTGATTGTTCGATGATCACGCTTCAGAAGCTTTGCAATTTTAAGAGTGCTGCATCCCTCTGCAAGATATCTCACTATTTTTGACTTTTCTGAGCCTGTCAAGTCCTTCTTTTGACCCATTTTGCCAAAGGAAAGGAAGTTGCCTAATAATTATGCACACCTGATATAGGGTGTTGATGTCATTAGACCACACCCCTTCTCATTACAGAGATGCACATCACCTAATATGCTTAATTGGTAGTAGGCTTTCGAGCCTATACAGCTTGGAGTAAGACAACATGCATAAAGAGGATGATGTGGTCAAAATACTCATTTGCCTAATAATTCTGCACTCCCTGTATAGAGACAGTTGAGAATTTCATTGATGCACTAGAAGAAAGAGATAACAAAAAGATTATCAAATACCCTAAGAATTTTTCTGGTGAGGATGTAAAAGAGGTCATAAGGAAAATGCTGTGAGCTGACAAAGTTTCATGCCGTCAAATCAAAGAAGCCTTGAATCTCGAGTTCAATCCAATGCCAAATGTAGATTGCTAAAGGTACATATTCAGTCCAGAATGACAGAGTTGGTGAAACCATAGACAAATTTGTTGAGACTAGATACCCTCACCCAACACTAAGTTCAATGAATTTAATAATGAGGAAGCAATACGTCTCAGAGTTATCAGCGGATGCCTGTCAGATTCATTCAGACAACTAATTATGAGAAACTCTTAATCTGAAGTGAGTTTTCATGGCTACCAGAGTGTGTTGATCGACAAGCTGCTGACATGGAGGCCGGAGGTACCCAAAGTGAGTCAATCACAAACATGTAAAGTAAACAGAAGCACAAAGCTGAAGGACACAAATAGACATCTCCAGGAAAAAAGAAGTTGTGTTTTAGGTGTGGATTTTCATTTCCACATGAAGGTAAATGTCCCACCTTCGCACAGATATGCAAAGGTTTTTTTGTAAAGGTTTGCAAGGCGAAGGAAAAAGTAAATGCAGCAGGGCAAAATAGCTGCCCAAACATTCCAGAAGTGACATTCAACGCACAACCACAAGGCCAAGTGACAACACTAGTTGAGACAATTCAATACCAAACAAAGCAGATCATCATCTAATCCATTGTCAAAAAGTTCTTCGGTATCAATATCAAATGAAAGTGAAGAAGATGGCTGTGCAATGTCTATGTTTACCTCTGAAAAATTTGTGTATGCTGGACTTGCCGCATTTGAAGAAAAATACCAGTCAAAGCAAAGTTGACATGAAAAAGCATTATTCAAACAGTGTCCGAAGATCACACTGAAAGTAAACAGTTGTTCAATAACTTCCATTATCGACAGCAATGCGTTGATAAATATTTTCCCGAGGAGAAATACAATGAATTATCTCCACTGCCACAACTGAGGCCATCGAAAACTGAAGTATATACATGGGCTGCATCAACGCCATTAAAAAATCACGGTTCATTCGTAGTGACGATGAAAGTCTAGAAGACAAAAGTGCAAGCATCCATTTATGTGCTTCAAGGTAATTCGTCAAGGGCCTGTTTGCACTGCTGCTGACATGGGAATTATCTCAGTGAACTAAAACATGCATGCTCATCACAAACTAGTAAGTCAGTTCCCTTTGTTGTTTCATGCATTAGGAAAACTTAAGACTATGAAAGTACAATTGCATAATAATGATGACATTAGTCCTGTTGCTCAAAGACACAGACATTTCGTTAACAGGAAGCTGTTGAAAAGCAACTTGAATCATTACTTAAACATGATAACATTGAGCGTGCTACTGGTCCAAAGCCATGGGAACCTCCCATAGTGGTAGTCCCCAAAAAGGACAGTGAAGGAGCTGCACCCTATGACATAACACATTTGAATGGTGCAAACGTCTTCTCTCGCCTTGATTTAAATAAAGGATATCACTTGAGGAGAATTGCAGGTACATTATAACCTTTTCTACAAATATTGGTCTATTTCGATATAAAAGACTTGGGGCCAGATGTACGAAGTGTTTTGCATAGTGCAAACTGCGAAATTTGCAGTTTGCGCCATGCAAAACGCGCATCACGATGCACAATCCCATTTTCCGAGTCGGTTCCGGCTTGCAAAATGGGAATGCAGCTAGCAAATAGGAAGGGGTGTTCCCTTCCTATTTGCGATTCACACCGCGATGCAGAATTGCTTTGTGACCGCGAACGCGGTCGCAAAGCAATTCGCAGTTAGCACCCATGTCAAGGAGGTGCTAACTCATTCGCAAAAGGGACCCTTTCTCCTTTGTAAATGTCACCATAAATATAGAGAAAAGCGAAACCAAATGGTTAAATTTTTTCTTTTGTATTGCAACTCGTTTTCCTTTAGGGAAAACGGGCTGCAATACAACAACAAAAAACTGCTTGATTGAAAAAGCAGTCACAGACATGGAGGTCTGCTGTCTCCAGCAGGCCACCATCCCTGTGAGTGCAGGGAATCGCAAGGGGGTCGCAAATTGCGACCCACCTCATTAATATTAATGAGGTGGGTCTTTGCGACCCCCTTGAGATTCGCAGAAGGTGTCATGGACACCATTCTGCATATGATTTTGCGACTCGGAAATTGCGAGTCGCACCGACTCGCAATTTCCGAGTCACAAAATAATTTCTTACTACATCTGGCCCTAAGGCCCTCATTATGAACACGGCGGTTAACACTGCTGTGTTCATGCTGGCGGTCTTTCCATAGACCACCAGCTCCCTTGGAACCCCACCGGCCGTATAATAAACATTCTGCCGACCCAGCAGAATGCCTGGCCGGGACATTACCGGCGGCTCCACATGGAGCCGCCGTCAATGCCTCTGTGTGGCGGGTGCAGCTGCACCTGTTGCGCAAAACACTGCCCGTAAATCAGGCAGTGACCTGCGCGATGGGGCACTGCACAGGGGCCCCTGCACTGCCCATGCCACCTCTTTCACCAGCCTTTCCCTGGTGGGGCAACCCACCAGGGAAAGGCTGGAGGAAATGGGATCATTATCCGATGTCGGATAATGATGCCGTCCACCGTCAGGTTGCCTGTCCGAGGCAGCCTGGCGGTGAAGGAGGGCCGCCTATGGCGGCCCTCCCTGTCTTCATTGTGTGGCCCAGACCGCCAACTTTATAATGAGGGCCTAAGTTTTGGTGTGCCATCAGCTGCAGAGCTTTTTCAAGATGTAATTCGACGTATCATACAGTCTGTTATGAAGGCTTTCAACTATAGTGATGACATATCAATTTTTGAACCTACAAGAAGGAGCACTATAAAGCTCTCAAGCAAGTGTGTCATTTACTTGTTGATGCAGGGTTAACTTTCAAGACTGAGAAATGTGAATTCCTGAAGAGAAAGCTAAATATCTTTACTGATGAGGCTATGACATCCGATCCAGCTAAAGTACAAGCATTGACAACAGTCAGTCCCCCACAAGTTGTTTCCATGTTACGTTCAATCCTTGGCATGGCCAGTTATTATGAGTGCTCCATTGAGAGGGTTGACAAAGAAAAATGTTTCATTCCACTGGTCACATGAATGCAACCAAAGCTTAAAGAGAATCAAACAAGCTATCAAGAACACTACTAAAATGGTATATTTTAATCCAAAACTTCATTACAGAAGTTGTTCTTGACGCTAGCCTAGTCGGTTTAGGTGCAATCCTTGCATAGCAGACATCCAAATGCCTAAAGACATATTGTGGCATAACTAAACCTGAGAAAGTAAGTTTAGCAGTGGTGTGGGCTTCTGAAAATGTCATGTGTTCTAAAACAGAAAGCCTTTTACGCTTGTGACAGATCATAAAGCATTGATCATCTTTGGCAATCCAAGGGCCAAGATGCCTCCTCACATTGAACATTGGGGTCTACGATTACAAGAATACAACTACAAAATCGTGCACCATCTAGGAAAAGATAAAAACTCTGCCAACTACTCCTACAGAGTACCTATACAGAGTCATGGAACATTTGCCAAGACAGCTGAAGCCTACATAAATTTCACCGTGAAATCAAACACACCAGCTGACATTTTATTGAAGCAAATAAATGGTCACTGCCAGGAGTCTAGATAGTGACATGTTAAAACTAAAAGACATTATTACACATTAGTCTTGGAAGCAGCATACTTAACCTCTTGACAGTGGATACCAGAAGTTTAAACATGTCAAAAAGGAAGCATCCATAACTCAAAAAGGCATTATCATGAGGGGTTTGAGAACTGTTATTCCCGAGAGTCCGCAACCAATAACTGAAGTTGCCCATCAAGGGAGTCATGGAATCATCGCCACAAAACAAGTTCTCGGAGACAGTCTGGTTTCCTTATCTTGATGAGACGAAAAACAGTTAAAGGCCTGTCATCTATGCAACTGCCCTTCATTGAAAAGCACTCAAGACACCTTAAGCATGGTAGAGTTGTCAAAGCATGTATAGAAAAAAATTGCTGCTGCCTTTTTCGGTCCTCTTGACAATGGAAATTATCTGATGGTGATAAGGAATACTCCCGTTTCCACTGACAGAAAATCTACAACCCATCACTCAAGAGAGAGTCATCGAGAGATTAGACAGCATCTTTGTGGCATGGGGTATTCCTGTTATCTTAAAAATCTAAAATGGTCCACATTTCAACAGTCGAGAATTCAAAGACTCTTAGTCATCTTAATGTGAAGCATCGGCCGAGCACACCTATTTGGCCATAGGCGAATGGCCTTATTGAATGTTTCATGACTGCATTGAAGAAAGCTGTACAGGATGCTGTATTGGAAAAGCTCCATCTTAAAACGGTCTTGAATTCTACCCTGCAAGCGTACTGTTTGACCCATCAGTCGACCTAAGGTGAGAGCCCTGCATCTTTGATGTTCAGGAGAACCATGACAACCAACTTCTCAATAGACCAACAGAACATCAAGTACAGAGGAATAAATCTGTACCAAAGACTTCGATCACTAAAGGAAAACGAAGGCCTAAGCAGACAAGCAACAACAAGCAAAATAAATTGTTTTCACTTGAAGAGATCTGGTGCTTGTCAGTCAGTTGAGAAAACGCAAGTCTGATGCAGCATTCAATGCTGAGCCATTCCATGTCATAACCAGCAGAGGACACATGGTAACTGCTGAATGTCCAGGGAAGTCCATTACATGAGATTTCTCGCATTTCTGACATGAAGCTCACCACTCGTCATATACTGATGTCAACGTAAAGACTGGTTCTGAAAGGACCCTTGAAAAACCCCTGACTGCAGTTGCTTCTGCATCACCAACGCAGATCATGGACCTTTCTGTTGCCGGTTCCCAGTTTCCGAAGACATGATCTTGAGGAGTAATCAGAGCGCCACGAAGGTTCATCAAAGAACTATGATTGTGTATATATTTGAAAAAAATGTAATTGCTTTTTTAACAGAGGAGGATACCTAGTGTTGTGTGAGTTATTAATGACAGAACCCTTCTGGCTCCTGATGGACTCAGTAGAACTGTGACATAAGTGTTTGAGCGTGGTAAAGTGAATGCAGGTTAAGAAAGCTGAGTTAGCGCTCACACGCAGAGGAATAAAGACGTGTAATACACAGCTCCATATGTGGCATAGTCATTGGCAGGTACTCAGGCTGGGGAAGATGCCACAGAATAACAGAGTAAGAACTGGTCAAGGGATATTCAGAGAGAAAAAAAAGATGTACTCCAGAAGAAACAAATTACTCAGAGGCTTCAGGTGCCAATGTGACCATTCACAAATCTTTGACAAGTTAATAGGGAGTTCTGGGGCGCAGCAGCCAATCTTCTCACTGGGATACAGCTGACATGGGTTAGAAAGTCAATTGGAGCAAATGATCACAAGTGATTGAAGGTAGACTGATGGTACTACAATGGGCCAAAAACCAAAGTACGTCCCATGGAGAGTATCAAAGGTTATGGGCTGGTATCTCAAAACTAGACAGTCAAGATTTTCAGTTGGCAAGGGCACCAATGTATCTGAGGGCACCCCTTGTACCTACAGGCTCAGCAGTTGGCATGTGGACCCTAGATCCATATCCCAGTTCCCCTCATTAAGTTAAAATAATGTCTCTTGAACATACAGAGTATGGGGCACTGTTAAAATGGTTCCAGAATCATGGCAACCAACCTTAGCCAATGATTTCACAAGGCCTGGAAAAAGTATCTGTCTCTCTGGGGACGAAAACAGGTAGATGTAGATTGTTCTGGGATCAGGGATGTGATGAAGTGGTTTGGTGGACAGTGTAGGTTTAGCATAACTGCAGTACTGGAATGCTTCTTAAGTCATCTGCACCTATTAACACTAATGCTTCCTTGAGTCAGGCCTGGCTAATGGGCATTGGGCTCAAATGAAACAAGATTCTCAGCAAAGATCTATAAGTTGATAGGCGATATTCAGTACTACACAAATGGGGAGTAAGAGCCTGGTTACACGATCAAGCAGAACCTTGCTGGCAGGAAAGCATATGTATATAGTCCAGCCTTCCAAATACTGAGTTTCTGGATAGGCCAAGGGATAATGTACACAAACTGTCATAACTACACAAGATAACTTGGAAGGGAACCACTAGTTTCTGCATTCACTCACAGTGCCCTTTACTAGACACAGTTCAACCTATACCACCACATACCTATAGCATGTCACTTACATTAAAAAAAAAACACATATCATGTGGGGGAGGAGGGCCATGAATCTCCAAAAGCTGACTGCTGCAGGGGTTTTATTGGTAAGAAGCAGCCACCAACCCTCATCTCCAGAAGCACTGGTTAAAATCTGCTGTGCCCAAGAACTAAGATCAGCTGAAACTGAGCATCAGTCACCCAATATCCTGGGATGAAACTGTCAAAGTCATCCTAGACTACAGGTTGATGTACACACTGGGTGCCCATCTGGTTCAAGTTAGTAATGTGCCTTGCTGGTGATCAATGTGTAGACTCTTGACTATTGAGTCCATGGTGGAGGGGAAAAAAGTTAGTCCAGGGCAAGACTGCATAGCTTTAGCAGGCATGCAGGAACATTTGGCCCAACATGTCTCTTCTTTTGAAGCGTTCTCAATTTATCATGGCAACAGTGTCCTACTCTCTTCAATGCATGTGTGCAGATAGATGTCAAATACTTTAGTCGTGTAGTTCTCAATGTCAAAAGTTTTGATGTTGAAAATAGAGTCCACCTCCATTATAGGAAGGATTTTATGTGACGAGTGAAGGAATGCTGCTCTTCAGGTGACTAGCCAAAAGTGAAGGTAAGGAACTCTGGGCCCAATTTAAAGTTTGGCAAAAAGTGTACTCCATTGCAAACACAACAGTGTGCCCCGGCTGCCAAACCCTTGGTCCACCCACCCCATTTGGAGATGAGCTGAACTTAAGTTTTTAGATGACGGAGCCCTGCTGACTCAGTTGACGAAAATCATCCTCTGGTTGCCCGAAAGAGTAGGGGCCATTAGAGAAAGGACATTACACCATCCACCCTAAATAAGGAGGTGCTGTAATGTCTTTTTTTCTGTCCATCACTATCAGGAAAACACCTGGCGGTGAAGGACAGAAATAAAAAACAATAGTAAGCCCCTAACTGTTGGAGAAATCTCACAGATTGTGTGGAGTAATACTCCAGCTTTGGAGTTTGTTCAGCAAAACAAAAATGTTTGAAAAGTGTGGTGAATGGCTGTCAAAACGGTGGCCGCCCACCAAACGTTTTGCACATCCAAAAGAACCACAATGATGCGGTTTCCTTTCTATGTACAGAGATGACGGCTAGCTCTACAGACACCCATAAATCTGACTGACAGTGGTCAGTCAGAATGGCGGAGGTAATGTGTTCTGTAGCCCTGAAGGATGGCATATCATCTTTCGAATTCTAAATGAAGTATTCCGTCTCAATTACATTATTATTCTAAATATATTATCAAAGACACCAGCATATGTTGACAAGTTCCTAATAAAGGTTTTCTACAAAATATTATCTACTTGGAAACTTGCAAATGAGGGCAGAGCATAGCAAGCAGATACTCTACTATCAGGCTGCAAAAACAAACTGGTTTTCAAATGCCACTACACTGCATTTTGGGAATGGTTTGCAAACTATGAAAGCAAGTGCACTCTTCCTCTCTGGGACCATGTTGACCACTTGCCCATATTTCCAGTTTTCGCTATGTGAAACTTACCAGGGTCCAGCACACTTTGAGAGATATATTAAATGATTATGGATATCAATGAAGAAACCAGCAATGCAGACTTTGACGTTTGACGCTGAGAAGAGATACTGCAGTGGCAGAAACTGGGCACAGAAGGACTGGTGCATTTGCTCAAGATTCTTTGCTAGTTTGACATGTTTGGCACGTTTTTCAATTCCCTTCTCTTGTCAGAAAGCAACTCTAATTGTGAAAAGCAAACAGTAGCTGTGTTGGGGAAACTAAATGCGTTGCATTTTTAATGATGGTGATTTTCTCAAGGGCCTTTCAGCAACAATAGAAGAAATGTAAACAACTGTGTTTTTCTAAATTTGAGAAACAAGCCGTGCACGAGTCAGGTGCTGCACACTCTGCCACAGCGCATGCATTCTCTGAATGATGACAACAAAGGCATAAGCTCACTAAATGCTAAGAATCAAAGAAGGATGATAAATAGGCACAAATCCCCAGAGCTACTGAAAATACAGTTTCAACCCGACACTGCTACACATGAAACACTAATTCATTCATGATAAAAAATGCTGTCATTGTAAAACAAGTAGTTTATATCTAGAATATAGTGAGTGTCATATTTGGTCTTTTCTATGAACTCTGTGAAAGAAAAAGGATTTTATTTTAATCACCACATTTACCTGTAAACTGAAGTTGCATAATGAGATACTGTAAACTTACCAGACACACCATTTAAAACAACTTCATCTGTTGTAAATTCCATGCCAAGTGTTTTTCCATTTTCTGTATATGCTTCTGTGAGGGTCTTGTTCGGAAGAACATTGTAATAAGTGTTTTGACAGTTGTCAATTTCCACCTAATAGAAAACAATGCACTGATCAGCGAAACTTCACAGGACTATACCTTGAGTGACAACATGATGTAGCCACTTATACAGTTAAACTCTTCCAAGCCCTGCATTTTCACATTTCAAAATGGTTTTCAAGGTGAGGGTGCAAGTTATGGTTTGTGTACTGTAATGTGGTTTTCATTTTTTCCTTCATCAAAACTACACTAATTGTAAATATATATGTATGGATAATGTTACTTACCCATGAACTATCTGTTAGTGGTGTGATGCGCTGTAGACTTATATGTTCTGCATAATCCTGCCAACGAGTGTTGGGCACTCGATCACAGGACATCTGATCATCGCTGGCTTCCAGGGAGAAGCATGGGCACATGTGAATATACAGCACTACATGCTACAAACAGATGGTTAGAGGCTAAGTAACATTTTCCTTTTATAGCATGTGTGGCTGTGGAGACACACATTCAGCACAGACTATGAAGCACTCACTCTTCAAAGTGGTGGCTATTGAGCGGATGATGCATGAAAAAGTGTTGCTAATACAGCTTGACCAACTAAAAGTTTGTTGATGTGCTAGAACATCCACTCAGTTTGCAGTTAAGGTATGTTGCGATGAGCAAGTAGAAGCCTAGCAGATTTTTTGCCTGAAAGATTTTAACCTATAACGGCTAATGTGGCCCATTTTTGCATGTAGATTTGGTTATAGGGGCCATTGGGAGGGTACCTTAGCACAACAGGTTTGGGTGCATCTTACTACCTACTTGATGTCAGCTTTCGAGATGCCACAACCCCTGTTGGATTTACCCAAGGGTACAAAAAGGTGATCTGACTTTTTAAGAGTCCTAGTTCTATAAACTTACTATGACTGTCCTCTTAACATCCATAGTGTGAGGTGCTCTTTTTGCTATGGATTTTAGTTGTGGGAAGAAGACATGGAGCTCAATTGTTTGATTCATGTGAAAAGGCGAGACAAACTTAGGCAGTAACTGAAGGATGATACGAAGAACTACCTTGGATGAAGAGGCTGGAGATCACAGATGTGTCAGAGGGAGGTGCCTGAAACTAGGAATGCAAGCTTCCCAGACAAAAACACTAAGGGCTTTATTACGACCTTGATGGAGGAGTTTTCTCCATCACAAATGTGATGGATGTCCCGTCCATCCTATTACCATCCTCATTGAATATAATGGGATCATAATATGGCGGACGGGATATCTGCCACATTTGTGATGAAGGAAACCCCTCCGTCAAGGTCGTAATAAGGCCCTAAGTCACATGAGGGTACAGGCTCAAAGGGAGGGCCAATACGTTTTGCGAGGACGATGTTCAGGTTCCACACCTGTGCAGGGAATGTCTTTGGAGATATGATGCTCTTGAAGCCCCTCCATGAAGAATTTAATTACTAGGACCATAGAAAGAGATTAATGTTGTCTGTTCTGATGCCAAATTTAAACTGCAGCTAATTATAAGAGTTTGTAAGCGTAGGCAAGTCTTGCACTGTAGATGGTAAGAAACAAACTGCAGCACTGAATCTTTTAATAGGACTAAATGTTTAGAGATGCAGTAATGCATGAACCTTTCCCACTTAGCTGCATAACAATCACACATAGCGGGCTCTTGCGCTTCCCATAGCAAAGCTATGAATTTCTTTGGAGGATTAAGGTAGCCAAACTCTAGAAACTCAGATGCCGGAGAGCAAGGATCAGCTGTTTGACATCTGTATGTCTAAGCTGACCCTGAAGCAGACTGAGAAGGTCCAGCCTCAACAGCAGCTTCTGTGGAGACTGACTAACTTCTTCAGAAGCATCAAATACCAATGCTGTGTTGCCCAGTTTGGAGCAACTGGGATGAGCGTCATGGACACTGGTTTCATTTTTGTCACCGGGCAAAAGATGAGGGGGGGGTGGAAGAAAAGTGTAAGCAAATACCTTTGACCAAATCATCCATAGTGCACAACTCATGGACTGTGGGTGTAGGTACCTGGAAGTGAGGTTTTGTATTTTTGTATTTTTAGGTATGGTTTACTGTGGAAGTCCTCCACCTCTGAAAGTGCCTTTAAAGAACTTGTGAACGGGTCTTGCTGAACAAGTCCCCAAAGTCATTCACCACTTCTGGCAAATGCTCCATCAACAGGTGAATGTTGTTGCTGGTCACCCATTGACAAATTTCCTGCGCTACATCAGAAAGTGTGTGTGGTGTGCACCCACCTTCTAGATGTAAAACATGTCTTTCATGTTGTTTTCCTTATTTTCCCCTGAATAAGTATGAGAAAGGTCTAACAGGTTAGTCTGATGTCTGGAAGCTTCAGGTAGTTTACGTAGATGCCACATCATTGAGGGCTCCTGGTGACTAGGATAGCCATCTCAAGAAGGTGAGCTCCCCAACCCAAGAGAGACGCATTTGTGATGATGGTTATATACGAAAGGAGCAGGGGTTGAGTAAAGGTCTGCCAAGCAACAGTCTGTTGCTGTTCCAAAGCATTGAGTGCTGCGCCCGGGTTGTTACCAACAGTAAAACTTCCCAGTGCCCTTCCACTTGTGCCATCTGCTGTGAAAAGCGCTCCTGTAACGGACTCATGTGTAACCTGTCACATGGGACACCTGCTATACATGAAGTCATCATTCCTAATAGTTTCATTACAATTTGAACAGTGATCGGTCTAGGTGTCTGAAAAAGAGGCAGCAGCTGTTGGAATGCCATCACTCTGTTAGGTTGTGTATGCTTTGCCTGTCACTGCATTTAGAATGAGGTTGAGGAAGGAATGAAAGTGTTTTCTTCCTCAGTTAAATTTCCCTTACTAGTTCCAACTGACATCATGGAATGGCTCCTTTAGAAGATTTGTTCCCTGATGAAGCTCAATTTTGTCCGAAAAGCTTTGGTTGTGCTCTTGTTCGTGCATGAAGATGAATAAAGCTCTAAACAAAAGAAATTTCTTGGATCAAATTTTTGAATCCGATTGACTGTCCAGTACTCTGCGTGTTGTCTCTCTAATGTAATATAAATTGCTTTAACATTGGGTTATTTGGTAGCTAACCTACAAAGGTGGGCAGCAAGTAGGCGTATATAGAGACTCACTGTGCAGTACATCAGACTACCTTTTTCTCTTTTGTACATATTTCATGGAGAGGACATGGCTGAATGAACTCAATCTTGCCTTAACATGTAAGCACACAAAAAGCAAAAATCGCCAGATTACAGCTTTTGTACACAGCGGAAATTCAGCTTTCAAAATACTTACCCTGCATCCTGTTGCAATTGCTGCAGCTTTAAAGCAGGCAGCTGCTTTTTTCTGGAGAACAACAAGATCTTTCCGAGAAGGGGCACGCAGATAAAATTCTAGTTCAGAGTACGAGGGAATGATGTTGGGCTTTACCCCTCCGTTTTTAATTACTCCTACCGAAAATAAAAACAAAGATCAACTATTTGCCTATTTGCTCCTTCCCGCATCGATGATGAAAGCAGCAGCATAAATGACAACGTTCAATAGCATATTGCACTTAGAGGCATTCAAACAGACAAATACAAACAAATAAAAAAAAATTAAACTGTTTTGTGTCCTATGCATGGTCCTCTTCTATATGCTATTTTGATTGACACAACGCAGGTTTTGAGAGAGGAACACAATAAAGGAAGTGGGTAACAGCTGCAAGCCTACGTGTTTGCGTGTGCATGAGAGTGTTTAAAACTAAATTGTATGAGAAAATTCAGTCAATTGATAGGAGCTGTTTGGCCTTTGAAAGGCATCAGGTATTTGACACCTGGGCAGCCAACAACCCTGGTACAGGGGTGGGAGGAATCAAAGGTGTTAATGAAGGATCACAAATCTGGCACTGGCCATCACAGTGATAATGAGCCAGGACCCTCAGGAACCTAAGAGCTATATTAAATGGCACTAGACTGGACCAGAGCCACCCAAAGGCAGATTTTGTAGTGTCACCATCTCTTCAACCTTTTAATGCAACCATAGCTCGTTCAAAGACAGGTATTGGACCGAAAGGAACAGGCCTCCCCAAAGACTCATATCAGACCTCTACTAGGGCTACCAGGCTGTGGGTGAGAGGACTAGAATGGGACTCATGTCCTTAGCCAAAAGTGGGGCCCGATTTGCACCTGCCAAGTATAGAACTTCAGCATTTCTTTCAGTGAATCAGAGCTTGCTGATTTAATCACTATAACCACCCGTTTAAAACATAGAAAAGCTGATCCCTCACATTGGCATACAGACCAGATTCCCCCTCATTTCCTATTGTCTTTGCACTTCTAGGCTGAGCAGAACAGATACCCTCTGCAAAGCCACTTGAGTAAGTGCATCTCTCAGGTGAGCCATTGCATTGTAGTGATTTAGTACCATATATAAGAAATATGTATGGGTAATACACTGCTTGTAGCGTAACTGACCTAATTGATTTTTAATTTCCTTCTCTGTGTGAAGCAAGAAGGCTCTTCGGGACACCCATGATTCCCAATGAGGAGCCACCTACAGACTGTTGTGTTTTAATAGCACTCTGTAGCTGGACCATGCCTCAGCCCACTCCATCCCTGGTCACGAGGACCCTTGAGATGGGGCTGAGAAGGCTGACCAGTTTTCTGGCAGTGTCCATGAAAACACTAACACTGTGTTTTCATGAATACTGCTAAATTCAATAATGGACTTGAGGCAAGATGCAGAATAGAGGGCCTCACAGGAGGTGCGGGGCTTCGCCTTGGAACCTTTGAGAAGGAGCTACCACTGGGTAGATTATTCCACAACCAAATTAACCCCAACTAAGTAGTTGGTGGCCATTTAGAAAAAACGTAACTCCTTAGCGCATAGTACGCCAAATAAAATACGTAATGCTATACCAGTACTTTAAGTTCTGAGATCACTTTAGTTCAAGCATACTGAATGCCGTCCCTCTGATGAACAGGACAAGAACATGTGCCACAGTAAAGAAAAAGCACTAGCATAAGAAATGCAAATCCCACCCACATCAATCGGGTACAGCATAGGCAGCAGCTGAATGATAAGGGTGTTTAAAATGTACTCCCTCTTAGTACACTTACAGAATCAGCAGTTCTTACCTGCTTCACACAGAGAACAGCGACCACATAGGAATCAGCAGTGCAAGATACCACCCCTTACAGAACAGGTTAACCACTGCCATTGGCAGGGAAGTATCCTTCATACACACATTGAGGTGCTTCAACAGAGTAAGCTACAGGTACCAGCAGGGCAAGTATCCTTCACATGCACATACAGGAGAAGTACTACCTGGCCATCAGCTGTGCAGACTTCCCTTACAAACACAACCAAATGCATACTTGTTGAAACGAGGCACAATAGACTTTATGCCTCCATAATTACTACATTTTTCACTGGCTCCAATACCTGTCTCAGTGAAAGTGATGAAAAATCTTGGAAAAGAAAATGACTCTGCTGCAACTTTAGCAGCGCAGGTATCAAATGTGGCAAAACCGTGCCTTTACCAACTCTGGACCCTGAGGCATGTGCTTTATCTTTTCAGCCCACAGAATTCATTTAACTTTTCAGTGTCTTATGCCCATTTGCCCACATTACTTCAGAGTTATGTACCTGGGTCCGCACTCTCCTTTAATTAGTAAATTGCATTTGATTTGGTTTTATGCATCCAGACTGGCTTTCGGCATCAAATGTAAAGAACATGTTTTCTCTGTTCTTGCTTCCCAACATTGGCTGCCTGTGAAAAAGCATATTCTCTTTAAATCGCTCGATCTGATTCACAAAGCCTTATTTGCCGAAAAGCTTATGTCTCAGATTGCTTGAGTGATATCACCCATCACAACCTAAAAATCCTGCCACAAATGCATGTGTGAAAACTTTTTAGAGCATAGCTTCAGAGATATAATATGCTGCCTCTTTATTTCCTTTCTGAACCAGTATTTAAGCTGAGAATGCTATTGGAAACTTGGCCTTTTCCCTGAACTCACCCTTTGGTAGGTTTTTTCCTTCACTTTAATTTCTTTTTTTTTTTTAGCACCACAATACCCTAGTGAGGTTGATTGAACACTTTATAAAAATATAAATACTAATACACAATCCAGTGCTCAATTTGTAAATGAAAAGGTGCGGGTGCCCAAAGCTCTCCTTTGAAACACACAGCTGCTGCATTTATATGCATGAGCACTGAATACTGAGGCAGTGTAATCCTAAAGCCATCTTGGGCCCCTTTGATACATTGACAGCCTCTCCCTGCCCCTTCAGCTCACTCTTGCAGCTTTCAGCTTTCTGCTTTCTCCCTTTGGGACGCTTTTTCGTTTTTCTCTTCTTCCGTCTTTCCCATATGTGTCTTTTGCTCCCAGTAAATGCTTGAGGCTAAAAAATAAGTGCCGGCCCTCAAAAATAAGTGACGGTGCTCTGCACCAGAAACAGCAAGCACAAATTAAGCACTGACAAAATCTTCTTTATGCTGATGCTGCCCTACAGAGAAGAACACACAACAGAGAGGAACACAGACATCTGTGGCTGCATTGTTTTTAACTTTCCCAAGTTGTTGACCCGCTTCTTTGTCAGACCTTTTATTGTCACTGTACTGGTGCCTGTGTTACAGGAACAAGGAGGTAGTGAGAAAATGATAAAGCCACACAGGAGGGTGTGATGGTAGGGAGGAGGCTTAATGCGGGCAGTGGGCACACTTGGGGATGGATGGCATATATTGCCTCACTCCTCTGCCCACGGCCTTATATGACATAGTGATAAACAAGTTGTGGCTTTGTAATAGCAGTGCAGCTACAAAGCAATTTAGAACTGCTGTTCATGTGACTTTTCACCATGCCCTCACAAGCACTAACGGAGTGTACGCTTCAGCCTCCAGGGAACTATCTGAAACCACCAACACATCATTGAAGACAAAGTAGAACAACCAAGATTATAGTGAATTACACTGCTCTGGTACAAGTGCATTGACATCTAGGTAAAAAAGCTGAAGCTGGAAAATAGGAATAAGAGTTCTAGGGAAATGCTGGTACCCAAGGGAGCAAAGAAAGCTGCTACCTCCCAATATCTCACCTCACCTCGTAGGTACCCTAAAAAATGAGCGAAGATCATAAGAATGAGACCTACAACACAATTTATTAAAACGTTTTTTTTAAAGACATGAAGAGAGAGGTGGTCTCAATCCTGCCAGAACTGAAGGAAAGTTTACATGACCTTGGAGGAAAAAATAGGAGACACAGAAGGCACAGCAGGTGACTCAAGCAAATTTAAGAAGAAGGAACAGAAAACCAGGCATAAATGTGGGAGATGTTGGCCCTGAAGTTGTGAAATATTCAACCTCAAGTAAATTAAAAACTAGAAAAAAGAAAGAGACAATCCCTGCTTGAGGTGTAATAACATGTTTCTCAGGGAGTCAATGAATTCCACACTTTTAATTAAGATGTTCTTGTATCATTGAAAAGTGACCCAGAAGACCAACCAATTTGTCTGAATTGGACCCATAAATAAATAGCTTTTGATTGACACAGGAGTAACCTCCAGTAAGTCATCCGCTGGACATATATGGCAAAAGGAACGAGTGCTTCACCGCGTAAAGAAGGTCAGCATGAATACATAAGGGAAAGTGGAAACAGACTGCAATGAGAAAGGGACTGAAACTGCAAACCCACAAAGTGGCTCTTGGTAAGATGAAGAATGAAAACTACAGGACCCATATTCAAAGTTAAGACCACAGGACATTGGAGGAACTTTAGGAGAGGAAGTGGATACTCAGTATGTAGGTTACCAAAAGACCAGTAAAAGAAGAGGCCTGGATTAAAGCCACTATCAGGCATGTATATGTTTAATTTACTAAAAAATTAAAAGGATCTAAGCCAACGTCAAACCTAACAAGAATAAACACAGCCAATAAGCCTGACAGTGGCTGCCAAACCTTTCGTTTTGTCATAGGTTTTGTTAATCTTCATCTCTGAGTAGCTGCAGTACAAGTCACAAAAGAATGACTAAAACCACAATATTTTTGGCCACACAAATTCCACTTTGCCACAGTAGTCCCTAAAGGCTACACCTTGTGTGTATGTTCTATTTGTCAAAGATCAGAATTCCATCACTCACAGTGAGGTCAACCAGTGTCTGAAGTGGGTTGACCCACTGCTCTTTTCTGCAGTGGGTGGGATCAAAATGTGAATGACACATTAATAGACCAATGGCGGAAGACTGCTGGCTGAAAGCAGCTATTAGTAAGTACATTATATATATAATTTTAGTAAAATCAAACGATCTTGGCTAACATTAGAACTAAAAGTGTATGCAAGTCTGGACCATTTACTGGTGAGATATACTTTAACTGAGAAAGTCTGGACCTCAACCTTTGCATACAATTCTCTGTCAGGCCACAAATCATTGACACTGAGTTAGACCTCTCCAAAAACTGACAAGAGATCCAGAGAATGGAGAGTACAAGATAATCGGAGAACAAATACAGGGAACCCCCAAATAAACCAATAATGGAGTGGGGAGTGGGACAGGGAAAGCTAAGCAAAACATGGAAATACTCTGAACTAAAGAAATAAGAGAGACTTTCTATTGCATAAAGTTATTTTAAAGTTATATTTAACTTACAACTCCATTAAGAGAATGTGTTATTGGAGGTGGGTTGTTCTTTCCAAGTACAAGATAATCTTCTGCATGACAAACCTGTAGCTGCTGAAAAGCAAGTCTACCTGAGGGTCAATGAAACAGAGGGAAGGGCCTAGTAAAGATTGAAGGCTGCAATTTATGCCATTTTAAATAACACCCCTCTTGACTGAATAAACTAAGAGCATCAATTAGGGCATAGCGTGAAGCTAAATGTAAAGAACTACGGACAGCATAATCAGACCAGAAATGGACACCCATTCCCATTAAATGAGGAGTAAATTGGCGGCATTTAGAAATCAGGTTTGTGCCATGGAGTAAGCAGAATATTCCTTACTCTGAGTGAGCAAGACATTATGCAGGATGCAACAAAGCATTCTGCTCATTAGCCAATATTCTAAGGGTTAGAAATAATTAAATTGAGGATAAAAGATCTACTGGTCACATCCAGCAGTAAGAACAGTGATGAGGAAAGCATGTCACATGGGTTTCGTCCCATTTACCTGAAAGTATATGAAGCTTGGAAGGTTGCAAAGAACAGAACAGGTACCCATTTGGATTCTGCTAGACCACAACCCATTAAGCTTAGAAAGGTGATAGTAGGCATCATTAAAATCAAAAACACAGAAGTCCCTAAAGCCAGACAGCTTCTTTACATGTTTTTTTAATACGAATTATAACTGGTATTAGCTCTGATCTGTAGTACCCCTTAAACTCATTTGCAGGGTAGTAAACAAAGTCACTCAATGTAGGAGACCCATATTCCCTGGCAGAAGAGTCCATCCCTTTGCAGCTCTTATCGACCAGTTTCACTCCTTAACACAGACATGCATTTTCACCAACATTCTAACAGTGCAACTGGGCCAATTCGTTCCCTCCTTGACTGACCCACATCAACCCAGATTAACGAAACACAGCCAGGGAGGGGATAACATTAAACAAATGTTTCTACTCATAGAAATCACAAAACAGTACCAAGAACATGTCATTATACTCATTGGATACAAATGCATTTGAGTGAGTGAATTGGTATTTTGAAGCAGTGTTTTGGTCCCTGCTTTAGGTCACCAATTTGTACAGTCAAAGAAAAAGGTGGAACTTCACATGCCTTCACAACATACAGTAGGAGAAGGTTGGGCTACCTGCCTCTGGTCCTCTATCCTTTTTGCATCAATGATGAAGACCCTGGACAAACTATTTTCGAAAAAACAAGATAAGTATATTACAGTGGGCAAGGTTAACTTTAAATATATGTTGTAGGATGACCATGTCCTTCAGCTTATCTCAGACCTTTGAAAGTCTTGTTTACCCATCATGCCTGGACTTGATGGATGATGCAAGGTCTTACATTCAGAATTAACTTTTAAAAGTCCAAAGCTTTGGATTAGGCTATGCAAAAAGACCAAAGAGTAAAAGTAAATTCCTGGTTCCTATTCCAGAGCACATCCAAATCAATCAAACATAGGTGTGTGGCTTGACCAAGTCTAGCTCTAGTATGGTCCAGACTAATTACTTGTCATTCCTTAAAGAACCACACAAAGAACTCTAGTCACAACACACAAAGGCTATTCTGATTCAGCAGTAGGGACGTTTTAACCGCTACCTTTCTCACCCAAAGGCTTATTTCAATCCTGCCTAAGGGCAATCACTATCTTGTTTATCAGAAACTACAGAGGCTAGTTGAGAACATTAGAAGCACTAAGAAATGACTGGATGGCCATCATTCCATGACATGAAGTTGACAGATATAAGACATTCAATGCTACCTTCAGACGGCGCAATTACATTTTTGGTGCAATGTTCTCACATGGAAACTGAAAAACAGTGGTATTTCTTTACTCACATGATTGCAGGGATGACCGCTTTGGACAGTTCTTCGACAGAATGAACAGTCTCACCAAAAGGGGATGTAATCATTATCTGTTACTAAGGTTAAATTGAGAGCTTGGGGCAAAGTTGGCATCTCTTAGATGTTTCATGACATCTCCTACTGCACTTACATCTACTGGCTCAAATACTGAATTTCAACTGGCTCTCCTCAGCAACGTTTTCACAATGGGCAAGAAAAAAGGCGTTTGTAAAATTGGGCACTAAAGAGCCAAGGGGGTAATCAAATCATTCAAACAGATAAATAACTGAAGAAGAAACATTTTGGTATTGTCAAGTGCAGCACTGGGTGTTACAGCCCACCATCAAGTCAGCATTAGCCACACCACTCCCATCTCTTGAGAAAATTAGCTGCCAGCTATGAACATACCAAACACGTAATATAAGATAGCTATAAATTCTTACGGTTAAGGAAGAGAAAGAAAGAATACATCTGGGAGAGACATCTGAGGGAGCGAGCTGAGTCAAGTGGAATGAACGCATAAGACAGCTAGGAATGTAAGAAATTGAGGAGGAGACACATTGTTACACCTATTATGGCAACGGCCAAGGCTTTAGAAGTTTTGGGAAGATGTAATGGATACAGTAGACAAGATTTATGGCATTGTTGGTTCCCAAAAATCCTGAGACACTTCTGACGCTGGACCTGAACCCTGGCTTATTCCCAATGCAGTCAATGAAAGACACAGGTAGTTCTAATCTTGTTAGAGGTGAAACTGTTTACAATCGCACCCCGAAGTAAAACAGTGATTCACTTCAGTGGAGAGACTTGTGAGAGTCATAGAAAAGCAGGCACTCACTATAGAAGACGAGGAGGCAGATTTGTGGTGGAATGAGGCATTGCGCCAACATTCTTGACTTCAAAGTTCTGAGTGCTCACCTTTCCTTGCTACCCTAGTAGCCATTGTGATTCCACATAACATGATCCAACTAACTGATCATAGATAAACTGCCCAAGGAAGTAGTAAGAATTGTTATTATGACATGTCCAATAGTGTGATTACTGAATTGATCCTCTCAAGCCTTTGGAAGAAAGCAATGTTCTTCTGGGTTCCCATGTTTCAGCACAGGGTGGAGAGGAGACTGGTGGGGCAAGGTGCTGGAATAAGGATTGTGTGGTGAGCTGCATTTTTTTGGAGGAGAGGGTGTTTTTGGTTCTTGCTGAGATTTACTTGCTAGCTGTCCCGGGATACTGGATGGCTATTTGTGTACAACTCTCAATAAGAAATAGCATGCAACTGCACTCACCCACATATGAAGCAACTGAGTGCTTAGCCCACTGGTCCAACCATCCTGTATGGCCACTTACAGTCCTCTCTGATGTCTTATCACCATATGCGCCTGCTTTTGAGGTGTTGCCTGTCTACAGCAGATGCATGGGTTATGGTTTACAATAAAGTGCTTGGAGCCTGCCCACTGCTTGCCAGTTACTGGCTTCATTTTCACTCTTCTTTGCCGCCCCCTAATTGACCAGCGGGTGCCAAGTGTCACTTCCTGTTTCTTCTGTGGAGTATGCACCAAACATAGATTGCTTCCTCTTAGTGTCCATCCGCTGCTTGCTCTGGGGATGAGGTACTATTTCTTGCCCTCCCAATCTTCCAGGTCTATGATGCTTCTTCCCTCTCCCACCAGCCCCTTCTCTGTGTTTTCTCATTCAGTTCACAGAATTCAGCTACAGTTCTTAAGATGCTCTTGTAAACTCTCCACCCAGACTAGTCTATTCATATACTTGCTACTTGAGTTGAATTAGGTATTTATAAAGTACAACTTTCACTCCCAAGGGAGCATCCTGCCACTGAGCGGGGAGTACATAGCTTTTGAAAGACTTGACTACATGGAATGGAGTCAGTGAATAAGTGACTGGCAAAGAGCATCAGGGACGGTAAAAATCCAGGTCTTTAGCTGTTTTCTGAAGAGTATTTCAGAATTCATAAATTTGAAATAGCTAGGGAGTAACAGCAAAAGATTAGCCTCTTCTGGTTTTGAGTCTGAACAAAGGAGGTATAAGAAGATTGGATCTTAAGGTACGATTAGTGACATAATGAGTAAATCTTGCAGCTGGGTATTTTGGACCTTTGGAATGTTAACAACAACATTTTTGAGAACCCTCTTGCAAAAGGGCAGCCAATTAAGGGTTTTAAGAGCAACTGAAGCTGATGCATGTCGAGGTAATTTCAACATAAGCCTGGCTACAGCGTGTTGGACCACCTGCAACATCTGGACGGTTTGTTTAGTGGACCCAGTGTACAGGCTGTTGCAATAACAAAGTCTGGAAGTTATAATTGCAACGGTCAAAGTCTTTCTTGCTGCTAGAGGAAGGTAACCAACATTTTTTTCAGAGATTTCATTACATTGAAGCACACTACCTGCCACAGTAAGGGCTTTTGGGCGAAAAGATAAGGGATCAACAAATTTTACTCCTACGTTTTTTACAACTTCAACCATGGTCAGAGGTGGAGGAGTGGAAATCAGCCACCAGAGTTTAGTATTAAAGGAATTGTCCTTCCTAAGTAGCATGATCTCAGTCTTTTTGGTATTACATTTCAGATGGTTAGATTGCATCCAGCGGATAACTTCAGTTAGACAATGTTTGAAGTTGGATTCAGAACCAGTGGATGCTTTATCCAGGACTAAGATCAGCATAAGATATAGGTTTGATCCCATATGAAGTGATCAGCAAAATTAATAGGGTCAATATTGAACAAAACAGGGCTCAAAAATAAAACAGGGCTCAAAGATGAAATGACTGTCTTTTCAGCAAAATACAAAGAACCTAGCACAACTGTTTGTTCGTGATCTGAAAGAAACAATTTGAGCCAAGACAAGATGGGAAATGCCACAGTTCTTAATGCATTGCTGTAAGATGTCATGCAAGACTGTATCCAATGCAGCTGATAGATCTAGAAAAATTAGCACTGCATTCTTACCAGCATCTAAAGTAAACTTTAGAGTATCTACAATTTCCAATACAGCTGACTTAGTAGAGTGTCTGGGACGAAAGCCAGACTGACGAGGATGAAGGATACTAGCCTCTTTCAGAAACGCTGTCAATTGGCTGTTAACTTCCTGCCCTAGGCAAAAGTATTGAAAAGCTTGTAAAGAAATGGGATGCAGGTTTGAGAGGATGGAGGGAACTACTACCTGTTTTTTCTGCAGAGGTTTAACGACTGCAGTTTTCCAGTCTACCAGGACCTCAGCTGTGGAGAGGGAACTGTTCAGAATCTCACTCATTACCGGACTGATATCCACAACCTCATGAAGGATAAATACTGGGCAGGGATCTAAAGGCTAACCCGATTTGCAGGACAATATTGCTAGGCGAGACTGAGCTAGACTAATTTTTTGAAACAGATAGAGAAGCCTTTGGCAAAGAATTCAGCTTCTCAGAAGCATTTTTTACTAGAAGTGTGGAAGTGAAATTGAATGTTTTGAATTCTATCCTCAAAGAACGAGGAAATGTGATTACATAAAATTTGTGAAAGGGGAATTTCTCTAGTCAATACTTCAGGTTGAAGAAACGACTTATCAATAACTACACTGCTCATCCTCTACCTTATCCTGAAACTGGTATGATGCTTCATTATTCAACAGGTGTTTCCTTAACATCTGCAGTGAGCAACTTGTACTTCCGGCTCATTGCATTTTATAGCTATAATTTAATTTGTGTGCAAACATCCTACGTCTATGATGGCATGCGCTGTTTAACATATATTAAAATTAAAACAACACAAGCTCCTTGCATTTTAATTTCTAGTTCTACACACGTATTTTGAACCTTTTTTCATCACAAGAGCATGTCTCGCCACAAGGTTAAAAAAATGCATTAAAACAAAAAAAAACACTGCTCTGAGCATTGCAGCAACAAGCTTAATACAACCATAATAGCAGGACTGGTGAATTGTGGCAGCAATAGTACAATTTAGATGTGAAAGAGAGGGAGACAGATTATTTTGCACGCCACACAATTCTACTCCACTGCAATCCACCCCACACAAATCCACTCCACACATGTCCACTCCACAAAATGCCACACATTTCAACTCCAGGCCACAGAAGTCCATGCCACACATTTCCACTCAGTACCTCCCTACGCCAGAGTTCCACACCACACAATGCCAATTACACTCCTCCACTCCGCACAATGCCACACAATTCTACTCCATGCCACATTATGCAACTCCACACAATACCACGCCACCCAGACCACTTCACACAATTTCACTCTACTCCACACAATACCATTCCATACAACGCCAGACATTTTTACCACACACAATTCCACTAAACTCTAATCCACAAAGCCATTCCACACAACTACAGTCCACACAACGCAACTTCCACTCCACACAATGCCACAAACTTCCACATCACACAATTCCACTCCAACACCCAATGCCACACACTTCTACTCAATGCCACACTTCTACTAAATGCCACACACTTCCACTTCATGGCACTCTACACAATTCCAACCGACACCACACAATTCCACTACAAACAATTCTACTTCACTCCACAAAATTTCCCATCAAACAATGGCACTTCACGCCACACAGTGCCACTCCACACAATACCACTCTAATGGATTTTTTATAGCAATTACTACACCTGATGAGGAGTTTAAATGCTGTGCCGTGTTGTGTAGCCATTTTTGGCTATAATTTTATACAAGTTATTTTAGCATACTAGGCCTGTCGCTGTGCACTTTAACCTAGATATATTTTATTCGGCTTCATTTTATTATTTTAACATTAGCCACATTTGCAGTTTTGTTTTGTTTTTTTCTATCTCGCTGTTCTTCGCCTAGGTCAGCACTACATTCTTAAACAAGACATTTCTTCCACTCTGTGCTTTTCCCAAGGCCGCAGTAAGAAAGGTTGCCGGCATAGGTGGTACACTTTGTTTCCAGGGTCACAGAAACATACACACTTTTACATGGGGATCCTTTCTTGGAACATCAGTTGTTTTATTATGAACACACTACTTTGACCCATGTACATTAGAGGGAGATTCCAGCCAGATGTCCATGACTGAGTGCTGATCACTTCGCTACAGCTGCTTATCTAGACTACAGGCCTCTGGCTCAGGTATGAGGGATGATATCTCCCCAGGGAGAACCTGAAAGGCAGAATTAGAGCTTAACATGCAATGCTCTAACATAGCATAGGTAGGAACTATCTCTACAAACCTTAATGCCAGTATGGTAGCATTATTCTTGTGTTTTACGCTCCCTGTCACAATTTTAATTTTATTTTGCTTCATCATCCTAGTTATTGCAATTCATGCTTTATTATCTAAGATGCAGTTATTTCAATAAAACCTTATTGAACTGTACTCTGCCTCTGATTGTCCTTGCATATGTGAGACTAATGTAACAGAGAGAAACGGATGAGATCTGAGTGACCACGATTCCCCTGAGGAGTCATGGATGTCATGTGCCCGGTTGCCCCAATCATCCCTGCTCCTGGGTGGAGATGAGGCACTGCTAGTTAGCCAGAACAAGCCTGGATTAGGCCGCAGGTGTCACCTGGTGCAGGATCAGACTCCGTTCACCGCAGTACAGGTGATTCTGCAGCCTGAATCCAGTAGTCTCATTGGGATAATGAGAACTTATGCGACAAGGTGCAGCCAATGTTTGGACAGGCACTAATTTTCGGATCCTCCTGAGTATCTCTGTCTCACTACATGCATAGACACCTCAGTACTATTCACTGAGACGGCCATGGTATTGAGGATTTTTCCTCCTCAGCTACGTAGGGAGTACCTAACTAACGCTGCAGGTTGTTCAACCTTGAACCCTAAAAGGATAATCCCTATTTGGTGTGCTGATCTCTGAACAAATGTTACTGTTTACCATGGTGAAGCCACAACGGGTAACAATTGCAGTTAATATGCGGCCACCCCTTACTGCCCATTTTTTTGGTACATGGCCTCACAGCCCAGGGGGCTCCAGTTACATTTGTTGTTGAAGCTCATGCAGCCTGCAGAACAGAAATTTCCTATTCTTGGGTCACATTTCCAGCAGCCGAAGGGAACACAAATACATTTCACCACTACACACCTTCATATATACCTGCGCAATATAGAGCATATGCATATTTAGAAATACCTCTATCTTATCAAGACCATAATAATTGGCTTGATGGCGCCCTACCACATGCAATACTACATGTTAGGTTAGGTCTTCTAACTAATTATGGTCCTACCTGGCCTTTACTGGCCACATATACACCGCACCCTGATGCAGCAACCTTGGCGGTAGTTGAGGTTCGCCGCTTATATACTGAGCTTACGGCAATATACAGACTATTAGTACAGTTTGTAATGCAAACATTAAATACAAACCCAGAATGTGCTGCCCTGGTGCAACCACATACAGCAACACTAGGTATTAATCCTGCGACTGTACATTTGATTATGGACAAGATACCCGCCAAACGGGAAGATATTTGATTTTGTTTTGGTTAGCTCAAAAAATAAATGTACTGGAAGCAGTATTTCCCCATACAGGACCTCAGGATAAGCATAGAATATTAACTATGTGCTTGCCAATTGGGATGACTCCCACAGTGGATAACTGCAATACTTGGGACACGTTATTTGCCACGCTCTATAATACCGCACACGGTACACTGACACTTGCCAATCTTCCTGAAGTGTTAAAACAAACTCAAGATGAATACGGGGCTGCCCCAGCCCTAGACTTGGGAATGCAACTTATGGACAATTTTGCCACTGTATCTTCCATTATACTGAGTAACCTTAAAGGAGAAGCAGTAGCACTAGCAGTGCATATGTGGCTCCGGGATGTTCCTGTACAGAATCAAGAATGTGAGCCGCCAAAGATTATCGCGGAGACCTATTCTAGCATTGTTCAAGATAGTCTGGTGGCCAGACCCATAAAACCACAATTGCAGGGTAAATCTAATAAAGATTCTACTAAGCAAACACCAGAGGGTTCTAAAAAACGCTGGGATAAAAAACAAACACCTAAAAAAGAAAGGGGAGAATCTTTGCATATGGAGACCCAACAGAACAGATATAATCTCAGATATAGAGATGATATTAAAAAGCCTGACAGATATCAATATATTGATACACACCAATCATGTCCCTTTCAAGGCTTACCGGAAAAATGCAGAGGTGGGCGGTCAGAGCGAAGAACTGAGTACATGAAACCGAGACAGGAATCACAACGCTCTACAGAGGTTTGTTGAAAAAAGAAGAGAAACTTCCCCAACAAAAACCCCAATTTAAAAAGAAAAAAGTGCCAGCAGTTGCGATTCGTCATGCCACGCACGAAGAGGGCTCTGTTGAAGAACAAGACATGGGCACTAGCACTGCTAGACAGCGCAGCAGACACAATAGTTCGCCGGAATCTTCAAGAGCATCTGGAGGTAAAAGAAACTGATGACTTCTTACAAGATGAAACTGCGGACATGCGTGTTTCCGCGCCTGACAGGGTGTACAAAGTAACGATACAGTTCCTATGGGTGTGACCACAACAGTCAGCTGACGCTCAAACTGTTATTAAATGTTTCTGGATACTTTGCCGACACCAATGACACCTTTTCAGACTCATCTGATAATTTGGCTCAAAACAAATTACTTTGTTCTCCCATGGAACTATCTGTGGCTTTCCTTGACTATATTAGCTTTCCTTCTTTGGATTGGCTTTGTTATTATTTTCTATCTACTAATACATGGTCATTACCTTCCTGAACGATCAACAGTTAAACAGGTAGATAAGGTCCTGAAACCCCATTTCTCTTCTTACAAGGTCCGCAGAGACTTGTCTTTAATGAACATTTCCGCTATATCAATTCCTGATGGGACTGTTTGGTTTAAAGTCACATTTGATATATACGGCCCAATGGGGTCATTCAAATACCATATGTGTTTAAACTTTCAATGAATGCTGTAATACTCCCCGGTGTTGTTTCTGATGACTGGGATGTGAAAACAGTTGATTCTACGATGGCTGAGTTGCAGTATTTTACTGTATTTGAAAGTGAGGATGTTTAGCAATCCAAAGAAAATTATGGTGACGTTTTGCTATAATTATTATGGACACCATTTCATTCACAGAGGAAGTACCCCGAAAACTATTTTTAATTACACACAATGAGAACATTGTCCAACTCCCCCACAAGGAAGTTCTAAAATATATTCTGGAAAATGTACATATTTTTCTGGACACAGTGTTAAAAATGTGTGGGAGCTATCCTTCTGGTACAAATATCTCCGTGGCATCAAAGAGGCCTTTCTTAGCAGTAGTGAATGCAAGACTTCTGTCAGCCATTCGATGGTTTGTAAACAACTGTCCTTGCACAGGGCGTGCAACGCTTCGGCAGCAAACATGGCTTGTTATCTGAAGGGAGTCCCAGTCCCCTTGATTAGACATGTGTTCCAGGTGCTCTCGAATGAGAGCTGTTATGGGATGCAAGCCGGAATAGTTTGTCATTTCGGTCTCCAAAATTGCTCAGGAATGTACTTTTTCCTCCTACACGTCAGAGAGAAGTAGCTGGGATGTGGCCCCATATCGCTACTTCAAATGTAATGTTGACAAGCTGAGCAGACTCAAGGCTTTATTGTTTCAAAAACATGTGGCGCTTACATCTGCACGCGAGACCTATGCGCTTCAGGTTGTGAGGTCATCCACAGAGATACAGTACCTTTTAAGTACTAACTTTCTGAGACACTTTGGTGAACTCGTGGGACGGATATTTAATGTGTCCAGTACTACTGGAATCGTACATTTCTTTAAGGCTGTTGGTACTGGTTTCATTCACACCTTCTCTTCTATATTTGGCTTGATACCTTCAGCCATACATTCAATGTTTTCCAGTATTTTCGGGGGATTTCCGATAACTTTGGTTATAATAGGTGGCATTTTGCTTCTGCGCAATAGCTGTCCCTTTACAACAAGTAGGATTGAAAGCGCTTCCACCAGCGCAGCTGTGTCGTGAACGCACGATGCAGTACTTTTGGAGCACCACTCCTGGAGCGATTGGAGTGTGACTGGTCTCTGTCATTCAGACCAGTTTTGCATTGGTCGCAGCCCGTATTTCGGTGCCTTTGGTGCCCTTTTGAATGTGCACTGAAAGGTTGTCTTTCTACGCAGCGCTTGCTTTTATTGGACGCTGATCTATTGAAGTTATCGCTGAGGGCTCATTTCCAGACATGCGCGTTGAGGGTGTGTTTGCTACAGGAAGCCGTTTATGAGTTCCCCTTTGTGGATCATGCAGATCTAAACTCACTGTTGGGCACACCACAGAATGCTGCTGCCTCAGCTGGTGCTCAGGCTTTGGAACACGATCGCTCCTTGGGTTTCCTTGGGGATGAACTTCCTACTTTACCCCCCGCCGAAGTGGAAGATTTCCTATCTTCAATTATCCAAGATTCAATTGGCGACTTTAAAAATGACTGACTTTTGAAATTCGGCTTTTCGTGGCACCACAATTAACATTTTAAATTGGCCTTTTAATATATGCTCAAGTGTCTTTTGACTTCTCATCATTTGCATTCCTGTATTTATGCTTTAAGATGCATTTTTGTCGCTTTCATATATTAGATTAGGCATTGAACCACTTTTTAAACCGGCAAGGGGAGGGTTTTGTATAGCCATTTTTGGCTGTAATTTTAAACAAGTTATTTTAGCATACTAGGCCTGTCGCTGTGCAATTTAAACTAGATATATTTTATTCGGCCTCATATTGTTTTAACATTAGCCACATTTGCGGTTTTGTTTTTTCTATCTCGCTGTTCTTCGCCTAGGTCAGCACTGCGTTCTTGAACAAGACATATTTTTCACTCTTTGTTTTTCTCAAGGCTGCAGTAAGAAAAGGTTGCTGGCAAAAGTGGTACACTTTGTCTCCAATGGTCACAGAAACATACACACTCTTACGTGGGGATCCTTTCTTGGAACATCAGTTGTTTTATTATAAACACACTACTTTGACCCATGTACGTTAGAGGGAGATTCCAACTAGATGACCATGACGGAGTGCTGATTGCTGATCGCTTCGCTACAGCTGCTCATGTAGACTACAGAGCTCTTGCTCAGATATGAGGGATGATGACTCCCCAGGGGTCCCCTGAAAGGCAAAACTAGAGCTTAACATGCTGTGCTCTAACATAGCTTAGGTAGGAACTATCTCTACAAACCTTAGTGACAGTTTGGTAGCATTATTCTTGTGTTTTACACTCCCTGTCACAATTTTAATCGTATTGTGCTTCAACGTCCTAGTTATTGCAATTCAGGCTTTAAGATGCAGTTACTTCAAAAAAACTTATTGAACTATACTCTGCCTCCGATTGTCCTTGCATATGTGAGACTAATGTAACCAAGAGAAACGGATGAGATCTGAGTGACCACGATTCCCCAGAGGAATCATGTACAGGGAGTGCAGAATTATTAGGCAAGTTGTATTTTTGAGGATTAATTTTATTATTGAACAACAACCATGTTCTCAATGAACCCAAAAAACTCATTAATATCAAAGCTGAATATTTTTGGAAGTAGTTTTTAGTTTGTTTTTAGTTTTAGCTATGTTAGGGGGATATCTGTGTGTGCAGGTGACTATTACTGTGCATAATTATTAGGCAACTCAACAAAAAAAAATATATACCCATTTCAATTATTTATTATTACCAGTGAAACCAATATAACATCTCAACATTCACAAATATACATTTCTGACATTCAAAAACAAAACAAAAAAAAATCAGTGACCAATATAGCCACCTTTCTTTGCAAGGACACTCAAAAGCCTGCCATCCATGGATTCTGTCAGTGTTTTGATCTGTTCACCATCAACATTGCGTGCAGCAGCAACCACAGCCTCCCAGACACTGTTCAGAGAGGTGTACTGTTTTCCCTCCTTGTAAATCTCACATTTGATGATGGACCACAGGTTCTCAATGGGGTTCAGATCAGGTGAACAAGGAGGCCATGTCATTAGATTTCCTTCTTTTATACCCTTTCTTGCCAGCCACGCTGTGGAGTACTTGGACGCGTGTGATGGAGCATTGTCCTGCATGAAAATCATGTTTTTCTTGAAGGATGCAGACTTCTTCCTGTACCACTGCTTGAAGAAGGTGTCTTCCAGGAACTGGCAGTAGGACTGGGAGTTGAGCTTGACTCCATCCTCAACCCGAAAAGGCCCCACAAGCTCATCTTTGATGATACCAGCCCAAACCAGTACTCCACCTCCACCTTGCTGGCGTCTGAGTCGGACTGGAGCTCTCTGCCCTTTACCAATCCAGCCACGGGCCCATCCATCTGGCCCATCAAGACTCACTCTCATTTCATCAGTCCATAAAACCTTAGAAAAATCAGTCTTGAGATATTTCTTGGCCCAGTCTTGACGTTTCAGCTTGTGTGTCTTGTTCAGTGGTGGTCGTCTTTCAGCCTTTCTTACCTTGGCCATGTCTCTGAGTATTGCACACCTTGTGCTTTTGGGCACTCCAGTGATGTTGCAGCTCTGAAATATGGCCAAACTGGTGGCAAGTGGCATCGTGGCAGCTGCACGCTTGACTTTTCTCAGTTCATGGGCAGTTATTTTGCGCCTTGGTTTTTCCACACGCTTCTTGCGACCCTGTTGACTATTTTGAATGAAACGCTTGATTGTTCGATGATCACGCTTCAGAAGCTTTGCAATTTTAAGAGTGCTGCATCCCTCTGCAAGATATCTCACTATTTTTGACTTTTCTGAGCCTGTCAAGTCCTTCTTTTGACCCATTTTGCCAAAGGAAAGGAAGTTGCCTAATAATTATGCACACCTGATATAGGGTGTTGATGTCATTAGACCACACCCCTTCTCATTACAGAGATGCACATCACCTAATATGCTTAATTGGTAGTAGGCTTTCGAGCCTATACAGCTTGGAGTAAGACAACATGCATAAAGAGGATGATGTGGTCAAAATACTCATTTGCCTAATAATTCTGCACTCCCTGTATGTCATGCGCCTGGTTGCCCCAATCATACCTGCTCTTGGGTGGAGATGAGGCACTGTTTATTAGCTGGAACAAATCTGGATTAGACCGGCAGGTGTCACCTGGTGCAGGATCAGACTCCGTCCCCCGCAGAATAAGTGATTCTGCAGCCCGAATCCAGTAGTCTCATTAGGATAATGGGAACCTATGTGACAGCAGCATGCCACTCCACATCTTACAATGATGTTCCACGTCAATCGATATGCCACTCCACAAAGTGCCACTCCATTAAAGCTAATAGATCTCACATAGGCGAGACCTATTAGCCTTGCCAATGCGTGTTACTTCAGCTCCTTGTTCCCTCACTCACCAACTACACCGACAGATATATACACCCTCTATCGATAGAAACCATCTTTTCAAGCAGAGAGCAGGTGAGCACTGCTTTGGGCATTCCTGCTGCCTATCAATAGGGTGTTTCAAATACTTCACTCTTTCCATGGTGCCCACAGCTGTTCTATTGCTGCCCGCTTCACCACCAACCCATAATACTAGCTAGAGTATTCTCCTTGAGCATGGAGCTTCATCTACAAAAAGGCCAGCTGAGAGAAAGTGGAAAGTTATTAATCGCCTGACTTGAGTGACACATTTAAAAAATAACATTTGTGTCACTTCAAAGAAAGCCTTAATTTAGTTAAACAACTTATCACTTCTCATGATGTCTGCTTGGCCAATCCATCTCAAGATCTTTTCAAAATGGTATGCTCCTTTATTAACCATTACTGCATGATCTCTCCGATTGGACCACCTCAAACTCACCTGCAATGATTTGCCATCTTTCTCAGGAGAAAAAAAACACAAGAACATTTATGATAATGTGGATTTCGCGTGACAAGAGTTTTTTGCCCACTGACATCCTGAACACAACTCCGTATACTAATCTTGGGCAACTTCTCTCAATTTCGTGAGACGAGGTTTGCCGCACTTATTAAACTTTAATTGGGCTTGCCACGCAATAAATGCAAGTACATTACATTACATTGTAGGTCTCTGCAATGGCACCACTGCTGTGCAAAGCCATTAATGCTTCCATTTTCACAGGAGGTATACCTCAAGTCTGTATAAAGGTTATTCTGAAAAGAATCTGAAAAGATCTGAAAAGCTTCAGACCCACTACTCTTTCTGCCTCTACGAAGGTTATTTAACACTTTCTTGCAAACATTCTTTCTTGCCTGGACCACAGGAATCACTTATATTTCGGCCTTGAGGAATGCTAGATCACCAAACTTTAGAAGCAAAACATTAAGTTACAGCTGGTGGGAGGCTTGAGCAAATTCAGTCAGGTTTCCGAGGAATGCCGTACTCTCCATTGGCTATACATCTAGAGGAGAATTTAGTTAAATGTTCTCAACGTCATCCCATTGGGCTTTCTACAAACTGGACCGTAAGCTACTTCACTCTCTGATCACTCACCACAATTTGGTTAGATCACACTGATAAGGTGCCCTGCTGCTTCTTCAGGTTTGGTAAAACAGGTGTTTCTGGGCTGGAGGAATATCTTTCCACTTTCTAGGCCGTACTCACTGGAATAGTTTTGTGCCTGAGCTTTGTAAAACCTCTGTGCACTTGAGCTTTCATAGACATGTGAAAACTAATTTCTGCCAATCTGGTCTGCTCTAGGTCCACCCCTGCTCTCCTTTTCATCATTCTCACCTGTGCCTCCTGTAAGGAAATGCCTCCTTGGCATGGTTACCCCCTGACTTTTTGCCTTTGCTGATGCTATGTTTTGAATTGAAAGTGTGCTGAGGCCTGCTAACCAGGCCCCAGCACCAGTGTTCTTTCCCTAACCTGTACTTTTGATTCCACAATTGGCACACCCTGGCATCCAGGTAAGTCCCTTGTAACTGGTACCCCTGGTACCAAGGGCCCTGATGCCAGGGAAGATCTCTAAGGGCTGCAGCATATCTTATGCCACCCTGGGGACCCCTCACTCAGCACAGACACACTGCTTGCCAGCTTGTGTGTGCTGGTGAAAACAAAACGAGTAAGTCGACATGGCACTCCCCTCAGGGTGCCATGCCAACCTCACACTGCCTATGCAGTATAGATAAGACACCCCTCTAGTAGGCCTTACAGCCCTAAGGCAGGGTGCACTATACCATAGGTGAGGGCACCAGTGCATGAGTACTGTGCCCCTACAGTGTCTAAGCCAAACCTTAGACATTGTAAGTGCAGGGTAGCCATAAGAGTATATTGTCTGGGAGTCTGTCAAACACGGACTCCACAGCACCATAATGGCTACACTGAAAACTGGGAAGTTTGGTATCAAACTTCTCAGCACAATAAATGCACACTGATGCCAGTGTACATTTTATTGTGAAATACACCCCAGAGGGCACCTTAGAGGTGCCCCCTGAAACCTTAACCGACTATCTGTGTAGGCTGACTGGTTCCAGCAGCCTGCCACAACCGAGACATGTTGCTGGCCCCATGGGGAGAGTGCCTTTGTCACTCTGAGGCCAGTAACAAAGCCTGCACTGGGTGGAGATGCTAACACCTCCCCCAGGCAGGAGCTGTAACACCTGGCGGTGAGCCTCAAAGGCTCACCCCTTTGTTCCAGCACCGCAGGACACTCCAGCTAGTGGAGTTGCCCGCCCCCTCCGGCCACGGCCCCCACTTTTGGCGGCAAGGCCGGAGGAAATAATGAGAATAACAAGGAGGAGTCACTGGCCAGTCAGGACAGCCCCTAAGGTGTCCTGAGCTGAAGTGACTCTAACTTTTAGAAATCCTCCATCTTGCAGATGGAGGATTCCCCCAATAGGGATAGGATTGTGACCCCCTCCCCTTGGGAGGAGGCACAAAGAGGGTGTACCCACCCTCAGGGCTAGTAGCCATTGGCTACTAACCCCCCAGACCTAAACACGCCCTTAAATTTAGTATTTAAGGGCTTCCCTGAACCTAAAGAATTAGTTCCTGAAACTACAAGAAGAAGAGGACTGCTGAGCTGAAAGACCCCTGCAGAAGAAGAAAAGAAGACACCAACTGCTTTGGCCCCAGACCTACCGGCCTGTCTCCTGCCTTCTAAAGAAACCTGCTCCAGCGACGCTTTCCCCAGGACCAGCGACCTCTGAATCCTCAGAGGACTGCCCTGCTTCAAGAAAGACAAGAAACTCCCGAGGACAGCGGACCTGCTCCAAAAAGACTGCAACTTTGTTACAGAGGAGCAGATTTAAAGACCCCTGCAATCCCCGCAAGAAGCGTGAGACTTGCAACACTGCACCCGGCGACCCCGACTCGACTGGTGGAGAACCAACACCTCAGGGAGGACCCTCCAGTGACTCCAAGACTGTGAGTAACCAAAGTTGTCCCCCCTGAGCCCCCACAGCGACGCATGCAGAGGGAATCCCCAGGCTCCCCCTGACCGCAACTGCTTGACTCTGAAATCCCGACGGCTGGAAAAGACCCTGCACCCGCAGCCCCCAGCACCTGAAGGAACGGAACTTCAGTGCAGGAGTGACCCCCAGGAGGCCCTCTCCCTTTCCCAGGTGGTGGCTACCCCAAGGAGCCCCCCCCTTGCCTGCCTGCACCGCTGAAGAGACCCCTTGGTCTCCCATTGAAACCTATTACGAACCCGACGCTTGTTTGCACACTGCACCCGGCCGCCCCCGCGCTGCTGAGGGTGTACTTTCTGTGTGGACTTGTGTCCCCCCCAGTGCCCTACAAAAACCCCCTGGTCTGCCATCCGAAGACGCGGGTACTTACCTGCTGGCAGACCGAAACCGGGGCACCCCCTTCTCTCCATTGAAGCCTATGTGTTTTGGGCACCTCTTTGACCTCTGCACCTGACCGGCCCTGAGCTGCTGGTGTGGTAACTTTGGGGTTGCTCTGAACCCCCAACGGTGGGCTACCTTGGACCCAAAACTGAAACTTGTAAGTGACTTACTTACCTGCTAAAACTAACAATAACTTACCTCCCCCAGGAACTGTGAAAATTGCAGTGTCCACTTTTAAAACAGCTATTTGTGTTGTATGTGAAAAGTATATATGCTACTGTAATTATTCAAAGTTCCTAAAGTACTTACCTGCAATACCTTTCAAATGAGATATTACATGTAGAATTTGAACCTGTGGTTCTTAAAATAAACTAAGAAAATATATTTTTCTATAACAAAACCTATTGGCTGGATTTGTCTCTGAGTGTGTGTTCCTCATGTATTGCCTGTGTGTATGTACAACAAATGCTTAACACTACTCCTTTGATAAGCCTACTGCTCGACCACACTACCACAAAATAGAGCATTAGTATTATCTCTTTTTGCCACTATCTTACCTCTAAGGGGAACCCTTGGACTCTGTGCATACTATTCCTTACTTTGAAATAGTGCATACAGAGCCAACTTCCTACACCTCCTTTTCCAGCTTTAGACTTCAATGAAAGGGCCCTTCACAGTCCTAGCACTGCAACTGAATTACTTTTTTTCCTTACATGCAGTGGTATATTTGCAATTTGTGTGATATATTCACCAGCTATTTCCAGTGACATGGTCAATGTCTTGAAATATAGATTCTAATAGTTTTGACATGGTGGCACAGACATCTTTCCCAAAACACAGAAAAATTATTGTGTATGAGTTGTTTCCATCCCTGAATGCCCCATCAGCTTCCCTTCTATAGCTTATTTTAGTATATCATAATGATATACATGCTCCCACAGGAAGCAGTAGCAATAAGATTCATCATTCTGCCTAGGTATGGTATTTATAACTACTGCACGTAAAAGAACAGTATGGCATAACCCATATATGCACCTGCACAGAGGTAAAGGCTATTTTTATCACGGTTGAGGGAGAGAATGACGCTAATTAACGGTAATAAATGGTATGTTACACTGTACATATAATCATAACTAGATGACAGTGAACTGCTACAATGATAGCACACCATATGCATCGATTTTCAATACTTTAAATAATTTAGTAAAGCTCTCACCATGAACTCGCCATGCTGGTTTCATCTGCTGTCTTAAGACTGAGAGATTGTTGTATGCAAGAACAGCAGCATCTAGTGCGTTTATTCCTTCCCATGGATATGCAGCAGCATGAGATGCTTTTCCATAATATTTGACAGAAACACTAGGAAATAAAAACATCACTTTTAATGCCTTCAAATTTTATTAGACACATGTTTCAGCCATCACACTCTAACTTCCTCCACAGCATTCAGATTGAAAAAGGTCCAAAGACATTGAAGTAGTCACTTGTATTATCAAAGACTACATTATGACTGGGCTGTGAATTCCTATAGCCCAGTGCCCAGGACATATTGTTTGGGGTCATGGGCAACTAGTTTCTAGGTTTATTTTATCCTTGGGTCACATAGGCCTACCCTCTGAAGCACAAACCCTTTGGCTGCCAGTTTACAGTACCACATTACAGAACATGGAAAAAAGAGAGTTGAGGTAACATTTGTGTCCATATATTAATGCTGGTGGAATTGTATTTGTTTAAATAATACAAAGCCTTTATTATTAGGGTGAGCGTTCTAAATAAATGTTGTAAGCTCAGACTGCACTACTGACAGTGGTTCCAGTAAAACAAATGTGTACACGTGTTTGCAAAGTTTAAACATATGTGGCAACGAATAATGCTTTCAGAATGCTCTGTGGTTAAATGCAAATAGTTGCAGAAGCTGTAAAGCAAGCTTGATGATGTTTTGCTTTCAAAATATAGTGTTCACAAACAATGCAACTAGGGGAAAAAACGTTTTGCTAAACTACTGGGAACTTTTAGGTACCATTTCATTGAAGCATCATTTAGTAAGATGTGTTGTCACAACCTAGTATTTCCAGAAAATATTCATAATGGTCAGTGTAAACAGTTTCAACAAGATTATGGGAAACATTAATATAAACAAGCATTGGCAAAGCCAATAAGTCTGACATTGGTGGTCATTTAGTTTGGTTTTGTCAATGCGTGTCTTGGTTTGGCATGGCTTTTGTAAAACTTTGTTGTGTGAGTTTCTGGGCCCTCACCATCATAACAAATATTAGCAAAAAGCAAAAATATGTTTGGGGTGCAAAAAGCACACATTGCCACAGTAGTTCCAGACACTGAACAAAACTACTTTGTGTGCAGATATGCTCCATCTGAAGCAGCAGATTGTGATCATTGTAATGTATGTAACATGGAACTGTCTATCACAAAACCTGTCACCTGTGAGGGTGTCCTAGCACTGAGGAGGAGCAGGTTCTGCAAGTAGGATCAGTTACAGTGAAGCCGGCCAATAATAAAACAAAAGGTCTTGGTTAATACAAGACCTAAGTAGGGGGCCATTATCAGAGCTCTTATATAATGAGATTGCTGCCATAATTTGTCACCACTCTACATGGCACCAAAGGGGCAAGTCGATTTATGAAGCAACCTGTTCCCATGGACAAGTAGATATTTTATTACATTCCACATCCCTGGACGCTACTTTAAAATGTAATTCTGTGTAGATAGTAAGGTTCAATTTTAAGCCAACCATTCACATTTAACATACAAATTCATATTTAAGCTGTGTTTTAGCACTTCAATCAACAACAATCTACCCTCTCAATCAAAATCTTATTCCGTGTAAGGCATCCTCTTCTCTGAAAACTTTACATTAGCTGTGTTGCATGGTGGCTTCAAACTCTAATGAACTAAACAAAAGACTTATTAAAACAATGCTCTGTTTATATTGAAACTCTAAGCTCACGACTAAGCTTTGCTGGATTGCAAATTAAGTTTAGTCTTCCAAATCTGGATTTTTATTTATCCTTAAAACTTAAGGTACTGTTATCAAAAATTGGTCAATTGAACACAGCAGTTTTACCGAATTTAACCAATTTTATAGATTTTAATGCTTTTGTTTTATTGAAAATAGCCAGCCTGCAGGATGAGTGAAAGACAAAGTAGATTCAGAAACTCTGTCATGAATAGTTTACAAATAGGCTCCTACTTGGCCTTTTTACTATTGGGTTTATCAGTAGATATAAAATACACTACTGAAGTAAAGTAATAAGCAAAATACAGTACAAAACATTAAATGCATGCTCACAACACAAATTACATAAGAAATTAAGTAAGTCAAATTATAAAGGCATATTCAAACAGCCATAACATTGAGTCCAAGCACAGAAATATGCACTGCACAATTAAAATGTGGTCAGAGAGCCCATAAAGCCCCCTTTTTGCGCATATGAAAATAGTAATTGTTATAGTTCTAAAGTCTAAATACTGCCCTCTCTTCCACACTTAACTAGTCCACCAATCTCCTTTTGGTGATCCTTATATTTCCTTCTGAGGTGGTAAAGAGAGAAAGTCAGTGTTTTGGCCTCCAACTGATCTCCACTGCAGCTTTCTGAAATGCCATTTTATGCAAGGGAAATCCCAGCAAACATAGCCCCCCCCCCATTTCCAACGTTCATCCTGACTGTTATATCACTGGCTGCTTTGTCTGTCAATTTCCATCCGGAAGCTGGAGCCTTTTGATTGGTGCACTTTAAGAATCCCTGGTTCCACACTCTGCCCCCCATTTAAAACACAGCCCATTCATAATCTTGCAACCTAGTGTAAGATGGCAGTCAGCATCATGTGGGTAAAACAAATCAGCATTCCGGAGCTTTAACCCTCTAGGGTCCTGTGCAGCAAACTTCTGAGATGCATATATAGAGTATTTTGGATGAAGCCTGTTCGCCTACTATTTCAAGCTGCTTTACCATCAGCAGGGTTCATACACACAGATGTGGATACCCTAGCTGGTGCAATGAGAAATGGCTCTATTTCAGGTGCCTGAGTCTCCCATACTACAAGACCCCCCCATGTCTATATTTTATATATATATATATATATATATATATATATATATATATATATATATATATATATATATATATATATATATACATATACACACATACACACATATACATAAATTGATTGTTTTCATTAAAAAAACAATGTAAAAACAAAGAATGAAAAAACTGGAAACATAGTGGATGTAAAGTTACTTGCCACAGTTCCTCGGAAAGGTAATTAATTTGACTTCCAATGCCACCAAGCCCATTCACAGCTGCAGCTGAAGAAACTGAAATAAGCACTAGACCCGTTTTTTTAAGTTTAAAAAAAAAAAGCACAAACCTAATCTAGCACATATTCAGATTACTCGGTACGGAGTATGACAAAGATTTTTTTTAATGATTTTCATGTAATTTTCACGTGAGAGACAAATCGGAGTAGAAAACATCAATCCTGCAAGAAGAGTTAAACTGGATGACCGCAGTGGCACTGTGTGTCTTCAGAAAATGAATGGAAAATACTTTGCAAAGGTATCTCGCATGACTGTTATAAAAGAGGGCATATGCAATTTTCAGAGTACACACAGCAGGTAAAGTGACTTCTGCGTGAAAGACCATATCTCATGCACATTTGCTATGCAGGCAGCCTCCAATTTTAACTTGTGTACATTTTATGAAAATTATGTTTGAAAATTAGGAAATTTCCCTCATGCCTAATAAGCTTCTGATAAGTCCAACAAAACTAAGGTTGTTACTTGTCTCCAGTAAAGGACTGTGCTGTGGTTTTGAGCAGGTACAAAGTGAGTCTAACATGATACATAGGGTCTCATTCTGAGACCGCCGAAAGACCGCACCGCGGTCAATAGACCGCGGGGGTCATTTTGACTTTCCCGCTGGGCCGGCGGACGATCGCCAGAAGATCGCCCGCCGGCCCAGCGGGAAAGCCCCTGCAACGAGGAAGCCGGCTCCGAATGGAGGCAGGGGTGTGACGGGTGCAGTAGCACCCGTCGCGATTTTCACTGTCTGCATAGCAGACAGTGAAAATCTTTGTGGGGCCCTGTTAGGGGGCCCCTGCACTGCCCATGCCAGTGGCATGGGCAGTGCAGGGGCCCCCAGGGGCCCCACGACACCCGTTCCCGCCATCCTGTTCCTGGCGGGTTTTACCGCCAGGAACAGGATGGCGGGAAGGGGGTCGGAATCCCATGGAGGATTCTCTGGCCCAGGGGAAATCCGGCGGGAAACCGCCGGATCCCCTTTTCTGACCGCGGCTTTACCGTTGCGGTCAGAATGGGCACTGAAGCACCGCCAGCCTGTTGGCGGTGCTTCCGTTGCCCGTGGCCCTGGCGGTTTAGGACCGCCAGGGTCAGAATGAGGGCCATAGTCTTTTTCAGAGGGGTTTTATCACTTTCCTCTCTCTCTTAAGTTTATCACTAAAATGTGTCAGATTTTTAGATGCTGTTCAGTAGTATCCCTCTTGGGCGAACTGGCCCTATACTTACCCTAGGTCTTTGGCTCCCTGCCTTGTCTCCTCGGATCCACTATCCATAAGCTGTTTTCCCTTAGAAGAGAATGTTATCATTCATGGTAATGTATATTTTGCCCTTCTTTTCCCTTTCTTTACTATACGCCTCTTCTGTCCCTTTCCTGTTGCTGTAATCTTTTTCAAAGTTTTTCTTCAACTGTCTTCCTTTCCTCAGTGCTTGTTCCCCAACTAGCTGCGCAAATGCACCTGGTTAAGCGGTACAGTCTCCCTCCAGCTTTCTTGATTTGTTTGTTTTGTCCCCTTATTTATAAAGGGTTCTAGCAATGTTATAAAGAAATAAAAAAAGTATTTAAAAAAACAATCTTGCTCCAAGTTGCCTTCGCTGCCTTCTACTTCTACGGAAAGTGACTTATCATTACTTCAACATTCTAGCCTTCCCTCAAACATCTCTGCACTGCAACCTTACCCATCTCCAATCACTCACCTAACTAGAAAGAAAACCTCCTGGCTGGAACAGTACACTCCCACATAAGCGCTAGGACGCCTGTGTCGAAACAGGGTTATTACCTCAAAGCAATCCCCTTTCCAGCTGGATTCCCGCAGTGTCCTCCTGACCTGCTACATCTGTGAAGCACGTTCTCCTTGCAGCACACTATTTAGCGTGTGCCAGTTTGATCTCTTGCCAGGAATCTTCTGTCAGGTAATCGATGCAGTGGGGCATGTTTTTCTCTCTCAGCGCCCTCCTGGTTCTAAACGAGCAAGTAATACAGTCTTTCTACTTCATTTATATTCTTTTTTCTCCTCTTCCTGCTTCTGATTTCCAATTTTGCACCTGTTCCCGCACGATAATTTTTTGCTTCCTTAACTGTGTATCATTTTCTATCACAGGCTACCAGACAGGTATTTCTATCCTCTGGTAAATATTCTGTCTCCTCGCCACAAACTAGCAAACATATTTGACACAATATAAGTTTTGTATTAACCTTCAATCAGATTTGAAAGCATAGTATATTACTTATGGCTTGTAGGAACAGTAGTCGGTTCCTCTTTACCTCCATTTTCTAGGAAATGGATTGTGAAAAGAAGGTGAAATATTGATCGATAATTGGAGGTTATTTTAGCAAGGCTATTAACTATCTGCTTTAGGAACCAATCGCAAGAACGACAAAAATACAAGCATTACTAAAAACAATCATTTTGGCTCTTATATAATGAAAAATGTGTTCTCAAGTGTTAGTATGACAGAAAGAACAGATGTCAGATGGGTACTGGCAGGGCAAGCTTCCCTCATACACCTAACAGATACAGCACGGGCAGCAGAAGTTTAAAGTACACACTCCCAATACACATCCACATAGGTAGACAGGCTGACACTCAAAGAGTTGGGGAGTAAAACTGGGCAGGCAGATGGAATCATAGGATAGAGAGGCAGATACAAAAACTGAATACTCAAATAGATACCACATCCAATTGAGGCCACAGGGGAAGACTTTAAATTGACAATGGCAACCGTCCTCTTAGAATCCAAGAAGTTTCTAGGTAGTTAGTTTGGCAAAAAATAGAAGTAAGCGTTTTGGAGATCTAAGAAGGCCATTAGTTAGCCTTACATCGATAGCTAGAACACCTCCTGCAAAGTTACCACATGGAATGAGTACTTTATTGAGAAGACATTGAGATGTCATAGGTCTAGGGTGGGTCTCCAGTCTCCCGATCTCTACTTCATAGGAATAACATGGAGTAAAAGCCTATGTTGTGATGTTCTTTTGGCAATGGCTTGAAAGCGCCTTTCAGTAGGACGATTTCAGCATTTTAAAAGTGCAGTTGTTTCTGCTTCAACTTAGGCGATGGTGTTTGCGGACAATGCTGAAGAAATTACAGGGTGTATCCCAAAACGATTAAGTCCAATTCCCATTTATTTGATGTTATTTGAGCCCACTACTTCCTGAAAGTTGATATCTTGGAACTTACATATCCTAAGTCCAGAAACAAGGATTCTCCATCAAGGGCATATTCAATAACTTGCATGTAGTTTAGATCAGTAAGAGGTTAATATCAGCCAACTGTTTACTTGTATGACAGCTGTATCAAGCAGGTGGAGGAATCCAAGGTTAGTGAGGTTTATTGCAAAAGTCAATAATTGACACTTCACGAAGAATTGACTTAACTACCTATTTCTTGACTTCAGGTAATAGGCCAAAGTAGGGTGCTGTATCCAACCACATCTGACAATCACATCTGCTCAATATTGCATAGCTTCTCCAATTTTCATGGCAACAATGGAAGAAACCCTCTATCAAAACCTGTCCATCTATCGACCCTCCTGTTGGGTGGAGCAGAACATGGTGTTTGAACTAGGATTACTTGATCTTCTCGAAGCTGCTTGCACTTGAGGTTAGAAGTAGGAATACATTTATGTGGGAAGGATTCTGCAACTATTTGTGAATACCTACAAGATGAAGACTGTGCACGTGATTTCCTCACCATTCCTGAAACTGCTTTGACAGTGCGCCTTAGTCTAAAAACAGTGCACATATAGAATGAAAGCATTTGCACACATTCACCACCTTGTGAATCTGGCATAAACTATGCATGCAAGAGGTAAAACATTTTTTGGCTCAATCTAAACTTTCGAAAAGCTTTGTGAATTAAGCCTTGGTACTTTCCCAGCATTTCATCTTGGTTCGACTGGCTGAAACGTGGGAAATATTTTTGTGCTTCAAGGCCACCTTGTTGAAATATTCGGGCCTCGAGAAATATCCTTATGAGAACATTATACAGTCAAACCATCTCTACAGTCAAACCATCTCGTTTAAAGATGACAATTATTTTTAAGACGACCAAGAAACAAAAAAAAACACCATTGGATGGAAAAGATCAAAGCACATTCTGTATTAAATGAAATTTAAAAAACTAAATAAAAATGAAACTGTTATGTTCAAACATTATGTACATTACATTAGTTGTTTTGATGTAGTTGCTTTTGAATGCTTTAGTCTAAAAACATGATAAAATCTAAATAATTCACATAAAATCTCAAATCTCTTATAATGGCCTAGTCTCTCTTTCAAACATAGTTGGTACACCTAAAGTGAAATGAATGAAGACACCATTCCTTTCTCCAGTAACATCCCTTGGCACCTTGTATTCAAACTCCCTCCGCTAAGAAGACTTACTCGCCTGCAGCACAATCCGGCAAAAACGCAGCATCTTCTTGGGATGGATGTGCCATGAAGACAACATCCATTTCTTGAAATGCTCCTGCTTCTAGGAGATCAATCTTTCCTCCTCCATCTTCTTCAGCCGGTGTTCCTAAAACTAATACCTAGAAAAGGAAAATGGCAGTAGTTAGATGCCGGATCATCTGTTAAGTCAACGCACTACAAGGTCAGCAAAAACAAAATGCCCAACAGTGTATCACACAGAGTTAATAACAGAGCTGGAAAGGGGGCATGGCAAGCAAGATGTCTGGCGGGACGTGCTTCCAGTGAGCTCCCGTCATCCCAGCCTGATCCTTATACAATCCTGGGGAGCCTGGGACATTAGGTACCCCCCCCCAAGACCCCTCCCACCAGCAAGGGAAGGTGTCTTAATCATAGTGGCATATCGTAACCCCGTTTCGGGAGTTACAGGATCTCCGATTCCGGCAGGGCAGGGAAGTACGACTCGGGCTGCGTGGAGTGCGGCCGGGCTGAGCAAGAGGGAGGCCTTGGCTCGACCATCCCCTGCAGACTTTCTGCCCTCTCTGGGCTCTGTGCTGGCGGTCGAACGTCCCCTGGAGGTCGCATTGCGGGCCCGTGGGCCCTCTGATGTGCATGGCCCTACCGCCGGTGCGACCACGAAGTTTCGGAGCGGCCCGCTGTGTGCGAGCGGAGGGTCCCGGCTCACAAGATCACGCATTGGTGGATGGCCTGGTTCAGGGCCCGGGGGCCAGCGCTACCAGACAGTGAGGAGTAGAGGCCCAGATGAGCGGCGGCGGACCAGTGGAGTTTGGGCTGCAGTGAAGCAGCTGGAGTGCGGACAAGTGGATCAAGGTGCAGCCCGGAGAGGGAAGACCGAGGCTCCTCACTTGGAGAGCTGGCGTGAGTGAGCTTGGGCCTAGCGGGAGCTGACTGCTTGGAGGCGGGCCCCACTTTGGGTCAGTCACAGTGGTGATATCGCCTATTTTTCTGACTAATGGCGAGAGAGGGTGGCACCGGCAAACAGCCGCAGCACAGGGGAACACTATGGAGCAGTACACCACACCAGTGCCTCTGCCACAGCACCAGACTCATGTAGGGGGGCCTGGGGATGTTCTGGGCACACCCGTTACTGTGGAGGAACCATCGCAAGCTGAGCTTCTAGCAGCTATATAGGGTTCCAGGGTGACCCTTGAGGGGAAGATAGAGATGGTGGCGGTGTAAATGAACCTCCTCCGAGCAGACCTCCAAAAAGTCTCTAATAAGGTCAAAGTGGCAGAGGAGTCCATTGCGGATTTGTAGACGGAGGTAGGTTCTCTAGGAAAACAAATGGTGCAGGTCACTTCCACATTCGGGCTACTGGAGGCGAGACTGGAGGACTCAGAGGGCAGGTCCCGTCCGTTTGCTTGGGTTTCCGGAACGTGCGGAGAGTGCCACGGTGGAAGGCTTTGTGGAGTGCTGGATCAGAGATGTTCTGCAGCCTGTTGGGCTGTCCAAGGTGTTTGTGGTGAAGCATGCTCACAGGGCCCTGGCCTCCGAGGGCTATCATTGCATGTCTTTTGAATTATAAAGGTAGAGACTGTATCAGACGGGCGGCCCATGAAACTGACAAGGCTGTCTTTGACAATTGCAAAATTTCCATTTATCCTGACTATACGAACAAGGTTCAGACCTCTAGAAAGGGGTTTCTGGAGGTGAAGGCCAAGATCCATGCCATGAACATTTGATATTTGTTATTGTATCCAGCACGCTTGAAGGTGCTCTCTAGGGGCAAGTCCCACTTTTTGGAAAGCCCGGAGGAGGTCTGGAGATGGCTGGCGATGTGGGATAAAGTTACTCCTGGTAGATCTGGGCGGACTGGCTTGGTGGCTCATCGTGATTCTGGTGTGGTTGGCTCAGATTGGAGGAACCGCGGGGGCCAGATGGAGGGCACTGCGGAACAGGGTGTAGATGCTGACAATAGAATTGAGATCCAACAGGATGGTACAATGGCGGTGGTTGGTCCTGGACTGGCTGCAGGACTGAGTGCAGTACTCGATCAGGAAGTGAAGAGGATCCCTGTGGACACTTGATTTTACTGCCCTTACTTGGACGCTGCTGTCGTGCTTCCTTCTGGGGGGCCTGGGTTTGGGCAGGAGGCACCTGCACTGTTGAATTTCCATTGTACGAAGTGGGGGGCAATTTGCTTATTGGATTATGATTGGGTAGGTGTTCGGGCACAAAGTATAATTGCATATGGGGAAGGGGGCGGTTACTCCACTGTAGTGGTAGAGCCCAGTAACTTGGGTGTTGGGGATTAGGCTGTTGTCCTCGAAGCACTTACACAAATGGATCCACAGTATGTTTTGATGTGTCTGTTTTACTGTTTATCCGGGGTGAGCAATGGGGTATTGGTTTTATCTGGTTAGGTCAGGTTTGCATGTGTTTGATGCTCACAACAGCAGTGAATGTATTTATGTGGGATGTGAAATAAGTACTCATCTTGCCTTCTCTTGGAGGGAGGGTGGTAGGGGGTTGAGGACTAGGGGGCGGAAGATACAAAGCCTTGGTATGGGTCGACAGATTCATGTGCTGACATGGAATGTCAGGGGGCTGAAAAGTTACACTACACGCTACATGTGCACTCTTTTCTGAGGCACCATAAGGTTCATATAGCCTGTCTCCAGGAAACGCATATGACGGAGGAGGAATGACAAAAACTAGCCAAGAAATGGCGGGGTCAGATGTTCTCCTCATCCTTTTCCTCTTATGCAAGAGGTGTGACAATATGGGTTGCGCCCAGCGTCCCATTTACCCACGTTTACAGTGAAGCGGATGTAGAAGGGAGATATGTCCTCATACAGGGCACATTAGATGGGGCGCCCCTCATTATTCTTAACACTTATGTACCCAATACAGATGATCATTCCTTCAATGGTAATATACCTGAGTTTCTGGGGGATGGGGTAGATGCACCTGTTATATGGGTTGGAGATTACAATCGCATCTTGGATGGCGAGAAAGATCGTTATCTGTCCAAATTGGGTACTAAACCGTTGACGAGATCTCACGTAGAGGTTATGCGCAATTTAGGGCTGTGGGATGGGTGGAGGGAACTACACCCGGAGAGTATGGAGTATCCCTGTCATTCTAAGATGCATAATACGCATAGTCGGCTGGACCGTTTCCTTCTGGGTGGACTGAACTGCTCACAGGTGTTGGATATTAAACATCTGGGGAGGTTTCTGTCTGATCATGCACCAGTGTTAATACAGTTGCAATGGGGATCCGATTTGAGGAGGCCCGGAAGTGTGGTGTATTGACGGACACCATGCGCCAGAGCATCGTGTGTTTAATGCTTAAACCTGGGGAGGGGGGATCCGGGTGACCCCTCCTCTTATCACCCGCTTACCATGCTGAATAGTGATGTTAAGATCCTGTGTAAGATACTGGCTACTCGGCTACGTGGAGTGATTCGGAGTTTGGTGCATGATGATCAATGTGGTTTTATTCCTGGCCGTAGTACGACTTATAACCTACGTCGCTTTGCACATGTGTTGCATGAAACTATGGATGCGGAAGACGAATTGGTGCTAGCGTCATTGGACCTGGAGAAGGCCTTTGACACAGTGGAGTGGGGCTACCTCCTGGCTGGCAGTGCTGCGGAGAATAGGGTTTGGGCCACAATTTTGTGCGTGGGTTCGACTACTGTATACTGCACCTTCCGCGCGTGTTCAGGTAGGAGGGGAGCTCTCGGAATCCTGGGCGACTGGCATGGGAACCAGGCAGGGATGTTCACTTTCGCCGCTTCTTTTTGCCTTAGCGGTGAAACCACTGGCGATCTGGCTCCGCGAGGAATTGGTAACTTGGGGCATTCGGGTGGGAGAGATTACCCACCCTGTCTCCCTATACGATGATGATGCATTGCTATATCTGCGAGAGCCAAGTGTTTCGGTGCCTCTGTTGTTGCGGTTGTTGGAGGCTTTTGGGGCTGTGTCTAGTCTCCAGATGAATAGGAAGCAGTCACTTCTTTAGCCTTTAGGGTCTCTCTGTGGTGCTCCTCAGGACGATTTACCGGGGGTGGGGCTCAGGTGGGAGTTTGAAAGTTTTAGATATTTGGGTATCTGTGTCACTCACACCATGGCGGCGCATGTAAAATATAATGTAGAATGAATGGTGATTGGCCTTGAGCGCTCGGTATCGTTTTGGAATAGGCTGCCTCTTTTAGTGATGGGGAGGGCGGCAGTGGCTAAGATGGTGTTCTTGTCACTGTGTTTTTACCTGGTTCAGAATTCTTTGTTTCTGTTGGCTGCTCAGTTCTTTAATCGCCTAGACAGTTTGTTGATCTCACTGGTGTGGGCTGGGCATCGTAGTAGGGTGGCATTATCAACACTACAGAGGGAAATGGAAGAGGGAGGATTGGCAGTTCCTAATATTAGACATTATTATTACGCGGCGCACCTACAACATGCTGCAAAGTGGTTGACTGAGTCGGACAATTGGGAGAAGAGACTGTTTGCAGGAATGCTGGGTGGGGATGCGTTGGCGCATGTACTGATGTCAGGTGGCCGGTCTGAGTCTGTTGTCCCTATCTAGTCAGAACTACTGCTTGGATATGGGAGCAAGCGGTTAAGAAAGTGATTTGATGTGCCCTGTTTGATAGGGAATTAAAGATATGGCACTTAGCCCCCTTTAGGGACATGGATAACCCAATGTCAATGGATGGCTGAAGAATGGGAGGATGTTTAGTGGCGGGAGACTTATAACCGAATGGGGAGTTTATCTCCTTTCAGGAAGCACGGAACACGTTCGGGTTGGGTCCTGGTCAATTCCTGCAGTATTCCAAAATGGAGAGCGTGGTTTGGGAGATCTGGTGTGGTTTTACCAGTGCCCTCCCCCGGCATCGAAGGTGTTGAGTGGGCTAATAAATTGGGGTGAGGAGGCTCACTTAATCACTCGGTTTTATAAAGCTCTTCAGGGGGATCAACCAGGTGCGATAATTGTTGTGCGTAGGGCTTGGGAGCGTGGACTGGAGGATCCCATAGAGGTCACAGACTGGGCTGTGGCGCTGTCGCTAGTGCACACGGTGTCATGTAATAACAGGTTAAAACATTTGCATTTCAATTTTGTGCACCGTACATATATTACACCTGATCGTCTTAATATGATTCACCCAACAAGAGGGGATGGGTGTTCCAGATGTGGTGCATTAATCGCCTCCTTTCTGCACTTGGCTTGGTCCTGTAGGATGGTGCACTGATGTTGGCGGGAGGTGGTTGGGAGAGTAGAGGTGGTAACAGGATTGGGGCTTGAAGTAAAGCCTTTGACATACTGTTTAGGTGTAGTGCAGAGACCACAGGGTAGAATTATCCCATATAGACTTACACAACTAGCACTTGTATTGGCTAAGTGTAGGGTGGCCATAGGCTGGATGAGTGCACGGAGCCCATCCATTCCTTGCTGGATCCCAGATTTAATGGAATGGGGTGCTGCTGAAAAACAATATATGCGGATAACATGAATAGAGGAGGGGGGACTAACGGATTTGATTGCATGGGGGACACTACTGGAACGTTTTACTGATGTGGAAAAGTCAAGCTCTGAGTGGAACACTGATGATGATGGCTGATTAATGGAACCTTATTTTGGTCATAATGGTGACAACCAACTGTGGTGAGGCTGTTACTCTGGTACTCATGATATATGAAAGGACTGGTTACATGAGGATCTTCTCTGGGAGGGAGGGCTAAAGAGGACTACTGCTGCAGTGGTTGCTGTTGATTCACATTTCTGACTATGTTTACTCTGTCCCCCAGAAAAGAGACAAAAAGATATTGTGATGCCTCGCATTGATATGCACTGCATTGTGTTTTTGTTGGTTCTATCTTCTAAACTCAATAAAACAGAGTTATAAAAAAAACAAAAAATAACAGAGCTGGATTAGAAGGCCTTCTGTGTTCTCGCAAATGGCCTCATTAACATGATGGGCATGTTGTCAATGTCACTTCAAATCCTGCTTGGCACACTGTCACAATTTTAGCTCCCCAGTTGTTTCCATCTCATTAATAAAAAAATGTGTTCGTGACAACGAAGTTTCATTCATAATTTCTTTAGAATGTATTGCTGACAAATGTTTACTGGGACATTGTACATTCGTGCTGGCCTAAAACAGAGGAGAGGTAATTTCCTTGAAAGCTTCTATTCCCTGAACAATTATTGTCACACTGTGAGGAAACCTTGTGATGACATAAAGTGCAAAATAGGTATACCAACATATCATTACCTATTGGAAATCAGCAAGCATCGTCACATCAAATCCCGCTATCGGTAACCAAAATTTAAATAAACCAGCAGAATTTGTCCGTACTTAAAACAGAACTGGCATCCGAAAACACATTTAACTTGATTTCCGAATCGAAACCTAGGCTCATGTTGTGTATTCACAAAACATGGGATCTACTCACAGATCCATCATGGTCTAAAATGACTTACGAACAAATCCGTTCAGGAGCGGGGAATGGGCGTTAGAGTGTAGGAATACCTTGCAAAGTGGATACACATCCATAAACTTCCAGGGTTGTGGGTTTTCATAAACTTGTGCAAAACACATTTCAACTCAGGATACGGTCTGTGATTTGACCCTTTCAAAGGTAGTAGTACATTTATCCAGGATGTGAATGAAGGCACGCCTCGAAAATTGGTCGTGGTATAGTGAAAAGTATATATCCATAAGCAAGCAAAAGAAAATAAACATCTGCATAAAAAGAAATGAATAAGCTGGCAAGGCCAAATGCACTTCGTTGACATTTACACGTGACAATGTGAATGTGTAGCATCCATACTGATGCACCTGTAACAGTACATAAGAAAAAAAATACTATCTTTACTCCAAATGTAAGAGTAAACACACAGGTGAAAATAAATATTTTTTTCGGAAGAATCGAGTATATGCTTAAAAGTATGAACCTGTATATTGCCCCAATGACAAAACGTGCTAAAATTTTAAATGAATGGAAAAAGTCCCTATCTCGGTTTGGCTTCACAGTGCAGCAAAAGGTATGCGTATGGTATCTAATATAAATAGAACGTTTAAGTTAGCTCTTTCAGACACAGCCTGAAGACACCGTCAATCTCATCTTGGCTCGCCCAAGCTGGGGATACTTCTCTCACCGTAATGCGATTGGCTATCTGGTGTCATTTAGCGGCCTAAGGAGATCCTCAGTTTCCTTTTATGAGAGGGTTTTACATTTGAAAATGACATTCAAGCATCACGCGTTTTGTTATACTCAGTTCATCATGAACTCTATCCACTCCGGCGCCCCTTCGGACCCCTGCCCGCACTTCATCTTTAACAAAGCCGACAACATCATCGCCCCGCACCTCCAGACCGTCATCAACTCTTCTTTTTCTTCTGCTACCTTCCCCGAATGCTGGAAACACGCCGAAGTCAACGCCCTACTAAAGAAACCTACGGCTGACCCGAGCGACCTGAAAAACTTCCGCCCCATCTCCCTTCTGCCTTTCCCAGCCAAAGTATTAGAGAAGACCGTCAACAAACAGCTGACCACCTTCCTGGAAGACAACAACCTGCTCGACCCCTCACAGACCGGATTCCGAACCAACCACAGCACTGAAACCGCCCTCATCTCAGTCACAGACGACATCAGAACCCTGATGGACAACGGTGAAACAGTCGCCCTCATTCTTCTTGACCTCTCGGCTGCCTTTGACACCGTCTGTCACCGTACCCTAATCACCCGCCTCCGCTCCACCGGGATCCAAGACCAGGCCCTGGACTGGATCGCCTCCTTCCTCGTAAACCGCTCCCAAAGAGTCTACCTCCCTCCGTTTCGCTCAGAACCCACTGAGATCATCTGCGGCGTACCTCAAGGCTCATCACTCAGCCCGACACTCTTCAATGTCTACATGAGCCCCCTCGCTAACATCGTACGCAAGCACGACATCATCATCACCTCCTACGCCGACGACACCCAACTTATACTCTCCCTCACCAAGGACCCCGCCAGCGCCAAGACCAACCTACAAGAGGGTATGAAGGACGTCGCAGATTGGATGAGGCTCAGCCGCCTAAAGCTGAACTCTGAAAAAACTGAAGTCCTCATCCTCGGCAACACCCCGTCCGCCTGGGACGACTCCTGGTGGCCCACGGCCCTCGGCACCGCACCGACCCCCGCAGACCACGCCCGCAACCTCGGCTTCATCTTGGACCCCCTTCTCACCATGACCAAGCAAGTCAACGCCGTGTCCTCCGCCTGCTTCCTCACCCTCCGCATGCTCCGCAAGATCTTCCGCTGGATCCCCGCCGACACCAGAAAAACCGTGACCCACGCCCTCGTCACGAGCCGCCTGGACTACGGCAACACCCTCTACGCTGGGACCACCGCCAAACTCCAAAATCGCCTGCAACGCATTCAAAACGCCTCAGCCCGCCTCATCCTCGACGTACCCCGCAACAGCCACATCTCCGCACACCTGAGACACCTGCATTGGCTCCCAGTCAGCAAAAGGATCACCTTCCGACTTCTCACCCACGCACACAAAGCCCTCCACGACAAGGGACCGGAATACCTCAACAGACGGCTCAACTTCTACGTCCCCACCCGCCCCCTCCGCTCCTCTGGCCTCGCACTCGCCGCCGTCCCTCGCATCCGACGCTCTACGGCGGGTGGGAGATCTTTCTCCTTCCTGGCGGCCAAGACCTGGAACTCCCTCCCCACCAGCCTCAGGACCACCCAGGACCACTCCGCTTTCCGGAGACTCCTAAAGACCTGGCTGTTCGAGCAGCGATAACCACCCCCTTTGTCCCTAGCGCCTTGCGACCCGCACGGGTGAGTAGCGCGCTTTATAAATGCTAATGATTTGATTTGATTTATCTTTCACACAGGTATTCTCTGCACAAACAGATCATTTTTTAAGTGTTATTTGACTAAAGCAGGACTTCTTTTATTAATTTGTCAGGACTGGAGTTAGATGCAGGTGCCACCTCTGCCCTCTCTAGCGGCTTCACTGTCACTTGCCACTCTGTCTGTTCTCCTCTCGCTGCGTCCTTTCAGCCTGTTCGTGGACTACCTGTGCAGAGAATGTGGCACAGACATAAACACAGCAGCGACAACAGTCTCAGTGTGTGGGTGGATGTTGTCCAGCAGCCCCACTACCGTGCTCTGCCTGCCTTGTGTTCCTCGGTTGACAGGCCTTTCCGAAGTCAGTAAGAGAGAACTGTATTCAGAATTACGCGCCTGGCATAATGGATTTGTAAATCTTGTTTGAGATCTTCTGTACAGTGCTCGGGATTTTTATAGAAGCATGTTAGTAACTTTGCATGCACTGTTTTTAAAAACACATACAGATCAGTTTCGATTGTGTGGTTTTATGCTCAATAAACGTGTGCAGTGGTAATGTTTTAGAAACACCGTCGCTGACGACACAGGGTGATCCGAGTTTTGTCTAAAGGAAATCTGAATCTACCATTCATCTCAAATGCCTCAAACTATTAATTGGCATCTTGGTGGCTGAAATACACACGTTTACCATGACTAGAAATACAAGTCACCCATTAATTCTTTTTCCTGACCCCACAAGGTCCTAACAAAGAAAGAAGGGGGGGAGGGGCGTACAACAAGTTTTGCTGTGAAAAAAAAACTTGCAGAGAATCCGGACTAGATAGGGAAAAAAGTAAAAGTGAAAAAATAAAAAAATAAACCTTAAAAAATGGTACCCTAAGGGAAGACAATGCCCTTTTGAGTGATCACGCCCATTTTTTTGCTAGACTTTGTTGCTTGTTTTTTGACTCTACACCCTGGGACACTGCTGTCCTGTGCCCAGTGTATGTGCTCTGAACCTTAAACATATGTCAAACTGGCTCTAGTCCTGATGTGAATATTTAGCTTAGCCTATAAGTCCCATGTATATGATACAAAAGTGTGTGCATGGCCTTCAAGTTAAATGTCACTAGTAGACTGTACCACACATCAAGCTGCCACCACTAAAGTGACAGTGACAACTATGTTTTCAGGCCTGCCCCTGCAGTCTGGGTAGGTAGTTTTAAAATTGCTCATTCGACTTGGCGAAACAAAACTTTTGCCAGACCTAAACAGTCTGTTTTAATACTTATAAGTCACCCCTAAAGTAGGCCCTGCATGCCCATAGAAAGGGTGCACAGTATTTAAAATGTACAACATGCGCAGTTACATTTTACACCTCTTAATTCCTCCTCTATGTCTTCCTAAAGGGTGTCACAAGGGCTACATAGTCCGTATGCTGCTTGGCACCAGCCACCTCTGTTACTACAAGCCCTATACACACCGATTGGTGATGACCAACTTATCAGCTCTCTCACAGGGGGTTTGGCGGCACAGATACACACCATATGGAGTCCCTTGAAGGGACACCTGAGAGGCAGAGTTTGTCCGTCCAGTTCATGATAAGGAGTGGAATAAAGTAATGCACATCCTGGAAAAGTATTACAAAATGCCCGGCTTACACTTATCCAGTTTTATATACTGCACTGGGCACACACCCTCCCCACCGTGGATCTCCCAGATATTTCCTAGAGCCCTCGACCGTTAGCCAACCTTCTTCGTACACTAGACTGACGATTCATGCATTTTGATGCTTGTAAACATGTCAGCAGGAGATGACACAGTAAATCATTCCATTGTTCTGGACATTCGGAGGGGATTAAAGAGTACCTAGTGCACTGTTCTAAAATGGTTCTTATCATATCTGTAAGAAGAGAGGGTGAAAATACACATTTTTAAACTCTTTTGAACATCTCTATGCTCATCAAGAAGGACCCCAAGGCTCTTTTCAATCACCAACACTCTTCAACTTAACTCTTAGCCATACCACTCTGGAACTCAAAAATGTGATCCCATTACTACAATGTTCATACTCCACTCTACAAGAAAGTATCAACCAATGACATCTTATCTCTACTGCAAACCCTGGAGAAAATTCAATTGTGGATGTTCACTTTTAAAAAAATGAACCACCACAAAACATTTTTAAAAGCTGTTTACCAATACCTCACAGAAATGGCTCTATCCCAGTTCAACAATGGCTCAATATCTTTTTTGCAAGTGTGCAAAATTAGTTGTTTTTCTACTAGGCAAACACTCCAACCTGCAATTTTACATAAACAAACTTGCCAAAGGAGTCCAGTTTCTACTGAAGCTGCAGAAATTCATCAACCACCTAATATGGCCAGCTGACTTAAAATAAGTCACCCAAGTTCTTGCACTTTCAAGACTGGACTATTACAACTCCCTTCTAAGGGGATTTCCAAAATCTACCTGGGTCCTCTCAAGGCAACTCTTCATGTAATGGCCATGGAGTGAAGAAATACCATCATAGTACTCCTCCCGTAGTCATCTTCAAACAGCTATCAAAGCAAGTAGCCAGATTAATCTGGCCTGCCTCATCTGCAAGGCTTACCATGGTGGAATCAGAAAATATTTGGCCTGCAAAATACCCATCTCAGACGGCCAGGGATAAATGGGAATCTCAGGCATTCTTTTACTGTAAACCCCAACATCCAGGAAATAAAAAACTTTTAAAGTTGCATCAGAGTATTGGAACTTCCTATCATACATTAATCAGAAACCTTCCCTACACTAAGTCTTTCATAAGGGAACTAAAGACCCTATTGTTCAAACACCACTACTCCATTTAAGGATATTCTCTTGGAATGTGTAAGGGTTGGTTCATAACAAACGTTTTCACTATAAATATTGTCCTGCGATCCATAACCCCCAAGCCTCCACCACTATTTCCTTATGTTTATGCTGCCTCAGCCATCTGCTTACTCGGATTACTTTGATTAAGAGTGGTGTCACTTTAGTTCTGTATAACACGCACAGTGCTCTGACATCCTGTCTGGCCGGATTCCTGCCATATAAAAGAGCTTAACCTTTTTTTTTTACAAAACACACATGCACGATAAAAAGGGTGTAATTACTCCTTATGTTTGGAACCCTGCCACTTGCCACAAGGCTGGGTAAAAAAAAAAGGGTCATGTCTCCCCCATAAAAATACAGCACTTGTTAGAAATTAGGTTTCTGGTTTGCTAGGGTATGCACTCAAGCCAGACAGAACCTACCACTCTAGTCAGGGCAAGCCCTGCTCACCCCCTTGATAGCTTGGCACGCGCAGTCAGGCTTATCTCAGAGGCAGTGTGTAAAGCGTTTGCTCAACACACACAGCCTAGTGCACAACAAATACACCACAAAGAAAATTACACAAGTTATATCAAAATAAACTGTATTGCATAAAACATCCTTAGACCAAAAAGGAAATAAATCAGTAATACCCTACTAAGCAAGCAGAGGTCAGATCATCATCAGTATGAATGCAGGTGCCAGAAACATTCCCAGACTGCATGCCATATAAAACGCTGTCACTGAACAAGCAGTCCCATCACAGCCCACTAAAGGGTTACCTTGGCCGGGCAGGGCCTAACACCACACACTATAGTGAATATAGACAGGATAAAAATGCAGTCAATGGTCATTGAACATACAGGGTTCATCATTACATCACCATATACCCATCGCTATCCACAGCCTCACTGAAATCCAGGGCTACTGCGCTCCTACAATAGGTAATATGGTAAACCTTATCCTCCGCATGGATGGAGCCTCAGTTGAGGTCTTCATCCCGTCCCACTACGTACCAAACACAGGCCCCCAGGCACAAGTAGGGCGCAAACACATAGGGAGGCACACCTCCAGTAGGGAAGGATAGGGAAACCCTCCTTGGTTTCCCTGGTGCAAGATCTCCAAGAGGGGGAGTGTGCATCAAGTGGAGCTGTCACTCTTCCCCAGATGTGGATTGGAGTCAGGCTGCAAAGCACTAGAGTTATAAGCACAGAGAAATGCCACGTTTCTAAAAGTGGCATTTCTAAAATAGTAATGTAAAAACCACCTACACCAGTAAGCAGGATTTCTCACTGCCATTCCAGACATACTAAACATGCACACACTACTTCTTATAGATCAGAAGATACCACTTAGACATATGTAATGGTATTTCCAATGCAATCCTATGAGAGGAGCAGCACTCACAGTAATGAGAAACTAAATAGGCTGTCTGCCACTACCTGGACATGTAGTACATAAAGACATATGTCCTACCTTTTACATACGGCACTCTGCCCATAGGACTATCTGGGGCCTACCTTAGGTGTGACTTAGGTGCAGTAAAAAGGGAGTTTAGGACTTAGCAAGGGGGTTGGCTTGTCAAGTCAGTGTGGCAGTAAACTGTACACGCAGGCCCTACAGTGGCAAGTCTGAGACATGTTTGCAAGGCTAATTCTATGAGTCGTGCAATCACGGCTGTAGGCCCACTAGTAGTATTTAGTTTACAGGCCCTCTGTATACCACTTTACAAGGGACTTACAGGTAAATTAAATTAGCCAAACAGATCTAAACCAATTGCACCAAGTTAAAGGGGAGAGGGCACATGCACTTTAGAACTGATTAGCAGTTGTTAAGGCCCCAGAGTCCTAAACCAAACAAAAAATGGTCAGAAAAATAGGAGGAAAAAGGCAAGAAGTTTGAGAGTAACCCTGCAGGAAGAGCCATTTCCAACAGCACTCTTCCTCCCAGAGATGGAAGCAAAATAGACAGCCCATACCAGCACTCAACCAATGCCTAGTGCGGTGCTGCCCATGACGTCTTTGTTACCTTAAAATATATTAATTCGGGTTTGTATTCTGGGTCACAGCATTGATGGAGGTAAACATTTCACAACTCCTGTGCAAGAAACCACAACTCTGTTTGGCCTTTCCATGCACTGCTGTTTGTATCCGTCAACGTACGTGTCTGTTGTACACAGTGACAAGAAAGAACCTTGTTGCTTAGCTTGAGAGTCACTTGAGTCTAATGTTGTGTAATGCTAGAAGCAGCAGGCCACCTGATCGTTCGACTTTGCTTCCAGCTGGGTGCTAGCTATTGGTTGTGAATTTGGACGCTGAGGGGAAGATAACGGGTGTAGATGACAGAGATATTAAAATGTAGAAGTCTGCTGTTTGATGAGCCACTGAGGGCCTGTTGTGAAGTCCCATGATGAATTTGGCAGGCATGTTTTGCACATTTTTATTTTGCTCTCTAATGCAGTCTTAAGGAGAGGGTTGCAACAGTGTATTTTGCTTACGAAAGAGCGCTTTCTATAAGTGATCAGTGGGAATAGGGAAAATACTTTCCCGAAGCAACTGAGCTAGTAGTAATGGATACTCTCAGTGAGCCTGCTGACTAGGGGAAACCGCTTGAACACTTTTAAATGCTATATCAAAACACGCAGACACCTGTACACAAGGCAGAAGGCTAGTTGTCAGCTCCGAGAATTTCACTGCTGTCTAGTTTTCAAAACTGGGAAGCTGACAGTTGATTCAATATGAAAATGTAGATCCAGTGCTTTAAATGGGCCGGTAATGTCCGGTACTGAGTACCGGCACTTTTTTATTTCGAGGGGGGAGTACCGGCACATCGCAAGAAAACGTAATACTTTAAATAGGAGAGTACCGGCACTTCCCAGAAATAAGCATGTACTCTGGCGCAGAGTACCTGCACTTTATTTTTTCCTTTTCAAGCACTGTACAGTAGATCTAGTCGGTCCTGTCCATTAGCCCGAGTAGAAACACACACATTTAGGATAATAATACAAACTGAAAGAATTACAAGTTCCTGGGTACAACATGGTGAGAGTTAGACCATGCAGATTAATGTATTGGGACCTCTGACCGTTTTCCTTTTTTCCCCAACAGTCCAGCTAAAAGGTCTTAAAGAAAATTATTTTGAACCTAACGGAAAAGACTCGACCCCAGCTGAGGGACTTTAGGTTATGTTTCTGATGAGGAGGCACTAACTGCAAAAGCTGCTAGAGGAATACTGGCGACCATTCACCATTATCGGTCCCTAGGTGAAAATCCTCATCTAGTGTAACGTGGAGACAGATAACGCCCGGGGCCTGTTGCGGGGCAGTCCTGTAGAATAGGGGGCTCCAGTCCCCTTCCTCTCCTTATGGCAGCAAAATAAACAGCTCACCCCAAAACTCACCCAATGCCTCGTGTGGTGCTGCCCATGACGTCTTTTTTACCTTCAAATATATTAATCCGGGTTTGTATTCTGGGTCACAGCATTGATGGAGTTAAACATTTCACAACTGCTTTGCACAAAAACAGGAAACCAGATCTGGCAGTTGTTATTGAACTCGGACACTGCTGGCCCCAGTGAAACATGCTAAATGTGTACGGGCGCACTTTGCCCGCACGCATTCAGCGGCACTCGCACTTAGGGGCCATTCAGAGCAGCAACCAAGGGTGGGGGGCGGCTAGGGCAATAGCCCATCTTTTGCTCTAGTCAAATACTTGCTGGAACCTAACACCTTGATGCTAGCGCCATCGAGGTAACAAAGGCACTCAACTTGTTGCCACTTCACCTGTTTAAGGTGGTTTGCAGCCAGGCAGTTTATTTTCCTTTTTCCAGCTATCTATGAAAGTGATACCCATGCACTGGAATGTTAGATGTATCGGCTTATAGTGTGGACAGGAAGAGGGATCAGGCTATCGGTCCCAAACTACAGGGACATAGACGCTAAAGGGAGGACATCGCGGGTAAAAGATATAGTTGGGGCTAGAGGATGATGGACAAGAACTGGCAGAAGATGAATTACAAGACAACTGCATGCTTGTTATGTTAAGCTGCCTACATTCGGAATAGGTAGAAGACGCTGTATTTGAGGTGTAAGGTCTGCTTGGGAAGGATGCGGCTCTGGGCAGCACATTTCGGCGGTGTGTGACAGGTCGCAGCGGGATCGAGCGCATCTCACCTTGAGCCTTATCGCAGGCTCCGGAAGTTTCTCGTAAGCAGCTCTGAGACCCAGGGCAGCGGCCGCCCCCACCTCGGCGATAAGGTTGTGTCCGCAAGCGTGTCCGATGCCAGGCAGTGCGTCGTACTCGCAGAGGAAGCCCACAGTCACCTGCCGGCCGCTGCTCTCGCCTCCGACGCTCTGCCACTCTGCTCGGAAGGCGGTCTCCAGCTTGTAGTGAGGCTCCACAGACCAGCCTTCCTCCAAGAAGAAACCGGTCAGGGTGTCGTGCGCCCGACGTTCCTCGTAAGCCAGCTCGGGCTGGCTCCAAATGTCGTCGCTCAGTCGGCCCAACCGCTCCGCTGCTTGGTCAATATGCTCCGAAACCCAATTCTTGCAACGCTGCAGACTACCTGCTGGGGTGGGCGCGTGCTCAACCAACCGGTCCATGTTTGACAAATTCTAATAACTACCGCATCTTTTCGTCATAAGCTGAATTTATTTTGGTCTGCGACTCCGCCCTCTTATTGCGTGATTGGACTGCAATGACTCCTCCTTGTTGCCCCCCCTCCAGGAAAAGGTTGACAAATTTTCCAGCTAGCACAAAGGAAAATTCCAATGTTATTAAGGGCACCTAAGCGAACGTTATGCTTAGAGGACCAGATTTTCAGAACAAAACACAGGGACAGCCACGAAAATAGAACTATATGCTGCACTCCAATAGTCTTTGAAGAGTAGGTTAGGAAAGCGATTTAAATATTCAGAAATACACACACACATATATATATATATATATATATATATATATATATATATATATATATATATATATATATATATATACATATAAAAAATGTGGATATATTTATATCTTGAAATTTTATATATGTATACTTTGAAATCTCATATACATATATACATACATATATATTTATGCAGCAACACTTTATATGTATAGTCACTGAAAAAAAACAAAGTTTACAGGGGCGTTATAGTTGGGAAATAGAATTAAAAAAGAAAGAAATTCAATTAAAAACCCAAAAGTTACAGGGACGTTATAGCCAGGGTCACATTTTAAACGTACGAAACCATAGAAATTCCCCTGTTATAGTTAGAATTATCACAAGTAACTATATCCCCGTGCCCTAAGGTAACTATAACTTGCGCCCCTACCATGCAAAGTTTTTTGTAAAAATGTTACTGCAAATATTACATTGATATTATCAATGATGTTATCAAAAATGTCACAAGTGCTGTAATTTGTGGAGTAATTAGCAATGCATAACAAGGATGCTCATTATAGTTATCTTAGGGTGAAAGTTCCTTGAGATAACTCTATAACAGGTGAATTTCTATGGTTTTGTACGTTTAAAATGTGAGCCCAGCTATACCATCCAGGGGCGGCTCTTCCGCTAAGGTGGAGGAGCATCACCCGCTGCTTTCAAGCAGAAGTGAAAGGAAAAATAAAATGATAATAACAAAGCGTTATTATCATTTTATTTTTCTTGGGAGCCAGATTGGGGAGGGCAGGGCTGGGCTGGAAGGGGAGTTTTATGTGCACAATAAGTGTGCATGATTGTTTGGCTGGCCGTGTTCGGATTGCCAAACAGACATACAAACTTTTCATTTCTCCACCCGGCTGTATTGAACAGCTGGAAGGAGAAAGTGCACAGGCATTCACTCCCTCTGTGAGCGCCGACACAGGGCGCTCACACCAATCACAACAATGCTGTCAGGAGCGTCGTGAATGACTGGCAGCCTGTGTGTTGCCGGGAAGAGGATGGAGGAGACGTGAAAGCGTCTCCGGAAGAAAGAGGTATGTGTTTTTTTTTTTTTGTTTTTTTTTACCCACCCCCGCCGTCCACGTTCAGTGGCAGACACCACTGATAACATCCCTGTAATCTTTGTTTTTTAAGTGAATGTCTATGTTTTTTTAAAACTACTTTCTAACCGTAATGCCCCTGTAACCTTTGTTTTTTCCCAGGGAATTTCTCAGTTTTTTTTAATGTGAAGTAATTTTCATTGCTATACATTATGCCAAACACCACTGTGCACAGCCTTTGGCGCGCGCGGAGGAGGTTGGCTTCAGGGCCTGGCCTGCAGCCTCCCTACTGCAAACCCCCTATAACCACCTAACCTTGCGCCACGTACAGCCTTCGGACCTTACACAGTGGTGTTGGTTGCAGGTCCGCATGGCTCCACTCCTCCAGCCAATTTCAGCCTAGGGGACCCCATCCCCCTGGTCCCAATTTTTTTTTTTTGGGGGGGGGCACACAGCCCCCCTATCCTGGCCGAGTTCAGCCCCAGGGACCCAAGGAACTGACCACAGACCCACATACATTTGAACCATCAACCTTCAGTGTACATGTCTGAGACCTTAATCACTAGGCCCAAAGTGTGTCCTTAGCATTTGGTGTCCAGACTTAGCTAGGACATTGAGCCCAAAGATTTTGAGTGGAAAAATACTTCCAAGTTACATAACTAGGAATGTTTACAGTCAAAACACTGGAAAATAAACAGACACACTGCTATGAGATACAATTATTTGAACCTTCAGCCTACTGAGTGACAGCCCAAGAGATTTACCAGTAAGCCAGAGGTGACCATGGTCTGCTGTCCATCGAAACATAATTATAGCATTCTTATCAAACATCTTGCTAGTCTGACTCTTTGAATCATTCTATGGAGAGACCATTGCAGTAACAATCTCTCTCTCTCTCTCTCTCTCTCTCTCTCTCTCTCTCTCTTTCATCCCATTATTGGATGGAAGACAGAGAGAGAGAGAGAGAGTGACAGGACCACAGGGGAGAGCCTCAAAGGCACCCACACCTAGCCTGCTCCCCACATCATGTGGGAATCGGCACTGCTTCCACAAGCAGGGAGCTGTTTCCATACACACATATTTGGGTGCAGGGAAACAGATGAAAACCCTGCTCTCTGCCAGTGGGAGCTGTTTGACAGATCCCGCTGGCAAAAAGTGGACTTTATTTGCTGTTGCTTGGTGGGAGCTGTCAGCTCCCACCATGCAAAAGCAAACAGCTATATTCCGGGATTGGGCACCCTGGGACATAGCAGTAGCCGCTCCCAGGGGGTGGTGATCCCCAGAGCTATCATTGGTTCCTTGAGAAAGGCCACGGGGCCCCCCTCCAACATGTATTGCCTGGGGAAATGGTGGTTCCCGGGGCCGGTGGTCCTAAACGGAGCCCTCATTATTTTATTTTAGCCCCAGAGAGGTGGTGGTCCCCAGGGCTACAGGTGGGCCATGCACCTCCCTTACAACTTAATCTTTGCCCTGGGGAGGTGGTGGTCCCCAGGGCTGCAGGGGGGAAAGGGTGGCTCCCCCCTCATTGATTTAGTTCAAAGCCCCGGGGAGGTGGCAGTCCCCAATGCTGCTTTGCACCCCAACCGCATTCAAAATTTAAAGGCCTCCTAGACCTGGCCCATTTGAGGGCTGGAGCCTGTGCTTGTTTTTTTCCTTAATTTTCAGCAGATTTACAGATCGACTGTATCTCCCACTGAAAATTGAAAAAAAATGCTTTTTTGCTTTGGGGGCTGTCCCTCTAGGACCCCAGCATCTGAGCTAAGGAGTAAGGGTGTTAGTACCTTGGCCTCTTTTGTTTTTTTAATCTTTTTTTCTGGGACTCGGCTGACGCCGAGTCCCAGGATGGCTGCCAACACTTCCTCGTTGAAGTCTTGTCAACCAATCACATCTCAGCACGAGATTGGGAGCGTTTGCGGAGCCTTCACGAGCCTCTATGTACACATTTGTTTTTTCTTTAATATTTCGAAAACTACTGAACCAATTTACACCAAATAATAAAAAGGGGCTTTCTGGACCAAGAGCTATCTTTCTGCCAACTTTGGTGTAATTCCGCCCAGTGGTTTGGGCGGTACTCCTGTTCAAAATCCCTAAGGGAATTAACATGGGAAACACAACCTTTTTGACCCGCCCTTTTTCTCAGCCCCCACTTGACAGATCACCCCATAACTTTCCAGACAGCAGCTGACATGAGCGTCAAAGTTTTGTGGAAATTTCGTGGAGATCCATCAACCGGCGTCAAAGATATAGGCAAGTAAAAAAACGCTTTTTCTATGGAAACCAGGTCCTAACTATTACTACCTAGTGACGACCGCCGTGAGAAGGCTGAGAAGTGAACAGCCAGCTAAGCGGGTTGGGGCTTCATTAGTGGATGCCGCCGCTTGTATATTCCTATGAAAGACTTCACCAATTCTGTTGAAAAACACGAGCCACACCAATCCTGGTGTTTTGAGTTCAATTTCCTTTATTCTGGCAGAGGAAAAAATAAAAAGCATTTTGACCTAACAACAATGTCTTGTTTACCACAATCGATTGGTCCTTCATTACTGTTGTTGAAATAAAGCGCCTGACCATGTCACAATTCATAACCACTGAAGTCAGACTTCTGGTGCAACTGATATTAAAGAAAATACATGTACATTCATGCACATTTCATGGTCAATCCACAAATTAAATTCTCTAAGAATCGATGTATAATTTGTCAAATAAAAATATACATATCACTCCAATAAATATTGCCATTTAACTCATCGTAATTATGCAAGGACAGACAGTATGCAAATAGAAGGCACTTTATAATACATTTGGAGCTCAAACCGCTAGCTCCACCCTGTGTTTACATAAAGCCTGTAGTAGGCTAACTAGCAAGGAGGTCTATCTCCCAACCATTCCAATACAATACTAACATTAGCCACATGAGACTCCAGGCTCCTAGATACAGACTCATCCTGACTCTCACTTAATCTCACTTAATAGGTCAGGAACCTTTGCCCCTTAAACTTTGCATAACCTTAAAAAAGGGCAACAAAAAAACTCTAATTTACGTGACAGAAGGAAAGAAAAGACTGCCAGTGGCAGTGGATTTCACACCGCCGTATAATGATGCCAAAAAGACATACCGCCCAAAAATTGTCAACCTCCACCCACCGCCAGGGCCAACGACTACAGAAACACAGTACATATCACCCCGCCACCGCCACGCATACAAACCCCCACCCACCAAATAATGATGCACAAATCGGCGTGGCGGTCAGTGAATGTCGAACAACCATTGGTGGTACTGACCGCCTCAGTCAGTAATGGGGACTTCCAACAACAAATGCACACATTGGCAAATTTGAAAAGCACACCTGACACACATCCACACCATTATAAAACACACACATACACACCCCACAATCCTTTGCAATGCCAATAGCATGACAGATATTGACACCACAACACGCATACACTGAACTAACACTCACAAAAGTCACACACAGAACCACCACCAAAACTCAAATAATACACACCCACCATTACACACCACACTCCCAATCACATAACAGCACCGTCACAAACTCACCTACAGCACACCACCCACAACTTATTGTGTAGCCATTTTGGTTATAAGCTTTATGCCTGTTATTTTAGCATACTAGGCCTGTCGATGTGCACTTTCACCTAGATATTTTTTAGTCAGCACCACTTTATTATTATTTTTACAGTAGTGACTTTCACGGTCTTGTTTTATTTTCTTCTATCTGACTGTTTTTGCCTAGGCCAGCACTCTGTTCTCAAACAAGACATTCTTGCTCACTCTGTGCTTCTTCCAAGGCTGCAGAAGGATAGGTTGCAGATGAACGTGGTATAAGTTTAGTCTCTGACATTCATAGAAAACACACATCCTTACGTAGGGACATTTTCTCAGAACATCAGCTGTTTTATTATATAAACACTTCCCTGTCCCTTACACGTTAGAGGGAGATTCCAGCCAGAGAACCACGACTGTATGCCGATTGCTGAATGCTTCACTACAGATGCTAACGCAGACTTCAGGCCTTTCCTCAGTTATGGGGGATGATGTCTTCCCAGGGGAACCTGAAGGGCAGAATTAGAGCTTAACACGCTGTGCTCTATTATAGCTGAGGTAGGAATTAGTCAATTGACTTTAGTGACAACATGGTAGGGTTATTTCTATGCTGCACTCTCCTAGTCACAATTTTAATCTTATTATGTTGTATCGTCCTGATTATTGCAGCTCACACTTTGTTATCTAAGATGTAGTCGCTTCATTACAATCTTATTGAAACATATACTGCCTCTGTTTGTCATTATGTATATAAGACTAATGTAACTGAGAGAAAGAGGAGTGACCAGAGTGACCACGGCTTCCCTAAAAAACCCTTTATGTCATGCGCTCAGCTGCCCAATCATCCCTGCCCTTGGGTAGAGATGAGGTACTGCTAGTTAGCCGGAGCAAAACCCAAATTGGAGTGACAGGTATCCCCTGCAGTGGGTTGGACTCAGTCTCCCACACCGCAGGCGATTCTGCCACTTGAAACCCAGTAGTCTTATTAGAATAATGAGAGCCTACGCGACATGGCACCGCCAACAATTGGTCAGGCTCTGATTTTCGGGTCCTCCTGAGTATTTCTGTTTAATTATTTAATGACATCTCAATACTATATACGGATACGTGCGTGGTATTGAGGATTTCCTCCTCAGCTAAGTAGGACATCCTATCTGATGCTGGAGGTTGTTCAAGCTTGAACTCTAAAAGGAAAATCCCTATTTGGTGTGCCTTCGCTGGACAAATTTACCATCTACGATGGCGAATCCACAGCATGTAGCAATTGCAGTTAACACGAGACAACCCCTGACTGCACATTTACTGGCAAATGGCCTAACGGCCCAGCGGGGTCCAGTCACATTTGTGGTTGACGCATATGCAGCTTATAGAACAGAACGTTTCGATTCTTGGGTCACATTTTCAGCAGTTGATGGGAACACAAACACATTTCATAATTATACACTTGCAAACATACCTGGACAATACAGAGCATATGCATATTTAGAAATACCTTTATCTTATCAAGAACATAATAATTGGCTTGATGGCTCCCTACCCCACACGATATTACCAGTTAGGTTAGGTCCTCTAAGTAATGATGGTCCTACCTGGCCTTTATTGGCCACCTACATACCTCACCCTGCAGTAGCAAATTTAGCAGTAGCTGAAGTCCGTCGCGTATATTCTCAACTGACGGCAATATTTAGACGATTAGTATGGTTTGTAATGCAAACATTTAATACAAACCCAGTACGTGCTGCTCCAGCGCAGCGACATGCGGTGATGCCAGGTATTAATCCTGCAACTGTACATTCAATTATGGGTAAAGTACCTGCCAAACAAGAGGAAACTCCGTTTTGGCTAGGTCAAAAAATAAATGCACTGGAAGCAGTATTTTCCCATGCGGGACCTCAGGATAAACATGGGATTTTAACTATGTGTTTGCCATTTGGGATGGTCCCCACAGTAGATAACTGAAATACATGAGGCACAGTGTTTGCCGCGTTCTATACTACCGCACACGGTACATCGACACTTGCCAACTTGCCAGAAGTATTGAAACAAATTCAAGATGAATACAGGGCTGCCCCGGCCCAAGATTTGGGGATGCAAATAATGGGCAATTTTGCCACAGTATCCTCAATCATTTTAAGTAACCTCATAGGGGAAGTAGTGGCTCTTGCAGTGTGCATGCGGCTCCGGGATGTTCCTCAACAGGATCAAGAACGTGAGCTGCAAAAAATTATCACAGAGACCTATTCCAGTATTGGGTGAGATAGTCTAGGGGTCAGACCAAATAAACCACAATTTCACGGTAAATCAAATAAAGATTTTTCCAAGCAAGCTCCTGAGGGTAACAAGAAACGCTGGGATAAAAGACAACAAACTCCTAAAAAAGAAAGGGGAGAATCTCTGTGTATGGAGGCCCCAAAAAATAATTTCAGAAATAGAGAAACTATAAAAACGCCTGATAAATATCAATATACCGATACATGTCAATCTCGTTCTTTTCAGGATTCATCGGAAAAATGCAATGAGAGAGGTGGGCGATTAGAGTGAAGAACAGAGTACGTGAAACCGAGACAGGAATCACAACGTTCATCAGAGGTTTATGTAAAAAAGGAAGAGAAACCTCCTCAACAAAAACCCCAATTCAAGAAGAAAAAACGAGCAGCAGTTGCAGTTCGACATGCCACTCAAGAAGAGGGTCCTCCTTAAGAACAGGAAGTGGGCATTAGCGCTGTTAGACAGCACGGCAGAGGTCACAATAGCTTGCCGGAGTCTTCTAGAGCATCTGGAGGTGAAAGCAACTGACGACTTTCTACAAGTAGAAACTGCGGACATGCGTGTCTCCACACCTGATAGGGTGTATAAAGTAACGCTACCGTTAGAAGGGGACATTAAACGCATAATAGACACAGGGGGTGATTCTAACATTGCAAATCTACCTTCCCACGAGGACGCCGGCTCCGAATGGAGCCGGCGTAGTGGGAAGGTGCGACGGGTGCAGTTGCACCTGTCGCGTATTTCAGTGTCTGCTTTGCAGACACTAAAATACTTTGCGGGGCCCTCTTACGGGGGCCCCGGCGGCACCCCCTACCGCCATCCTGTTCCTGGCGGGAGACCCGCCAGGAACAGGATGGCGGTAGGGGGTGTCAGAATCCCCATGGCGGCGGAGCGCGCTCCGCCGCCATGGAGGATTCCCCCGAGCAGCGGAAAGTCGGCGGGAGACTGCCGACTTTCCGTTTCTGACCGCGGCTGAACCGCTGCGGTCAGAATGCTCGAGGGAGCACCGCCAGCCTGTTGGCGGTGCTCCCGTGGTCGGTGACCCTGGCGGTCACCGGCCGCCAGGGTCAGAATGACCCCCACAATCTTTTGGGATCATGTAGTGAATATATATGATGTTTTATTGGCTGAACAAGATTGGCCACCAGAATTTGTCCGTACCTGCCCATATGGGGAAGATGTTATTAAACCTTCTTTCTCGCCCCTTGTTCCGGAGGAACTCGCTGAATCCTACGCCATCGATTGGGCATTGGCGCAGGCACCCGTGTTATACTGCAACCACGTAGGATGGAATAAACAATCCCCTTACCACATAATACCTATTAAAAATCAGCCCCAACCTCAACCTCGATATCCAATAAAACATGATGCAAAAGCACCCATGAGAGAAATACTCACACAACTAGAGTACCAGGGTGTAATTGAACCCTGTCTCTCCCCAATGAATAATCCTTTATTACCAGTAGCTAAATCGGACCATTCGTACAGAATAGTCTTAGACTACAGACACTTAAACAGTCATACACGCACATATGCTATACAAAACTCACACAGCACAGCTAGCAGAGCTGAAAGCTCTGCTGATGGCACTGGAACACGCGGATCCAGCACAGCCAACACTTATTGTTTGTAATTCGTACTATTTTGTCCAGTCCTTCAATGAATACTAGCATTATCTGTGAGGGAAAGTAGTGGATCTGAAGGAAACGCTACCAAATGTCCATGTTATACATACACTTGGACACCAGCGTGTTGGAATACACATTGTGGGAATACATTGGCTGATGAAGCCGCAAAGTCAGCAGTAGCTATGGTTGCTATTGCTGCAGTAACACATTTAAGTATGAAACCGGATGCAGATATATGGACCGCCATGAATGCTACAGCTGATGGTACGCCCTATCCAAAAACATTTCCTGCTAAATATTCCTACCGAATGGGAGGCTGCCTGAATGTTGAGGTTAAGATTCCAGGTGTAGTGGTGCAAGATATTCCCAACAAAGAGATAAGACCAGAGTTTATTAAAGCAGCGCAAGAAGGGGAAGCATCTGCCCATGCTGGTGTGGCAGTGTCAGAAATAATGGAGGCTTTCAGGCGTTGTAGTATTTATGTTTTTATTTCTTTTTTGTAGTATTTTGTGCTATAGTCTTTCTACACGATTGTCTCTTTTTCTCTCTCTCTCTCTCTCTCTTTTCTGGTAAGTCTTCCAGGAGTTATTCTGGTTCTTGAATCTGTTTTGTCTTTCTTCTCTCTTGGCTTTCAGATGCGTCTCAGAGATCATCTGGGAAGTTCATAGGAGGAAAGAAGAGAAGAAAAGACCTCTAGCAGGTATGTATTGTTTAGTTTTCTCTTTTCCTTTCTTCTCTGACCTTTGTTCTCTTTTTGATGTCTCTCCTTGGTTCCCCTTTCTTTTCTCTTTCTGTTCTGCCCTTTTGTTTTCTGTCAATACTCTTTCTACTCTTTGTTTTCTCTTTTCCTCTTCTTTTGATTTCTGTTCTTTCTTTCTTTCTTTCTTTCTTTCTTTCTTTCTCTCTTTCTTTCTTTCTTTCTTTCTTTCTTTCTTTCTTTCTTTCTTTCTTTCTTTCCATCTTTCTTTCTTTCTTTCTTTCTTTCTTTCTTTCTTATTTTGGGCTGTTCTGTAGTCTCTTGTCTCTCTCTGTGATATCTGGACTGTCTTTACTTGCCCTTTTCCTTGTATTTCTTCAACTAATAATAATAGCTGTTTTGTTCTTCTCTGTTTTCCTTTAGTTTTTCTATTGTACCTATATATATATATAAGATTCTCTCTTTTATTAATATCTCTAGTGCTCCATGATTGGAAGAAAATAATAAAACATATTTTTGTGCATTCCTGTGATTGTTCCCTTCAGTCCCCGCTCCCCCTTCTGTTTTATTTCAAAAATCCCACCTCCCTGTGTCCCGTTTCGGCTGTAGCCCGTACCTGAATGGGCCACGTTCTTCGCAGAACGTGGCTCCGCATCTCCTTCCTCCAAGATGTCCTCTGTGATCGTTGCTTCGGTAGTGGTTGGCGCTTCCCCTCCACTCAGTCTTCTTCCAATTTTCACCTTCGACACTGGTCCGTCCATCCCACTTTCCGTCCTCCGTTTGTCTCCTGTGGAAAACACCTCCTCCTCCTTTTCCTGCGCGTGGTTTAAAACCCCTATGGTTTCTGAGTCATTGTTGCGGTCACGCCTCCCATAAGCTCCTGCCTCTTCCGGGATGGCGTCCACTCCGTCCGGAGTGCCCCCGGCAGACTCCTCCTCCGGGCTCCGGGGACAGCCAAATCCACTCCCCCTAGACAGTGGCTGTTGGAGCCACTTATCGAATGGATATCGAGAGAGATAATCTGCATTTGAAAGAAGAGATCCAAGGGAGTGTTGTATCTGGAAGGAAAAAGATTGCAAGGATAAGAACCATCGTAGGACATGTGCATTCATGTCTTTGTGTTGCGACAGCCAGGTCAAGGGAGCATGATCCATAAGCAAAGTAAAGAAGCAGCCCGACAAATAATATCTAAGGGATTCAATAGCCCATTTTATTGCGAGACATTCCTTTTCTACTGTGGGATAATGTCTTTCCTGGGGCAAAAGGTTTCTGCTAAGGTATACAATAGGATGATATTGTCCATCCTCGTCTCTTTGAGACAAAACAGCTCCTATCCCTTGGTCGGACGCATCGGTTTGAACCTGGAAGGGCTCGTGGAAATCAGGGCAACATAACACAGGTTCAGTTGCCAGTAGGTGTTTCAACCATAGAAAACGTTCTTTCTCCAGTTCAGTTAGGTGGGGTATTTGATTAGGTCTGTTCTTTTCAAGTAAGGCAGTAAGAGGAGCCGCAATATCGGAAAAATGGGGAATAAAATGTCTATAATACCCTACCATACCTAGGAAAGCTCTGACGTCCTTTTTCCGTTGTGAAAAAGGAATTTATATAATAGCGTACACCTTTTCCATTTTTGGTTTCAGGGTTCCGTGTCCTATCACATATCCTAAGTAGTTAATGGAATCCTGTCCTAGTTTGCACTTTTCCGGATTTGCTGTGAGTCCTGCCCGTTTGAGAGCCTTTAATATGGTAGACAGATGTGAAGTATGGTCTTCCCATGTTTCTTTATATATGACGATGTCGTCTGAATATGCAGTACTGTAATCTTGAAAGGGCCGCAACACCATATCAATTAATCTTTGAAAGTTGCTGGTGTTCCATGTAGGCCAAAAGGGAGGACCGTGAACTGATATAAACCTGAAGGTGTCGCAAAGGCCGTTTTTTCTTTATCACTTTCCTCAAGGGGGATCTGCCAATAACCCTTCGTTAGGTCTAAAGTAGTCATATATTGTGCCTTATCTAACCGTTCTAGGAGGTCATCTATTCTAGGCATGGTATATGTATCAAAAAGGGAGAGGGCATTTACTTGTCCAAAATCAACGCAAAACCAGATAGAGCCATTCGGTTTCGGGACCAGGACTATGGGTGAACACCAGGGGCTAGATGAGGGTTCAATTACCTCTGCTTTTAGCATCTCCGTCACTTCCTTTTCAACCCTCTGTTTTCTTGATTCTGGTATCCGATAGGGTATTTTTTGTGGCACACGATTTCCTAAGCTATGAATATAGGTGGTCATTACAACCCTGGCGGTCGGTGTTAAAGCGGCGGTAAAACCGCCAACAGGCTGGTGGAAATAAATTTGGAACCATGACCGTGGCAGAAACCGCCAACATAGACAGCCACTTTAACACTCCGACCGCCAAGGCGGTACAAACAAACACCGCAGCGGTAACCGCCAACAGACAGGCGGAGGACAATGTACCGCCCACAGAATTACAACAGTCCAATCCGCCACCTTTTCCGGGGCGGATTCACTGCGAACAAAAACACGGCGGAAAGAGGACTTGGAAGGCAAAACGCTCACCTGTACACACCCCACGAGGAATCAGGATGCCATGGAACCTGAGCGCCAGAAACTGCCAGCCTTTATCTTCCTGCTTCTCTACCAGGAACAACAAAGACGGCGGCGAAGACCACGGTGAGTACTGCACCTACGACACAGGGGAGGTGGGAGGGAAAAGAGAGTGACACACACACGCAACACGCAACACCCCCACCCCCACCCTCACCCACGACAACACACACACTAATACATCATGATACATTACAGTTACACCCCTCAAACCCCCCTGGAAGAATGCAAGGACAAAAGGAAATGAGTCGAATGATTGTAATATATTCAAATACATGAATCAAAAATATACACATATATAAAGATATTCACACTATAAACAAATATATACACCAAGAATACAAGTCCAAGGGATTCCACCATCATAGTCCGTGGACCACTGGGCCCAAATTGCATGGGTGAGGCCCACACTCAATACCCGAACAAGACGGAGAGAACACTGCTGGGGCATCAGATAGAAATAAAACAGGCACCTCAGGGGGAAGGGAAGGAGGGGCACCTCAGCCGGATGAGTGCACAACGCCAGATCCACGAGGGGGCTCCATGCCCACTGCTTTATCCTGGGGAGTGCAAAGCCACAGTCTCTCAAGTCTCTATAGTGGGTGGGTTGCCCACTGCTTTATCCTGGGGAGTGCAAAGCCACAGTCTCTCAAGTCTCTCCAGTGGGTGGTTTGCCCACTGCTTCATCCTTGGGAGTGCAAAGCCACAGTCTCTCAAGTCTCTCCAGTGGGTGGATTTCCCACTGCTTTATCCTGGGGAGTGCAAAACCACAGTCTCTCGAGTCCCTCCAGTGGGTGGGTTGCCCACTGCTTTATCCTGGGGTGTGCAAAGCCACAGTCTCTCAAGTCTCTACAGTGGGTGGTTTGCCCACTGCTTCATCCTGGGGAGTGCAATGTCACAGTCTCTCAAGTGGATAACAGTCTCCACTGGTTCTGGAGGGGGCTTTGTGCCCAGAGTGCTTCATCCTGCCAAGGACTGAGGTAGTGGATGTCATTCTCCTCTGGTTCTGGAGGCGGCTTTGTGCCCAGAGTGCTTCATCCTGTCACGGACTGAGGTAGTGGATGGATCTCTCCACTGGTTCTGGGGGGGGGGCTTGAGGGGGCTTTGTGCCCAGAGTGTTTCATCCTGCCAAGGACTGAGGTAGAGGATGGATCTCTCCACTGGTTCTGGAGGGGGCTTTGTGCCCAGAGTGCTTCATCCTGCTTGTGGCGGCCTCAGTAGCGTCAGAATCTTTGGCGCTCACTGGCCTGCGGTGCTTGTTGCGGCGGTGTCCTGTTCAGCGGTGCTGGTGGCGGTGGTGTCCTTGGCAGCGGTGCTGGTGGCGGCGGTGTCCTGTTCAGCGGTGCTGGTGGTGGCGGTGTCCTTGGCAGCGGTGCTGGTGGCGGCAGTGTCCTGTCCAGCGGTGCTGGTGGCGGCGGTGTCCTGTTCAGCAGTGCTGGTGGTGGCGGTGTCCTTGGCAGCGGTGCTGGTGGCAGCGGTGTCCTGTTCAGCGGTGCTGGTGGCGGCGGTGTCCTTGGCAGCGGTGCTGGTGGTGGCGGTGTCCTTGGCAGCGGTGCTGGTGGTGGCGGTGTCCTTGGCAGCGGTGCTGGTGGCGGCGGTGTCCTTGGCAGCGGTGCTAGTGACCATAGTGTCCTTGGCAGCAGTGCTTGTTGCGATCCTGTCCGCCGTGCAGGTTTTCCCAGAATTGCCGGTTTTACTGTGACCCTTCCCCACCTTGGATGGTGGCGCAGCTGTCTCCACACTCCCAACTGTACCCCTGGGAGCGGCTTTGGTGGCAGATCTTTTTCCTCTCTCCCGCCAGGCACTGGCCAACTTTTTATGCTTTTGAGGTGGGGGACTGTCTGTGCTCAGGCTCCTTGCCACACTGGCTGCCCTGCTGCCTGGCGCACTCCAGAAGCCGGTTACTACTGGCACCACTATTCCCGCAGATGTTGTGGCTGAGGCACTGGGTTGGGACCTGGAGAGGTGGGCCCTAAGAGACTGAAGGGGTGGGGGAGGTGAGGGAAAGAGGTCAAGGTTGGACAGGAAAAGTTTTTTGCGCACACTGGGACGGGTAGATGGAGGGGGTTTGGGAGTGGAGGAAGAGGTAGTGGTTTTAGGAGGTGTGCGTTTGCTGACTTTGGGTGAAGGTGCATGGGCGGGAGGCTGTCGTGAGGTGGATGGCTGTTGGGTGGGTGCGTGGCTGAGTTTGTGTACCTTGGGAGGTGGGCTCACAGACACACTGGGAGAGGACACAGGGGATGTGTGAATGGTAGTGGGGGTGGTGAGTGCACGTGAGCGGGTTTGGTTGGTGGGTGTGCTGGTGATGAAGGTAGTGGCTGACGATGTAGTTCATGCAGGTGTGAGTGGAGACAAGACAGGGAGGGAGGAGGGAGACGAGGTAGAGGGGGACACAGTGGAGGCAGTGGATGTTGGCATGTCTGCATGTGTATGATGCTTGCGTGAGTGCCTGTGGGATGTGTGGTGCTTATGTTTGCCTGAGCTTCCCTTGTGTTTTGACGTGAGTGCATGCTGGTCTGATGGTGTGCTTGGGATAGGCTGAGGTACAGGGGTTTGGGTCTGGGTGGAGGAAGTTGGAGGGGGGAGGTTAGAGACAGGGACAATGGCTGCCATCAGTGCTGAGTCCAGAGTCTGAAAAGCTCGCTGTTGGGCTGCCTGACCAGAATGTATGCCCTCCAGGTATGCATTGGTTTGTTGCAACTGCCTCTCTACACCCTGGATGGAATTCAAAATGGTAGACTGCCTAACAGTGAGGGACCTGAGGAGGTCAGTGGCCTCCTCACTGAGGGCAGCAGGGGTGACGGGGTAGGGGCTGAGGTGCCTGGGGCGAAGGAGATGCCCACCCTCCTGGGTGAGCGGCCATAGGGCAAACGCTGAGGGGCTGCTGGGAGGGCGGTGCTGGTAGGGGGGGTGGCGGCTGTACCTGTGGATGCGGGGGCACAGATGGGCCCGCCACAGCAAGGGAGCTCCCATCAGAGGAGGAGTCCGTATCGCTGGTCTCAGCTCCTGTCCCCGCCGTGGAGCTCCCCTCGCCCTCCGTCCCAATGGTGAATTCAGACTCCGTTGTGTCGCCCTCTAGGGCCATGTGGGATGCAGCTCCCTCCTGCTCCCGTGCCACTGCTCCTCTGCCTGATGATGCTAATGCACACAAGAACAGGGAGACCACAAAAAGGGGGGGGAGACAGAAGAAAGACATGTTGAGTGCATGCAATACCGTTACCGTTGGCAAACACTACAGACATAGAAGCCCCCTGCACTACGCCGTGCACTTGGAGCTCCCTAATCAATCACAGGGACGTAGGTTACAAGGCTATGCCCGATTGCTGCACACATGGATGTCACAAGAGCCTGACTAGGTGTAGTTGGCTCTGTACACAGGTGGGGTGGGGTGCCACAGGGCCTGCCTTTAGAAGGGACCTTGCCTACTAAACTCGCCCTGGCCTAGGGGAACCCACAGTCCACCTCCTCCACCCAGACACCTACAATGCACGCTGAATCGGCTGAATGAGAGTGTACTCACCCCCTTGTGGCTGCTGTGATGCCCTCAAGCACCCATCCAACTCCGGGTACACCACCGCCAGGATCCGGAACATCAGGGGGGGTCATGGTGCGACGGGCACCCCTCCCACGTTGGGAGGCCATCCCCAGCTGGGCCTCCGCCATCTTCTTGCTCCAGCGGCGAAGGTCCTCCCATTTTTTCCGGCAGTGGGTTCTCTGTCTGTGGTAGACCCCCAGGGTCCAGACTTGCTTGGCGATGGCACGCCAAATATCCTTCTTCTGGTGGGCACTGACCTACAGGAATAGTACAGGGGAAAAGGAGAAGATATAACCGTCCGCACCATCAAAGTCATTGGCCCGCATCCCTACCCTTGCCATGACGCACAGGCACTCACCATCGTTTCATGCACGCCTCATTCTCCCCCCATCTTTCATCCACACCACTCCAAACAGCCATTGCACATACAGCATGCTCACAGTGTACTCACCTGTTTGTCTGGAGGACCGTAGAGTAGCGTGTCCTGGGGGAGGACCCCATCCACTAGTTTCTCCAACTCCTCTGTGCTGAAGGCAGGGGCCCTTTCCCCAGACACACAAGCCATTGTCTCTTCCAGACTGAGGTCACAGCAGCACTTGCAGTGTAGGTCCTCTCCTGTTGAAGATCAGGTATCAAGTAATTGAACAGAGAGAAAATGGCGGTCACGTCTGCGGCGGTGCGTACCGTCACCGCCAGCGTACATCGTCATTGGCTCCTGGGACCCATAGGGTCCAATGTTAACCAATGCAGGATTGCGCTGCGGTCTTCGACCGCCTACCGCGATGGTGTACAACGCCAGCGCAGTTACCTCATATCCCCTTGTCCCACTTTACAGGTCAGGCAGCTGCCATTTCAGGGGCCCACATGGCATTATTTTGGACTGCGTCACACATATCTAGGCCTTGCTTAAACACTAATACAGCCATATGTCGATTTGCAAACATTTTTTGATTAAGTTGTGTTTACGTACCTCAGAGTTGGTTGACTCTCTGCTCGCTGTTCTCCTCCATAGGCAACGTCCGCTGGGGCAGGTGAGGAGAGTATGTACAGACCGCTGGTGGACCTGTCGACAATGGAGGAGCGACATGTGATCATCACCTACAGACTTCATCGTACCACAATCCTGGAACTGTGTGCCCAGATGGAACCAGACCTGATGTCAGCTATCCGCCATCCCACAGGAATCCCCCCTCTAGTGCAGGTGCTGTCAGTACTCCATTTCATAGCAAGTGGGTTTTTTCAAACAACTGTGGCCTTGGCATCCGCAATGTCCCAGCCCATGTTTTCAACCGTGTTGTCCAGAGTGTTGTCTGCCCTGCTGAAACACATGCGCAGCTACATCGTTTTCCCTCAGGTGGAAGATTTTCCTACAGTGAAAGGTGACTTCTATGCCATGGGACATATCCCCAACATCATAGGTGCCATTGATGGGACACCTGTGGCCTTGGTCCCCCCACGCAGGAGTGAACAGGTGTACAGAAACCAGAAGAGTTACCATTCGATGAATGTGCAGATGGTGTGTTTGGCCGACCAGTACATCTCCCATGTGAATGCCAAATTTCCTGGCTCAGTGCATGACGCTTACATTCTGAGGAATAGCAGCATCCTTTATGTGATGGGGCAACTCCAGAGGCACCGTGTGTGCCTATTAGGTGAGGACATGGACCCTATACAGTGTGAATAGGTGTCTGGGGATGTCCCTATGAGTTAGTGTGTGTCTAACAGTTCTCCCTCGCCCTTTGCAGGTGACTCTGGTTACCCCAACCTGTCATGGCTACTGACCCCTGTGAGGAATGCCAGGACAAGGGCAGAGGAACGCTACAGTGAGGCCCATGGGTGAACTAGGAGGATTATTGAGAGGACCTTCGGCCTCCTGAAGGCCAGGTTCCGGTGCCTCCACATGACAGGTGGTTCCCTATTCTACTCACCATAGAAGGTATACCAGATCATCGTGGCCAGCTGTATGCTTCACAACTTGGCTTTGCGACGACAGGTGCCTTTTCTGCAGGAGGATGGTCCAGATGGAGTTGTTGTGGCAGCTGTGGAGCCTGTGGACAGTGAAGATGAGGAAGCAGAAGAAGGGGACATAGACAACAGGAACACGGTGATCCACCAATACTTCCAGTGAGACACAGGTAAGAAGACAACACTGCCTGCTACATCTGATTTAATTCTACTACCTCTCATCTGTCTGTCATTTTCACCCAGTGTATGGTCACTGAGTTGTCACTTTCCCTTACGATTTCACAGATGTGGGTTCCACTGTGTGACATCTGCTTTGTTTCCGCATGGACTAGAGCTGTGTGACATAGGTATGTTGACAATACAATGGACATTGCTATTTCCCTCAGTCATTGCAAATACACAATTGTGAAAGCACAGACTGACTCCAGATTGTTTTGTGATTTAAGGATGTTTATTTAAGTTCTAAATAGTGGAGGGGGTTGTAAGATGGTCAGGGGTGATGGTGGAGGAATGTCCATGGCAGAGTCCAGTCTATTAGTCTCACAGGTGCATTGTCCAATGGGGCATAGGAAGTGGAGCTGGGGCACTTTAAGGATGGACAGGGTGACAAAGTGGGACAGAAGGATGACAATCAGGGTGGTCTCATTTCTTGGCGGGGTCTTGGCATTGTTCTCCGTCTTCGTCCTGGATCTCAGGGACCGCTTGCCGGGTGGTTCTCCATCTGCAGAGGGTGGGGTGCTGGTGTTGTGGTCCTGTTGTGGTGCCTCCTGTCCACTAGGGCCGGCGGAGGTGGTGGGCAGTTCATCGTCCAGGCTAGTGTCAGGGGCCCCTTGTTGTGCCACAGTGTCCCTCCTGGTGTTGACAAGTTCCTTCAGCACCCCTACAATGGTGCCCAGGGTAGAATTGATGGATTTTAGTTCCTCCCTGAAGCCCAGATACTGTTCCTCCTGCAGCCGCTGGGTCTCCTGAAACTTGGCCAGTACTATTGCCATCGTCTCCTGGGAATGGTGGTAGGCTCCCATGATGTTGGAGAGGGCCTCGTGGAGAGTGGGTTCCCTGGGCCTGTCCTCCCCCTGTCGCACACCAGCCCTCCCAGTTACCCTGTGTTCCTGGGCCTCTGTCCCCTGAACCGTGTGCCCACTGCCACTGCCCCCAGGTCCCTGGTGTTGTTGGGGTGGTGGGTTAGCCTTGGTTCTCTGTAGTGGTGGACACACTGCTGATTGACGTGTCCTGGGGACCGAGGTATGGGCCCCCTGGGTGGATGCTGTGCTGGTGTTACCAGAGGGGGGAAGCTCTGTAGTGGCCTGTGCCAGTGTGAGGGGAACCAACTGTCCCGAGGTCCCAGATGGGCCAGGCTGGTCATCTAGATCCAGTTCGACAGAGCTGCTGTCATTACTGTGGGCACTTCTGTGGGTGGAGTGGACATGTCTGGACCTCCTGTCCGGTGAAGTTGGGTAGTGGTTCTGCAGGGGTGTAAAGGCATGATTATTGCATCTGTGTGTGCCATGGTGTGCAATGAGTGGGTGACCCTGTACCCCAGTGCTTGCATTCCTGTGTGATAATGGTTTAGGGAGGTGTATGGGTATGTGCAGTGGACATGCTTTGGTGATGGGTGTCCATGATTTGGTGTTTCATGCAGGGCTTGTGTTTGGGATATGTGGTTAGTGATATTGGGACATACGTGAGGAGTTGGGATGATGGGGGTAAGGGCTGGGGTGGGGGTATGTGATAGCATGCAGGTGGGTGGGGGATGAAGTAGTGAAAGATTTGCCTTACCAGAGTCCATTCCTCCAGCTACTCATGCGAGGCCCTCCGAATGCAGTAAAGTCAAGACCTGCTCCTCCCATGTAGTGAGTTCTGGGGGAGGAGGTTGGGGTCCGCCGCCAGTCCTCTGAACCCCAAGGTGGTGTCTTGAGACCACGGAACGCACCTTCCCCCGTAGGTTGTTCCACCTCTTCCTGATGTCATCCCTAGTTCTTGGGTGCTGTCCCACTGCGTTGACCCTGTCCACGATTCTTCGCCATAGCTCCATCTTCCTAGCTATGGTGGTGTGCTGCACCTGTGATCCGAATAGCTGTGGCTCTACCCGGATGATTTCCCCCACCATGACCCTGAGCTCCTCCTCAGAGAACCTGGGGTGTCTTTGCGGGGCCATGGGGTGGTGTGGGTGATATGTGGGGTGGTGTGTGTTGTGATGTGTGGGGTGATATTTAGAGGTGTGTTGCGTGAGGTGCTTGGATGTTATGTGAGTGATGGTGTAGGGTGCCTGTGGATGCTATTGTTCTTTCTGGTGGTGTCTCTCTCTGGTCTTCTGTCGCAATTGTTGACGTAAGGGTTTGTGGGTGATGTGGGTATGTGTTTTATATTGTATTAGATGTGTGTGTATTTGTATCAGGTGTGTGTATTTCGAACTGTCCAATGTGGATGTGTTTTGTAGATGTGTGTGTATTTTGAGCGCAGCGGTGTGTACCGCCAATGGAATACCGCGGTTGAAAGACCGCCGCGTGGATTCGTGGGTCGTGATAGTGTGGGCTTGACGGTGGAGGTTTTGTTATCGCCAGTTTATCACTGACCTTTGGTGTGGCGGACTTGTGTGGGTGTCTGGATTTTGGCGGATTCCGAGCTGTGAGTCATAATGACCGTGGCGGAATTCCACGGCCGCAGCGGTGTGTTGGCGGTTTTCTGCACGGCAGTAAGAGGCTTTTACCGCCAATGTTGTAATGGCCCCCATAATGTTTTATTAGATGGGTCCTCCCTGGGATTTTAGAAAAAAAGTCGGGTTAGTATGTACTATATTTTCTAACTGAGTATATTGAATCGGTGTGAGGTTGGTACCAAACTGAGGCATAATAACGCCATTGTCCTTTTCCGCACTAGTGGGATACATGGGTATTTCAGTTTCGTAACAGGTAGAAATGTACAGGTTACTAGCCTGTCCTTCTGTTTCATGCCATACTTTCAAAAGATTAATATGACATATCTGACTTCGAACCGACCCAGCTGGTATTTCTATTCTGTATGTCATGGGAGTTACCTTTTCCAGTACAGTATAGGGCCCCTGCCAGTGGGCCAGTAGCTTGTTATCAGTAGCTTGTAAAAGAACCAATACTTGTTGCCCTATTGCTAATTCACGGGTTTTGCTTCGAGTATCATAATAGGTTTTGTGTCCCTCGAGCTTCTTTCAAATTTTCTTGTACCTCCTCCCAAACGTTATGTAAGTTTTCTTTAAGTTAACTAGTATAGGTCAGTACATCGTTTATTTCCTCTTCTGTTTCTTCTCATTGTTCTGCTAACATTTCCAACAAGGTACGCGGTTGTCTCCCGAAGAGGAGTTCAAAGGGACTATGTCCTATGGATGATTGTACGTGAGTTCTTAGAGCATATAAAACCAGAGGTAGTTTTTTTCCCAATTCTTCCAAGAGTTCTTAATGATCTTGCGTCAGAGAATTTTGATGGTTTTGTTATATCGTTCAACCAGACCATCGGTATGAGGATGATAGACCGATGTCCGTATTTGTTGAACCCTGAGAGCCTGACATACCTCGGACATTAATCGGGGCATAAAGGGAGTCCCCTGGTCCGTGAGGAGCTCTTTTGGAAATCCAACTCTGGAGAAAAATTAAATCATGGCCTGAGCCACGGTTTTAGTAGTCAGACTTGCCAGTGGAATAGCTTCCGGACACCTGGTTGCATAGTCCATCAGTACTAACAGGTATTGGTGACCTCTAGTGGATGGTATCAGAGGTCCCACCAGATCCATGCCCACCCGGGTGAAAGGGACCTCTATGATGGGTAAGGGACAGAGGGGAACTTTAGGATCTCTGGAAGGATTGATCAGTTGGTATTTGGGACAGCACTGACAATGGTTCCGAATATCACCATAGATCCCTTGCCAATAAAATCTCTTGTTTACGGACTCCTCCATTTTTTCTCTTCCTAAATGCCCTTCCCCGGTATCGCCATGTGCTAAATTAAGTACTTGTACTCTATACTCTTGGGGAACTACCAACTGTGGGCCTTGGTTAGTGGAAGAAGGACACACTTGATACAAAGATCATTAGTGATTTGAAACGTGGGACCTACCGAAGGGTCGTCATAGGACAGGGCTATATGCCAGCCATTTTTCAATGTGGGATCCACCCTCTGCGATTGTCGAAACTGTCCGGCAATGGATAGGATTTCTTTCAGGAGCATCTGTTGGGGTGTAGGTGCTTGAGTAATGTCTTTAAAAAACATTGTTTTCTGCTCTCGCTTTTGGGATCTAGATAGGTTTATCTTGGGTGTCTGCTTCTCTATGTCTGAAGATACGAATGGAGCCTCACTCCACCAGGAGTCGATTCGGTTATTGTGATTCTGTGAGTGTAAGAGTTCAGGAAACTCTTCATAGTCAGTTCCCAAAATGAGGTCTTCACCTAGGTCTGGGATTGTTCCTACTGAAAGAGATTCTTTTTTTCCTCTCCAATTTATTTGTATATTAGCAACAGGATAGATTTTTCTATCTCCATGCACACAGGTAACCAGCACTTGTGCATTTGCTACCCATTGGTCTGGTTGGACCAATTGTTTAATTACACTCTGACTGCAAACACAATCGATCAATGTCATTAGTTTCTTTACCAGTGGAGGGGTTGTATATCGAGTCATTGTCTGTCCTAACCACAATACCCTCCCCTTGGTCATGCCAATTTCCATGGGTTCGTTTTGATCTCTTTTAAAAGGGCAGTATCACGCAATGTGTCCCCATTCTGCACAGTGAAAACATTGGGGCCCCATCGAGGTTTCTTTGGAAGGGTTACGAGGAGGACCAGATCTTTTTGTACTGGGACCCAGTAAAGATTTAAACGGGAACGGTTATGGTGGCTTCGCTCGTGTCGTCGATGGTAATAGCCTTAAATTGGAGCCCCGAAATTCTGGTGCTCGGTGATATGCACATAACAGTTGGATTGTGGTAGTATTATTGAGACCCGAATGTTGACGAATCCAGTTTCTTGTAGAGGAGGGCAGGGCATCTAGATACTGTTCCAGTACTATTGTTTAGAACATTTCTTCTTTGGTGGAATTGGTGGGATTCAACCATTTACCAGCTTCATGATGGACCCTCTAATAAAGGGTCCTGGGATTTTCGTAACTAACTCATTTCATATGGCGGAAAAGAAGATGGTAGTTTTCTTAGTCTAGTCCCACCTGTTATAGAATTGCTCTCTTTATTTCCGTATAAGGGGTTACATCCCCTGGGTTCACTGCCTGATACGCTGCCTGCAGAGTTCCTGTGAGAAGGGGTGCAATGTATTGTCCCCATCTATCCATAGGCCAATTGTCAGAGCTGGTTAACCGCTCAAAGTTCGTAAAAAATGCGTTAGGATCCTCATTCTACTGGTATTTTTGTAGAACGCTACTAGGTACATTTGGATGTACCCTTATTGTGGCTATCGTCTCAGTCAGTTTCCCAATGGCCGTTTCATGCACTAACTGAATATTAGCAATGATAGTTGCCTGACTTTTCAAGGTGGTTTGCAGTGCTTCATACTGTTCCTTCACCTCTTTTAACTGTTTCTCCCAGACAAGCTGCAAATGTCTCTCCTCCATTGCCTGCGCCTGTCCTTGAGACTGTAGTTTGGAAATCCCACTTCTTACACCACTGTGACAGGGTCAGCAAGGCTTTCAGGCGTCGTAGTATTTATGTTTTTATTTATTTTTCGTAGTATTTTGTGCGATAGTCTATTTCTCTCTCTCACTCTCTCTTTCTCTCTCTTTTCTGGTAAGTCTTCCAGGAGTTATTCTGGTTCTTGACTCTGTTTCATCTTTCTACTCTCTTGGCTTTCAGAGGGCATCTCAGAGATCATCCGAGAAGTTCATAGGAGGAAAGAAGAGAGGAAGAGACCTTTAGGAGGTATGTATTGTTTAATTTTCTCTTTTCCTTTCTTCTCCGACCTTTGTTCTCTTTCTGCTGTCTCTTCTTGGTTCCCCTTTCTTTTCCCCTTTCTATTCTGCCCTTTCTGTGAATACTCTTTCTACTCTTTGTTTTCTCTTTTCCTATCCTGTGGATTTCCTTTCTTTCTTTCTTTCTTTCTTATTTTGGGCTGTTCTATAGTCTCTTGTCTCTCTCTGTGATATCTGGACTGTCTTTACTTGCCCTTTTCCTTGTATTTCTTCTACTAATAATAATAGCTGTTTTGTTTTTCTCTGTTTTCCTTTCGTTTTTCTATCATACCTATATATATATAAGATTCTCTCTTTTATTAATATCTCTGGTGCTCCGTGTGTGGAAGAAAATAATAAAACTTATTTTTGTGCATTCCCGTGATTGTTCCCTTCGGCCCCCACTTCCCCTTCTGTTTTATTTCAAAAATCCCGCCTCCCTGTGTCCCGATTTGGCTATAGCCCGTACCTAAATGGGCCACGTTCTTCCCAGAACGTGGCCGGCCTTTCTGCTTCTCCTTCCTCCAAGACGTCCTCCATGATCTCTGCTTCGGTAGTGGTTGGTGCTTCCCCTCCATTCATTCCTCTTCCGATTTTCATCTTCGACACTGGTCTGTCCCTCCCACTTTCCGCCCTCCGTTCGTCTCCTGCGGAAAACACCTCCTCTTCCTTTTCCCGCACGGGGTTTAAAACCCCTATGGTTTCTGAGTCGTTGCGGTCAACCTCCCATAAGCTCCCGGCTCTTCCGGGATGGCGTCCGCACCGTCTGGAGTGCCCCCTGGGTACTCCTCCTCCAGCTCCGGGCTCCGCACACTGCCCAGGTGGCTACAATATCAATCTTACAAGCCGGCTATTGGTGGCAAGGCCTCTACAAGGAGACCAAGCAGTTTGTCCTTTGTTGTGACAATTGCCAACAAATTAAGGTTTCCACGGCTAAACGCCCACCACAGACACCCCTCTTAATTTCTAACAAACCTTTACAATGTGTGTACTTGGACCATTGCGGTCCCCTAACACTGGATAGTGCATACAAATACATCCTAGTCGCTGTTGACTCATGCTCCAAATTTCTATGGGTGTGACCTCAATGCTCAGCTGATGCTTGGACTGTTATTAAAGATTTGCGAGTATTTATTGGTATGTATGCAGTTGTGGCTTTCCACTCGTACCAGGGCCCTGCTTTCGCCTCTAGGGCATTCAGGGACGCCATGGCTATGTTGGGGGTCCAGCTCCAGTACTCGTCTCCATTTCATCCCGAGGGAAATAGTGTCATAGTTGGCTTTATCATCTGGATGGAGTCCAGAGAGCACCTAACAATCTGCCTAGAACATCCCTGGGGGTCATACTTCAGATGAGTGCCTGTTCGGAACTTGAATGTATGTTTCAGATCTTGATGGTTCTGGCATGGAGGCGGCAGAAACACCTTTTGACTTAACTGAACATGTCACTGTCTTACAGGAATTACAACAGTTCTGTGACGACAATTCTTCTGCCAGTGCTGCCTCCACAGGAATTAAGGATGTACCTGTAATGCCTACCGGCTGGATTCCTAGAGTCGGGGATCTAGTGCGTGAAAAAGGCTCTGTGAAAAAGGAATTTGGTCCTTCTTATTGAGCACCAGTCCCAGTTTTGGGAATACACGGTACCAGAACTGTCATTCTACCACCGTTGGCAGGTGCAGAAGAAAATCGCTTTGTCTCCATTGACAATGTAAAACTACACCATGTGGCCGATCCTGCACAGCTGACCAAAAGGAACAGCCAGTAGTTCCCGAATTCCTCTCACTACTAGTTAAGAAGTTCCTCTCCAAGTTGTAACCAGCAATACTGATACCTCACCGAGCTTGGGGAGCGTGGAAAATGATCTTGCATTGGTTCCACTAACAGCAAATAATACAGAAATAATTGACCGATTTGATATAACTTCAACACAGACGAATGGTGCTATTTGCACGGTGCCACCACGGGAAACACCAACTTCACCAATGAACACGGCTCCAGTTTTTGCACAAACTGCTTCTGGATATTTTGCCGACATTAATGATGACGTTTCAGACTAATTCGCCTCTTCGACTCCAGAACTGTCAAAAACATGTAACCTGATAAACTGGCTTAAAGTAACTTATTTTGTTCTTCCATCAAACTATCAGTGGCTTTTTTTCACTGTACTAGCTTGTCATCACTTTCTTTTTGTTAATACATGGTCATTTTCTTCCTGAAAAATTGACAGTTGAACTGGTGGATAAGGTTCTGAAACCACATTATTCTTCACACAAGGTCAGCAGAGACTTGTCCTTTGTTAACATTTCCGCTGTTCCAATGCCTGATGGGATTGTTTGGGATAAAGTAATATTTGATATATATGGCCCTACGGAGGTCATTCAAATACGATATGTGTTCAAACTTTCAATGATTGATATGATAATACCAGGCATTGTTTCTGATGATTGGGATGTAAAACAGTTGATTCTATGATGACTGAATTACAGTATTATACTGTATTTGAAAACAAAGATGTTTATCAATCTAAGGAAAATTATGGGGATATGTTTTGCTATAATTATTATTGGCGCCATTTCATCCATAGAGCGAGCAGCCCAAAGACTGTTTTTAATTATACCCAATGGGAACATTGTCCGACTCCCTCACAAGGGAGTTCTAAAACGTATGCTGAAAAGTTTACATATTTTTCTGGGAATTATGTAAAAAATGCTGAGTCATATTATTTTAAATTTTCACTTACAGAAAACATACGCATATTATTGACAAATACGAAATTTATATATTCGGATTCCTTTGTTTCACGGTTGACTATAGAAGGCTATGAATATTGTCTGAAGTCGATTGACTTAAAAAGTGTGTGGGGAACTAGACATTGGCAAATAACGGGGAAGTATGCTTTATTTAGAGCATACCTGATACCTATTCAAATGATATTTTTAAATTAAACTGTACAACAAACGAGTTGTTTAGGCTTAGCAAAGATTAAGGAATTGAACACGCCCAGTATACCTGCCCCGACAACATTTTACAAATGGCAAAAAAACATAAATGCAACTGAAGATCAGCTCAATGAATTGGTCCAGAATGGTACATTTAATGTTTCACTCACTCGTTCTGGCGGGTGGTTATTGTGGCCAATAGATACCAGTGGGTGTCACAAACATTTTATCAATTCCTCTGTTTTTTTTAGAACAAGTAGGCCAGACCCTCGCTATATATCGCCTGAACATGTGGGTATAGTAACAACATACAGTGTAGGGAAACTATGCCAGGAATGGTTAAAGACTTCCTCACTAGATGCGGTTAGAGTACACCTCAGTCTCCTGTTTAATAACACTGACTATCAGGACTTCCTGTTAGGCCCCAGAAAACAACATAGAAAACGCTTCCTATACGAAGTGTACAATTAAATTTGGAAGCTTTCACAACAAGAAGCTGCTGCCCGGTTAAGGCAAATAGACCAGGAACATTTAAAAAAGGCATTAGCTGTTGTAGATAATGGGATTAATATCTTGTCTGATCGCATATACAGTTTAAACAATATTGTTTCTTATGCAATAGACATTATACAAACAGATATGTCTTCCTTACATCATGGACAGAGTCAACTAAGGTCCATTATGCAGTTGGGTTGGACACTTCAAACACTGAAGGCGGGTCGCGTTCCCTGACAACATATCAGCGCAAGGGAAATATTTTCTTCTTTTAATTTAATGTAACAACAACAACTAATAGCTACGAAAGAAGTGACTTATGGCATGCTAAACATCGAGAAATTAGAAAAGTTGTGGCTGAAATACCATCTGCTGAGTGGTTAATACACAGGGTCATTAATCTGCCAATTTCCACACTACAATTCACCTCTTGTTTAAAATACATTCCGGTAGGCAGATATGAAAGGCTGGGAGATAGTTACATCCATGAGGTGTGGGAGCTTCCCTTCTCATACAAATGTCTCAGTGGCATGAAAGAAGTCTTTCTTAGTGGTAGTGAATGCGAGACTTCAGTAAGCCATTCGATGGTCTGTAAACAGCTGTCCTTGCATGGGGCATGTGATGCATCCGCAGCGAACTTGGCTTGTTATCTGAAGGGAGTTCCAGTCCCCTTGATTAGAGCTACGTTCCAGGTGCTTTCAAACAGCAGCTACGTCCTCCTCAATGGTGAAGACTGTTGTGGGATGCGAGCCGGAATAGTTTATGTTGTTTCAGTCTCTAAGATCGTTACATACTGAGGGAATGTACTATTTCCTCCCACGAAAGTAAAAGAGGTAGCTGACATTTGGCCTCATATTGCTACTTCTAATGTGAATTTTGACAAGTTGAGCAGACTCCAGGCTTTATTATTTCAAAAACATGTGGCTATATTTCTGCATGCAAGACCTACGCATTTCAGGTGGCAAGGTCGTCAGCAGAGATACAGTCTCTTTTAAGTACAAACTTTCTGAGACACTTTGGTGAACTCGTGGGACGGATATTTAACACTGTTGGTTCTGGTTTCATTCACACCTTCTCCTCCATATTCGATTTAATACCATCAGCCATTCATTAAATTTTCTCCAGTATTTTCGGGGGATTTCCAATAACTTTGGCTTTAATAGCTGACGTCTCGCTGTTGCTATTTTTCATGCGCAATGGCTGTCCCGCCGCAACAAGGAGGAATGAAAGCACTCCCATCAGCGCAGCTGTGTCGTGAATGCATGATGCAGTGTTTTGGAGCAACACTCCTGGAGTATTTGGAGTGTGACTGGTCTCTGTCATTCAGACCGGTTTTACACTGTGTGCAGCCCGTGTTTCTGTGCCTCTGGTGCTCTTCGGAACATGCACTGGAAGTTTGTCTTTCTATACAGCGCTTGCTTTCTTTGGACGCTGATCTATTGATGTTCTCGCTGAGGGCTCATTACCAGACATGCGCGTTGAGGGTGCTAAGGGAAGCTACATATTAGTTGCCCTTTCTGGGGGATGTGGCTCTTAACTCATCATTGGGCACACCACAGAATGAGGCTCAGGCTATGGAACAAGACTGCTCCTAGGTCCTTCTCGGTGATGCCTTTCCAACTTTAACACCTGCCGAAGTGGAAGATTTCCTGTCCTCCATTGTCCCTGAATCAATTGGATATTCTAAAAATAACTCTGACTCTTGAAATTCGGTCTTTTTGTGCCACATGTCAATCGTTTTAAATTGTCCTTTTATGTGCTCATGTGTCCTTTTAACTTAACATTATTGACACTTTTACATATATATTTTATATTGAGTTTCAGTAGCTTTTAAATACATTTAGGCTTTGAACACCTTCAAACGACAAGGGGAGGGTGTTGTGTAGCCATTTTAGTTATAAGCTTCACGCCCGTTATTTTAGCATACTAGGCCTGTCGCTGTGCACTTTCACCTAGATATGTTTTATTAGCTCTGCTTTATTATTTTCACAGTAGTGACTTTCACGGTCTTGTTTTATTATCTTCTATCTGACTGTTTTTTCCTATGCCAGCACTCTGTTCTCAAACAAGACATTCTTGCTTACTCTGTGATTCTTCCAAGGCTGCAGAAAGATATGTTTCCTGCATGCCCACAACCCCCCATACAAATCACTATCCAGCCCCCTATGCATAGTCACCAATCCATGCATGTAATGTCAGGAGCACTACAACACCCAGAATGCACCACCATCCCCTCACTAAATGCATCAAAAAGAACACGAAGTGACCCTGCATTCTACAACATGGGAATGTAACCACGAATTACTGGTGAGCAGTGCTGCAAGGGACAAGAAAGTGCAGGACACCCACATCTCTATTCTCTCACACACAGGCACCTCCAACCATGCCACCTGGACAGAGACGTCAAGGAGTGCCAGTCCTCTACCTGAAAGTGAGGCCCCACTCAGGAGAGTGCAGAGGGATGTCTGGACACAGAGGAAATTCCCGGGCCATCCCACAGTCCTGGACAGTCACCCTCCAGAAGCCCCGCCCAGGACACCCCTGACACCCCTACCACTCAGCCACCACCATCAACTGTGGCCCGCCGCCCTCACACCAGTGTCTCCAGGCCACGGACGGGCTGCCCACATGTACAGAGGCCCGAGTCTCCACCCACTACCAGGCAGGATGATGAAGGGCCCAGTGCAAGTGGGACTGCCAGACCTGTGCAGGGGACACAGGGAGCTAGGGCCAGTGGGCCAGGGGGGTGGCCCAAGGAAGGATGCTGCTGCCTAGGAGGTCATTGCTGAGGTCCTGGGAGCATACCACCATTCCCAGGACAGGATGAGCCATATCCTGGCCACGCTGGAACAGAATCAAAGGCTGCAGGTAGCACACCACCAGGAGGCCATGGAGCAATGGAAACAGGCCAATGCTAACATGGCCTCCATTGCAGGGGTGCTGCAGCACCAGACCAACATCCAGCCTGAGTCCTCCACCCACCTGCAGGCCCCTTCACCTAGCCAGGACATTGCAGCACCTAGTGGACTGGTGGCACTGCCAGAGGACTCACAGGACACCAGTACCCCTTCCCATGCAGCCCAGGTTCCCCCTTGCAAACGTGGTCTCAGACCCAGACATCCCAGTGAAACACCAGCCAAGACCAAGCCCACCGCCAGGAAGTGACTCTGCCCTGAACTGTCTCCCTTTTGTGCCAAGGAGCTACCTTGTTGACATGCCACTGCCATTTCACCATCTTCCAATGGCCCCATGGACTATGCCCCTGTGCAACCAACAGATGTGGAAATGAACCTGAGTATATTGTTCACCATGTGCCAGCTCCCTTCCATTGCCCCATCACTCATGTATGTTTTATCTTCAAATAAATACACTTGTACACACAAAATATCTGTTCTTATTTGATATCAGCAATCAAATGTTAATGTGCATGTATTAGCCAGTTTCCATCATAATGCTGCTTTTATTGCAGCAGGGTGTCTAACAGAATGTAGTGTTTGAAGTATGTCACACTGTACCTTCCATTGCTGTAACACACATCTGTTTCTTCATTCATAAAGTTCCCACATCACTAGTAAGGGACACCACAGTACTTAGTACATAAGTCACTCTGTAACAATGCAGTAAACCCATTTGCATTATAGAAAATGTACCTGAGAGTCACTGAAAGTATAGGCGGATTAGCTGGGTTCTGGAGTTGATGTCTTCCTCCTCTTCTTCTCCATCGCTCTCATCCATCCTCTGAGGTGGCAGTAGTGGTTGGGCAGCATCCTCCTCTTCCAGAAGTGGGACAGCTTTCCTCACAGCCAAGTTGTGCAGCATGCAACAGGCCACCACTATCTGACACACCTTGTCAGGGACATAGCACAGGGATCCTCTAGAGAGATGCAGGCAACAAAACCTTGCCTTCAGGAGTTCTGTGGTCCGCTCAGTCACCCTCCTAGTGCAACCATGTGCCTCATTATAATGGATTTCTGCAGCTATCCTGAGATTTCTCACAGGTGTCAGGAGCAATTGCATGTTTGAGTAGCCAGAATCCCCTGGAAAAGTGGGTGAAAGAGGTTTAAACACACACTTTCTGCTTCCATACATCCTGCCTGTCAGGTATGTAACTAATACAGTGTCATACACACTCACCTATGAGCCAAGCTCTGTCCCCCTGTAGTTGACCCATCATGTGTGGCACATTGCTGTTTCTCAGGACAAAGGAATCATGGACTGATCCTGGGAACCTTGCATTGAGAAATGGACTGATCAGCAGAACACACCAATTGGACATTCATGGAGTGAATGTTTTTATGATTCCTGAAGATCTGTTCATTTACTCTTGGGGGTATGAGGGCTATGTGGGTACCATCAATGGCACCTATCACATGGGGGATATTTGCAAAAGCATAGAATCCGGATTTGATGGTGGTGAGGTCAGCCCTTTGGGGAAACTGGACATAACTTTGCAGGTGTTGCATGATTAATTAAAAAAATTAGACAGGAGGTGGCTGAACACACACCGGCTGCCATGCCCACTGTCACTTGGAATGAGCAAATGGCGGTAGGTGGTGTTCACCACTGTGCACCTGATCATTGGATAACGTTGTCAATGGGGAAGTAGGGCCGATCATGATCACTGCCAGCGGTGATGGTACACACCACCGCGGTATATACCACCATTATGCCATGCCCTTGCCAATTGACTCCTGCACCTCGAGTAGGGAAGCACTCCACTGCAGGTGCTGCTGTGTCCTGACTCCGGGCCTTGACATGGCACGTTCTACAGGGGAATGGGCCCCAGCCTTCATCACAAAGGAGCTGGAAAAGCTGGTGGACGGGGTCCTACCCCTGTATGCAAAGCTGTGTGGGCGAATAAAGGCCCAGGTGAGTTGCTATTTGTCCTCCTTGAATGTGTGTGAGTGTGGCGGATACTTGTAGGTGTTTTTGTTGGCTGTGTGAATGCTTACCAGTTGTGTGTCTGGCAGTTTTTGGCTTGGCTCTTGTCTATATGTATGTCTCCATGGGATATGTCATGTTGAACTGCCATGGCATTTGTTAATGGGGCACCCACATTGACATCTGTTTCTTTACGTGTGTCCTATGCAGGTCAGCGCCCATCAGAAGAAAGGAATGTGGCAAGCCATTGCTAAGGAAGTACCGACCCTGGCGATCTACAACCGGCAGAGTACCCACTGCAGGAAGAAGTGGGAGGACCTGAGGCTCTGGGCCCGGAAGACCGGAAAGGCCCAGCTGGGGACGGTCTGTCATGGAGGGGTGCCCGTCAGACCCTGACCCCCCAATGGCCCGCATTCTGGTGGTGGCCTATCCAGATTTGGATGGCCGCTTGAAGGAAGCACAGCAGCCACAAGGGGGTGAGTACCAACACTGTTGTGATGCTACTATGATGAGTGTAGTTAGGTGTTATGGGTGCACGCATTGTAGTGCCAGGCCCATAGACAGGTGTATCCCTCCAGTCCTCCCCCCCTCTATGTCCGTGGGATAGTGTCCTTAGGTAGATATGGCTGGGAATGTATGCCTGTGAGGGGTCCCCTGTTTGGGCTATTGGTTTTAATGTAGCCTCATGGATTTGCAGATTTGTTGTCTTGGCATTGTCTCTCATTGTTTCCCATTGCAAAGTGTAGCAGAGTAGGGGGCCAGGATGGTAATGTAGTGTACTGTGGGATCATGCCTACCAGTCAGGGGCACATTCATATCATATATTGTGTCTGCTGAGGGTTAGTGCCTGAAATGGGTGGGTGTGCATGTGTCCCAACATGTATATTTTCCCTTTAATTGACATATTTCTTTCTTCATTTGTCCCCTGTGCTCCTTGTGTGCTTTAGCATAATCTGGTGAGGGAGCTGAGGCACTGGTGAGTGGGGATGCTGAAGCCCACGATTCCCAGGAGGCAGAGTCCACCAACACCAAGGTGACCCGGGGATTGGGGGGCAAGGGGAGTACCACGGGGAAGGCAACTACCACTGGAGGTAGTGACTCCAACACCTCTTCCGATGGCAGCTCCCTGGTGGTGGCAGACCCTACTGGGCCCACCCATTCTTTGCCATGTTCCACCACCCCCATACCGTCACCCATACCATCACCACCCTCCCAGTAGCTCCCCCCGAGTTGCCCGTGCCCACTCACCCAGGAGGGGGGGCATCTCCTTCACCCCAGGCACTTCTTCTCCTCCCCCGTCAGCCCTGCTGCCCTCACTGAGGAGGCTATTGACCTCCTGAGAAACATCTCTGTAGGTCAGGCAACCATTGTGAATGCCATCCTGGGGCTGGCATCTGAGATGCAGCAATGCAATGCGTTCCTGGAAGGCATTCACGGTGCCATGTGTGGCCTACAGAGATCTTTTCAGGCTCTGGCCTCCTCTTTGACCGCAGCCAGTGTCCTGGTCTTTCTGTCCACCCTCCCACCACCTCTACCCCTTCCAACACCCCACTCCCCTCACCAATCCCAAGCACACATACAGACAGCCATGCACCCAAATCAACACACAAGAAGCACATAGAGATACACAAGCACCACATGTGCCACCACATACAGGCACACACCCAACATACCAAAGCAGACACACCAACATCCACCTCACACACTGTGTCCACCCCTCCTCCTCCCAAAACACAGAAACGCTCACACTCATCCACTCCACACACATCCACCAAACATGTGCATACTAAACAGGCACCAGCATCCAAGTCCAGCACACTTACACCTCGTACCACCACTCCCTCAACCTCCACTCCCAAAGCTGTCTCCAAAACCCCTTCAGCTGCACCTAGAAAACTTTTCCTCTCTCGTGTTGACCTGTTTGAACCCACTGGCCCACCCCGTCTTGTCCCTAAACGTTCCCTTGGCCTCCACAAGCCTACTCCTTCCTCTTCAAAGTCCTCCCTAGTCCACCCTACCTATTCCCGTGCCCCTCCCCCAGGGAGGAAGAAGACCCGTGTTGCCCCTGGTCCCTCTACCACCCCCTGATCCAGGCCCACTCCTCCTCCTTCCAAGGGCAAGCCCAAACCCTCTCCACCTTAAGGAACCTACATTCAAGACCCCCCTTCTAAACCTGAGTCCCCATCCCTGCTACCTGCTGCCCCTGGTCCCTGAAGTGCCTGGCTGCCCCATTGATGCCCCTTCTCAGTGGAGGATTTTTTTCATCGTGGTAGTCAAGTGTGGGCTATATTTGCCTTTCCGGGACTTTAATATGGACTGGCCGATGGCCTTGTTTGGACATTTATTATTATTTCTTATAAACACATTTTAGTGCCCAGCAGACCTGTTTGTGCTATATTAAGCCGTTTTGCAGCGTGCCACTCTGGGGTTGTGGTGTGCACAGGTGTGTGCATTGGTGCAGGTATTTCTTGGCTTGTGTCTGGTAATTACATTTTTTTAGGGTATGTATGGCTTGGGGTGTTTGGAGGGGTCGGGTGTGCATTGTGGTGTGGGTGGGGTGGGTGGGTGTGTAATTGTGCCCTTTCCTCCCACGTATGCTAGGCTGCGTTACTTACCGTTGTAATCTTCATGGGAGGTCATGTGCCTGGAGAAACATGGCAAGGAGAAGCACTGGCATAATATCCAACTCTTGCTGCATGTCGGCATCAGCGTGTTCTGTGGGCCTCCAGTGAGTGTTTCCCTTTATGTGGATCATTTCAACCAAGCTTTGCGTGGCGGTGGTTCCCGCCCCGAAACTGATGGCAATGTTGTGTTTCATTATATGGTGGATGCGTAAGGCCTTTTCCGCTGTGCTGAAGATGGCCTCCTCCGTCGGCAGCGGCACTACCAAGATGGCAGTGAGTGGATAGGCCACTGGCTGTTTCTCATGTGCTTCATTGTATGGCGGTCTGGACTGGCAGCCTGTTGGCAGTAGTTACCACGACCGCCAGTGGGGCGGTCTTTCCCGCCAGGTTCATAATGATCACTCAAGTAATCTTTGTTTCACCAGTGATGGGAGGGTTGGTATAAACTTGAACCTGCACAGCACTGTGAATCTGTGCTTGCTCACCTGGCCCTCTCTCAATCACCGGGACGTGTATTTCATTTTCCAAAATGTGTCGGGATGCTGGGGCTGCCAGGCAAATCTGGGATGTCTGGTCACTCTAATTATGCTAAACTTTCTCCGCTATATTCTCACTACAGCCATAAGAAAAACAACTCCCATGTCAACTATGTAAAGCCTCAACATGTGACCAATTAAACCAATATTAATTCCCATTACCATATATAAGACAGCATCATCCTCTGCTAGTCCTCTTTCTTTGTGCAAATTAAAGTGGGAGAATCTTTTCTCCAGGGTCTCTTCAAACCTCATTGTTTCCCTCTGTTAGCTGATAAAAAATTACAGGTTAACCTTCCATTCACACTTGCTACTCACTCTTTTACCATATAATGATAAAATTCATAACTGTTTGCACCAAAAATGTTGTGAATCAATTTTATAAGTCTGATACATAAGAAAAGATACTTATGCTGACACCAATCATCATCTTCATTCCAAAGGTTGGGGTTCGGCAAGAAAAGGGTGGGATAATCTTCACATCCATGATCCTTATAGAATTAAAATTTTCCTTCATCCTAGCTAGGACATTTTTCATTCAATGTCAGGATCGGGGCTCGATTATGCTTGTTCAAAACTTTCTTACTACCATGCAAGCCAACTGGGAGACTGCCTCAAACTGTGCTGGTCTCAGAAGGGGCTTCCATTCATATAGCGCCATCCGTAGATGCTCCAAAACCCTCAAATTGAACGTACCATCTGTTAGAAACGCTAAGTTCCCATCTTTCTCTGTCAATTTGCACCATTGATTTAGCCAAAGACATGGCGCGACACCCTTCTCTTCCATTACAATGTAAACTGGTGTACCTTCTGGTGGTGTAGCCTTGCCTACACTCGTTGTAATATACGGATATGCCCTCAGGGCACTTTTTAGTGCTTTTAAAAATGTTATCTTTTCTACCATTTTGTTATTCAAAATCAAATCAGGAAGTGACTTTTAATCCCAAGATTCCTTTCACCTAAGTTCTCAAGCAATTGCCTCTCACGGACGGCTGCCAATCCATGCGGACCCTTCTCACTAACTGACCTATCTATCCCAGCACGGCTCCAATGATGTCACACTCACATGTACTGTGGTTGACAAAGTCTTACGGCTTGTCCTCCCAAACTCTCTGATTCACACAAAACTAATGCAAATATTGTGAGCACTAATCAAAAAACGAAAACAAATCTACTGGTTTACTACAGGAAAAGGTAACACAATTGCTTCAGAAACCTTACGGATTCACGGTCCTCCAGATTCTCAAGCAAAATTCGACCCGCAAATTTTACTCTCAACTGATCAAGGGGTCTGTCCTGGTGCACATAGGACTCTCCAAATCTCAGTCAAAATTTTCTTTCACTCACTTTAATTCACACACTGACTTGTTGACCGTGCCCGATCAACCTTATAAACCAGACAGATTACAACATAAAACCAAGTGTCTCATATATTTTTCAATATACTCCAGAGTCTTAGACCACGTAGGGTCCTTACATCAACAACCACGTGGACAATTTTTTTGCACAAAGCGTCACACACATGAAGTTCGACAACTTCCCTACTCTCACACTGCGGAGAGCGCACACTCCTACTACAACTTCATTTGGAGTACCCAAACGCCCTAAAATTCTCACAAACCTCACAATTCACCTGCGATTTGCAAAAGCTGTGCAAGCACAACCTATTTCACTCACACTGTCACTAGAACGCCAGGAACATCCTCAAACAACCATTAGCAGGATCCAGGATCTGGGAAAATCATTTCTGGACTTAAGGGAACATAATTTTCTCTCCAATTATCATAACTGAAAAACAAAATCCCAAATCCCAATAATAATGAACTCTCAAAAGGACCAACTCATCAAACTGCTACCACATCTGTTCGTCTATTATTCTATACCGGGCGTACATGGTAAGCTCTTAGGGAGTCAAACCATCAGTCTGCTACCATGTTTGTTAGCGCGCCTGACCTGAATAAGTAAACTTACAAGGAGACGCGAATAGGTCGATGAACCTTTTGACTCACAATTAAGATGTTCTTACCGTAGTTCCAGTGCATAATCAATAATCAATACACAATAATCAAATATCATTAGTAATCAATAACATCAGTAATCAATGGAGTCAGTAATTGTCACGCACCCTGACCTTTCAGTGATGAATAATCACACCTTTTAGTAAAAGTTTAGAATATTTATCTCCCTCTATTATCAATGCTAAGGTCATGCAGATTAAATCTCAAAATTAGATGAAACACATACAGACACAATACTGGCTGTCCAAAGCAGCAGAAGAAACGTAATCTAATCAGAGCTTGAACTACAACACATTCTAAAGTTATGGTGCAAATCAATAGCAAAGTCAACTGCGTCAATGTAATGATGTACATGAAGTTTAGCAGAGAAATTCACCAAGCATTAGTCCCTGTTATCATTATTCATTAGTGGGAATCCTTAACTAACATCAGATTAGCATCAGCATGTTAGGCTTCATGCAAAACTATTTAGTAACACAAAATTGGAAAAACATCTAAATATGGCTCTATCAAAATAGCGCAGTTGGTATCTAGAAAGAAAAAACAAAAATATATAATAATCAGTTTAAATTATAGTACTTATCCTCAGTATGGATCAGCAAAGCAGAATCAGTCTTCATTCCTCAGGACATCAGTCGATCAGCAAGGCATCAGGATTCGGCATCAGAGTTCAGGAAAGGCAAAGTCTTTAAGCATTAAAGTTAAGCGCGTCTCTTGTCAAGACGCAATATGTGCAATAGTAAGGGCAAAATGTCTTAGAATATCTGTCTTCTCTATGTATACTCTTGTTAAGACAAAACTGTTAAAACTACCCTCAAATCCCTATTGGTCAGTTAATCGCATGTTCATACTGTGTCCAATAAAACCAACATCCCAAATCTATGCATTCTAATATTACTCCATTCACATGTTATTGATTGGTTTGTCTTTCAATGTCCTCATCATCAGGCTTGTAAGGTAACAATATGGTTGCAGCTTTACTCTAGTCAGTATATTCATTGTTCTTGTCCTGGGAAAGTCAGTCTCACACGCATTACACATAAATGTTGCATTAGCAGGAACATCATCTCCTAGCAGTCAGTTCACACAAGAAGCTTTCGTTATGAGCACATTTAAACAATACAATAGAAATTCACAGTTTAACTTTCTAGAACATTCATTTTATTAAACGTTAAGAAGTACAGCTTTTACATGAGGCCTGGCAAGTAGGCCAAGACACTTGCTAAGTTAAGGCCTACAATTAATACAGCTAAAGCTTAAATCATAACCCTTAATTCATAACCCTTAATATGACCTGTTACTGCATTAGTCTAACATATATTCAACATTTCATAAGTATTAAATCATTGATTAGTACACTTCGTTAACATTAGTGGCCATTCTTCGTAATCACATTTTCAAATGCGTGCATTATTTTCTTCGCTATTTTATTTTCTACATAAACTTGTTATTCAAAATCCATAAACACTCGTTAATAATTTTGTTCCCTTTTCTTTTCTTCCCTCCTCTGATTATTCTTTGACTTTTTCAATTTAATTCTTTTGCATAATTTGCACAATCTCCATATCCCCAATAGACAAACCGTAACAATTAATATTACCTGTAATATTTTCAATAGAATCCCATTCCAAATGTTGCTGAGCCAATTTCCCACCGAAGCAAACCCCTTGCCAACCTTTTCCCAAACACCTTCTTATTTCAATTCTTTCAAATCAGCACTTGCACTAGTCAGATTAGTAAATAAATCTCTTATCTCTTTATTGTTATCTGGTATATAGAAACAACAATGCTAAAATTAATCATTCTATAGACTCCACCATCCTTTGCTAAAAAAATGTCTAAGGCAAGACGATTTTGAAGAGTCATAGCTCTATCAGCAGCTAATTCAGTATCTATCAGGAGTATGGCTCCTGAAAAATTTATCAGCATGTGATCCACAATAGTAGACAACTTTTGAATCTTTATTGAATTCAGAATGACTCCTTCTGAAGGAATCACTGCTCCAAATAAATCTCTCACTATAGAAGAAGAGGACTCCCTCCTCTGTCTCTTATGACGGAATTCAGTCACTTTCGGAAACCTTTTCAGATCCTCCATTTGATAAATCTTTGGGAAAACCATCCCCAAATAACATGTCCATACCATCCTCTTGGAAGACAGTAATAAGCATTAAGACCACAGATGTAGTAAATCCCTGGAATTGCAGAGTCCTGTCCATTCAACATAAACGTCTATTAACTCTGAAATAAAACACATGCCTACATTCACTCTTTCCCACAAATAAAGTGTCAGTGCACGATTTAGGCCTATATATACAAAGTTTCCCTACGTGTTGTGCATTCAAAGCTAATTTCCCTTGCGTTTTAATTGCACTATAAGCATAATCATTCTTGTAATTCCTTTCCTCTAAGCCCTTTTCTAATTTCTCCTTTAATGCCTTTCTCCTGTCATCTGTGTGATCTATGAAGCTTTTCTCTAAAGGTGTAAAGAAGCATGTCAAATTATTGCAGTGTGCATAAGCTGTGCCAAACGTCAATATAGGTTCAAAGAAACCTCTAACTATCACTATGTCATTATCCTTAGCTACTCTACTTGAATAGCTAATTATAGGAACAAACAAAAACACAGCATTATAATTGGAACAGAAGTACTGAATGTACTGGTGGTTATAAATTCTTGTTGGGTACAGACTACAACTTATCCCATAAGTTAAAGGCAGACTATGATAGGTGACTCCTTCCTCGACTGATGAAGGAATCTGCGTACACACAAAACAATTCTTTGCATCCATTGTCTCAACATACTCACTCAATAAGCGATAGAAAACATTAGAAGAAAGTTCTCCCTGCACATTTGTATCCCCATGCAAATATTTCTCATTGAACCTAAACTTCTCTAATGCCGTTAGTGCAGTAGCTGTCTCAAAAGCAGAAGTATGGTTGGCTTCTCTCTCAAGAACAGACACACCCACAATCAGCACCACAAACAATATCTCACACATAATCTTCAAACCAATGCTCATGTATCAACAGCACCTAGCATCTCTACCTTGTTGACTAATGTTACTCATGATCTGTAAAGAATCAGAAAGCAGAAGAAATTTAGAAAAACTTGCAGTAAAAATCAAAAACAGACAACTCTTCTTTCAGCTGTTCAGTTTCACTTCCAGGATCCCTTTGTCAAAATCGGTTAGCAGCTTTGTCAAAATCAGGATTCAAGAGTCAAATCAGGTTATCAAAGTCTCTTCCGGTTACTTTCAACAGTTTCTTTTCCCAAAATTTCTCTCAGATTGTTTCAACAGTTCAATTCATTAACTTCCTTCACGTGCTAAAATACTGACCCGGAACTTCTCTATCAAAACAAAAAGACAAAAACTCTTGCTGCCATGCGTTCGTAGTTGCACACGCCTATTCAGGACCTGCGTATCTTCGACTTGCTATTCTCTTTCCTTTCAATTGCCATTCAGCTCTTCTTCACTGAGATGTTCTCTCCTTGTGGTATCTACTTCTTCTTCGATGGTTGGTTCAACAACCACCTCTTTCCCTTTCTCCACCTGTGACTCCGACCACTTATCTCCTTTCAGTGGACCCTTTGTCAGTGTTCTCTTCAAAGTCGAACTAGAACCTTCTCCTTGTTCTGTGGTGTTTTTTTCTTGACTGACCTGCAACTGGTTCAGGAGGAGTCAGATCACATTGACTTTGATCCACCTCACCTCCTTCCCCATCTGGGTCTGGAGGTTGCTCTGTTTGTCTTTCAAGATCGTCTGCTTCTGGGAAAGCACTCCTCTGACTAGGCTCTCCTGCTACCTCAATTGAGATAGGCTCTCCGTCGCCCTCCTGGAGGCTTCCTCCCTCGTCTCTCACAGGAGTGACTGAACCGTCCTCAACAGGCTCAGTTCTCCTTCCGGTCCTGAGGCTTGTCTCACTGTTGTTGAAACTTTCAACAATGCTTCTTCATGATCCAGTGGACATGCCACTTTCTTCGTATGGCTTGCATGAATTCAGTTTGGAATTCCAGCACACTTCACAACTGTGGCAGTTGTCAAAACTACCTGATAAGGTCACGTCCAACGAGGTTCCAAACACGTCTTTCTCATGTTTTTTTTGGATCACTACCCAGTCCCCTGCTCTCAAATTGTGTCCTGGGTCATGGATTGGTAGAAGTGTGGTGGCCTCCACCTGCTGAGCAAAAGAGCGAACCACATCAGCCAGACCTTTGCAGTAATCCAACACCATATCATCTGTAATGTTGACAAGTGCATTTGCTGGCACTGCTGGTAACCTCATTGCTCTGCCCATGAGGATCTCATTCGGCGACAATCCTGTCTTCCTGTCAGGTGTGTTTCTTATTGACATCAAATCTAAAAGCAATGCGTCAGGCCATTTCAAATTTGTGCACGCACACATCTTTGCAACTCTTGACTTCAATTTACCATTCATCTGTACCACTAGTCCTGATGCTTCAGAGCGGTAACAACAATGCAACTTCTGCTCAATGTTCAATGCTGCACATAGTAATTTAATTACTTCATTGTTGAAGTGACTTCCCCTATCTGATTCTAAAGAGATCGGAAATCCGAAACGTGGTTTCAGTTCCCTAAGCAATAGCTTCGCTACTGTGAGACTATCATTCCTTTGTATGGGGTAAGTTTCAATCCAGTGACTAAAGATGCAGACAATCACCAACACATATCTCAAACCTCCACACACAGGCATCTCAATAAAATCCATTTGCATTCTGCTGAATGGGCCTCCCGCTCTTCCAATGTGGCTCAAATTAACTACTGTCCCTTTCCCTGCATTTAGTTGTTGGCAAATGACACATCTATGGCAAACTGCTCCAGCAACTTGTCTAAACTTTGAGTTAAACCGATCATGTTTGAACAAACGAACCATTGCATCACTCCCAATATGTGCTTGACCATGATAGTACCTCGCCATTTGAGACAACAGGCTATTTGGTAACACCAAATGACCCTCTTCTGAAACCCACAATTCGTCTTGCCTTTGCACACATTTCATTTTGCTCCATGAAGGTTTTTCTTCCCTGTCAACATAATTCTGCAACATTTTCAGTTCTTCCAAAGTGTCCATTATTTTCAATGAATAGCTTGTTCAAGTTTCATCTTCTTCAGTTAACAGTTCCCACTTTTCTTTGAACGATATATAGTTCAATGTGCAAAACCTTGCAACTTGATCTGCATATCCATTTCCCAATGACACATAGTCCTGTGACTTCAGATGTGCACTGCATTTCACCACGGCAATCTTTTCAGGAATTTGAATAGCATGTAACAATTCTTTAATTCTCTCACCATTTCTCACTGGTGAACCAGAAGAGGTCAGGAAACCTCTCTGTGACCACAACTGCCAAAATCGTGGACTATTCCAAATCCATACTGGCTATCCGTATAGGTTGTAACTTTCAGCTGAGCAGAGACATGGAATGCTCAAGTAAGGGCTACCAGTTCTGCTACTTGAGCAGAATACACTCCTCGAAGCCAAGAAGCTTCCAAGGTACCTGTAATTGTGCACACAGCATATCCTGCTCTCACACTGTCCCTGTATTGTCTCTCAGACATCCACCATCCACAAAGATAATTTGGTCATTTTCTTCCAATCGGGTATCTCTAATGTCAGGTCTCGGTTTGGTGCACAAGTCAGTTACTTCAAGACAATCATGCTCAACATCGTCCTCTTTTTCAATTTCAGCATTTTCACTCTGAAGTAAGGTTGCCGGGTTCAGCAGTCTACATCTTTTCAGTGACACATTTGGTGACCCTAGAATACTCGTTTCATATCTAGTCAACCTCACACCAGTCAAATTTGGGGTTTTCGTCCTTGTAAGTAGAATCTCTATTGAGTGAGGGACCATTGCAGTCAGGGGATGTCCCATCACAATGCCCTCACACTGTGTAAGGCTATGACCAACTGCTGCAACTGTGCACAAACAAACCGATAAGGCTTCTGCGACTGGGTCCAAAGTAACTGAAAAATATGCTACTGGCCGGTTTACACCACCATGGACCTGTGTCAAGACAGACAAGGAGCATGCATCACGCTAATGATAAACAATGTGAAAGGTTTCGTGAAATCAGGCATACCCAAAGCTGGAGCCCTGCACAAACTCTCTCTCAATTCAGTGAACGTTTTCATTTCATCCTGGTCTCAGACTATGGGATCAGTGACTTCCTTATGAGTCAGCTTCTGCAATGTTCTTGAAATGACTGAAAATTTTTGAATCCATTGGTGACAATAACCTAATGTCACACTCACACGTACTGCAGCTGACAAAGTCTTGCGGCTTGTCCTCCCAAACTCTCTGATTCACACAAAACTAATGCAAATATTGCGAGCACTAATCAAAAAACAAAAAACAAAAACTAATCTGCTGGTTTACTATAGGAAAAAGTAACACGATTGCTTTAGAAACTTTACGGATTTTTCACCGATGGCTCTTCCTGCCCTTACAGCTACTCCTTCTTTCGCGGTCCTCCAGATTCTCAAGCAAAATTCGACCTGCAAATTTTACTCTCAACTGATCAAGGGGTCTGTCCTGGTGCACATAGGACTCGCCACATCTCAGTCAAATTTTTTTTTCACACACTGATTTGTTGACTATGCCCGATCAACCTACTAAACTAGACAGATTACAACATAAAACCAAGTGTGCATACACTTTTCAATATACTCTGGAGTCTTAGATCACGCAGGGTCCGTACATCAACAACCACGTGGGCAATCTTTGAGCATAAAGCGCCACACACATATGAAGTTCGACGATTTCCCTACTCTCACACTGCAGAGTACGCACACTCCTACTACAACTTCATTTGGAGTACGCAAACTCCCTAAAACCCTCAAAACCTCACAATTCACCTGCGATTTGCAAAAGCTGTGCAAGAGCAACCTATTTCCATCACGCTGTCACTAGAACACCGGTAACATCCTCAAATAACCATTAGCAGGATCCAGGATCTGGGAAAGTCATTTCTGGACTTAAGGGAACATAATTTTCTCTCCAATTATCATCACTGAAAAACAAAATCCAAATCTCAATAATAATGAACTCTCAAAAGGACCAACTCATCAAACTGCTACCACGTCTGTTTGTCTATTATTCTATACCGGGCATCTATGGTAAGCTCCTAAGGAGACAAACCATCAGTCTGCTACCATGCATGTTAGCGCGCCTGACCTGAATAAGTAAACTTTCAAGGGAACGCAAATAGGTCTATGAACATTTTGACTGTCAATTCAGATGTTCTTACCATAGCTTTAGTACATAATCAATAAGCAATACACAATAATCAAAGATCATTAGTAATCAATAACATCAATAATCAATGGAGTCAGTAATTGTCACACACCCTGACCTTGAATAACCACACCTTTTAGTAAAAGTTTAGAATATTTATTTCCAATTATTAACAACGCTACGGTCACGTAGATTAATCTCAAAATTAGATTAAACACATACAGAAACAATACTGGCTGTCCAAAGTGGCAGAAGAAACGTAATCTAATCAGAGATTGAACTACAACACTTTCTATAGTTATGGTGCAAATCAATAGCAAAGTCAACTGCATCAATGTAATGATGTACATGAAGTTTAGCAGAGAAATTCACCAAGCATTAGTCCCTGTTATCATTATTCATTAGTGGGAATCCATAACTAACAGCAGATTAGCATCAGCATGTTAGGCTTCATGCAAAACAATTTAGTAACATAAATTTGGAAAAATATCTAACTATGGCTCTATCAAAACAGTGTAGTTGGCACCTAGAAAGAAAAAGCAAATATGCATAATAAACAGTTTAGATTATAGTAACTATCCTCCGTATGGATCAGCAAAGCAGAATCAAACTTCGTCCTCAGGACATCAGTCGATCAGCAAGGCATCAGGATTCGACATCAGAGTTCAGGAAAGGCAAAGTCTTTAAGCATTAAAGTTAAGCATGTCTCTTGTGAAGATGCAATATGGGCAATAGTAAGGGCAAAATGACTCAGAATGTCTGTCTTCTCTTTGTGTACTCTTGTTAAGTCAAAACTGTTAAAACTACCCCCAAAATCCCTATTGGTCAGTTAATCGCATGTTCATACTTTGTCCAATAAAACTAAAATCCCAAATCTATGAATTCTAATATTACTTTGTTTACATGTTGTTAATTGGTTTGTCTTTCAATGTCCTCATCATCCAGCTTGTCAGGTAACAATATTGTTGCAGCTTTACTCTAGTCAGTATCTTAATTGTTCTTGTCCTGGGAAAGTCAGTCTCACACACATTACACATAAAATGTTGCATTAGAAGGAACATCATCTCCTAGCAGCCGGTTCACATGAGAAGCTTCCGTTATAGGGCACATTTAAACAATACAATGGAAATTCACAGTTTAACTTTCTAAAATATCCATTTTATTAAACGCTAAGAAATACAGCTTTTACATGAGGCCTGGCAAGTAGGCCAAGACACTCGCTAAGTTAAGGCCTACAATTAATAAAGTTAAAGCTTAATTCAATACCCTTAATATGACATACTACTGCATTAGCCTAACACATATTCAATATTTTATAAGTATTAAATCATTGATTAGTACACTTCGTTAACATTGGTGGCCATTCTTCGTAATCACATTTTCAAATGCGTGCATTATTTTCTTCGTTATTTCATTTTCTACATAAACATGTTATTCAAAATACATAAACACTCGTTAATAATTTTTATTAACACAACTGCGCTAGCACATTCGTGGTTGAATGTTCACCAAACATCAAAATGTCTACTCCAGCCTCTTGCATCAAATATCTTACCCATCGAGCCATAGAGGATACCTCCTGATGCAGTTTTGTAATGGCAATTTATAACTGCTTCACGCTTTTGGGGTGCAACTCACGGGACGCACTTCCATACTCTTGCAAACAGCATACCACAGATAATTTTGGTGGCTCTGAGAACAAAGGATAGAGCACCGACCGCGTTTTGGTTTTTGTGCTATTGGAGATAGTAAACATTACTCCTTCTGAAGTAACCAATCTACCTTTTATGTTCAAGGCATGGACATCCGATGCTCTCCTGCACGATTTAAGACACAGCAGCGTGGTAAATTTGGGAAGGAACTGCTTCCAAGAAAGATCTGAATTATTTGTCCTGCTCATAAACTAACAAACCACTTCCTTCACATCCGAGATCTGAGTATTTTTCGGTTTGGAAGGGTTGGCCAGCCTGATGCTCTACATCAATTTACATATTAGAGAATGTGAACCAACTGGTTTACCTGCAATTAGAATATATCCAGCCGAGATGGCCAATCTAAAGAAATTGCTGGTGGAGTATGTTCTAACTAGCTCTGGCAATTCTGCAAGAAAATGTACAATGTCGGACCTCTTGGGATCCAAGTGTTGTTCCACACACCGACTGCTCCAGGCAGACCATGCCAATTTGTATTGTTTGTGGGTCCCTCAGGTCCAAGCTTGCACCATAAATGTGTAAGATGATCTCGAAAGGCCTGGTATGTTCCATTGTCCCCTGAGATGTTCCACAGCATCAGGGTCAGTAGTCCGTCCTAGCTCATTGAATGGATCTCTCCTCGCGGTCCCTGTAAGTTTTTCTGAAACATTGGAAGGACCACAGGACAAACACTTGACATTGCAAGAAGAAGAGGAAACCAAGCTTGAGGGTTCCATAGCAGTATCACTAAAATCAGCTCCGATGACACTTGGCCTGAGTCACCAACATGGCAATCATGAGCAATGGAAGGAAGGTGTTGTTCAACATTCTGCTCCAATTCTGGAGAAATGCATCTACTGTGGTGGCTTTGGGATCCTGCCCTCCAGCTGAAGAACTGTGGAACCTACACATTCAATGTTGATGTGAGCAGGTCCCTGATGAGCTAGTGACAGCTCTGGCAAAGGAGGTGAAAGATGTGAGGGTAAAGCTTCCAATCGATGGAATTCACCAGAAAACAAGAGTTCCAGTCTGCCACTGTGTTACGGGTGCCCGGGAGGTGGATGGCGGACACTGAAATTTCCTTTTCTAGGTTATTTTGCCAAAAGTCCTTGGCTATCTCTGCCAGAGTTCAGAGCTCTGTACACCCCAGCTTGCTGACATATTGCACTGCTGAGAGGTTGTCCATTTTCAATGAACACCTCATCCGATTCTTCACCAGGCTGTGAATCATGAAGGAACCCGCAAGAAATTCAAGGTAGTTGATATGTCAGTTCAGTTCCTCCTGGGAACAATGTCCCCCTGTCGAGATGTTCCTGCACCCAAGCCCCAGCGGCTAGCATCTGATTTTGTTGTCATGTCTAGAAGTTTTGCAGGACCCATGTATCTGAGGATATCTCCTCCCATTTGTGCAGGCATTCAGCTGTTCTGCCCTCCAGTCTTACGAGGGAATAAAATCTGGTTCTTACCTGTGGGTTTCTCAGCCATCACCTCTGATGGTGCGTCGTCAGCCGAACATGCTCCTGGAGGGGATGAAAGGGTATACCTTCTCTGGTCATTCCAATCAGAATGTCTGGTACCTTGGTTCATGCAGGAACACTGCGATGGGTATCAAACAGTCCTGTCCACCAGCCCATCCTAAAACTCTGGGGATAAAGTTGTTTTTCAGTGAGGTTTGTGCCTTAGCAAGGGCTGTGATGGCCCAAACAAATTTGGCCAAATATTTTACAAAGGCATTGCCAAATAACAGACCTTTGACTTCCAGGCCTGCCTTCACGGAGGCTAACTCTTGGGGTCCAAACGATGGAGGAGAGAACTCTTCTGTTCAGTGGAAAAGGCTTATAGCTGGTGTTTACTAAAAGGCATGCCACCCTCTGGGTCCATCCTGAGAGTTCTCCCGATTGCTTGTCATCTTCTGCCAATTCCATATTCTTCATGATCGGCCCAGAAGTGTCTAGAAGCTTGTCCTGACATGATCACCACAACCCATCTATGCCCCTTTTGATGAGCTTTCCCATGAAAGATGATAATGGTGACATCCAATTCAGGAGGGGCAGTGCCCTTGCCATTTATGGAGGGTCTGGGGCATTCAACCCATAGTTTATTACTCACTTCCTTGTACAAGGGGTGCCTTAGGCGTTGCTTGAGGTAATATGCCACCTTGGAGGACGGCTCCCACTCTGAGGAGTGGGAGTGCCGGATATCTTCAGGATCGAAAAGGTCCTTGCCTAGATCCCCATCAATGGGGGATGTGACCATATCGGTCCTCAATTTATTTCATAGATCCCCTGAAGGATATTTGCCCCTCAAGCATTTGGACGCCTTGTCTGAGTCCAAGAAGAATTGGGATTCAGTGTCGTCATGTCCTTGGTCTTGATCATGGTCTCAGTGTTGATACCCAAAGGGGTATCTTCAGATGAAAAAAAGTCAACTGGTACCCGCCCCTTCCTGGGAAAAGTCCACTTGGATAGTTTGTAACAAGTGGCATAGTTTCCCAAATGAGTTTGCAAGGTCTTTAGGCCGTTTGTAACCCAAGACCCTACAAGGGGCCTCACCCTCACCAGGACAGTGTGTTTGTGATAGTGTACCCATAGAACCCTTGGGGTTCTTGGTGGGGGAATTCTGTAATTTCTGCAATATGCTAGCCATCGCATTTTCCACTGACTTAGAGACCGCAAGGTCAATCGTCTCCACCAGTTCCTGATCAACTGCATATTGCTGCCCCATCTCCTCCTGTCTGCCATATATGGTTGTTTGCAATCCTAATATTAGGGCAAACTAAAATACTTCATCCCAAAAGATACAAGGGGGAACACTACCACTAAGGTGACAATTAAAAGATCAGTGTACCACGGAATGAGTGAATCCATTTGAAATGAGCACGTTGGCCAAAAACTAAAAGGGAAATCAATCCAGATACCTCCTCCCCTGAAGAAGAGAAGCACGCCCACTTCCAAAACTCATATGCGGGGTGGGCGCAACCACAGTACTATTGTGATCTCTACCTTGACTGCCAGTCGGAAGGCTGAAAGAGCGCAACGCCATTGGGGGGCACTATGGAGAGCAGGCGTAGTATAGTCTCTCCACAGGAGCTTTCGGCAGGAAAGTGAGGGTGGGAGGGCAGGATTGGTCGAAAGGTATGTAGGGGTGGGATATGTCAGGGGTATATATGGATGAAGGGCCTGGGGACCGGCCTCTTTCGCGCTAACCGTTCGCGCTGTGGAAAGTTTGGCCGCTCCCCTGGGGCAGGTAGGGGTGCAGTGTGTGTGCTTTTTCTTGAATACTTGCAGCACCATGGCTCTGAGCCACAACGCTGGTTCTCGGTGTGGCCGGACAGTCTGACCTCCTCAGGTCTGGTGTACTAGACAGGCCTAGGTTGGAATGGCGTGGCTGCCACAATGGATGCGTGCGGTTCACCTGAAAGGGCAAAACGGAGAAAGTCTGTTGGGGGGAGGGGAAGCAGCGCATCTTCTCCCCGGCTTCGATTGAAGCCCCTCAAGGGCTGGGACAGGCTCAACAGGCAGCGGGGGGTGGGGCCCTCCATTATGGTGCTCTCGGTGGGGGAGGACCCTGTTTGATACCCAGTTGGAGGGCAAATATGTGGGAGGGCCCAGAGCAGTCCCCATGGCTGAAGACAGTTCAAACAGGGATGAAGCCCCCAAGGACAGTGAGGCAGGCCAGGTGGCTAGGCCTGGTAGCCAGGCTAATCCCTCCCCAGTGGTGCAAGCAGGCAAGGTGGGGCCCAGGAGCATTGGGGCCAAAGGGGCCCCCAGCAAACAGAGGGCAAAGAGAGCAGGCAGACTGGGTGCAGAGGGGCCTGGGGCCAGTAACCAGGAGCCTGGAGTGGGGGGAGCTGGTGAGGAGCTGCAAAGGGCTTAGAGGGCCTCTAGGGGCACATGCAGGGAGACATTTTCTGGCTGGCAAACTGGGCAGCCGGCGGCCCAGGACTGGTCCACGGTAGACATTGAGGCAAGGATCAGGGAACAGAGGCTGGTGGTCCAGGAGATGGAGGGAAAATGGGCCCAGTTATGCAAGGGCAGGGTGGAGGCCATAGACATGGAACGACCCCTGAAAAGGAAGGCAGGCAAAGAGGAAGTGGGGGGACAGAAGGGTCCTGGGGCTGGGTTGGGCACTTGGGTGTGGGTTCGACCGGAGGGGAGTCAAGAGGCTTGTGAGGCCATGGGGTCCAGCTGTGTGACGGACACGAGTGGCGCATACGAACTGGCAGAAAGAAGGTGGTGCCAACGGGGCACAACACGGCTCCAGGACGTTGGTCTGAAGCACTAGAGGGGTCTTTGTCGGCCTTCTCCACACCACAGGAACGCATTGGGTGCAAGTATGGTGGACGCTAAAAAGGACACGCTCGTGATGAGTGGAATGAGACGGTGGCTGGGAAAGGTGTGGGCGACGAGTGTGAGATGGACGATGAAGTAGAGGTGGAGCTGGATTACGAGGATGAGTCAGAAGAATGGGAAGAGGGGGAGATACGCGAAAGCAAGGTGAGAAGCGATGGTGGAAGGGAGGAAGGGCACAAGAGCGGCGCAACCCTCTCTTCGATTTCTGTATTGCAGGAGCAGGCAGTCAAAGGAAAGGCGAAGACAATCATATGCGGGGAGGAACGGGCTCGCCCAGCTCCGACAATGGCTAAATGGAAGGCTTCCTGGGTGCAAGGGAAGGGAGAATGGAGGTCCGTTTGGGGCGATGGTCAAAACAAGGTTTACGACTACGCACAAGTCAGTAGGCGTGGGCGATCATTCTATTCATGACATACCTGGAGTTAGTGCAGCCCAGGTGGGGGACGTTACGCCAGCAGTACAGGCTGAGGCTCCTGCAGGAGACATGGGGGACATCTCGAAGGGTGATGGCAAGGATGGTGAGGACAAGGGCAGAGAGGGGCTTAGGAAGTGGCTCCCATATATGGGTCTTGCGATGCCTTTGTGTTCTCATGTGGCGGAAAAGACTAAATCCAGGATTTGGCGACACAAATACATAGATGTGTTCTAATTACTCCACAGGGACATTCAGGCTAAGGAGGGCTCCAAGGAGGAGGAACGGGAGAAAGCACATAGGCCCAGGGTGACGATTACGATGGATAACTGGAAGTCCGCATTTTTTATATATGCTAGTATCTATTGTGAAAAACTTCCCGACAGGGCCATTGTGGTTTTTAAATACATGGACATGATACGCAAAGCACAAATGCATTTTTGGGGGGTTTCTCATGGTTGAATTATGATGAAGAATTTAGAGCAACAGGTCAGTGTGAATCCAGAAAAACCTGGGGGGATGTTGACAAGGAATTGTGGATGCAGTGGGTGGCTTCATCACATTCTGTAAGAGGAGGTAGGACATTCTGTAGGTGCCTTGCTTCCTCACCATAGGATCCGAGTGTCGGTGGGGCTACGGGAGGACATCAGAGTATGGGAGACTTTCTTGGCGAGTTTTAATGGGGTTTCCATGAACTTTCGGGAGGAGGACACGATCTGGCAGGTACAAATCTTCTCGGATGCAGCTGGGGCCTCTGGGTTTGGCCTTTTTTGGTACAGCAGGTGGTGTGCGGAGCAGTATCCAGCATGTTGGCTGACACAAGGCAGGAGTATTGCCTTTTTGGAATTCTTCCCTCTGTTAGTAGCTTTGACTGTGTGGTGTGACGAACTCGCCTACAGGACGGTAGTTTTTCACGTGGACAACATGACGGTAATGGAACTGGTGAACAGACAAAGAAATAAGGATCTGAGGGTGTTGCATTTGTTGAGATGTTTTATGCGTAGATGCCTATCATTAAATGTTATATTTAAGGCAGGGTGAACAATGCCATTGCCATTGCAGATTCCCTGTCTCGTTCACAGTGGCATTGGTTTCGCAGCCTGGCACCAGGAGCAGAGCGACTCAAGACAGTGGTCCAGGCAGACATTTGGGAATGGGGGGCGTGATGGTCATTGGGCTGGTGGAGATGTCTTTAGCAGATTCAACTCGGAAGAGTTATGGACTGGCATGGTTGGAATTTCAGAGTTTTAAATGTTGGGAGGGGGATTTTTTAGTACAGAGTTCTGACATGCTGCAGTCTCGCACTTTGCGTTTTGTTTTGTTCTTGATTCAAAAGGGGCTGTCGCCTGCAATGATTCGGGGCAGGCTGGCTGGCGTCTCCTTTTATGGGAAATTGTTTTTCGGTTGTGACCCAGCGAAGGATGATATTTTGGGTAGGATGTTGAAGGGGTGGGGTAGAGCAAGGGCGGACATGGGCAGGACAGCAAGGGAACCCATTATGATTGAGTTGTTGTTGGAACTGTTGCATGTGTTGCCAGTTTGTTATGTGGACCCTCGTGAGCTGGCTTTGCTTCAATTGTGCATGGGGTGGATGTTTTTTGGAGCATTCCGGGTGTCTGAGATGTTGGATGTGGGGAACGTTGCAGGTGTGAGGACGGGTGACATCTGCCTGAAGGAGGAGCGCTTGGGCATATGGCTCAGCTGGTCCAGAATGGACCTGCTTCGGAAAGGAAAGTGGGTATGGCTGAGAAAAGGGGGGGATGCAGCTGCTTGTTAAATTTTCGAGAGGAGCAGTTTTAGGGCGGCATAGCTGATTGGTGAGGCCGGCGTTTTTAGCCATGCAAGTGGCGAAAACCTCACTGCGTTCCAGTTGCTGGCTGTTTTGCGCATGGCGTTGAGAAGGATTGGGAGACAGGCACAGTGCTATGGGACTCACTCTTTCAGGATTGGGGCTGCTACTGCAGTGGCGCACCTGGGTTGGGATTGGGCGGCAATCAGGCGAATAGGTAGGTGGCGGTCGCGGTGCTGCGAGCGTTATGTGAGGGTCTCAGTGGAGGTTGGTATTGATGAGTGGGTAGTGACAAAGGGGGTTGGTGTATGGGCGTGAGCGGTGTAAGTTGTATTAAAATCTGTTTTCTTTGCAGGTTGCGTGGCCGGCCGCAAGAGTGGGAAAATGTTCACGTGGATGGTCAGTCATTCATTCATCCATTGCGATATATGCGGAAAGGCAGATATATGGACGCTCATTGGTATTGTCAAGTGGACGGCATGAAGTCTTGTGGTGGGGGAAGAGCGGAATGAGGTGGCGCAATTTGCTTCCTTTTCTAACATCAATGATGCCCAATTGGGTTGTCTGGATATGTTGTTATTGCATTTAGGGGAAACTGATTTGGTTAAACTTTCAGGGCTCACTCTACTGCAAAATATGCAACAAGATCTGGAGTTGCTTTGCCAAAAGATGCATGGTACTTGCTTAGTATGGACTGAATTTGTACCTAGGAGGAAGTGGAGAGGGGCATTGAAACATGGGGCTGTGGAGAGAGCTTGGAGGAAGCTAAATAGAGCAATGAGGGTTTTCTGCTGGGCGAATGGTATAAAGGTGTTGAAACACAAGGACATTAATGAAGAAGAGGTGGGATGTTTAGGTCGAATGGTGTGCTCCTCTCTGACCTGGGTAATGCTTATTATATCATGGAGCTCCGATTAATGTTGGGGGATTTGAGGGGAGAGAAGATGTGGCTCAAGAACAGAGCCTAAGCATGCAATATTGCAGTGCTGGTGGGGCAGCAAAATGCATATAGGGTTTGTGCTGAGTGGCAGTAGATGAGGGAGGGTGGAGACTCAGATGCGGGCTTGGCCACCCTTCCAGGGGGGAGAAAGAAACAGGTGAAGGATGATAGCGTGGGGGATGCCAGAAGCAGGCAGGGGATGAAAGGAAAAGGGGGATGTGTGGAAGATGGATGAACAGAGGCTAATGGAGGGGATGAGTGAAAAGAGGACTGGGAAAAAGACAACTGTCAGGGCACTCCTATGATCGTATAGGTCATGATCGTATGATCATGAGTGCCCTGACAGTTGTCTTTTTCACTGTTAGTTTCCCTTGAAACATTGGAGGATTAAGGAAGATCCTCTTGCCAGGAGCACCATGCCACAATTGGAATGTTAATGCTATTATATGGACTCACTGTGAGCGCCCAAATCCTATGACTTTCTTCCTAAGTGCTTTTGTTTTGATTCTTTGAAAAGAGGACTGGGGAGAGGTTTTCAAAGGGGTGGGGGGATTTGAACTTTGTTAAAGTTTAGTTGTACAATGTTATTGTATATGAGGCAATCCTGTCCTAAATAAATGGCCTTTTACACTTTAAGAACACTGTGTCACTGATTGTGTTCCGAAGTAGCATGGAAGAAAGGGAGCAGAGTCCTCACCGTCCCATGCCAAACAGGACAGAGTGCACCTCGCTTTAAGTCCTTCCCGAGCTCTGCCTCCGAAATACAACGACCAGAGTGAGTGGCAGTGAGGGAATAAGAATCTAAATAAAAGCACAATAGGAAGGCAAAAATTCACCTAATCAAGGCTTCAAAAAATAATTTAACTGCAACTGCTGTGAGCGGCAAAAGAAGAGAACTAACAGAGGATGAAGCTGTGTTATATATGATTATGGACAACGGCGTGGCTTGGTCAGTAAGACTTGGGGGTTGTGAGCTTCAGATTTTCCAACAAATACAACAAGCAGAGTGCATGAGAGGCGATAAAGGGGCAGTGGAAAGGGAGACAAATGTGGATTGGCAGGGGTATTAAGTGTGAGAAAACACAATATTCTGTAAAATAATCAACATTGTTGAAGACTTTCAAAGCAGAGAGGGACAGAGGGTGTGTGTGGTTTTGTCTGTGTTTATGTAAAAACTTCTGGTGAAATCGGACAGACGCCTCGTCATCGACGGCGCCTCCTTCACAATGGCAAAGAGCCTCACCCCACTGGCTCAGACCCTGCAGCTGAAAAATAAAACAATAATTTGTTTTAGCTTTCAGCTGCTGGCTCCGAGCCAGCAGATGTAGGAGGCACTGGGTTGGGAGGGGGAGGAGGAGTGAGTGCACTTAAGTGTGCATCAGATATGCGCACTTAGGTTTCTCAAGCCCAGCTGTATTTGACAGCCGGGTTGGAGAAACAGTACAGACTCCCTGTGCCTGAGCGAGCAGTAAACCAGCCTGTGCAAGCCAATCCCCGCGCTGCTCTCATGCTTGAAAATAGCATGAGAGCAGTGCAGGAATTGGACAGGGAGTCTCTGAAGCTGCTGGTACCAGGAAGAAGCGACCGAGGCAGCCTGCAGCACCAGGTCAGTTTTTGTTTTCTTTAATGTCAAAACCCTCTCTCCATGCCTGCCTACCCTGCACAACCCACGCCTCCTCCACTCGCCCCACCTCTTTTAATATGTGCCGGCCGCCCCTGCTCACCATACCCGACTGAAAGCACCCAACTGTTTACCACAAAATACATTTATTAGGGAAGTGTAACACCCCAAACACCACTCCCTCGAAGCTACGTCCCTAGTTATGGACATTATTATTGGTTGAATTGGTCATGTGTTGTGGCTTTACATGGTTGAATAGAAGTTGCAGTTTTTTTATCGCTGCTTTGTAAGAATATAGTAAAGAAAGTTGAGCATAATCGAGGCTCCAGTCCTGGCATAGAACCAGCATTACTTCATCATAAAGTGAAGCAGAGAGGTGCCAAGCTTGTCTAGTATGATCACAGCCCAAAGTGTTCATCCACTGTTCGTACTGTGCTTTTCCAACGTGTTCTGTAATTTGAATAGGTTATATTAGTGATGCCGCATTCTTAGCCAACCAACTTGCTTGAAACTTATTTTATAAGCCTTGGAAGAATCGTTGTTGCCTCAGATTCGTAGATGTGGCTGTTTCCCCAACAAATGGAGGCTACCACACTGAGAGTGCTTAATCATTGACTTGAAACTGTACCTGCTTCTGTAGAGCTTAATCACTTAAGCAATCCTGTTTTGAATGCTAAAGGATGTGATTAGATGTGGGAGAGCAGGATACTTCATGGGAAGGCTGAGTCAGGGGCCTGCTTTGACTGTACAATCCCAAGTACGAGACGAGCTCAGCTAAACCTCAGGTTTTATCCCATCTGTCAGGTCACCCCCCAAATTGCAGATGTTACATGGATGGCGTAACACAGTCCCCAACGGCTACAGAGGTGTTCAGAGGCTGCCTACCCCTCAGGAGGCTCCCAATCCGTCAAGAGGCTCCCATTTAGCCCAGGGACATGGAATATCTGTGACATATTGGAGACTCGGAGGCTGCTCTTCCCATTTCGCAGGGATTCTATCACTTAGCATTAGCTCACTGGTCACCTGTATTTGGCAGTGCACAATGTCACACCTGACGATTAACCTTTTTCATTCGTACTTTGAGTGGAATCTTGTTCAGGTAATTGATGATGTGGAAGGGAAGACTTGGAGGGTTGCAGATGTAACTTTAACTGTCTGCTTGGTACTGACTTGCTGGAGATGTGCAGTAAAAAGACAAGAAGTGAGAGAACTTGGCTTTTTGACAATATACCAATTCAGGGCACGTGCTGATGCAGGTGCTCAGCTGTTGCATATTGGCGCATGGTGCAAATTGACACAGGTTTCTCAGTCTAGTGATGTAAAACTGTGTTTATCCAGGTGCTGCTCCTCCGTATGGGCAGAGAAGTGCCGCCCCCCGCCAGCAGCAACCTCTGCAAATCCTTTTACAGGGAAAAGATAATAAACCCTGTTTGTTATCCTTTCCATGTAAAAGGTGCAGGGCATTGGGGGTGACGAGCCAAGGGGAGTGCTCTGTGCAATCCCCTCAGAGCGCATCTTTGTTTGGCCAGCCATCTCAGGCCGGCCAAGCACACATGCGCTGCAGGCTCTCGTGTTGCTGGGCTGGAGAGAGCCTGCACTTTCTCCCAGTCTGCCTGGGAGTGACGGGGGAGGTGTGGCGCGCAGCGGGGGAGCAGAGGTAAGTTTAAAAAAATATTTTTATTATTTAATAATTTTTTCCCCATGCCCCCCGCACCCCTTGCCCCGCCCAGCCCCAGCCACGCGAGTCGCTCCTCTGTCTATCTGCTGAAAATGTAAGTAGCTGCAGAAAGCTGGGCTTCAATGGAGTAGCCAGCGTGCCATGGACCCTAGTGCAAAAAAGTAAATGCCCCCTGTATATTGTTTGAACTGTAAAAGACAGCAATACAGACCTGCCAACTCACAGAGTGCCACTGTGTGGCACACAATATCGTCTTCCCTCACAAGGTCACCCAGTGAGGAGACGAAATCACAAGAAAGACGAACTGAAAACCACTACACAAAGTAGTTTTCCAACTCATTTTTGGAAGCTCTGGTCTGTTGATGTCTATTAAGGGGTGTGAAAACGGTCGCAGGGGTGTGGCCAAGATGACGACGTGAATGGATGCTTCCTGCTGAGGCTCCGTTCCTCTGTGGGCCCAGGTGACATTATCCTTGGTGTGTCACCACAGAGAACCGCTGATTAGACACACTGACTCCCCTACGGTGAGGGAGTGCCACCGGGGAGCTGAGCTGCGTTATCGGCCAGCCACAGAGAAAAGGGACACAGAGGGGGCAGTCGCAGCCTGCCAACATTGACCTGCGGGGAAGGTGGCCCTCACCTCTGCCTGGGGCAGTGCCACAGTAGCTTGTGCACTCCTATTGAGTGCTTCCTGGCAGAGTGAGGAGTGCTTATGATCAGCATGAGCTGTACCTCAACCCAGGGGAACGAGGTTAAGATGCTGGCCCTGGAGGGTGCTGGCAACATGAAGAAGGTGAGAATGAGCTTGTGGGGGTTGTAAGAGCAGCCCGCTAGGGTGCTGGTGGTGGCTGGAGGCTTGGCTGTGACTTTAGTGGCAACTGGCTCTCCCAGACTTTGGTGCCATCAGGGGGAGAGTGCTTGGACTGGCTAGGGGGTGGATCGCCCCTAAAAGACTGAGCCCCAGAAAAGACCCCAAAGAGAGAAGCTTCCCAGCAAGGCCAAAATCTGTTGTGCCTGAGAGAGCAGCTGGCCTGATGTCCATGAGTGACTGGGACCTCCAGTAGGGGTACAGACTGGCAATGTGACTGTCATGCCCCGGATGAAGCAATGAAGCAATGTTTTTGTCCTCACACAAAGGGGCTTCTTCACCCTTTAGTGATGCCTGGAACCAGAGTAGGGGAGAAGGGAAATTCTTGGAACTGGTCAGATCTGGCTATCTTCTCACACATTTTAGAAGCTGGGCACCTGAAATACAAGCACAGGGGCTCTCACTCCATTACTTTTAAAGCACTTTTGGAACGGGGACTGAATCTCAGCCAGAAAGACTGCAGGACTGCTCACTTAAGTCATCTGGCCTGCTCCACTGTGGGTGCCCTGCTGCCTGCTGCTGGGTGCCATAAAGGATTCTCTGGATAGCTTTTCTGCTTGTGGCCCTGCTGCCAGTGCTCCCTGGTTTGTGTTCTACAAAGGCACTATGGCCCTACCAGGCAGAACCACCACTTAAACATCCTGTTGTGGGCAGGCCTGCCTCTTTACCCTGCGCCCCCCTACATGTTCTCCTAGGGGCCATGATGAAATTACTGATCGGCACTTGTTGCCCCTGGTCCTGCAAATGTATATATTGCGCTGACGACAGTGCATGGTGAGTGCTTTATTCCTCATCTCAAGTGCAGGCTAGCTTGCCCCATGTCCTACAGTTAGTGTGTGCTGAGTACCACAGTTTCCCTCTGAGACGTTGTTCGTTCTTGCAACAACACAGAGAGTGCCTCATTGTTCAACCCTCCAACCGCCCGACCCCTGGCGAGGAGGGGCTGGGAAGAGGAAGGTATCCGGCTGGTGAGCGCAGACAGAGCACGCACAACCTAGTTCCCCTGGGGCACAAGCAGACACCATCTCCTGCTGTCAGAGTATGGAAGGAGGCAGGCACTCATCTGTTCAGTCCTCACTGCTGCGGCCCGAGTAACCCTACTAGGGTCCCGTGAGGCTGTCATCGATGCGGAGGGCCGGAACATCCCAACGTTGAGGAGATGGCCGGGCTGCCACTACCTGGCCCCTGGAACAAGAGGAACACCATGGTGCAGCCACAACGGTTCCCTTGCGGCGACCCCAAGACGGTACCCTGTTGGCATTCTGTGCTAACTAGCGGGTGGCCTTGTGTTGGCATCCAAACTGGCGGGGATCACAGGAGGTTTCTCTCTTCCAGCAGTCTTTAACTGCATTCTCTTGGATCCCAGAAGGTTGAAAGGCTGCCCTGCGCACTGGCGAGCATCTACCGTTTCACAATTCTGCACAGAGGGAGACCCAGCAACGCCTCCCTGCCAATCTCGTGTTGGAACATACTTTGGGGGCACTGGTTCTTTTGTTGGCGGCATCCCAGGGGCAGTCTTTGATGGAGGGCCCCCTTATTCCACCAGGAAATTGCCACAAACCAACCACAATCCATGTAGTAGGCCCGCAGGTGCTCCTGTGTCCCACGATCCTTTCCTAACCTACTGTATTATAAGTTATAGGCGCCCATGCGCCTCTGTGCCTGTCGAATGTCTGGCGTGAGCAGTGCTCTGATCGCCCAGTCCTTTTAAGGGGATGGAGTGCGTAGCCCTTTTAGGCAGCACGCTGCAAACTGAACGACAACTAGTCGTTCAGGACTTCATGTTTACTTCGGCTTCCCTGATTCCTAGCGTCCTGCTTTCTCTGTTCTTAGCGGTGCCTCTCACCGGTTCCCATCCTGCTCCATTCTTCGTCCTCGTCCCAGCCCTCCGCTTCCTAGTCGGGGGACAGGTCTGCGCTCTCTTCATTCACGCTCATCGTGTCCTGCAAGAAAGAAGATAAACAAACATTTTAAAATCTCGCACATTGTCTTCAATGTGGTTACATGCTTATCACACTAGCATAATTCTATGGCAGGACTGGAGGCGAGGATTATGCATATCTTTCTTCACTTTTTATTTAAACAGCAAGTTCAAAGTTAAACACAAGAAACAAAAAACGGCAAGGAGCTCCACGAGACTGCCACCATGGAAACCGTCATCCAATGAGGGTCCAGTGTTGCCGGCAGTATATATATCCACGAGCCTGTCAATCTTCCTCTTTCTTCACTGCTCAGGAACACAGATAAGTGCCTTTCTGCCTCTGAGCGTTGTTGAAATTACGCGCTTTGTTTTCAAGCGTTTCTGCTTGCGCACGTTCTTCCATTGAAGTTTCTCATGTACACGGTGTAATTGCGGCGCGTCTCCTCAGTGCAGCAGACTCCTGAAAGAGCGCTGTTTTTCCTCTCAGGAGACGCGTCGGGCCCTCTAGAGGGCGCGCACTTCAAATTCCTAACATTTTTCACTCGCGTGTTCAGCGCTCGGGTTTTCTCGACGCTCAACACGCGTTTCTTTGTAACAGTTTGGGTCATTTAAACCCAGGTTTTTTCCCCATCCAGCGGACCCCGTTTTTTATGGTGGTTGTTACCCCTTTGGGAAGAACACTCAGTTACATATTCTTTAAAATCCTTTGGCTCCTGACAGGACTGGATAAGGTTTTTTTTTTTTACCCTTTGTAACTTTTTCTGGGTGTTTTTTCTGTCATTTTTCATATGAGTCACAGGATGCAATCCACTCAGAACAATGATTCTATCTCCAATATGTCCCCAGGTGAAGGCCCTTCTCACCGTTCCATTCCCTCAGGAATGGATATATTGTTTTCTCAAGCCATCTCTCAAGCCCTCGCTCCCCTTAGAGATAGTGTAGCGCAACTCACGGAACAAGTTTCCAAAGGGACTGGCATGTTTGGCGCGACGGGGATGGAAGGTATATCCTCTTCAGTTCCCAAGAAAATGCGCAAGCGTGACGCGGGGCACCTTGAAGACGTCGTGCTTTTATCTGGCGCCTTCAGTAAGAGTGCGCGCGCGCACAAGCACATACCCTCCCGGGAGGGCTATATACCCGGCGTAATGGGTGAAAAGCTTCACCACAAATCGGACCTTGATGTTGGGTCGCAGAGAGGCATCACTGGTGACTCATATGGGGACTCCTCCTCAGTGGAGGAAGAGGAGGCTGGCCGCCCTTGGCGCCCGGGAGCTTCTTTGCAGGAAACCTTGGATTCTGAGGACTCTGGTTCAGACATGTTTGAACCAGAAGGAATTTATCATCCTCGTTCGTCGGAATGGATACCAGACCACAAGGTGGCTGAGTACGTGGCAGCAAAAATTAGACAACCTCTTGATAAGGAGGTGCGCTCCCGATTGAAAGCGGAATGCCCTCGTCCAACGCTAATGGACAAGGTAGCTGCCACGCCAGATATCGACCCGAAGTTGTGTACCTTTTTTTCCAAGTACATGAAGGACCCTAAGAAGGGTATAGATAGGTCCTGGAGGACGTGCCAGGACAAACTCCTGGATGTGTTAGGGCCCCTTACTTGCTGGAGAAGTGTGGCTCAATGGTTAGAGCGGCAGACTCTGAAGCAGAGATCTGGCTCAAGACCAGGGTTCAAGTCCTGCTTCGGCAGGTCTTGGGCTCAATTCCCCTAGACCAGATAATTCTCGCCTCGGTGCCTAATCTAATTCATGGGTCCCACTCTGCAACTCTGGGCAATAGCTTGCTTAATCTCCACAACGGCCCCAACAGTGCTTGGATGCCTGGCTTCACCCTGGGGGTGCTCAGGAGTGGGTGCCTCACAGGGAAAAGCCAGGAGGGGTTCCATAGCGGTATGAGTACAGCGCCTTGAGACCCTAACGGGTGAGTAGTGTGCTATACAAGTGCTAATTTACATTTACTCAAATAATTCAACTGGCAGAACGTGCCAAACAGTCAAACTCACCCCTCCCAACTGATGTTGTGGTGGGGTGGACCCAGAGAGCAGTATGTCTCCTGGGCAACGCCAACTGTGCCCTCTCTGCTGAAAGGCGCAGATCTTTACTTATCAAAATTGACCCTAAGTTGGGGGAACTTTCTAATTCGGAGGCAGGGGCTATTGCCCAAGGCAACTTATTTGGCGTTCCTTTTGTGAAGGAACTGGGAAAATTTGTGGCCACCTTTTCGGCACTTGACAAAGCACAAACGTCTATAAAAAAGATTTTTCCAAATAAGGTTTTTGGAGGGGCCGGACGAGGTAGGGGTCGCTCTTCCGGCCGCAATTTCCAACAAGGCCCTGCTGCATACAGAAACAATGGTTGGCGTGATGGTCGCCAGGGAACCTTCTACCCCAACAGAGGCAGAGGAAGAGGCAGAGCGCATAGACCCGCCGGGGGAGCAAGTAATGCCCCAGGAGGACCCTCGGGTGAGGCTTATCCCTTTTTCCCCTCAAAAATTTGGAGGGAGGTTACATTTATTCAGAACCGCTTGGGAACGTATCACCTCAGATGCCTGGGTACTTCAAACAGTCTCTGGTTTTCAAATAGAGTTTTGGGGGACCCCAGTCCAGGACTCTCTACCCATTCCTCTAGTCTTTTCAAGGGCAGAATCCAATCTCATAGATACGGAGGTTCAGGATCTCCTCCAGAAAGAGGCCATTTGTGTCACATCCTTGCACCCCAGGGGTTTCTTAAGCAACATCTTCCTTGTGGAGAAAAAGGACAAGGGTTTTCGCCCGGTCATCAATCTCCGGTCCTTCAACGAATGGGTAACATACAGGCATTTCAAAATGGAGGGCATTCATTTACTCCGAGATCTCCTCTTGAAAGGGGACTGGATGGTTCGCCTGGACCTCAAAGATGCTTACCTCACAGTCCCGATTTATCCGCCTCACCGCAGGTTCCTACAGTTTCAGTGGAGGGACCAGGTGTTCGAGTTCACCTCTCTCCCATTCGGTCTGTCATCAGCACCATGGTGCTTCCCAAACTCCTCACACCGGTAGTGGAGGTTCTCCGGTCGCAGGGAATTCGTCTTATCATTTATCTGGACGACATCCTTCTTATGGATCAAGCCAGGTCTCAGCTTATCTACAATATGAACACAACTATTGTGCTTCTGCAGATTCTAGGGTTTGTGATCAACCAACAGAAGTCAGATCTCCTCCCTTCCCAAACCATGATTTTTCTGGGTTTCCTTATAGACTCCCGGTCAGCATCTCTCAGTCTCCCCATCCCGAAGATTTCCAAAATCAGGAAGGAATTAAAGAAGGTCCTAAGACGCAACAGGATTTCGTTGCGCCAGTTGGCCAGGATAGTGGGTCTGCTTTCATCATCTATTCAGGCCATCTTTCCGGGCCCCCTCCACTACAGGGCCCTCCAACGCCTCAAGGCCTATCATCTTCGACGCGGGGTCACATACTCCGAGTTAATCTCCCTCTCTTTGGAGGCAAAGACGGAGTTACATTGGTGGCTGGACCACATGGAGGCATGGAATGGCAGGGCCATCTTCGGAGCCTCCCCAGATCTGGTGATAGAGTCGGATGCCAGTCGCCACGGTTGGGGAGCGCTTTGCGGGAACATCTCATTCGGGGGACGCTGGACACCTCGAGAGCTCGAAATGCACATCAATTGTCTGGAACTCCTTGCAGGCTCTTTTGCGATCAAGTCCCTAACACGGGACAGAATTTCCTGTGTGGTTCTCCTATGCATGGACAATGTCTCAGCGGTTCAACACATCAACCGCCTGGGGGGGACACGTTCAAAGGCTATAGCGGATCAAGCGAAGGATTTTTGGCATTTTTGTCTGCAACATCAGATATCTGTCACAGCAGAGTATCTCCCGGGGGATCAGAACGCCGTGGCAGATTGGAGTTCCCGTTACTTAACGGACTCCAGTGATTGGCAATTAGACCACATGATTTTTCAATCAATAATGAATCGATGCGGTCCCTGCTCAGTGGACCTGTTCGCTTCCAGATGGAACGCCCACTTGCCTCTGTACTTCAGCTGGCGCCCGGATCCGGGAGCCGCAGCAGTGGATGCTTTTCTCCAAAACTGGGAGCCGCATCTGGGATACGCTTTTCCCCCGTTCCTTCTTATCCCGAGAGTTTCAGCTCAGGTTCGTCGCCAGAGAGCGACAGTGGTTCTAATAACCCCGCTTTGGAGATCCCAGGCGTGGTTTCCAGCTCTTCTGGAGCTCTCTTGCGAAGCTCCAATTCGCCTTCCGGTCTTTCCATCACTCCTACGAGATCCATCAGGAGTATTCCATCCCCTAGTTCTCCAAGGCCATTTATATTTGGTGGCATGGAAGATTTCAGGTATCGCTGGGAAGATTGCCAACTTTCACAAGAAGCTAGGAAGTTCATTTCACAGGCTTGGGCACCTGGAACACGTAAACGATACAACTCCGCTTGGAGTAGGTGGTCTCGCTGGTGTATGGACAAACATTTCAATCCCATGGGGGCCCGCGTTACCGACATCATAAATTTCCTTGCCGAACTGGCGGAGTCGGGGTTGGCTTACCGTACGATAAACTCTTTTAGATCAGCTATCTCAGCAGGTCATCCTCCTCTTGACGATCAACCGATCGGGGAACATCCTTGGGTATGTAAGCTCCTTAAAGGTATTCGACTTTCCAGGCCTCCACAACCTAGATATTCGGAACTATGGGATGTCAACCTAGTTCTTAACTTATTATCCTCGTGGCAGGATAATCAATTCCTGTCGAGGAAGGAGTTGTCAGCAAAACTAGCCATTCTTTTATGTCTTATTTCATGTAAATGGGTATCGGATATAAGGGCGTTGGATATCTCTGCTCAAATTTTTTCCCCAGAAGGAGTAACTTTTACGATCTCTAGGAGAACAAAAAATAATACAAGGTCTGTATCTTACCCCGCTTTCCCTAGCGCTCCTAAATTATGTGTGGTACGCTGCCTCAAAACCTATGAGAGCGTAACCATGGGACTCAGACCTCCAGGGGAGAATCAACTTCTAATTTCATTAAAGAAACCTTTTAGGGCAGTCTCATCCCCCTCCATCGCCAGATGGGTTAAGTGGATTTTAGCGGAGGCTGGTGTCAATGTACAAGAGTTCGGCGCACACTCCACTCGGGGTGCCATGGCCTCAAAAGCCATCCAAGTTGGAGGTCGACTCGAAGACATTATGAGTGCTGCGGATTGGTCTTCAGAATCTACTTTTAAAAAGTTTAATTTCAAACCAATACATGAGGCAGCCTCTTTAGTGGTAAGTAAGCTTTGAACTTGCATAATCCTCGCCTCCGGTCCTGCCATAGAATGCAAAATTTCCTAGCTATCGTGAAGGAAAGTTTCAATTCTATTAAGGACACGGAGGCGAGGATTATCCCACCCTTCACGGGACACATGTTTTCCCACCCGAACGTCACACCTCCTCGTTCTGAGGTAGTATATATTTATATATATATTCTATTACGCACTTATATATATTTAATGGTATGCGTTCTTAACGAGTTTCATTGTTGGATTGTCTGCATTAACTCATGAATCGTTTTCTTTCTGCAATGCCTAGGATCTTATGGACATACAGGTTTTTGGTTGCTTATTGTTATCAGCATAGATCAGTCTACTTAATCTCTCATATCTACCCATAGGACCAGAGACAGCGGCCTCTTGAGACATCTGCAATTCCTTTCGCAGCGAAGTCGAGGAAGATTGACAGGCTCGTGGATATGTATACTGCCGGCAACACTGGACCCTCATTGGATGACGGTTTCCATGGTGGCAGTCTCGTGGAGCTCATTGCCGTTTTTTGTTTCTTGTGTTTAACTTTTAACTTGCTGTTGAAATAAAAAGTGAAGAAAGATATGCATAATCCTCGCCTCGGTGTCCTTAATAGAATTGAAACTTTCCTTCACGATAGCTAGGAAATTTCGCATTATTGTTGATACTTATCTGATGTGACACTTGCGAAATGAAGTCCTAGCTCCTGGACGTCGTCCCTAAAAGCAAAAGAGTGTAGTCATGAAAAAGACAATCATAGCTGAAATGTTAATTTGATGTCTTTAATTTCCTTAATGAACCTGATGATTAAGGTTCCATTATAATTGTTTGGTAATCTTCCTGACTCAAATTCCTGTACCTTATTTTGTTCCCTGGAAGCAGCATTTCTCTCCACTTGCATCTATGTATATGGGGTAGGTGTAGAGGGCTTAGGTCTATAAGTTACCTGTATATATAATCCAGACATTTTCTTAGAAGCATTTACATTGAAGCTCTTGTATTTGTAGATGCAGTCATCAGGGGCCAGGCGGTTTCACAGCAATCTACCAGAAGGGAGGAAGGGACAGTAGGTAATCCATAAATACATTGCATATTAATAAGTGCTCACATAATAGTTAATTAGGCACTAATTCTGTGACTCACCTCTTAGAAGCTGAGAAGAAGACAAGGTAGCTCAGAAGTCCCCAAGTGGCAGTCTGGTGTCCATCAGCTTGTCTTTTCATCCTGGTAGGCCAGGCTGGATCATCATTATCTGATCCGCCTGACCAGCAGCGAAGTTAGGAACTTTCTGCGTGTCCATATCACTCGTACAAAAAAAAAGATAGGAACCTGACAGTGCCCACGCTTGAGGCATGACCACTGTATGAGGTTTACTAGGAGCTCAGTTGGCCGGTTCCTATGTTTTCATGATGATATATTTGTTATTACAATGCTAACGTTCATGTGATAAGGTATATGTTTGTTGCTAGACTGTTGCATTTTCCTGCCCTGATATTATGTTGTGTAACATTTTGCCTTGCCTTATCTGAATACTAAGTCACATTACAGTAACTGCATTCTAGGTGCAATATTAATGAGTTATGTGAATAGGATAACGGGCGCTATTTCAGTAGTCACATAATATACACAATATACACAGTAATTATGGGGCGAGCATGGGTTATCTTTGGTGTGTAACGTATACTCACCCTGACTAGAGTGTGGGTTCTGCCTGGCAGAGGTGCATACCTTAGCCAACTAGAAACCCCATTTCTAACAATGGTGATCAGCGGTGAGGCTAAAAGTTGGGTTGCGCAATACCACAGTAACTCATTTTTGCATTACAAAACTCTGCATTTATACCATTATGTGTTGTTGATATTCTTCTCTTCTCTCAGATTGGTCATTTTTATTGGTTACTTCTACCATGTTTTTTTGTACTTGGGATTCTTGTTGCTTATTCCAGGGTTGCTACCTTGCCAAAATGGAATCTACCTTTGACATGAGATACCTGGGCCCGTATTTACACTTTTTTTAGCGCCGCATTTGCGCCGCTTTTTGACGCAAAACGGCGCAAACCTACAAAATACAATGGTATTTTGCAAGTTTGCGCCGTTTTTGCGTCAAAAAACGACGCAAATGCGGCGCAAAAAAAGTATAAATACGGGCCCTGGTGTTTTACACAGTGGAGGAGTTAAAGGGATTCTGCAAGGAGCAGGGATTAACTGTGAGTGAGGAATCCAATCGGTCTGACCTTCTGAAAACCCTACTTGAGCCTCAAATAGCACTCTGGAGGAAAGAGTTAAAAGGGAACCAGGAGGGTGGTGGTTCTGTGAAGGACCCTGAGTAGTAGAGGAGGAAGAAAATGACCAGACAGGGACATCAGTAGAGAATGAGGACCTCATATATAAGGAGTCCCCTGCTGGGTCTAGTGCCAGGAGCAGTGTCACCTCCCATTCCCTGCCCCCTGAGGAGCTCAGAGATAGGCAGGCTGAGAGGGGCCTGAGGTTCCATGTATCACAGCTGGCTGTAGAAGAGAAGAGGCTAGAGACTGAAAAGGGGAGGATGTCAGAGGCTGAAAGGGCCTTCGCCAGGGAAAAGCTTGCCTTTGAGGAAAGAAAGCTGACCCTTAAGTATAGTGTTAGAGTTCTGGACTCGCCTGCACTGCAGATGGAGTCAAGTGGTGGCAGCGACTTGAAGACTAGTGCCAGGAACAACACCCACATACCCACAGACTTGGTACCTAGCTTCAAAGAGGGGGATGACAAATATCAGTGGCTACAGGAGTATGAGATAGCTCTGACAGTACACAGGATCCCTGAGGGTAGTTGGGAAACTGGCCTAGGGAGTTATATTCCTGATAATGGGAGGGATGCCCTACTGGCCCTAGAAGGGACAGGCAGGCAGGGGTAAATCTCCAAGAAGGAGGCCCTGATTGCTAAATATGGAGTCGCCCCTGAAGATTATAGGTTGAGATTCAGGGCAGTAGGAAACTGTCTTACCAGTCTTGGAGGGTAGGAGTTGTGGAGCAGTGCTGCAGAGCACTAGATGGATGGATGATGGGTAGCACAGCAAACACTTTTGAAGTGCTGTACAATCCGGTTATCAGAGACCACATGTTCGGTTGCTGTTTTCCAGGGCTAAGCCAACACCTGTTGGAGAGTAAGTTGTCTGACCCCAGTGAACTTGCAAAGTAAGCAGACCTCTGGGTGAGTACCAGGAGGTTTGGAGAGGCACTAGGGAGTGGCCCTAAAGGGAGTAGCTCAGGATCCCCCCCAACTGAGGGTGGGGCAAGTTCAGAGTAACCCAGATAGGTCCTCTTCGAGTGGGATGGGTGAAGGGTCCCATGACCCTTCTTAGAATAGGAGGAGAGGTGGGGTTGGGAGATATTCCAGGTTGCCCTGTGCACACCCCCAAACCTGGAGAGTACCCTCAGGGGGCCCCAGGAAAGAAATCTAGTTTTTTCGGGAGACCATGCACTGAGGAGGGTCCCATGTTGTCAGGAGAACTTGGGAGCGTGGCTGACACAAGCGTCTAACCAGTTTCGGTGTCTGACGATACCACTCCACAGAGGATGGTGCAGAAGTCCAGATGGAGAGGTAGGAGGACGAAGGCCTCATCCCTAAATTCTGTCCAGCCTAAGGGTAAAGACCTTGAGTTGGGGTGCCAGATTCAGGGTGACACCCCTGACCTGGAGTGAGGGGTGGTTGCCACAAGCGGCCCTACCATTTTGTCTTTTAGGGGTACCCTTCCATGGGGAGGATGGGGTTGCAGAACTCAGGGGGGGGGACAGTGGGAGGAAGTCCTCACACCCTGATTCAACCCAAGGGTGCGGACCCTGGGTTTAGAGACCAGTTGCAGGGTGGAACCCCTGAACTGGTGGGAGAGCTAGGCAGGATGGCTGACATAAGCATCCTTACAGTTCTGGATTCTGGGGGTACCACTCCCAAAAGGAGGGTACGGAACACCAGAAGGAGGAAAGCCTTGCCCCTCGCCTCTGTCCAGCCTGAGAGTTTCAGACCCTGGACTTGGCGGCCAGTCTCAGGGTACCACCCCTGAGCTGGTGGTAAGTGGAGTAAAGACAGTGGGTTCTGGGTGCATAGACAGAGGCATCCAACTGGGTACAAGGGGGGTAGAATTGGCAAATGTTGCCCCTGCAGTTGCGGGAAATTGCTCATGTTATATTGCCCCAAGCAGGGAAGCCCATCAAGGTATTGATTGGTCTACCCTGGCTCTAGGCTGAAGGGGGGTTGTGTTGGAAATGTCTCTTTCTGAAGGGTTATCCCAAACATTTTGCCTTTCGCCTCCTATGTTTCTGACCTTCTTTGTGTTGGCTTTAGGACTCTGGGCACTTTACCACTGCTAATCAGCGCTAAAGTGCATGTGCTCCCTCCCCTACAACTTGGTATACTTGGCTTACACCTGTTTGACTTATTTAATTTACCTGTATGTCCCTTCTAAACCACAGATGCAGCCTTTGAAACATGTCTCAGGCCTGCCACTGCAGTACCTGCATGCACAGTTTACTGCCACACTGACTTGGCAAGTCAAACTATTTGCCAAGTCCTGAACTTCATTTTTTATGACACCTTTCACCCCTAAGGTAGGCCCTAGATAGCCCTATGGGCGGTGTGCTGAATATGTAAAAGATAGGACATATATTTTTATGCATTTTTATGTATTACATGTCCTAGTAGTGACAAACAGCCTATTTTGTTTTTCACTGCTGTGAGTGCTGCTCCTCTCATAGGTTTGCATTGGGAATTCCCTTATATATGTCTAAGTGGTAATTGGAATGGTAGTGTGGTGGATTTTGCATTACTATTTTAGAAATGCCACTTTTAGAAAGTGTACTTTTCTCGGTGCTTACAGCTCTAGTTCGTTGAGCCTGACTCCAATCCACATCTGGGTCAAAGTGACAGCTACCCTTTGTGCATACTCTTCAGACAGCCATCCATGAGGGAGGGTGAGGTGTTGCAGGGTTATATCTGCACTCATCAACATACTGATGGTCTTCCTGGGCTGGGAGAGGCAGAGGCCATTCACACTTTACACTTGAATAGGCTGTGTCCTCCCCTTACACAAAGGGGCTTGTTTACCATTTACAGATGTCTGGAGGCAGAGTAGGGGAAGAGGGAACTTCTTGCAACTGGTCAGATCTGGATGGAACCTTCTCCCACCTTCTAGAAGCTGGGCACCTGGAATATAAGTAGACAGGCTCTCATCCCATGATTTCAGAGCCCTTTTGGAATGGGGACTGAACCTCTGCCAGAAGGACTGCTGGACTTCTCACAGGACTCATCTGGACTGCTCTTCTGTGGTTCCCTGTTACCTGCTGCTGCTGCGTGGCATAAAGGACTCTCTGGATAGCTTATCTGCTTGTGGCCCTGCTGCCAGCTGATCTCTGATTTGTGTTCTACAGAGACATTGTGGCCCTAAAAGGAGGAACCACCATTTGAACATTGTGTTGTGTGCTGGCCTGCCTGTAAGGAAATGCCTCCTTGGCATGGTTGCCCCCTGACTTTTTGCCTTTGCTGATGCTATGTTTACAATTGAAAGTGTGCTGAAGCCTGCTAACCAGGCCCCAGCACCAGTGTTCTTTCCCTAACCTGTACTTTTGTATCCACAATTGGCAGACCCTGGCATCCAGATAAGTCCCTTGTAACTGGTACTTCTAGTACCAAGGGCCCTGATGCCAAGGGAGGTCTCTAAGGGCTGCAGCATGTCTTATGCCACCCTGGAGACCTCTCACTCAGCACAGACACCCTGCTTGCCAGCTTGTGTGTGCTAGTGAGGACAAAACGAGTAAGTCGACATGGCACTCCCCTCAGGGTGCCATGCCAGCCTCTCACTGCCTATGCAGTATAGGTAAGACACCCCTCTAGCAGGCCTTACAGCCCTAAGGCAGGGTGCACTATACCATAGGTGAGGGTACCAGTGCATGAGCATGGTACCCCTACAGTGTCTAAACAAAACCTTAGACATTGTAAGTGCAGGGTAGCCATAAGAGTATATGGTCTGGGAGTTTGTCAAACACGAACTCCACAGCACCATAATGGCTACACTGAAAACTGGGAAGTTTGGTATCAAACTTCTCAGCACAATAAATGCACACTGATGCCAGTGTACATTTTATTGTAAAATACACCCCAGAGGGCACCTTAGAGGTGCCCCCTGAAACTTAACCGACTATCTGTGTAGGCTGACTAGTTTTAGCAGCCTGCCACAAACCGAGACATGTTGCTGGCCCCATGGGGAGAGTGCCTTTGTCACTCTGAGGCCAGTAACAAAGCCTGCACTGGGTGGAGATGCTAACACCTCCCCCAGGCAGGAATTGTCACACCTGGCGGTGAGCCTCAAAGGCTCACCTCCTTTGTGCCAACCCAGCAGGACACTCCAGCTAGTGGAGTCGCCCGCCCCCTCCGGCCAGGCCCCACTTTTGGCGGCAAGGCCGGAGAAAATAATGAGAAAAACAAGGAGGAGTCACTGGCCAGTCAGGACAGCCCCTAAGGTGTCCTGAGCTGAGGTGACTCTGACTTTTAGAAATCCTCCATCTTGCAGATGGAGGATTCCCCCAATAGGGTTAGGATTGTGACCCCCTCCCCTTGGGAGGAGGCACAAAGAGGGTGTACCCACTCTCAGGGCTAGTAGCCATTGGCTACTAACCCCCCAGACCTAAACACGCCCTTAAATTTAGTATTTAAGGGATACCCTGAACCCTAGAAAATTAGATTCCTGCAACTACAAGAAGAAGGACTGCCCAGCTGAAAACCCCTGCAGCGGAAGACCAGAAGACGACAACTGCCTTGGCTCCAGAAACTCACCGGCCTGTCTCCTGCCTTCCAAAGATCCTGCTCCAGCGACGCCTTCCGAAGGGACCAGCGACCTCGACATCCTCTGAGGACTGCCCCTGCTTCGAAAAGACAAGAAACTCCCGAGGACAGCGGACCTGCTCCAAGAAAGGCTGCAACTTTGTTTCCAGCAGCTTTAAAGAACCCTGCAAGCTCCCCGCAAGAAGCGTGAGACTTGCAACACTGCACCCGGCGACCCCGACTCGGCTGGTGGAGACCCGACACCTCAGGAGGGACCCCAGGACTACTCTGATACTGTGAGTACCAAAACCTGCCCCCCCTGAGCCCCCACAGCGCCGCCTGCAGAGGGAATCCCGAGGCTTCCCCTGACCGCGACTCTTTGAATCCAAAGTCCCGACGCCTGGGAGAGACCCTGCACCCGCAGCCCCCAGGACCTGAAGGACCGGACTTTCACTGGAGAAGTGACCCCCAGGAGTCCCTCTCCCTTGCCCAAGTGGAGGTTTCCCCGAGGAACCCCCCCCTTGCCTGCCTGCAGCGCTGAAGAGATCCCGAGATCTCTCATAGACTAACATTGCGAACCCGACGCCTGTTTCGACACTGCACCCGGCCGCCCCCGCGCTGCTGAGGGTGAAATTTCTGTGTGGACTTGTGTCCCCCCCCGGTGCCCTACAAAACCCCCCTGGTCTGCCCTCCGAAGACGCGGGTACTTACCTGCAAGCAGACCGTAACCGGGGCACCCCCTTCTCTCCATTCTAGCCTATGTGTTTTGGGCACCACTTTGAACTCTGCACCTGACCGGCCCTGAGCTGCTGGTGTGGTGACTTTGGGGTTGCTCTGAACCCCCAACGGTGGGCTACCTTGGACCAAGAACTAAGCCCTGTAAGTGTCTTACTTACCTGGTTAACCTAACAAATACTTACCTCCCCTAGGAACTGTGAAAATTGCACTGTGTCCACTTTTAAAACAGCTATTTGTGAATAACTTGAAAAGTATACATGCAATTTTGATGATTTGAAGTTCCTAAAGTACTTACCTGCAATACCTTTCGAATGAGATATTACATGTAGAATTTGAACCTGTGGTTCTTAAAATAAACTAAGAAAAGATATTTTTCTATACAAAACCTATTGGCTGGATTTGTCTCTGAGTGTGTGTACCTCATTTATTGTCTATGTGTATGTACAACAAATGCTTAACACTACTCCTTGGATAAGCCTACTGCTCGACCACACTACCACAAAATAGAGCATTAGTATTATCTCTTTTTACCACTATTTTACCTCTAAGGGGAACCCTTGGACTCTGTGCATGCTATTCCTTACTTTGAAATAGCACATACAGAGCCAACTTCCTACATTGGTGGCAGCGGTGGGATACAAGACTTTGCATTTGCTGGACTACTCAGCCAATACCTGATCACACGACAAATTCCAAAATTGTCATTAGAAATTCATTTTTGCAATTTGAAATTTTTCTAAATTCTTAAAAGTCCTGCTAGGGCCTTGTGTGTTAAGTCCCTGTTTAGCATTGTCTTTTTAGAGTTTAAAAAGTTTGTTAAAAGTTTGAATTAGATTCTAGAAACAGTTTTAGATTCTTAAAAAAAGTATTCCAACTCTTAGCAGAATAATGTCTGATACAGAGATGCAGGTGGTGGAACTCGACACCACACCTTACCTCCATCTTAAGATGAGGGAGCTAAGGTCTCTCTGTAATATCAAAAAAATAACCATTGGCTCCAGACCTACCAAAATTCAGCTCCAGGAGCTGTTGGCAGAGTTTGAAAAAGCCAACCCCTCTGATGATGACCTCACAGAGGAAGAAATTAGTGACTTGGAGGCCAATGTCCCTCCTCCAGTCCTAAATAGGGAGAACAGGACCCCTCAAGTCCTGTCTCCAACTGTGTTAGTCAGAAATAGTGAGTCCCTCACAGGAGGGTCCCACATTTCTGAAATCACTGAGGATGCTCTCAGTGAAGATGACCTCCTGTTAGCCAGGATGGCCAAAAGATTGGCTTTAGAGAGACAGCTCCTAGCCATAGAAAGGGAAAGACAAGAGATGGGCCTAGGACCCATCAATGGTGGCAGCAATATAAATAGGGTCAGAGATTCTCCTGACATGTTAAAAATCCCCGAGCCAGACCTGGGTTGACTTTGTTGACTACTCAGTGAAAACACTAGATGGTTGGATTCAAGGCAGTGGTGTAAGTAATTATGATGGGCTGTACAATTTATTTGTGAAAGAACACCTATTGAGTAATTGTTTCAATGATAAACTGCATCAGCATCTGGTAGACCTAGGACCAATTTCTCCCCAAGAATTGGGAAAGAAGGCGGACCATTGGGTCAAGACAAGGGTGTCCAAGACTTCAACAGGGGGTGACCAAAAGAAAGGGGTCACAAAGACTCCCCAGGGGAAGGGTGATGAGACAGCCAAAACTAAAAATAGTAAAGAGTATTCTACAGGCCCCCAAAAACCTGCACAGGAGGGTGGGCCCCGAGCCTCTTCACAAAACAATGGGTACAAGGGTAAAAACTTTGATCCCAAAAAGGCCTGGTGTCATAGCTGTAAACAGCATGGACACCAAACTGGAGACAAGGCCTGTCCCAAGAAAGGTTCCACTCCAAACTCCCATCCAGGTAACACTGGTATGGCTAGTCTCCAAGTGGGATCAACAGTGTGCCCAGAGCAAATCAGGGTCCACACTGAAGCTACTCTAGTTTCTGAGGGTGGGGTGGATTTAGCCACACTAGCTGTCTGGCCGCCTAACATGCAAAAATACAGACAGCAACTCTTAATTAATGGGACTAGAATAGAGGGCCTGAGGGATACAGGTGCCAGTGTCACCATGGTGACAGAGAAACTGGTTTCCCCTGGCCAATACCTGACTGGAAAAACTTACACAGTCACCAACGCTGACAATCAGAGAAAAGTACATCCCATGGCAATGGTTACTTTAGAATGGGGAGGGGTCAATGGCCTGAAACAGGTGGTGGTCTCCTCAAATATCCCAGTGGACTGTCTGCTTGGAAATGACCTGGAGTCCTCAGCATGGGCTGAGGTAGAATTAAAAACCCATGCAGCAATGCTGGGTATCCCTGAACTGGTGTGTGTGAAAACAAGAGCACAGTGCAAGGCTCAGGGTGAACAAGTAGAGCTGGAGTCTGGAAGAATGGCCCAGCCTACCAAGAGGAAAGGAAAGTCAGTTGGGAAACCAACTGCAACACAGCAAAAGAAAGGGAACCTCTCTTCTCAGGAAGAAGTTCTGCCCTCTGAGGGAACTGAGCCTTTGGAGCTTGAACCTTATCAGGTTGAGCTCTTAGGCCCAGGGGGACCCTCAAGGGAGGAGCTGTGTAAGGGACAAGAAACCTGTCCCTCTCTTGAAGGCCTTAGGCAGCAAGCTGCTGAAGAGTCCAAAGGCAAGAAAAATGGAACCCATAGGGTCTATTAGGAAGATGGACTCCTGTACACTGAGGCCAGAGACCCCAAACCTGGTGCCACTAGGAGAGTGGTAGTGCCTCAGCTGTTCAGGAAGTTCATCCTAACATTGGCCCATGACATTCCCCTTGCTGGACATTTGGGACAAACCAAGACGTGGGAGAGGTTAGTCAACCACTTCTACTGGCCCAATATGTCCAACATGGTTAAGGAGTTTTGCCTCTCCTGCCCTACCTGTCAAGCCAGTGGTAAGACAGGTGGGCATCCAAAGGCCCCCCTCATTCCACTTCCAGTGGTGGGGGTTCCCTTTGAAAGAGTGGGTGTGGACATAGTTGGTCCACTGGAACCTCCCACAGCCTCAGGAAATATGTATATCCTGGTAGTAGTGGATCATGCTACCAGGTATCCTGAAGCTATTCCCCTTAGGTCGACTACTGCCCCTGCAGTAGCCAAGGCCCTCATTGGTATCTTTACCAGAGTGGGTTTCCCTAAGGAGGTGGTGTCTGACAGAGGTACCAACTTCATGTCAGCATACCTAAAGCACATGTGGAATGAGTGTGGAGTGACTTATAAATTCACTACACCATACCATCCACAAACTAATGGCTTGGTTGAGAGATTCAACAAGACATTAAAAGGCATGATCATGGGGCTCCCAGAAAAACTCAAAAGGAGATGGGATGTCCTCTTGCCATGTCTGCTTTTCGCTTACAGAGAGGTGCCACAGAAGGGAGTAGGATTCTCACCCTTTGAACTTCTGTTTGGTCATCCTGTAAGGGGACCACTTGCCCTTGTTAAAGAAGGCTGGGAGAGACCTCTCCATGAGCCTAAACAGGACATAGTGGACTATGTACTTGGCCTTCGCTCTAGAATGGCAGAGTACATGGAAAAGGCAACCAAAAACCTTGAGGCCAGCCAACAACTCCAGAAGTTTTGGTATGACCAAAAGGCTGCACTGGTTGAGTTCCAACCAGGGCAGAAAGTCTGGGTTCTGGAGCCTGTGGCTCCCAGGGCACTCCAGGACAAATGGAGTGGCCCTTACCCAGTACTAGAAAGGAAGAGTCAGGTCACCTACTTGGTGGACCTGGGCACAAGCAGGAGCCCCAAGAGGGTGATCCATGTGAACCGCCTTAAGCTCTTCCATGACAGGGCTGATGTGAATCTGTTGATGGTAACAGATGAGGATCAGGAGGCAGAGAGTGAACCTCTCCCTGATCTTCTGTCATCAGACCCAAAAGATGGCACAGTAGATGGAGTGATCTACTCAGACACCCTCTCTGGCCAACAGCAAGCTGATTGTAGGAGGGTCCTACAACAGTTTCCTGAACTCTTCTCCTTAACCCCTGGTCAGACACACCTGTGTACCCATGATGTGGACACAGGAGACAGCATGCCTGTCAAGAACAAAATCTTTAGACAATCTGACCATGTTAAGGAAAGCATCAAGGTGGAAGTCCACAAGATGCTGGAATTGGGAGTAATTGAGCGCTCTGACAGCCCCTGGGCTAGCCCAGTGGTCTTAGTCCCCAAACCTCACACCAAAGATGGAAAGAAAGAGATGAGGTTTTGTGTGGACTACAGAGGGCTCAATTCTGTCACCAAGACAGATGCTCATCCAATTCCCAGAGCTGATGAGCTCATAGACAAATTAGGTGCTGCCAAATTCTTAAGTACCTTTGACTTGACAGCAGGGTACTGGCAAATAAGAATGGCACCTGGAGCAAAAGAGAAAACATCATTCTCCACACCTGATGGGCATTATCAGTTCACTGTTATGCCCTTTGGTTTAAAGAATGCCCCTGCCACCTTCCAAAGGTTGGTGAATCAAGTCCTTGCTGGCTTGGAGTCCTTTAGCACAGCTTATCTTGATGATATTGCTGTCTTTAGCTCCACCTGGCAGGATCACCTGGTCCACCTGAAGAAGGTTTTGAAGGCTCTGCAATCTGCAGGCCTCTCTATCAAGGCATCCAAATGCCAGATAGGGCAGGGAACTGTGGTTTACTTGGGCCACCTTGTAGGTGGAGGCCAAGTTCAGCCACTCCAACCCAAGATCCAGACTATTCTGGACTGGGTAGCTCCAAAAACCCAGACTCAAGTCAGGGCATTCCTTGGCTTGACTGGGTATTACAGGAGGTTTGTGAAGGGATATGGATCCATTGTGACAGCCCTCACTGAACTCACCTCCAAGAAAATGCCCAAGAAAGTGAACTGGACTGTGGAATGCCAACAGGCCTTTGACACCCTGAAACAGGCAATGTGCTCAGCACCAGTTCTAAAAGCTCCAGATTATTCTAAGCAGTTCATTGTGCAGACAGATGCCTCTGAACATGGGATAGGGGCAGTTTTGTCCCAAACAAATGATGATGGCCTTGACCAGCCTGTTGCTTTCATTAGCAGGAGGTTACTCCCCAGGGAGCAGCGTTGGAGTGCCATTGAGAGGGAGGCCTTTGCTGTGGTTTGGTCCCTGAAGAAGCTGAGACCATACCTCTTTGGGACTCACTTCCTAGTTCAAACTGACCACAGACCTCTCAAATGGCTGATGCAAATGAAAGGTGAAAATCCTAAACTGTTGAGGTGGTCCATCTCCCTACAGGGAATGGACTTTATAGTGGAACACAGACCTGGGACTGCCCATGCCAATGCAGATGGCCTTTCCAGGTTCTTCCACTTAGAAAATGAAGACTCTCTTGGGAAAGGTTAGTCTCATCCTCTTTCGTTTGGGGGGGGGGTTGTGTAAGGAAATGCCTCCTTGGCATGGTTGCCCCCTGACTTTTTGCCTTTGCTGATGCTATGTTTACAATTGAAAGTGTGCTGAAGCCTGCTAACCAGGCCCCAGCACCAGTGTTCTTTCCCTAACCTGTACTTTTGTATATTCTCCCAGGGGCCAGCAGGAGATTAATGTTGGGCACTTGTTGTCCCTGGTCCCTAAAATATATATATAGCACTGACGACAGCACGTGGCCAGCACTTTATTTCTTATCTCAAGTGCAAGCTAATTTGCCCCGTGCCCTATAGTTTGTGCGTGGTAAATGATGCAGTTTTCCCCTGAGGCGTTGTTCCTTTTTGCAATGACACAGAGATTGCTGCTTTGTCCCATACCCCTGGCGAGGAGGGGTCGGGAAGAAGAAAGTATCTGGGCTTGCAAGCATGGATGGAGCGCGCACAACCTAATGCCCCCAGCGCACACGCAGGTACCCACTCCTGCTGTCAGAGTCTGGAAGGAGCCAGCGCTCCACTCATCTGTTTAGCCCTCACAGCCACAGCCCGAGTAAGCCCACTAGGGTCCCTTGAGGCCATCGTTGAGGCAAATAGCAGGGCCTGCACATCCCAACACGAGGAGATGGCTGGGCCGCCCCGACCTGGCCCGAGGAAGGAAAGGAACCCCATTGTGCAGCCACATCTATTCCCTTGCAACGACCTCAAAAAGGTACCCTTTGGCACAAATCACCCTGCTCTACTAGGGGACAGCCTTGTGTTGGCATCCACACTGGGAGGGATCACAGGAGGTCTCTCTCCAACCTGCCTTTGGCCAGGTTGTTGTCCTGGAATCCAGGAGGTTGAACATCTGTTCCACACGTTTGCAGGCAGCTACTGTTTCACAACTCTGCATGTGGGGAGAGCCAGTAAGGCCTCCTGCCAATCCCTACAGTGAGTGCCCCCCATGTTGGCACATACTTTGGGGGTGGTGGTTCTTTTGTTGCTGGCATCCCAGGGGAAGTCTTCAATGGTGTCAGAGTCACCAGATCCTCGGGGTCTGTGCACGTTCTCAACACGTCCACCACTGAACAGCTCCAAGACTCTGATAGATAAATCACAGAGACTGAGAGAGTTCAAGAGGGGAAGAGGGGATTAGGAAGGGAACAGCTGGGAAGGAGACCTGTAGTAAGAAAAAGGTTAGAACACATGATATGAAAATGATATCTCATGAAATCAATACTAGACTATGATTCTAAGCCTAGTCCCTCTGAAAACATGAACAATCTAAGAGTTAAGTTTAAAATGACTAAGTTTCAAGATGGCCGGATACCTGTAAGGGAATGAAGATGAATTAAATGAAAACTTTCTTATTCAAGTACTTTCCTTTACATGAGAATCAGAAAAAACATTCTGACTAAGTTTTAAACCAGTCATATAAATCCTCTTTTGAGAATGTATACTAGGACCATACAATATTGCATCTAGAAACTCTGGCCTTCTGTGTACTCTTAAAATGTTTCAACACAAATTGCGCATATTGCATATATATATATATATATATATATATATATATAGTAAACACCATAAAAGGATTGTGTACCATAAATAACACAATATGGATTCAGGAAACAAATCACATAACTTGTCAACTCGAATATTACATAATAAATATCTTAGAATAGTGGCATACAATAAACAACATGAAATAAACTCGAGGAGAGAATCGTGCGTCTTGCCGATTCGAGTATCACCATGTAAAATACCAAGAAATGGTAGCACGCAATGAACAACAAAGTTAGATCCTCATAAAACGAGTTGCGCATCTTGCCAATTCGTAAAACATCTTGTAAATGTCAAGAAATAGTAGCGCGCAATGGACAACAATGTTTAAACACCATAACATGAATCGTGCGTCTTGTCGATTCTTAAGCCACCATGCCAATGTCAAGAAATGGTAGCACACAATGAATAACAAAGTCAAACCTTTATGAAACAAATCGCGCATCTTGCCTATTTGTAAACTACCATATAAATGTCAAGAAATGGTAGCGCGCTAGTAATCTGTTACTCATTTAAGAATTAAACCAAGAATATGAAAATTCTCAATAACGGTGTCGGAACAGTCCAACCACCGTCTTACCGCCTGGAACAATGATCACCAATGAAGGATGAAGGGCAGAAGTCTGGAAGATCCAAATAGGCCGCCAGGACAGGAGCTCAGGAAGAAGCTGCTGCTCTGCACCGGGACCTCTGAATTGTGAGCACGGGGAGTTGGGCTGGCTCTCTTTTATAGAGTCTTGGCCCAGCCCAGAACCACGCCCAGCATGTTGCAGGGAAAGTCTCTGGAAGGCCCTGGAAAGGGGCCACACCCTAACACACTCTAAAAACCTGCAGCAATACATTACAAAGGAACAGTACTTGTAAGCATATTAAAAATATGTTTTCAGGATTGATCTCTGCAATGCAAAAGGTTAAACCACAACATATCAGCACAATGCATAAATTAGGTTGTTTTGAGAGTGCTGGGTTTTTGCATTTTTGTCACCAATAGAGCGCGTACTGCTCTGGTGTTGACAGATGGAGGCTCCTCTTCTCCCACCAGGAAATTGCCACAAACCAATCGCTGTAGGTCTTACCTCAATCCATGTAGTAGGCACGCAGGTGTTCCTGTGGCCTACGATCCTTTCCTAACCTACTGTATTATGTTACCCACCCTGACTAGAGTGGTGGATTCTTCCTGGCTGAAGTGCATACCCTAGCCAACTAGACTGGCTGACATCGACAGTCCTGGGCAACAAGGTCCTGAAATTCTTCTCTATTAAATGAGCTCACAGGATCCCTGACCACCCCCCCCCCCCAGCGGGGGGCTCTTCCATGCCTGATCATCACTGGCCTACTTAATTTCAGAGACAAAGACTTGATGCAACAGATGTTCCAAGCTTTTTTCCAAGGTTTTTTGGTCCTGATGAATCGCACCAGATCTTTGTTGACTATGGAGGCAAGAAACATGTTGACCGGACTTTTAGGCAGTATAGGGATTCCCATACTTGCTCCCTCCACATTCCCATACTTGAGGTAGTGTGCCTAGTGGACATTTCACCTGTTTAGGGTAGATTAGACAATATTCTAATCCCTTCCCCTACACAATTTTTAACCATGGCAGAGGTTTAATCTCCAATAAATATTTATTTTTATTTTTCCTCTAGTCATTTTTAACAGCACTTTCTTATACCAATCCCACATTTCAACATTTATTTACCGTCAATTTTCTATATCTAAAGATCTCCGGCAAAGAGTCCCCTGGTGGGGCCCGTCAGGCATTGCAGTACCAGCCTGATGAGGAGCAAAGCCCTATGATGAAGCATGTCACCATCTGGTGAGTGAGGGCTTTTGTTCCAACTTGAGACTTTTTGGGACCACATGTTCTCTTTTTCTCTTTTTTTTTCTCCCCTTCTTTTCTTTCTACTTCTTTGTTGTTGGGACTGAATCTTCTTTCCCAGAGTGGAAGTGTGTATTCTTTGTGTTGTGACCTGGGGTACATCCTATATTTTAACCCTGTGCTAGATGGAGAATGGAGACCACAATGCTCTGGAGTCAGACCAACTCCCATGGAGTTTTGAGACCCTGTGATACTTGGTAGTAAATGTATATCGCAAGAACAAAGACCTCTTTGATGGGAAACATGGACGGATCCTGACATCGATACAGCAATCTGTGACTTTTTGGATGCACCTACCTTTGTTGCCCATGGGACACACATCAATTGAAAGATGCTAGTTCTCCCACGACTCTTGTATTTTTTTGCAGCACTACCAGTACTCCCTACCAGGTTCTTCTTTAAGGACCTGCGAGGACTGATATCATATTTGATATGGGGCCCGGCTCAGAAATGAGTATCGATTCACATGCTTCAAAGACTAATGGTGGAAGGAGGCCTGGGGATACCAGACCTGGAATTATACTTTGCAATGGCACGACTGCAATGGCCTATGCAATGGTTATCTGGTGACAAGGTAGGAGAGCTGTAGGAATGTAGCGTCTTTCTAGCATGGTTACCTCCACTTTTTGGCCTGTTTGCCAGTGTGTTTAACTGTGTTCACTGGGATCCTGCTAACCAGGACCCCAGTGATTATGCTCTCTCCTTTAAACTTGGTTGTGGAACCTTTTTCACCCCACATTTGGCATACTGGTGCCCTCATGTAAGTCCCTAGTATATGGTACCTAGGTACCCAGGGCACTGGGGTACCAGGGGATCCCTATGGGCTGCAGCATGTATTATGCCACCCATAGGGAGCCCATGCAAAGTGTTCTGCAAGCCTGCCATTGCAGCCTGCGTGAAAGGGTTCATGCACCCTTTCACTACCAGGCCACAGCACCAGGTCACTGTAAGTCACCCCTATGGTAGGCCCTCTCAGCCCAGAGGGCAAGGTGGAGGTACCTGTGTGTGAGGGCACCCCTGCACTAGCAGAGGTGTCCCCATGAACTCCAGCTCCATTTTCCTGGACTTCGTGAGTGTGGGGACGCCACTTTACGTGTGTACTGGACATAAGTCACTACCTATGTCCATCTACACAATGATAACTCAGAACGTAGGCATGTTTGTTATCAAACATGTTAGAATCATACCCCAATACTGTTGCAAGTATTGGAAGTATGATTCCATGCACTCTGGGGGCTCCTTAGAGGACCCCCAGCATTGCTACAACCAGTCTTACAGGGTTTTCCAGGCAGCCCAAGCTGCTGCCACCCCTCAGACAGGTTTCTGCCTTCCTGGTGCTTGATCTAATCCCTCGAGGGCAGAACAAAGGATTTCCTTTGGGAGAGGGGGGTAACACCCTCTCCCTTTGGAAATAGGTGTGAATGGCTTGGGAGGGGTAGCCTCCTCAAGCCACTGGTATGCTTTGAAGGGCACATTTGGTGCTCTCTGTGCATAAACCAGTCCACACCAGTTCAGGGACCCCCAGTCCGTGTTCTGGCGCGTAACTGGACAATGGAAAGGGGAGTGACCCCTCCCCTGTCCATCACCACCCCAGGGGTGGTGCTCAGAGCTCCTCCAGAGAGTCCAGGTACTGCCATCTTGTTTCCAGGGCTGCAAAGCAACTCTGGGAGCATTTGAGTAGCCAGGTCAAGCAGGTGATGTCAGACCCCCTTGGTGACCAATCCCCCTTTCAGGGCTATTTAGGGTCTCTCTCTTGGGTGGGTCCTCAGAATCGACATGCAAGACTCCAGCAGGAATCCTCTGCAATGTTTACTTCATCTTCTGGCCACTGGAACCGCTACTGGACCTCACAGGAACCTACAATCTGCAGCTACAGCACCGACTCTTCTCTGTAACATTGTTTCTGCAGCTCCTTCCAGCCACTGCAACACTTCCCCGGCTGTGCATCATCTGAAGATGGCAAGTCTTCAGCCTGCACCAAGAAGCAAAAAGGAATCTCCCTTGGAGTCGAGGAGTCCCTCCCCTGCATCAGCAGGCACCAGATACAATGACGACTGGCTGCATGGATCTCCTCTCATCCTGAGCTGCGTGGATCTTGCGTCACGGGTGGTGGTCTGGAGAAGCCCTCTTGGTCCTCTCTGCCAACTGTTCAATTTTAGTGGAGGTAAGCCCTCGCCTTCCCACGCACAACAGTACCCCCGTGTGTAGTGTCTCTTGAAAATCTCAAGGTTTGTTTGCATCTCCTCCAAGGGATCTTCAGGCAACCTGTATCTCCAGTCCCCAGCACTCCTTCCTGTGATGCGCAGCCCTCTGCGTGGTTCTTGTGCGCATGGGATCCCATTCTGTAGTGCTGCATGAACTCCTTGTTCAAGTTCTGTGTCCTCGTCCTGTGGGACTCCTTTGGGTGCTGAGGGTCCTCTGTGACTACTCTGTGATAGGGCTGGGGTGGATTGGATTGGGTTGGGTGGATTTGATTGGATTGGATTGGAATTGAATAGGCTGGATTGGATTGGAGTGCAGTGGACAGAACTGGTATGGGGTGGTGTGGAGAGGATGGGGTAGAGTGGAGTGGATTGGAGTACACTGGGGTACTTTGGAGGAGGTGGATAGGATTGAAATGGGATGGGGTGGGGTGGGGTGGACTGGAGTAGGGTTGGTGGATTGGATTGGGGTTGTGTGGGGTGAAGTGGATTAGATTAGGGTGGACTGGAGAAGGGTGCATTGGATTGGGGTGGATTGGAGTGAGGTGGATTGGATTGGGTGGGGTGAATTTGATTGAATGGAGTGGATTGGAATGAATGGGTGGATTAGGTTGGGGCGGGGTGGATTGGAATGGGTGGTTTGGTTGGATTGGAGAGATGTGGGTTCCACTGGAGTAGGGTGGGTTGGATTGAAGTGGGGTGGGATGGATTGGAGTGGGTGGATCGGACTGGAGTGGGGTGGACTGGACTACAGTGGAGTGGATTGGCCTGGGTTGGATTGGATTGGGGTAAAGAGTATTGTTGGAGTAGAGTAGATTGGGCTGGGTTGGGGTGGATTGGTTTGGTGTGGATGATTGGTGTGGGGTGGACTGGATTGTAGTGGGGTGGACGGTGGTGGATTGGAGTGAGGTGAACTGAGATGAGTGGGGTAGATTGGAGTGGAGTGCGGCGAATTGCGGTGGGACAGATTGTTTTGGATTGGAGTGGGTTGTTTGAGATTCGAGTGGGGCAGGGTGGAGTAGGGTAGGTTGGAGTGGGGCAGGTGGGAGTGGGGCAGATAGTTTTGGATTAACATGGGGCAGATTAGAGTGGAGTAGATTGAACTGGACTGGAGTGGGGCACATTGGAGTGGGGTGGTTTAGAGTGGGACAGATTGTTTTAGATTGGAGTGGGGCAGATTGTTTTGGACTGGAATGGGACAGATTGGGTTGGGGCAGATTGTATTAAGGTGGATTGGAGTGGGGTAGATTGGACTGGGTTGGTGTATGGTGAGTGGATTGGATGAGAGTGGGGTGGGTTGGATTGGAGAGGGGTAGATTGGAGTGAGTTGAATTGGGATGGAGTGGGGTGGATCGGATTGGGGTGCGGTGGATTGGAGTGGGGTGCATTTTTTATTGATTGGGGTGGGGCGGATTGGAGTGGACAGATTATTTTGGATCGGAGTGGGGCAGATTGTATTAGGCTGGATTGGAGTGGATTGAATTGGGTTAGTGTGGGGTGGATTGGAGTGGGTTGAATTAAGATGGTGTGGGGTAGATTGGATTGGGGTGAGGTGAAGTGGATTGGATTGGAGTGGGGAGCATTGTTTTGGAATGGCATGAGGCAGTTTGGAGTGGGGCAGATTGTTTTGGATTGCAGTGGGGCAGATTGGAGTGAGGCAGATTGTTTTGGATTGGAGTGCAGCAGATTACAGTGGAGCAGATTGTTTTGGATTGGGCAGAATGAAGTGGGGCAGCTTTTTTGGATTGAAGTTGGGAAGATTGTTTTGGATTGGAGTGTGTCATATTGCATTGGAATATGGCAGATTGGAGTGGGACAGATTGTTTTGATTGTAGTGGGGTGGATTGTTTGGAGTGGTGTTAATTGTTGTGGATTGGAGTGGGGCGAACTGGAGTGGAGCAGGTTAGATTGGCTGGGTTGGGAGGATTGGAGTGGGGTGGGTTGGAGTTGATTGGATTGGGATGGGATGGGGTGGATTGGTGCAGGGTGAGGTGGGGTTGATTGAGGTGGATTGTAGTGGCGCGGATTGGAGTGGGGTGGATTTGGGTGTACTGCACTATTAGGTGTTAAAGCATCATTTCAGAAATTATACATAATAAACAATTTTGCTTTGCTATAGTTAAAACAAGATAATCATCATCTCTTGAGAACAGCACCCACAAGCAAAACCAAAAGAAAAACTGGGTGCAAAGTGAGAAAAGACGACTTGGAAAAACAAAAGAAAGCTAGCTTTAAAAATTAAATCTGCTATTTTGTTTGTCCTGCTGGGTACATTTTTGACAGTCACACACCTTGTGTTTGCAGGGTACTAGAAGATAAAAAGAACAAAATAGTACCTCAATCACGTTGGGAACAGCAGGCAGACACTGATTACGTTGAATCAATCAGTGCTTGGTCCCTGCTCCATACAAAGGAATTGAAATGATGCCAGGCCGGCAGTGATGAATTACCAGGCTGTAAAAATGAGTGCCACACAAGCCAACAAATGGTAAGCGACAGGCGGACTTCACACAGAGTCTTAGAAGCGAGATGCATGTGCTAGTGCATGCACTCACAGGCTTGCCCCTAAAAAGGGGTGTGAAAACACCCCAGAATATTGGCAGAAGCCTCAGCTAACTTTTGTTTTTTGTGTTTTTGGGAAAGAGGGGTTGGTGGGTGAAGGGGCAGAGTGCCTTTTAGATAGCTCTTGGCACGAGGGCCCACTCCCTCCTAGGCTATGTCTCCTTCACATACAGTGAAATAGATTTATAAGTTGACAGGTGTGTGCAGTGATCGAAATACAATGTCCCCTATGGTTCCAGGCCCCAGTTTCACTGCACCTACTTCACCATGGACCCTAGGACCCTGGTGGACATGCCCAAATTTGATTAGCAAGGCACTCTGCTTCTAATAGAGACAACAGATCACCAGCTCTACTGGATGCAGAACAATAAATCAGGAATATGATATGGATTGTAAAAGAAGGAGTGGAAGTAGACCAGTGTAAGCTGGTAGAACAAGGGACAAGAGATGAGTCTGGCAGAAGCAAGGAAAAAAGACCGAAGCAGGAGGCATGGGTGCAAGAACACTTTGAGTGGAAGTAATGAGGAGAGCTCTGATGGAGTTAAAGCACTTTGGCGCGGAGGGAAGAAAGAACAGCAGCTGAAGTTTGAGAGAGAAAGAAAAACTGGGGGTAAGGATGGAAGAGGGGAGGTGAGATGAAAGAGGGCGAGAGTTGCTTAGTGGAGGGAAAAATAAAGTGGGAGAACAGATGTGAGTTTGCGTAAACAGAGCGAAAGAGGTGACGTGAGTAAGAATGGAGGAAGTTCATTTACAGTAAAGACTAATATTTTTTCAGCAAAAATACTGTTATTTTAGTTTCTTTCTGCTTTGAGCCCCCTCTCTCTCTTTGTTGTTCCCATATCCTGACCAGTGTGCCTTAGGACCAATACGTAAATATGACCCTCATTTTAGCCTTGACGTGTTGGCATGTATGTTTTAGGCATGGTGTCAGTTCATTGTCCCACTTATCATACACATTACATTCATAGTGCACCTCTGCGGTCGCCTCCGGTGCAGTGTGTGATCTTGGTCGGATACGGTTTCCCCCCTGCAGCCTTCGATGCAAATGTAAATATATAACAGATACTGTCTTATGGTTTGGGACCAGAGTTGACTGGAAATTCGAGCATCAAATAATTTTTAAGTGCTTGTAATAATTGTGATTTGAAGGGATATTACCCCTGTTTTACATAGCACAAAACTGTCCCAGCATCTGAGCACTTTACATGAGCGTTAAAATATTTTAGATAATTTGTTCAGACACAGTGAGAAAAAGTGAAATGTTCAGAATCACAGGATGTTGAGCCACGGCAGCACTAGCCGCTAGGCAAGTCTCCTGTGTGACTTGGCACACCACTACGTTAACCTTAAAATAACAGAACGTAATGATCTATTCCTGGGTAACCAGAGGGCATGTAGTTATTACCTAATAGCCTCTCCTTCCCATCCACTTATGGCTGCAATCCCAAGAGGTGCCGAGTAGCTTGTTTTGCATACAAATGAATCTGTCAGAACAACGGGAATAAAGCTCTGCAAATCGCAAATACAGTCATTGTGACTGCCTTTAAGAAGGCGCTGTTGCATGCCTCACTCTTCTGAAGGCACATGATGTGCCCCTGCTCTGCCAAAAGATGTCAAGGGGTGTGCTCTGTCTGCAACCACACACTTCACATCACATTTATCAGTAATAATATGCAGTACAACCATAGCGCGCCTTCTGCTCACCTCTGATGCAGTGTGTGATCTTGGCCAGACATGGCTGTGCAGTGTTGCAAATGTACATCAAGAAATAATACTGTGCACGTTTTGGGGTCCAAGCTGACTTAAAATAATTGTGGCTCTCGTGGATATTAGACCTTGGTTTAAATGTCCTGCTTTATTCTTTGTGGTTTTATATAGCACACACGTGGCCGAAGGTCACGAGTTCCACCATATGTAACACATTTTATAAGACAAAGGGAAAAAACGATTTGTCCAGAATCGCAGGATGTTGAGCCAAAGCTGAGATTTGAACCTGGTTCCCCCGTCCCAAGGCCATCAGCTCTCATCCCAAGGCCAGATCGCCTCCATAGTGCATCCCTTCTGTGAACACCCAGGCAGTGCTTGACATGGAATAATTAAAGTGCAGGTACTCTGTGCCAGAGTACCTGCTTGCTTCCGAGAAGTGCCGGTACTCTCCAATTAAAAGTATTACGGTTTTCTTGAGATGTGCCGGTACTCTCCCTCTCAAAATAAAAAAGTACAGGTACTCAGTACCGGACAGTACCAGCCCATTTAAAGCACTGCACCCACGTGTGTTTTAGCATTACCACTACCAAGATAGTTACTTCAAAACAACAGAATGTAAAGTACAAGCCACCGTACTTGGAGCACATGGATGTAGAACAGAGGGGATGAGTCGTTGCTGACTTTTTTAAAAGTCCATCAGAGAGGGCTCTTGCTCGGTTTGTTTTAGGCTCGAGGGTCCAAGAGAACCCCAAGCTAAGTCAGAGGCAGGCATTTGGGGACAGAGGTAGCAAAGGTTTTTACTCATTCTGGCCCGTATTTATACTCCGTTTGCGCCGAATTTGCGTCGTTTTTTTCGACGCAAATTCAACGCTAAATTAACGCCAACTAACGCCATATTTATACTATGGCGTTAGACGCTTCGGGCGCCAAAGTGCCCGGAGAGTGCGTCATTTTTTAGCGTGAACCCCTTCCTTGCGTTAATGATATGCAAGGGAGGCGTTCCCGTCTTAAAAAATGACTCCCAGGCCTTTACGTGGTATTTATACTCCCGGGCAAAAATGACGCCCGGGAGTGGGCGTGGCCAAAAACGGCGCTTTTGCGCCGCTTTTTAACGCCTGGGTCAGGCATGGCGTTAAGGGACAAGTGGGCTCAAAATGAGCCCAGAGTGCCCTCCCCTGCCCCCAGGGACCCCCCTGCCACCCTTGCCCACCCCAGGAGGACACCCAAGGACGGAGGGACCCATCCCATGGACATTAAGGTAAGTTCAGGTAAGTATTTTATTTATTTTTTTTGTGGCATAGGGGGGCCTGATTTGTGCCCCCCTACATGCCACTATGCCCAATGACCATGCCCAGGGGACAGAAGTCCCCTGGGCATGGCCATTGGGCAAGGGGGCATGACTCCTATCTTTACAATGATAGGAGTCATGTTGATAGGGGATGGGCGTCGAAAAAACATGGCGCAAGTCGGGTTACGACGATTTTTTCGACGTAACCTGACTTGCCCCATTTTAAGACGCCCATACGCCATTTTCCCCCTACGCCGGCGCTGTCTGGTGTACGTGGTTTTTTTCCACGCACACCAGGCAGCGCCGGTCCGCTTGCGCCGGCTAACGCCATTCCATAAATACGGCGCCCGCATGGCGCTTCAGAATGGCGTTAGACGGCGCAAAATCTTTTGACGCTAAACTGCGTTAGCGCAGTTTAGCGTCAAAAAGTATAAATATGGGCCTCTATGTCTATGGCAAAAAGTGTTCGTACATATGGCCCTTCGTTCGATCCCAGCTCGAGCCTTCAAAGGCCCACCCACCTGTGGCTGTGATGCCCGCCCAACGTTCTTACTACACTTGGCTCTTCACTGCAGTAAATCGCATTAATTTCGTCTGCCACGTGCCGCAGATGCTTCTCATTCCTGTAATTCGTGCTGTGGCGTCAGTTTCTGTGGTTTCAGCTTTTGGGCCTCACATGTGCAGGCCTGTTTGGACCGTGCAGCTTCCACCATTGTTCCATTTGCATGGTTCTTGCAACTTGTTTCTCAGATCTGTACCTTCCATTACTATCAGTGTGGTAATGACCTGCAGTGCTTATTTTGTACCTGTTTTTGCCGCTGGTGAGCACCGGCATTCATACCTGGGGACCAGAACTTAAGATGCATCAACGGACTTTCAGCCGGGTAAAGAGAGAAACAGACATGCAGACAAGAGGAGTACGAGAAAGGTAAGGAAACTGACAAATAGAGGAAGCAGGGATAAAAAATAATCTTCAGGAGTGGGGTAAAGAAACAGGGAGTGTAGTTTTGTGGATAAAAGAAGATTGAGATGGAATCATGAAGAGTAGGCAACCTTGGCATTTGGCAGTGCCTCTTGAGGGCTTCCGAGGAAATCTTTGGGTCACAGCATTTATTTTATATTTTTACAAACTAAGCACAGATGCTTTGTAGAGCCTCAAGCTCTTTCCACCAGTGTCCTTACAACACCAGTCTCTAATGAGTAATTACCCTTTTCAAGGTGATCCATCCTTCCTGTAATTATGGAGAGATTTGCCTTAATAACAAAACGTTCAAACACTGAGCAACGTGAAATAGTTTCATTAGATGAAGTTGTTTCTAAAGTAAAAACAGTTTATTGGAACACAGGACAGCGTCCAGCCTGCCAAAATCCAAATGGAAATCAGGACTGTCTAGTGCTTAAGTTGAGCCAGTGGCTCAGCACAAGCACCTGCCAATGCCGGCACTTATGACAGTCTGCCACATGGTGGCACTGTTTGTCTAATGAAAGGATAAGCACAATCGCAGTTGTTTATTGACTCAATGTACTTTAACATGACTACTACCTATCACGCACGCCATTCTGGTAGCTTTGGGGGCCTGAGACAATATCAATTGTCACTCTTCAAGTGATGGTAAGGAGTTGTGTTGGTGCTGACATTAGCAGCTCTGTCAGAGGCAATGGGTGGCGCAAGCTGCAGTGGCCTCTTAACGCGGCCCCTAACCGTTATGTTTTGTTTTTTTATACAAATTAAGCACTTTATTTGTCACAACCACAGTACTGTGGTCATCAGAAACACTCCTGGAAGTTGTTTTTCGGTAATCAAGACTTGATTAAATTATAGCACAGTGTCTCCGAGCACACACAAGAACTGACCAAGCCTCCACCTGCAGTTAAAAAAACACAAGTCAGTGTTGGCAGCCAAAACAAAGGTGAGACAAAGGAATGTACACCTACGGAGTAAGTCAGGCCTTACACAAGTGCAATGATTCGGCAGGCTTTAACTAGTCCTCAGACATGTTAGCAGTCCCTCTCAGTAACCAAACTAGGATGGAATGACACTGCAGCACTGAGAAGGTGACAGCCTTAAGAGAAGGGAGACAAACTGGCAAACAATGAAAAGGGCAGTTATCAGGAAACCAATAAAGTTAGGAATTGAGAGGATCGAGGAGGGAGAGAACAACAAAGTCGAGGGAGCAGAAAAAGCTGGGTGGAAACTGCAATGAAAGCGAGGAGTCACAACAAATGATGTTTCTAGGCAGTTTGGTGTTGCACAGTTTGGATCTAATAAACCCTTCTCCTAGTGACCCAGAAGTGTTTCTGTTAGTGGTGGCCCACCGTGCCTGGGAAAGCATAACTGACTCTTGAAGTTCAGGCTCTGACGGTGAGGTTCTGTAATTCTCCGCTGCCTGTTCTCCTTGTCCACACTTACTCCTTTCAAGGTCTCTTATGTCCCAACCTGTCTTGTGACCCGACAAAATCATGTTTTAGTAGAGTTGGGCTATTCACGGGTATAAGGACTGTGGTGTATTATATGGTACGATTGTGCTACCTTACCATGTAATACATTCACAAAACTGCCTTGGGTCCTGTCAGGTTCACTTGTGAAACCTTTAGCTCATCCCTGGGTAACTGAGACTTCGAGCAGCAAGGCTTAAACAAAGGAACTACTGCACACCAAACAACTTATTTCATAGGAAATTCAAGTAAAATGAAAGAAATACAACACCAATTTATTAAAAAAGTTTATCAGGGTCATTATGAATTCGGCGATCCCAATGCAGGACTGTCAAACTTGCGGGGAGGATGCCCACACCCTATCACGATGTTCCCACTGGTAACTAGACCGGTACTAGAGCATTCCCACTTGTCATTCTGGCAGGAAGAGTGCTACGAGATAGCACTCGGCTCCCTTAAAGGAGCCAAGTGCTATCTCGTAGCACAGAGGGAGCCGACAAGCACCCTAAAAATGCGCACTGTCTGCTTGGCAGACAGTGCGCATTCTGACAGTGCTGGGCAGGGGGGCTGTGCACTGTCCACAACATGGTCATTGGCAGTGCAGGGCCCCCCCGTGGCCCCTTGCAGTATCTTTCCACCAGCCTTTTCATGGCAGGCTCCCCACCATGAAAAGGCTGGTTGAAAGGGGAGTTGTAATCAGCATGGTGGCGCTGAGTTCAGTGCTTCCATGACTGACTACCAACTGCCGTCATGCCATCGGGAATCATGTTCCCGGTGGGGACGGTGGTCCTTTGGCAGTCCAACCGCCAAAGTCATAATTTGGCGGTTGGACCATCAACTTCAAAGCCGCAGCAGTCCGACAACCACGGCGAGCCTGGCAGTCTGAAGACCACCAGACTCGTAATGAGGCCCTATATTTTAATGAGTTTTTAGACACCAAGATGAGCAAAATCCACCAGAGGATTCAGAAGATATAGGCGGTCATTCTGACCGCGGCGGGCGGCGGTCGCCGCCCGCCATGCGGTCACTGCCAAATGGCCGCTCCGCGGTGAGGAGACCGCGGATGCCATTCTGGCTTTCCCGCTGGGCCGGCGGGCGACCGCCAAAAGGCCGCCCGCCGGCCCAGTGGGAAAGCCCCTGCAACATAGAAGCCGGCTCCGAATGGAGCCGGCGGTGTTGCAGGGGTGCGACGGGTGCAGTAGCACCCGTCGCGATTTTCACTGTCTGCAAAGCAGACAGTGAAAATCTTCATGGGGCCCTGTTAGGGGGCCCCTGCACTGCCTATGCCACTGGCATGGGCAGTGCAGGGGCCCCCAGGGGCCCCACGACACCCGTTCCCGCCATCCTGGTTCTGGCGGTGTAAACCGCCAGAAACAGGCTGGCGGGAAGGGGGTCGGAATCCCCATGGCGGCGCTGCAAGCAGCGCCGCCATGGAGGATTCCCTGGGCCAGGGGAAAACCGGCGGGAAACCGCCGGTTCCCCTTTTCTGACCGCGGCTTTACCGCCGTGGTCAGAATGGCCCTGGAAGCACCGCCAGCCTGTTGGCGGTGCTTCCGTTGCCCTCCACCCTGGCGGTCATAGACCGCCAGGGTTGGAATGAGGGCCATAGATTTTTAAGTAAAACATACATTTCAGGTTTTTAGCACAAAGCACAAACAAGCATTGGTAAGCGTAATTGAAAGAGTTTTGTTGGGCTACTCGGGCCTGAGTGGGGGTAACCAATTCTGGCAGGGAGTTCAGGAACCAATAAGCAGTATTCGGTCAGTTAGCTGGTCACCTAAGCAGTCTCAAGTCCAGTTCCACACTTTACATCAAGACTGCCACAGACTTCAGTGGAGTGGTCCTGATTCTGGTGATGCAGGATGCTGAGAATGCTGAAAGATGGTCTTGGTGCTGTGCGGTTGACTGGGGTGCCCTTACAGCTATTCCTTGGTCCACAGATAGTTCATGCAAATAAAATTAGTTTGAACTCATTGGTTTCAACATCGTCTTATAAACAAAGAATTAGTGGTGTTATATTACACTTTGGCAAGACATGTCACAACATTTGAGATTCCTAGCAGAATAATAAATTGCACTATTGGATCGATTATTAAAGTTAGGGAAGCATTGTAATGTTGTTGTAAGATTTAGATGGTTACACACTTAAGAACAAACCAGTCCAACTTGCACGTACATTTCAGTGTAGAATCGGTAATGTTTAGGCCTGCCACTGTATGTATCTCATGTCGAATGGCTCTTGGGGGATAAGGAATGGGGGTCATATCTCATATGATGTCTTTCAATGTGTTTGTGAGTTATTATACGTGTTACAAAGGGACAATGCGACTGAATTTACTCAGCTGAAATGTATGAAGCAGATGTATGAGAAGATTGCAACATTCCTTACTATTACAAATCATCGTTGGGATGTAACTATTCTCCTTGTGTCACATCTTGGCGTGGTATGTGCTTATTGAATTAACCTTAGACATGTTTAGGGATAAGACTTTGTAAATAAAATAATGTTTAGCATGGTGTAGCTAAATAATATTTTTATATGTATCCCTTTGCTGTATCTTATGGTGGCTCATAATATGTCTAACAGCCCTTTTCATTTAAGCCCCCCTTTTTTCATTACAATGACTTCAAATTGGATTATAGTACTAAGGGAATATGGTTGCTCTCATTAGGGGTAATATATCAAACAGAGGTATGAGAATATACACCTAGTTAATTAATGTAATAATGCAATGATGTGGGAAATATTCGCACACCCAGGTTTTGGGGGAACTTCGATTGTACAATTAGAATTATGAAGTGGACCCATGGTCAAAAAAACTGTTTATTCTTCATTGTTATGAGTCTTATGTGGATATTTGTTTTTAACTCTTCGTATTTAATATGCACTGTGGTGTTTTATGTCTTTTTTAATGTTTATCAACGTGGTATTGAGGTGTTTAGGGTATTATTTTTCATTCCTGTTATTGAACAGTAAAATGTAGTGTCACAGTTGTTTTTTCATATGTTTAGGTTATGATGTTGAGTCATGGTATTAATGAAGAATATGTACATTTATAGGTCTGTTTTATAGGCCTGAGGAAGTTCTCTTGTGGTGAACGAAACGCGTTGGCTGCTTTTCGTTGTAAGAAGAAAATAAAGGCTTTATTGGAAGATATCTGCTTGGATGATTCAACTTTTTTTCAATTGTTGTTGGTGCTCCTCCAATAGTATTCTATGGACTTTTGACCTCTTTTGGTTGTACCTTTCGAGCAGTAGGTGTTTTGGTTGGGAGCACAACAGTATGACACACTGGGACAAGGAGATATGCGTTGGTCTAGTTAGCTCACTGCTCTGTATTGATGATCTTTATAAAAGGTATGGTAGTGCCTACATTCATAACACACCTTCCTCTAAGCAACAAAGAGTGAAAAAGATCTCATCAAATAAACACAAGGAGTAATGCTAAAGGAATAACCAATGAATGGTAGGATTATATGACTCAGCAACACATAAGCTGATCCTAAAATGAAATTTTGCAACCCTACCACAGTTACGTAATTAGAATCAAAGTCTTTAACCAATTGTGGAATCAAAAAAGTGGATTACAAGCAAGGACTTGCTCATCAGAAACTTTCCAAAATGGCTGCACCCCCTGTTTCAATGTTTTCTCTTTGGGTCAATTAGTAATAGTCTCATACCTTTCTGCAAGGAAACATCTGGCTCCATTCCATCATGTATTTAAATTTGTCCGTACAGAAAACACTATTTACACCAACATCTGCAATGATGCATTCTTCAAAGTTTTCTGGTAATTTTACATCTGAAATTTCCACCAGCAGCCTACACACATTCAGGTGTGTGAACAACAAAAAATAAACCAGTATTGAAGTTGGAAACATAAAAACAAGTTACAACAATTAAACCTCATATTCAATTTAAAAACATTTGTTAAGATGAACTGTTTTTGCAATTTCTGTCTTATAAAAATAAATTGTAATAAAAATAATGACAAAATGTAATATGCATTTATTGTACTAAAAAGGAGATACAGAATACTATCTTTATATAAATATATATGATTGAGAAACAAAAAATATAATATTAATCATTAAACTTTATGGCACATATTAACAATTGCAACTACATAAAAATCTACAGTGGGGAAAGTATTGGATTCTGGAGAGTGTAGATTTACTATTCCCAATTCAACCCTTGCTACATTGGGCACCACTTTGGACTCTGGGAGATTTACTGTTGCTACTCAAAATGTAACCACATTGGGGAGAGTGTTGAATTCTAGAGGTGAGGGGCTCAGATGTACTATCCGCACTCCAAAGATAGCTATATTTGGGAAAGGTTTGGACTCTGGTGGGTTCAAATTCCCACTCAAAACATAGCCACATCCCAAGGTGTTGGACTGTGGGGGAGGGGATGTAGATTTACTATTCCCAGTCTCAATGTGGGGACAATGGGGAAAGTTTTGGGCTTTGAGGAGGTTCAAATTTACTATTTCCACACCAAACATAACCACAGTGGTGAAAGTGTTGGACTCTGGAGACTGTAGGTGAATTCCCACTCTAAACGTTTTCATACTCGTGAAAGAGTTGGTCTTTGGGGAGTTCAGATTTATTATTCCCACTCCAAACATAGCCATAGTGGCACATTATGTATGTGGTTTGGGTCAAGTATTTGCACTCCAAACTTGCACAGAGTGGGAAACTTTTGCACGCTGGGGAATTCAAATATGAAATGCACAACACAAATAAAAACAAACAAATGAAATCAATATTTTGCTTATTAAGTGTAACTATCTTTACAACAAACTTACCAAAAATTAGAAAAATAAAAAACATTAAAAAAATAATATAAATGTATTATACAATATTAAATATTCATATGTATTAATTATTTAACATGGTAGACATTAATTACTACAACAAATATTGTAATATATCCTAAAATAATAAAAATAAAATAATTTGACTTTTTTCAACATTTGTTCAAATTAGCAACACATAAACTAGACATGTTTGAATTGAAACCACTGTTATAAAAATACATATACAATTTCTAAATTCATTTTAAATACAAATTAAAAAACATAAAAAAATAAAAGAACATATTTAATATCAATTAGGCAAAAATGTAAATAAAATGTAATAAAACAAATATACAAAATAAATATAAACACAGAAAATACTAACTATTGGATGACCATCTTGGTAAACATTAAAATTAAAACCAAATTGAATTCAGAAATTCAATTTGTAATATGTGTTTACATTTAATACATTAATAACCAAAACTATTCTAGGAAATGAAAGTTAGAAATCTATTAGGTCAAATATAAAAAAATATGCTATCGGATTTAAAAAATACTCCAACAGCCCAAACTAAAATTATAATAAGCTTAAAAAATAAACATTCAAATATTTTAAAACTGGTAAAATTGAAATTATAACAAATTAATATATATATATACTACCGACATATAACACCACAAAAAATATGAACCCCCAATATAAAATTGTAATATTTAAAGAAAATCCCCAACATATCAAATAAAACATATAAATAACATATTGAAGTGTTAAAACAGTATTGACCCTAAGTCCTTATATTACTGAACAACCCGAAGAATTGTTTTTAGGATAAAATAAACTAAAAAACACAAAACACCTACACAAAAACAATTAAAAATAACACATATAACCAATATTAGAACATGATTTAAAAAAGTTAAAACATGAAATACTACTTTTAAACAATACAAGAAAAAAATTACATTATACACAACAGCATGTAAGTTTTAAATATTTACAACTTCAATATTAATGTTACAAAAATAATTAAATATACAGCTTCCATTTGTAGTCTGCCATTGAAATTAAGGATCCAGTCCTAGAATTAATAAAAGAAAAACTGATTTCTGAATTCATTACTCAATTGGTAACAACAAAGGAAGATAGAAAATTCATAGATTGTTTTCTGTGGTACAAAGGGAGCATTAATGTACCTACTGTTGAACTACAACAAGTTCTTTTGAAACCCATGATTTCCTGTATGCTTGTCATTTTAGTTAGCTAAAAGTTAGGAGCTATTCAAAAGACATTTCTGATGGAAAGGGTTAGGAAAGGAAATCCAACAATATACACCTATGTGTGACACCTGTGTTAGAATTATAAGAATTACAGAATGAAATCTATGGGTTCTTTACACCCACATCCTAATCCAGCACTTCTTTAGCTCTGTTATGGTGCTGGTAGGCTTATTCACAAAGATGGCACACTTTATACCAGTCAAAAGCAGCCCAGCAATAGCAGAAATAGTGCACTGTTTCTATAAAATGTCATAAATCTTCATGAAATATCTTCAGTAATAATTTCAGATAGAGAATATTAGTTTAGCTCCCAATTTTGGGAGGAACTATGTGAGATAGTAGGATCAGAAATGTGTCTCTCTTCTGCAAACCTTTCATAACCTGATGGCCATACCAAATGAGTAAATCAAGATCCAGAAGCCTATGTATGATGTTTTCTGGAAGAACAGACATCTTGAATACATTTTTGTTATCAAGGATATAATCCTTGATTTCTCTTGGATGTAGCTCAAGTAGTAACATTCGTGACATCTTTGGAAGAACATTGTTCTATACTCTGCCTGATGAGACTAAGGCCCTCATTATGACATTGACAGTCTTTTCAGAAGACCGCTGTGGTGGCAGCCGCCAACAGACCGCCGCAGAGGCAGCAATTCGCCCACCAGATTATGACACGCAAACACAAAACTGACAGAAAGCAGCCACAACAACAATTCCGCCAGACCCAACGGAGGCAAAAAACTGTCGAACCCACCACCCTTACCGATACGCCTGCAACATACCGCCCTCCAAATTATGAACCACGAATCACCACAGCGGACACTCAATGGTGGTCATCCATTGGCGGTGCGGACCGCCACAGTCGATTTGGTTACTCCACACCAACAGAAGCCAACATTGGCCAGGTTGCAAAAACCCACACCTGACATATATACACACACTGTACACCCCACGAACAGCACTATAAAACACCCCCCCACACAACCCACAATTCTTTGCAAACACAACAAATCTGCTACACGTTGCCAGCACATACATTCACAGAACTGCACACACACCCCAAAGCCACCTTTACACCCATCACGCATCACACTCCACACACCATACCACAACACCCTCCGCACAACACACACAATACACAATAGGCATGTCCCCACAAAAGAACCCCCATTTCACTGATGAGGAATTGCGGGTGATGGTGGAAGAAATCGTCGGGGTAGAGCCACAATTGTTCGATGCACAGGTCCAGCAGATATCCATTGCCAGGAAGATGGAGCTACGGCAGAGGATCATGGACAAGGTGAACTCCGTGAGAACCTATCCACACACAAGGCATTAAATAAGAAAGAGGTGGAACGACCTACAGGGAAAGGTGCGTGCAGTGGCTTCCAGGCACCACGTTGCCATAATGAAGACTGGGGATGGACCCCCACCCTTTCCCCCACATTTGATAGCATGGGAGGAGAAAGTCTTGACTATCCTGCATCCAGAGGGCCTCATTGGAATCACTGGAGGGCTGGACACTGGTAATTTACCATTACTACCTCAACACCACCGATACCTGCATGACATGTCACCCCCTCACCCTGACTCCCTTCACCCCACTCCATCGCATACAGAGAACCACCCCATAACCACCCTCAACTTTGTACCCCTGCATGCCCTACCCATTGCAAGGACACCCTTCCCAGCTCTGCATGCACACACAACAGTAATGCATGGGCAGCATGTAGTACTGCCAATCCCACAATCCATCACCATACACGAACCAAAGGTGGAAGGACAACACCCATCCCAGAGGGAAAGCCTGAAATGCTGAATATGTAACTGACAATGACTTTAACAAATTTCATACATGTATACAGGTACCCCAGCCAATGTCAGTGGGCAGCATGTGCCATGGCAACCCAGTCTTCCACCAGAAGAATTCCTCAGTGATGACAGCAACTCTGGATGTCTCAATCTGGATGACCTCCCTAGCCCATCTGGGACCAGTGGTCAGTCGGGCACCACAGCCAACACCCAGTCTACCACAGGGCTCCAACACCGCAGCAGCCACCCAATGTCCACAAACCTCTGTCCCCAAGACACAACAATCAACAGTGTGCCCGCCTGTACAGGGACCCGAGTCGACATCACACAGGCAAGACGATGACGGTCCTGGTGTTAGTGGAAGGGGACATACAGTTCAGGGGACACTGGCAAGGGGGCCAGGGCCAATGGGAAGTTAGCTATGCGCCAAGGAGAGGCCCAACCCAGGAAACTGACTGCCCAGGTGCACTCACACATGTCCTGAGAGCCTACCAGTACTTACCATCTTGCAGGAGAACCAGCCGCTGCGGAGAAAAACCACCAGGAGGTCATGCAGCAGTTGCAGGGCTTAAATTCCAACATGGCCTCCATTGCAGGAGTGCTGGGTGACATGGCGAACATCATGCGTGAGTACACAGCACACCAGCGGGCCCCTTCCACTAGCCAGGGTACTCACTAGCCTTCCACATCAGCTGCAGCTAGTGGACAGGAGGACCTGCCACAAGACTCACAGGCCACCAGCACACCTCCCTCAGCAGCAGAAGAACCACCCCGCAAATGTTCCTTGTGACCCAGACAGACAACAGAGACAGTAGCCAAGACCCAAACCACCGCCAGAAAATGAGTCCTCCTGAATGTCACCCTTGTGTGCCACTGAGATACCTTGTTCACTTTGGACTGCCATTGCTCCTTTTCCTATGGCCCCATGGATACTGGGCCTGTGCTACAAACAAACTGGGCCAAGATTTCGCCCACCATCACCCCACTCTATTGCACTATCCCTTCCTTTTTGTCATTTCAATAAACACATTTGAACACGACTGAGGGTGATGTGCTTTAGATACAACAATATGCAATGTCATGACCTATATTGTCCTGTGCAAAAGAGATGTAATTTGTGAATCCACACAATGAACAGTCAGTTTGGGGTACACATGACCAGTGTGAGAGCATGCCACAAGTCACTATCCACCAAACTGTGTGAAAGCAGTTTGTAGTCATCACATTAGTTCACAGTTGTGACCACACCAACACCTACAAAAAGGGAAAGCATTAGTGACAGTCATTTGAGAAGTAAAGGAAGTAAAGCAATATGAGCCCCTGTAACATAACAGCCTATATTCATCTGGTCACTTCTACTCAGTAATTTGCATAGCATTTGGCTCATAATACCATAAGTGTGGAGAAACAACCCATTACAGGCCCTCACACAAGATACCACAGTATTAGCTATGGCATGTTGTCAGCATGCTAATCCCGCCTCTGAACCACCTAGTTCGGTCCACACTGTCAGGGAAATCTAAGACACAGATCGGTTGTGTAAGCACATTGTAAGTTACATAACATGTATTTGAGAAAGCTAAATTACTGATCTATTGCATGGGCTGAATAAGCTTGTACAACCATAACCATCACCATAACACTGGCACAACTGAACACAGATGGAACAGTGTCAGCTCACATAATGAAGACATTTGCGCTTGGCACAATACAGCAGCCACACAGCACTTAACTGTAGTGGAGGTATGAACAGAAATACAGTCTTACCTCACTGTCATTGGAAGTACTGCTGTATCAGATGTGTCCTGTTGCCCACATCCTCCTCCTCCCCATCCTCATTACTGTCTTCAGTGTTCCCTCCTGCCACAGGTGCATTGCCTCCCCTCTTATCCTACAGGAATGGCACATGGCGTCTGAGGGCCAAATTGTGCAGTATTGTAGTGAAATATGTGTCTTGACCACTGACTTTGTGTTGCAGCACTTTGCACCTGATTAGCTGTCCAGTGTTCATCAGTTTACAGACTACATTTTGTATTCAGTTTAGCCTTAGGTTAATTCTGCCTATTGACTTTATCGTGGCCTTAGACACTGCCATTTTGAAGGCTACCTCTAATTTTCCACACTGTAAACTGTGCATTCTGTCTTGTTTTGTGCTTTTTCTCACCAAGGGCTTTGGTTGATAAGGATGTACTCAGACACAGGGAACGGCCTTGTTTTAACTTGACATCTTGGGATTGTGGCCAAACCCCCAACGTGTTATTTTCATAGCATACCTAAACTAGCCAGCATGTTTGAATACTTCTTGTGAGGGTTTTTTCCAGCAAACTCCTTTTTTTTTTAAGATACAAAAAGACCCAGTGCGAAAGTGAGAGGGTCAGTGGTCTCAATCAGGATTCTAGATGTTGGATGCCTGATATATTTACCGTGAGGGTAGAGATCTATTTCGCAGTCGAACGGGGTCAACGTCTTGCTGGCATGAGCAAGATGAAGCACCTGATGGGCCCTACGGTGATGCATTTTTAATTCATTATTTGTTTTGCATTATAATATAGATACATATATTTGCTGTGTATATTGCAGTGGAGAATCATTTTGGTACGTTTTCATTTAATTTCTGTGACTGTTTTTAAACATGTGCTTCAACATGCTAATCTCCTTTTAGGAACCTCGCATAGTAAAATAATGTCTTCTTTGGATTAAGAAGTGCATTCCAGAGATTTTTGTCAGCTCGGACATTAGTGAAAAGCAAAACAAGTATGAAGCAGGCCACCACTATCTGGCAGACCTTCCCAGGGGCGTAGAGTAGAAATCCACCACATATCTGGAGGCACCAGAACCTGGCTTTCAGTAGCCCAAAAGTCTGTTCAATTACCCTTCTGGTGCGACCATCTGCTTCATTGTACCGATGTTCTGCCCCTGTCCTCGGATTCCTCACTGGTGTCAACAGCCAGGATAGGTTTGGGTAACCGGAGTCACCTGGTAGCTTTGAGAGACACACATTACTCATGTACATTAGCACAGAGTACAACTTAATGTTGCATACAGGGAAATACATTGGGTGAAACCTCTAGCTCACCTTGAGCCACACTCTCTCTCTCTCTCTCTCTTCTTGCCATCACCTGTGGGATGCTGCTATTCCTCAACACATAGGCATCATGCACAGATCCAGGAAACCTGGTAATAACGTGGGAGATGTATTGATCTGTAAGGCACACCATCTGGACATTTACTGAATGAAAACTCTTCCTATTTTTGTACTCCTGCTCACTTGTCCTGGGATGGACCAAAGCAATATGGGTCCCGTCAATGGCCCCAATCACACGTGGTATGTGTCCCATGGTGTAGAATGCATCCCCCACAGCGAGCAAATCTTCACTCTGGGGGAATGAGATACAGCTGCTCATTTGTGTCATCAAGGCAGCCAAAACTCTTTTTAGCACATTTGAAAACACTGGCTGTGACATGCCACAGTCACCTGGAAAGAACCACTGGACAGGAAGTGGAGCACTGACAGTACCTGGACTGTATGGTGTATTGCTGTAGTGCTTTGAATAGCAGGTATCAGATCTGGCTCCAATTGTTGACACAGTTCAGTAATTGTGGCCCTCTCCAGATGATAGGTCATTATAATGTGGCCTTCCTCCAGTGTAGCCAAGTCAACTAGGGGTCTGTACACGGGTGCTATCCTCCTTCTCCGCAGTGGTTCGTATCTAAGTAAACCAAACATCAGAAGTGTGTGACTGCAGGAAGGATGGACACACAATATCACAGTACACAGAGGAGTCACATCCAATTTACTCACACAATGATTGAAATATGCACTGATGTCCCCTACATGCAAACGGACTTCCTAAAAAATGACCAATACTTTTCATTAGCAATTGTGTCTCACACATTTAGTCGGAGTCGTGTGTCGTGATTATTAGCATCCCATTTTAAATGTTCTGTATTCATAATCTTTATTCAGCTGTAAGCCATAAAAGATGCATCAATAAAAAAAACAATAATAAAACATATACATAAATATCAATAAAACCTCCTTTAAAACAATAATTTAATAAAATCATTCGACAATCAATTAATCAAATTTTGTGTCAAGCAAACCTAGTCCATTTAAATTCGATTCAGTTTAGCCTGATTCAATAGTCTCTTAGATCTAAATCCAGTATGCTAAATTCATCACACATAATGATACTTTGGAACTTGGAATTAAAAATACAAATAACATACTAAATAGGATCTACAGTACGTGACGTTTGGCATGATTATACAGCCTTCTATAGATTTGATCCTGAAGTATAAAGTGATAGCTCTGGATCAACAATTCAAATCTTTCCCCGCTCATGTTAACAATCACGATTATTCATAAATTTTTCTGAATCTGGTGTCGACATGAGTACTTTATATCACTTATCCATCTCCGGAGCTAAGGCAATATAATATTGACAATGTCCTTTGGAATATATCTGATCAATTATAAATTGAGCAGTAATAGGGCCTAACCCAAGATACAAAGAGACCAAATTGAATTATAACGTGCAAAAGGCTAAAACAAATCCAGTTAATTAAAATCTAAACTCAATATTCTCATCTCTTATTGTGCAAATTCTGGTGGTCATTACAACCCTGGCGGACGGTGTTAAAGCTGCGGTAATACCGCAAACAGGCCGGCAGACAAAAAAAGGGAATTATGACCCTGGCGGAAACCGCCAACTAAGACAGCCACTTTAACACACCGCCCGCCACGGCGGTACAGACAAACAGCGCGGCGGTCACCGCCAACAGACAGGCGGGAGACAATGTACCGCCCACACTATCACAACACACCAATCCGCCACCTTTTCCGGGGCGGATTCACCGTGGATAAAAACACGGCGGAAACAGCTTTTGCTATGGGAAAACGCTCACCTCAACACATCCCACGAGGAACGAGGACACCATGGATCCGGAACTACAAATACTCCCTGTGCTTGCATTCCTGCTCATCTACGACCAACAGCGACGTAGGCGCAGAACATACCGGTGAGTACAGCACCTACGTCACGGGGGAGGGGGGAGGCAAAAGTTACGGGGACACCCACCAAACACCCCCACCCTCGCATATTACAACATACACACCAATGCATTCACAAAAATCACAGTAACAACCCACAATCCCCCCGAAAGAATGCAAAGACAAAGCGAATAGCGGTCAAACTTTGTATTGTGCCAATATACTACTCATTAAAAAATATACGGATATATAAATCACGAAATCTGTCAAAAATAAATGTACAATACAAGAAGTAGTGCAGATATGTACACAACAACGTCCGTGCACCAACAGTCCAAAAATGCATGGGCGACGCCCACAATAGATACCTGACCAAAATCCGAGAGAACACTGCCGGGGCATCAGATAGAAACACTACAGGCACCTCAGGGGGAAGGGAACGGGGGGGCACCTCAGCCAGATGAATGCGAAGCCAGATCCACGACGGGGCTCCATGCCCATTGATGTATCCTGGGGAGTGCAAAGCCACAGTCTCTCAAGTCACTTCAGTGGGTGGGTTGCCCACTGTGCCATCCTGGGGAGTGCAAAGCCACAGTCTCTCAAGTCTAACAAGTGGGTGGCTTGCCCACTGTTACATCCTGGGGAGTGCAAAGCCACAGTCTCTCAAGTCTAACAAGTGGGTGGGTTGCCCACTGTTACATCCTGGGGAGTGCAAAGCCACAGTCTCTCAAGTCTAACAAGTGGGTGGCTTGCCACTGTTACATCCTGGGGAGTGGAAAGCCACAGTCTCTCAAGTCTAACAAGTGGTTGGCTTGCCCACTGTTACATCCTGGGGAGTGCAAAGCCACAGTCTCTCAAGTCTAACAAGTGGGTGGGTTGCCCACTGTTACATCCTGGGGAGTGGAAAGCCACAGTCTCTCAAGTCTAACAAGTGGTTGGCTTGCCCACTGTTACATCCTGGGGAGTGCAAAGCCACAGTCTCTCAAGTCTAACAAGTGGGTGGGTTGCCCACTGTTACATCCTGGGGAGTGCAAAGACACATCTTCGCAAGTAGATGCAGTTCTCTACTGGTACTGGGTGGGACTGGTGCCCAGACTGGATGAGTCTCCCCGTGAAAGTACATGTCCTGTCACAGTCCCAGCTGCACATGGGAGAACGATGCCTGATGTGCCGGACTATTCATACCCACATGATCTTTGCCCTGTTCAGCTGTGCTTTGCCATGGCAGTCATTGCCCTATTCAACGGTCTTCACCATGGCAGTCTTGGCCTTGTTCAGCGGTGCTTTGCCATGGCGGTCTTTGCCCTGTTCAGCGGTCTTCACCATGGCGGTCTTGGGCTTGTTCAGCGGTGCTTTGCCATGGCTGGCTATGGACTGTTCAGCGGTGCTTTGCCATGGCAGTCTTTGCCCTGTTCAGCGGTCTTCACCATGGCGGTCTTGGCCTTGTTCAGCGGTGCTTTGCCATGGCTGGCTATGGACTGTTCAGCGGTCTTCACCATGGCAGTCTTGGCCTTGTTCAGCAGTGCTTTGCCATGGCGGTCTTTGCCCTGTTCAGCGGTCTTCACCATGGCGGTCTTGGGCTTGTTCAGATGTGCTTTGCCATGGCTGGCTATGGACTGTTCAGCGGTGCATTGCCATGGCAGTCTTTGCCCTGTTCAGCGGTCTTCACCATGGCGGTCTTGGCCTTGTTCAGCGGTGCTTTGCCATGGCTGGCTATGGACTGTTCAGCGGTCTTCACCATGGCGGTCTTGGCCTTGTTCAGCGGTCCTTTGCCATGGCTGGCTATGGACTGTTCAGCGGTGCTTTGCCATGGCGGTCTTGGCCTTGTTCAGCGGTGCTTTGCCATGGCTGGCTATGGACTGTTCAGCGGTCTTCACCATGGCGGTCTTGGCCTTGTTCAGCGGTGCTTTGCCATGGCTGGCTACGGACTGTTCAGCGGTCTTCACCATGGCGGTCTTGGCCTTGTTCAGCGGTGCTTTGCCATGGCTGGCTACGGACTGTTCAGCGGTCTTCACCATGGCGGTCTTGGCCTTGTTCAGCGGTGCTTTGCCATGGCTGGCTACGGACTGTTCAGCGGTGCTTTGCCATGGCGGTCTTGGGCTTGTTCAGCGGTGCTTTGCCATGGCGGTTCTGGTACGGATATTGGTGTGTGGCATTACGATCTCCACAATGGACATTGGTGTGTGGCATTACGATCTCCACAATGGACATTGGTGTGTGGCATGACGATCTCCACACTGGACATTGGTGTGTGGCATGACGATCTCCACACTGGACATTGGTGTGTGGCATGCCGAACTCCACACTGGACGTTGGTGTGTGGCATGACGAACTCCAAACTGGACGTTGGTGTGTGGCTTGACGTTCCATCATTGCCCAGCGGGGCTGTGTGATTCTGGACCCTCATGGGCTGTGACTCCGGCGGTGGCGGTGGTTTCCTGACCAGTAACAATACTTTGGCCCTCCTGGGCTATGACTCTGGCGGTGGTCTCCTGACCAGTTACGATACTTGAGTCCTCCTGGGCTGTGACTCCGGCGGTGGCGGTGGTCTCCTGACCAGTTACGATACTTGAGCCCTCCTGGGCTGTGACTCCGGCGGTGGTCTCCTGACCAGTTACGATACTTGAGCCCTCCTGGGCTGTGACTCCGGCGGTGGCGGTGGTCTCCTGACCAGTAACGATACTTGGGCCCTCCTGGGCTATGACTCTGGCGGTGGTCTCCTGACCAGTTACGATACTTGAGCCCTCCTGGGCTGTGGCGGTGGCGGTGGTCTCCTGACCAGTAACGATACTTGGGCCCTCCTGGGCTATGACTCTGGCGGTGGTCTCCTGACCAGTTACGATACTTGAGCTCTCCTGGGCTGTGACTCCGGCGGTGGCGGTGGTCTCCTGACCAGTAACGATACTTGGGCCCTCCTGGGCTATGACTCTGGCGGTGGTCTCCTGACCAGTAACGATACTTGGGCCCTCCTGGGCTATGACTCTGGCGGTGGTCTCCTGACCAGTTACGATACTTGAGCCCTCCTGGGCTGTGACTCCGGCGGTGGCGGTGGTCTCCTGACCAGTAACGATACTTGGGCCCTCCTGGGCTATGACTCTGGCGGTGGTCTCCTGACCAGTAACGATACTTGGGCCCTCCTGGGCTATGACTCTGGCGGTGGTCTCTGGACCAGTGGCGACGGTGCTGGCGGTTGTGTCTGGACCCGCCGGAAATGATGGCGCACTTCTCCGCCGTGACACTCACAACAGGTTGGGGAGACTTCCTCAGGACCTTCCCCACCTTCTTTTGAGTTACAGATGACTCACCAATCGCCTTGGATCCCATTTCACTGTTTGTCCCACCAGGAGTCTTGACACAGTCCCGTCGTCCACTCTCCAATTTCGGAGCCTTTACAGGGGGTGGGCTGACAGTGCCTTGTCTCCGGGTCCTACTGCATGCCCTGGTGGACGGGGCACTCCAAAAACCTGGTACACGCACCACTGGTACTGGAGGCTTTTTGGCTGAGGCACTACGACGGGACTGATGAATTGGAGGGGGGGTGGGGGCAAAAAGGTCAATTTGACATAGGGACAGTTTCTGACGTACACTGGGATGGGTTACTGGAGGGGCTCTGGGAGTGGAGGAAGAGGAGGTGGTTGTAGGAGGTGTCACTTTAGCTGTTTTGGGTACAGGTGCAGGTACTGGAGGCTGTCGTGAGGTGGATGGATGTTGGGTGAGTGATTGCCGGCGTTTGTGTAATTTGGGAGGGGGCGTCACAGACACACTGGGAGAGGACACAGGGGACGTGTATATGGCAGTGGAGGTGGTGAGTGCAGGTGAGCGGCTTGTGGTGCTGGGTGTCCTGCTGCGAGTCCTAGTGCCTGTAGATGTGGTGCATGCAAGTGTGTGTGTAGACAACACTGGGAGGGAGGAGGAGGGGGACACAGTGGAGACAGTGGATGTTGCTGTGTCTGTATGGGTCTGATGCTTGTGTGAGTGCCTGTGGTGTGTGTGGTGCCTATGTTTGCTTGAGCTACTTGTGTGTGTTTACTTGTGTGCATGCTGGTCTGTAGGTGTGCTTGGGATGGGCTGGGGTACAGGGGATTGGGTCTGGGTGGAGGAAGTTGGAGGGGGGAGGCTGGACACAGGGACAATGGCTGCCATCAGTGCTGAGGCCAGAGATTGCAGGGTTCGCTGAAGGACAGCATGACCAGAATGAATGCCTTCCAGGAATGCATTACCGTGTTTCAACTCTCGTTCTACACCCTGGATGGCATTCACAATGGTAGACTGCCCAACAGTGAGTGACCTGAGGAGGTCAATGGCCTCCTCACTGAGGGCAGCAGGGGTGACTGGGGCAGGGCCTGAGGTGCCTGGGGCGAAGGTGATGCCCACCCTCCTCGGTGAGCGGGCACAGGGCGAACGCTGAGGGGCTGCTGGGAGGGCGGTGCTGGTAGGGGAGGTGGCGGCTGTACCTGTAGAAGTGGGGCGCACAGATGGTGCCGCCACCACAGGGGAGCTCCCATCGGCGGACGAGTCCGTGTCGCTGTTTGGTGATCCTGTGGCCGACGTGAAGCTCCCCTCGCCCTCCGTCCCACTGGTGAATTCAGAGTCTGTGGTGTGGCCCTCCATGGCCATGTGGGATGCAGCTCCCTCGTGCTCTGGTGCCACTGTACCTCCGCCTGTTGATGCTGATGTACAGAAGGACAGGGAGAGCAGAAAAAGGGTGGAGACAGAAGAAAGAGAGTTTTAGTGCATGGCATACCGCTACCGTTGGCGGACAAGACAAACGCAGCAGCCCTCTGCATTACTCCGTTCTCCTGCCCTCTGCACATGCAATTTCTGGGATATGGCCTACATGGCAATGGTAGAAATCTGCCCACATGGATGGTAAAGGGGCAACTATACATCAATTTGCCTTTTTTTTTAGCTGGGGTAGAGTGCCACATGGCCTACATAAAGGCGGGGCCTTGCCTACTTAACTCGCCCTGGTCTAGGGACACCCACAGCCCACCACCCCCACCCAGACTGCTCCACTGCACGCAAAGTCCATAGGATGAGGTTGTACTCACCCCCTTGTGTCTGCTGTGATGTCCTTAAGTGCCCATCCAACTCCGGGTAGGCCACCGCCAGGATCCGGAACATCAGGGTGGTCATGGTGCGACGGGCACCCCTCCCACGTTGGGAGGCCATCCCCAGCTGAGCCTCCGCCGTCTTCTTGGTGCAGCGGCGAATGTCCTCCCGTCTCTTCCTGCAGTGGGTGCCCCGTCTCTAGTGGGCCCCCAGGATCCTGACTTCCTTGGCGATGGCACGCCAAATGTCCCTCTTCTGGTGGGCGCTGACCTACATGACATGCACAAGGAAAGAGGAACAGTCATTACCTACAGCACCGTTGTTGTAATTGGCCCCCTCCCAACTCTATCCCTGTGGCCCATTCATCCCCATGCATGACTGTTCTATGTTCTCTGCTCCCTTCCCTCATCCACCCAGCCCTGTCCACCCAGGCCTAGCCCATACAACATGCTCCCTGTGTACTAACCTGTTGGCCTGGAGGACCGTAGAGTAGCGTATACTGGGGGAGGACCCCATCCACAAGTTTCGACAACTCCTGTGCAGTGAAGGCAGGGGCCCTTTCCCCAGACGCAGCAGCCATCGTCGCTTCCAGACCGAGGTCACAGCAGCACTAGCAGTGTAGGTCCTCTCCTGTCGAAGGTCAGGTATCTAGTGATTGAAGAGATAGAAAATGGTGGTGACGTCTGCGGCGGTGACGTCCGCGGCGGTGCGCATCATCACCGCCAGTGCACCTGTTCATTGGCTCCTGGGACCCATAGGGTCCAATGCTAACCAATGCAGCATTGCGCCACGCTCTACGACCGCCTACTGCGACGGTGTCCAACGCCAGCGCAGTTACCCCACAATTCCATTGTCCCAGTTTAGACGTCAGGCAGCCGCCATTTCAGGGGCCCACATGGCTTCAATTACTACTGCGTCACACATACCGAGGCCTACACTCAAAACCTTTCCCGGATGGGTTAATTGTCTGGTGTAGTCTTGTGTGTGACTGTGGGTACATACCTGGAGGAATGCTGACAGTTTTTTCGCTGTTGCCCTTCTTAGGCACCGTCAGTTGGGACATATTGGAAGATGGCGGAATCCGCCGGTGTACCGACCGCTGGTGGACCTGTTGACAATGGAAGAGCGACATGTCATTGTGACCTACCGGTTTGACCGTGCCACAATCCGGGAACTATGTACCCAGTTGGAGCCAGACCTGATGTCACCAATCCGACATCCGACTGGAATCCCCCCTGACGTGCAGGTGCTGTCAGTGCTTCATTTCTTTGCAAGTGGGTCTTTTCAGACAACAGTGGCCATGGCATCAGGGATGTCCCAGCCTATGTTTTCCAATGTGTTGTCCAGAGTGTTGTCTGCCCTGCTGAAACACGTAAGGAGATACATCATTTTCCCTGAGGTGGCGGATTTGCCTACAGTGAAAGGTGACTTCTATGCCCTTGGACATATCCCCAACGTCATAGGTGCCATTGATGGGACCCATGTAGCTCTGGTCCCCCCCGCAGGAATGAACAGGTGTACAGGAACAGGAAGAGTTATCATTCCATGAATGTCCAGATGGTCTGTTTGGCAGACCAGTACATCTCGCAGGTAAATGCTATGTTCCCTGGCTCAGTGCATGACGCCTACATCCTGCGGAATAGCAGCATCCCTGATATGATGGGTGAACTCCAGAGGCACCATATATGGCTATTGGGGGACTCTGGTTACCCCAACCTGTCCTGGCTACTGACCCCAGTGAGGAATCCCAGGACCAGGGCAGAGGAATGCTACAATGAGGCCCATGGGCGGACTAGGAGGGTGATCAAGCGTACCTTCGGCCTCCTGAAGGCCAGGTTCAGGTGCCTCCATATGACAGGTGGGTCCCTATTCTACTCACCGAAGAAGGTGTGCGACATCATCATCGCCTGCTCCATGCTCCATAACTTGGCATTGCGACGCCAGGTACCTTTTCTGCAGGAGGATGATCCAGATGACGGTGTTGTTGCAGCAGGTGAGCCTGTGGAGCCTGTGGACAGTGATGAGGAGGAAGCTGATGAAGATGGAAACGACAACAGGGAGTCAGTCATACGGCAATATTTTCAATGAGACACAGGTGAGTACAATTTCATGTTTCACATTATATTACATTTCACACGTCTACCTCTATCCTCTACCTACATTCCACTCCCTATTTGGTAACTGAGTTGTCCCCTTCCATTTCAGTTTCAGTAATGTGGTAACCTATGTGTCAACAGCTTGCACCCTTGAAAGGCTTGTGATGTGTGACATTGGTATGTTGACCTTCCAATGGGTAACCTTTTTTAACAATGTAATTGACAATACAAAGTTCACAATCATTGACTGACTCCAATATTATTGAGGTTTCAAGGGTGTTTATTGAAGTGCATAAAAATATAGGGGGGTTGTGAAATGGGGAGAGGTCATGGTGGAAGAATGTCCATGGCAGAGTCCTGTCTATTAGTCTCACAGGTACATTGCACATCTGGCCATTGGAAGTGGAGCTGGGGAAGTTCCAATCTGGACAGGGTAACAAAGTGGGACAGTGGGGGGACAATCAGAGTGGTCTTATTTCCTGGCGGGGGTCTTGCCATCTTGCTCTGTCCTGTTCCTGGATCTCAGGGCCCGCTTTCGTGGTGGTTGTCCGTCTGCAGGGGGTAGGGTGCTGGTGTGGTGGTCCTGTGGCTGGGCGTCCTGTCCACTAGCGCCGGCGGAGGTGGTGGGCATTTCATCGTCCTGGCTAGTGTCAGGGGCCCCTTGGAGTGCCACGGTGTCCCTCAAGGTCTTTTGAATGTCCGTCAGCACCCCTACGATGGTGCCCAGGGCGGAGCCGATGGTCCTGAGCTCCTCCCTGAACCCCAAATACTGCTCCTCCTGCAGACTCAGGGTCTCCTGCAACTTGTCCAGGACCGTTGCCATCGTCTCCTGGGAGTGGTGGTATGCTCCCATGATGGAGGATAGGGCCTCGTGGAGAGTGGGTTCCCTTGGCCTGTCCTCCCTCTGTCGCACAGCAGCCCTCCCAGTTCCCCGGTTTTCCTGTGCCTCCGTCCCCTGGACCGTGTGCCCACTACCACTGCCCCCAGGTCCCTGTTGTTGTTGGGGTGGTGGGTTACCCTGGGTGCCCTGTAGTGGTGGACACACCGCTGATTGACCTGTCCTGGGTAGGGAGGTATGGGCCCGCTGGGTGGGTGCTGTGCTGGGGTTACCAGAGCGTGGAAGCTCGGTGTTGGGCTGTGGCTGGGCAAGGGGAACCGACTGTCCTGAGGCCCACGATGGTCCGGGCTGGTCATCAAGATCCAGTAGGGCAGAGCTGCTGTCGTCACTGTGGGCCTCTTCTGGGGGTGGAGTGGTGTTGTCTGGACCCTCTGGTGTGGTGACGTTCCTTCGGGTTCCTGCGGGGTATAAGTACATAATTATTGCATGTGTGTGTTTCATGGTGTGCAATGGTTGGGTGTGTGAACCCCAGTGCAGGCATTCCTGTGTGGGGGCTTGTGTGGTGATGGTTGGCGGGTGTTGTGGGTCTGTGCAGTGGGCATGCTTTAGTGATGGGTGTCCATGCTTAGTTGTGTCATGCAGGTCTTGGGGTTGGGATGGGTGGTTGGTGTTATGGGTAGATTAGTGAGGAGTTAGGGTGATAGTGGAGGGTGTGAGGGTGGGGGTGTGTGATAGCATGCAGGTAGGGTGGGGGATATGATAGTGAAGATTTGACTTACCAGTGTCCGTTCCTCCAACGACTCCTGCGAGGCCCTCAGGATGCAAGATGGACAAGACTTGCTCCTCCCATGTTGTTAGTTGTGGGGCAGGAGGTGGGGGTCCGCTGCCAGTCCGCTGTACCGCAATGTGGTGCCTGGATACCGTGGAACGCACCTTCCCCCCGTAGGTCTTTTCACCTCTTCCTGATGTCCTCCCTATTTCTTGGGTGCTGTCCCACAGCGTTGACCCTGTCGACTATTCTTTGCCATAGCTCCATCTTCCTGGCTATGGATGTGTACTGTACCTGTGAGCCAAATAGCTGTGGCTCTACCCTGATGATTTCCTCCACCATGACCCTGAGCTCCTCCTCGGAGAAGCGGGGTGTCTTTGGCGTGACATGGGGTGTTGTGTGTGATGTGTGGGGTGGTGTATGGGTTGATGAGTGTGGTGAGTGTAGTGGTATGTGGTGTTTTGTGCGTGGATGTTGTGTGGGTGATGGTGTAGTGTGCCTCTGTGTGATGGTGTTATCTATTCTGTGCTGTCTCTCTGTGGCCTTTGTCTCTAATTTGTAGTCGTAGGGGTTTGTGGGTGATGTGGGTGTGTGTTTTATATTGTGTTGGGTGTGTGGGAGTGGTGTGTGTATGTGTATCAGGTGTGTGTATTTGGAATTGTCCAATGTGGCGGTGTTTTGGAGCTGTGTGTGTATTTTGAGCGCGGCGGTGTGTACCACCAATGGAATACCGCGGTTGAAAGACCGCTGCGTGGATTCGTGGGTCGTAATAGCATGGGCGTGTTTCTGTTGGCGTGGAGGTGGAGGATTTGTTTCCGCATACTTATCGCTGACCTTTGGTGTGGCAGACTTGTGTGGGTGTCTGAATTTCGGCAGATTCCGTGATGTGTGTCATAATAGCTGTGGTGGTCTCCCGCCGCCGTGGTGTATTGGCGGTCTTCTGCACGGCGGTAAGCGGCTTTTACCGCCAATGTTGTAATGACCCCCTATATGTCTTAAGTACATTTTTAACAATAAAACACTAATCATAGCTTTATGTTACAGTTAAAATTGCCTAACCTGCGGTACTCTATAAATTTAGGGCCTCTTTATCTCTAATGTATGCAGCTGCTAGTAAAACCGGCTTTTTTCAAATACTATATAGGCGGTAGTATCAGACCTCAGGATTCTTACCGCTTCCTTGTACTTCCTTGTTCCTAGATTGATGCAAATCGGACGGATCCATTTTCTTCTGGGCTTCTCATAAGCTTTTCAAAACAATAGCAAATGCTCAGTAGTTTCAATGCTCTTTATATTACATAAGCTGCAGATTGAATCATCTCTATTTTTCCTAAACTGGTCCCATTTTACACTAAGGGCCTGATTACAACTTTGGAGGAGGTGTTAATCCGTCCCAAAAGTGACGGTAAAGTGACAGATATACCACCAGCCGTATTACGAGTCCATTATATCCTATGGAACTCGTAATACGGCTGGTGGTATATCCGTCACTTTTGGGACGGATTAACACCTCCTCCAAAGTTGTAATCAGGCCCTAAATGCCTTAGTTTGCAAGGAATTTCATGTACAATATTTTTGCATGCCTTGGATGAATTCTTCAAAGCTAGAATTTGGTTTGATTTTTGCAAACTGGGTGGTTAGTCTTCCCAAACCCAAATTTCAATGGAGGTTACAAAGAAGATACTCCCAGTACACTTGTTTCAGGAGAACCTTTGAATGCACAGTAAAGGATATGAGGTTCCTCCCAGAGGGATTAAAGCCCAAGTTTAAGAAACCAAGACCTCACATGGCGAAGCCAGGGGAAGGATACAGATCTATCTAGGTCGACTAACTCAATTAGTGCTTCTCTGTAAGAAACCAGATCTGGTGTTGTCCAGAGCCTGCACCAATAGAGCAAAGGTCTTAAAATTGCCAAGTGGTCGATTTGCTTTATGTTTAGATCTGAAAACATTGGGATCAGGGGTGTTGAGGCAGGTAACCCTAATATGCTTCTCATAAAGTTGTTTTCTTGCAAAGTTAGTTGTTTCAAATTTGCTGATCCCCATACCTCTGCCCCATATAAAGCAGCGGCTTGTGCTTTGCATCTATAGACCTCGAGCCCGGGGGATACTACTTTTACCCTCAACTTTCGGTATTTGCTACCAATTGCTGTAGAATTATGCACAGCGGATGCCTTAGCTTTGTCCACATGTTGAGCCCATGATATCTTAGAATCCAACATTATCCCTAGGTAGTTAAAATGTTTTACACTCTTCCAATGTTTGCCCATGAATCAAAATATTCCTCTTAAGCAGTGGGGTCTAACAATTAGATATTACATTTTATTTACATTAATTTCTAGCCCATTTGCCATGCAGTACCCATTACATTTCTTTGATAGGGACTGTAGCCTCATAGGCGTTTGAGACATTAAAATAGTATCATCTGCAAAAAGAAGTACAGGGACAGTATCCCTGCTTCATCTCGGGGAGTCATGTACACATTGTTTAAGATGATTGACTACATCATTAATGTAGAGAGAGAATAAAGTAGGTGTGAGTATGCACCCCTGTCTCACTCCCCTATTGATGGGGATGGGATCGGTTAATTCCCCATTCGGACCCCATCTAACCTTTGTTTTCATGTAGCCTAATTATCTGGGCTAGAAGATGTTCTGGGATACCTTGTTTCCTCTGCGAGGCCCATAGGTTACCACTCGGAACCAGATCAAAAGCAGCACGTAGGTCCACAAATGCAATATAGAGGTGGCTTTTTTGCAGTTTGGAGTATTTCCACATAATTCATAAAAGCCTGAAGACCTGGTCAATTGAACTGGCTCTCAGACTAAAGCCTTCTTGGCAGGATGATAGAATGTTGCCCTCCTCCATCCTATCAGCAAATCTATTTAGCAACTGTTTGGCATAGGTTTTTTGTGATGCATCAATCAAACTGATCAGCCTATAGTTTCCAGGCTCTTGCCTACATCCTTTTTTATGGATTGGAATAATTTCCGCCCCTTTCCACACCTGAGGGATAGGGCCTCCTCTTGATATTGCATTGCTAACTAGGTTTATATATTGGGCCCAAATGTCAATACTATATTTGAATAGATCCACTGGGATCTTATCCAGACCTGGGGCCTTGCCTAATTTAATGGTTTGTATAGTGGCCACTGTTTCATCTAGGTTAAAGAAAATATTCTCTGCTGAACCTAATGTTAATTGCTACCCGGTAAGAGGGGGATGGTGAGAGTAGTCCATAGGATCCGAGTAAAGATTAGCGAAATGGCTGACCCATGTACCGAGATCTATGTAATGCTTGATGTTAGATATCCCCTCTTTACTCCCATGTGCAACTATCTTCCAAAAGGTTGCTGTGTCTTTTTGTCTAGCTGCAGCAAGAAGGTCAGCCCAATTTTGATCCTCTCAGTTTTTCTCTGCCTTGGCCAAGATTTTCCTGTAGCTAGCCCTTGCTTGTTGTATTCCTATCATATTTTTCGACTTAAGGGCTTGGAATAGTAGTGTTTTCCCTTCTTTGCATTCAGTTGTATACCAGAGATTGGGTTGTCTAGGGCGGGTTCCTCCCTGATCTAACCTTTGTTGTATAGCTTTAGTGAAATAAGGCCTTAAGGATATAGTCAAAGATTGGTGTATGGCAAGTATTGGTATTTTATTAGATCTTCTATGGACATATGGGTTCAGCAAGTCGGCAAATTGGGTATATATATTCGCCATAACCCCCAAGTTACTCAATACTGAGGGCCATTTTACTGACCTACGATTGTTACTGACAGAAGGTATAAGTTCTATCCTATTCCTCCCTGGACAACTCACATCTAAGTTCCATCCCCTCAGTTCTATAATTAATGGGAAGTGATCAATGTATTTTCCATTGTCGACTTTCAATGTTTTTACCCTATCCCATGAAGTTGTACTGTGCATAAATATAATCAAGTCTTGAGCGTACCCTACTGCTTTGGAATGTATCCAAGTTGGAATCCAAGTTGGAATCCTCCTATACTATTCTGCCATTGCATGCCCTTAACCTGTTTTTTACAGTAAAGTTCATAATTTGCAGAGCCGCGGCTGTGCAAGGAACTGTTTCTTTATTGGACGAGAGGGGGCCGCGTCTTGGCATATCTTCGGCTTCTATCAGTTGGTATAGTCTGGCTATGGGTTCATAATTGCAATTAAAATCACCAACTATAAATAATACTTCACCTGCAGATATATTTTCCAACACAGTGTCTAAAATTTCTATTGCACTTGATTCCTGATTTGCTCTCCTGGTATAGTATAAGATTTCATTTTTAGCACAAATTGACAGCCCCAAAATATCAGGTGAGGCTATATAATACAAATTTGTCTCAACATTTAGGAACTTTTTCACCCATAGAACCAATCCCTCAGATGCTCTCCCACTTGATACCGGGGTGGCACTCACAAAATAAGTTTTGTAACCCAACTTATGCAGTGGTTCCATTAACCAAGTCTTCTGAAAAAGGCAGAGGTGAAATTGGTTAACATGCTCATGCCAATCTGGGTTCAGTCAACTTACCTTAGGCCCACCACATTCCATGATAGAGCAGAAACAGTATCCCTAACTATTGGACACACAGATCTTATTGCCAGTCCCTGGAGCCATTGTAACCAGGTATTGGCCCCTCATCCCTCCCAAGCCTCATATTCTATTGACTATTATCGTGTAGAGTTTCATCCATTGTTACAGATGAAGTTTGGTCCTGGCCTAATGGACTAAGATGGATCAGTCATCTATGGTCTCAATTTCAGTATCTCTTTTAGTCTTTACTATCTGATCCGATCCTCTTCGACTATCCCACAAGACTGGGGAATCTGGGGAAAAGGGGTTATAAAATCTAAACCTCATGTCAGATTTTAAGGAGGTTCCAGATCTCAACTCCATGGCAATGAGACCATTTATTAATATCTTGTCCTTCACTGTTATTGCAGTGGTGTCATATCTCCTATTACTTCCTGACAACCTTTCTGCTTTTACAGTATCTGAATGTATGAATGATAGCAGTGCCGATTATGTCTAATCCAGTGAGCGAGCTTATTTTTTATAGAGTCCCCATCTTTCCTGCCTGGGTGATTCAGTTCTGGCACATTAATTAAATAAGCTATATATTCCTTGGAATTCCTCAAATTATTCTCAAAGTGTCGCATATTTATAGAGCTATTTACCCTCCTATTAAGAGATTGATCATATGTTTTTGCCAGACGCCTTACTTCTGTCTGAGGCGGCCAAGCCTCAGAACAGCCCTCCCAAGAGATTTTATGAGCTTTCTTGTGGGATTTGCCTGCCTGGAAACCAATACACGTCCATGACATGTTGTCACAATCATTATCCTATCCTCTGCGTCTGTGTGTTGTATAGATGGCATTACACTGCTCTGGGTCTTTAGTACGCAGTGCTAGGGGCTGTGGGGGAGTTTGGGATATTCCTAGTGGATGCAAGGATCTAGGAGAGTTTTCTTTTATATCTGCCTCTCCATAGATTGCCATTCCCTTTTTATCCTTTGCGTGCTTGACCAGGATTTCTACCGGCACCTTAATTCCTTCACCTCTCGTGGTAAATTGCCAATAATCTTGTATAAATCTGCTTTATCCCTCGTTTTATGTTTCAAGCAGGTGTCCTGATCTTGATGTAGTAGTACTGTTTCCTCTCTAGCCAATTGTGTTACAGGGCCATGATGAGGATGGATATCTGCGTAATTTTTATCAGACACGTTGTTTGAATAGTCTTTCGCCAAAACAGCGTATCTATTAGAACAGATTAGATCACTCTCTTGTACTACATCCTTCTCTTCGATACTTCAACTTTGTCTTGGGGACTGGAATAGGGCCTGTACAGGTTTATCTTTTTCTCTTCCCATTATAATAATATCAGGACTTTGATTAGTTGTTTGTCTAACATCCCCCCCCTCGGCGGCTGTTGCCTTTTGTGGCCCTATCTTTTTTGTATAAAAAGACATAGGCCTTCATTACAACCCTGGCAGTCGGTGTTAAAGCGGCGGTAATACCGCCAACAGTCCTGCGGTAACAAAAATGGAATCATGACCACGGTGGAAACCGCCAACACACACAGCCACTTTAACACTCCGACTGCCACGGCGTTAGCAACAAACACTGCGGCGGTAACCGCCAACAGCCAGACAGAAGACAATGTACCACCCACCCCATTACAACCCGCCCATCCGCCAGCTTTCCTGGGGCGGAACCAACGCCATCAAAAGCACGGCAGAAACAGCACTTTGAAGGTAAACCACTCACCTCTCGACACTCAATGAAGAACCAGGACGCCATGGAGCCTGAACTCCAGGTGTTACCTTTGCTGGTGTATCTTCTCATCTACCAGGAGTACCAACGGCGGCGGCGACGACCACGGTGAGTACTGCACCTAGTACACAGGGGAGGGGGGAGGAAAAAGAGAGTGTCACACACAGGCAACACGCAACAACCCCACCCCCACCCTCACCCCAAACACCACAAACACATGCAACAACATTATATATACACCCCGTAACCCTCAGGAATAATGCAAGGACAAAAGGAATGGAGTCAAATTAGTGTAATATTTGAAATTTAGGGAAAAACGTTCATAAATAAATAAATAAACAGTATGTACAATTTATACTCTATTTACAAAATGAGGCACAAAGTCCACACAAAAATAGTCTGTGGCCCACTGGGCTATAACACAAAGGCCAAGCCCACACTTGACTCCTGCCTCAAAACGGAGAGCACACTGCAGGGGCATCAGGTTGAAAACACACAGGCACCTCAGGGGGAAGGGGAACGGGGGGCACCTCAGCCGTAAGATGGTACTACACCACTGCTCCTGGAGGGGGCTCCATGCCCACAGTTTGGTCCTGGAGAGTGCAAAGCCACAGTCTCTTAAGCCTTTCAAATGGGTGGTTTGCCCACTGTTTGGTCGTGGGGAGTACAAAGCCACAGTCTCTCAAGTCTCTCAAGTGGGTGGTTTGCCCACTGTTTGGTCCTGGGGAGTGCAAAGCCACAGTCTCTCAAGTCTTTCAAGCGGGTGGTTTGCCCACTGTTTGGTCCTGGGGAGTGCAAAGTGACTGGCCCTCATTACAACCCTGGCGGTTGGTGATAAAGTGGCAGTAATACCGCCCACAGGCTGGCGGACAAAAAAATGGGATCACGACCACAGCGGAAACCGCCAACATAGACAGCCACTTTAACACTCCGACCACCAGGGCGTTAACAACAAACACCGTGGCGGTCACCGCCAAAAGACAGGTGGAAGACAATGTACCGCCCACAGTATTACAAGGCACCAATACCCCAGCTTTTTCGGGGCGGTACCAACGACATCAAAAGCACGGCGGAAACAGTACACTGAAAGGGAACCACTCACCTTTCGACACTCAACGAAGAAACAGGACGCCATGGAGCCCGAATGGCAGGTCCTCCCCATGCTGGTATATCTGCTAATACACCAGGAATTTCAAAGAAGGCGGCGGCAACGACGACGTGAGTACTGCACCTAGCACACAGGAGAGGGGGGAGTAAAAAGAGAGTGACACACACACGCAACACACAACACCCCACCCCCACCCTCACCCACAACACCATCCACACTAACAGATCCAACAACATTACAGATACACCCTGTAACCCCCTGGAAGAACGCAAGGACAAAAGGAATTGAGTCAAATCTGTGATATTTAGAAAATGCATATAAAGTTAAGATTGTAAACAACAGTTTATACAATACTTACAATATGTACAGAGGGCCGTACACTGTCCATTGCAAATGTCCGTGGACCAGTGGCCCAAAAAATTATGGGCGAAGCCCACACTTGACTCCTGCCTCAAAACAGAGAGCACTGCAGGGGCATCAGGTCGAAAAAACACAGGCACCTCAGGGGGAAGGGAAGAGGGGGCACCTCAGCTGGAAGATAGTACTACGCCACTGCTCCTGGAGGGAGCAACATGCCCACAGCAATGTCCTGGGGAGTGCAAAGCCACAGTCTCTCAAGTCTCTCAAGTGGGTGGTTTGCCCACTGCTTGGTCCTGGGGAGTGCAAAGCCACAGTCTCTCAAGTGGGTGGTTTGCCCACTGCTTGGTTCTGGGGAGTGCAAAGCCACAGTCTCTCAAGTCTCTCAAGTGGGTGGTTTGCCCACTGCTGGGTCCTGGGGAGTTCAAAGCCACAGCCTCTCAAGTGGGTTGACATGTTCCAGTGGTTCTAAAGGGGACATTTTGCCCAGTCTGCTTCATCCTGCCAAGGATAGGCGGAGTGGATACATCTCTCCACTGGTTCTGGAGGGGGCCTTGTGCCCAGTCTGCTTCATCCTGCCAAGGATAGGGGAGTGGATGCATCTCTCCACTGGTTCTGGAGGGGGCCTTGTGCCCAGTGATGCTGCACCTGGGGTGTGGCAGTTCACATTCCCTCACCTGGGAGTCTGTGACACGAGATGTGCAGGGAACCAGTAGCATGATACTCCATGGAAGCAGAGGAAGACTCCATCCTGCGGCGACGTAGGCTGCAAACTGCTGGTAGTGCCAGTGCTGAGGGTGGTGCCTCAAGTGGTGGGTGCTGGGTCCAGGATGTCTCCTACAGCCTCAGACGGCTGCCCACTGGGGATGCTGCTGATGTCTGATGGAGTGGCTCCGGCTGGGCATGTGGCGGTGCATATGACGGTGCAGGTGGCGGTGCCTGCGGCGGTGTCTGCGGCGGAGATGCTGCCAGTGCTGCCCGTGGTGCAGGTGCTGGTAGTAGTGGAGGGAGACAACAGGCCGTCTCCAGCAGCCTCGGATGGCTGCTCACTGGGGATGATGCTGGTGAGTGTCGTTGTGGCAGCAGCGGTGCAGGGGGCAGTGTAGATGGCGGTGCAGGTGGCGGTGAAGGTGGCAGTCGTTGCGACGGTGCTTACCGTGGTACAGGTTGCTGGTCTGTCAGGACAAATGGTGTTCACCAGTACCTCACCTGGAGGCTCCGAGCCTTGAAGTGCCTTGCCTTTACTTTTTTTTCCGTTCCCCACCTTAGTAGACACTTCTGGGACCTTGGCACTGCCCTCTTTTTTTTGGATGAGACCTTGCTGGGTGGTTCGTGCGTCATGTCCATGGTGCATGCTGGCCCCTTCGTAATCTTGGCAAGTGGTGGAATCGGTTGGTCTTTTGCATTGGTAGGTGGCACACTGACAGCCCTGACGGGTGCCCCCTTCGATCCTCTCGGACTTGCAGGGACCACAGCAGACGCTGACTTGGTGGCTGAGCTGCTGGCCTGGGATCTAGACATCGTGGCCCCAGGGGAAGGACGGGGGGAAGGCGTAGGGAAGAGGTCAATGTTTGCCAGGAAAAGTTTTTTAGACACACTGGGATGGGAAGATGGAGGGGGTGTGGGAGTGGAGGAAGAGGTAGTGGTTGTAGGAGGTCTATGTCTGCTAAGTTTGGGTGAAGGTGCATGGGCTGGAGGCTGTTGTGAGGTGGATGGCTGTTGAGTGGTTGTGTGCCTGCGTTTATGTACTTTGGGTGGTGGGCTCACAGACACACTGGGAGAGGACACAGGGAACATGTGCATGGTTGTGGAGGTGGTGATTGCTCGTGAGGGGTGTGTTGTGATGGGCGTGCTGGTGATGAAGGCAGTGGGTGAAAATGTAGTGCATGCAGGTGTGAGTGGAGACGCTACTGGGAGGGAGGTGGATGAAGAGGAAGAGGGGGACACAGTGGAGGAAGTGGATGTTGGTATGTGTGCATGGACATGGTGCTTGTGTGAGTGCCTGTGTGATGATGTGTGGTGCTTATGTTTTCCTGAGCCACTTTTGTGTGTTGATGTGTGTGCATGCTGGTCTGAAGGTGTGCTTGGGATAGGGTGAGGTAGAGGGGATTGGGTCGGGGTATTGGAAGTTGGAGGGGGAGGCTGGACACAGGGACAATGTCTGCCATCAGTGCTGAGGCCAGAGCCTGAAATGCTCTCTGTTGGCCGCCACGTCTGAACGAATGCCCTACAGGTATGCATTTGTTTGTTGCAAATGCCTCTCAACACCCAGGATGGCATTCAGAATGGTTGACTGCCCAACAGTGAGGGATCTCAGGAGGTCAATAGCCTCCTCTCTGAGGGCAGCAGGGCTGACTGGGGCAGGGCCTGAGGTGCCTGGGGCAAAGGAGATGCCCACCCTCCTGGGTGTGCGGGCACGGGAAACACGCTGAGGGGCTTCTGGGAGGGCAGTGCTGGTAGGGGGTGGCGGCTGTACCTGTTGTTGGGGTGGGCACAGAGGTGTCTGCCATCGCCAGGGAGCTTCCATCGGAGGAGGAATCGCTCTCACTGGTATCCCCTCCTGTCCCCAACGTGGAGCTCCACTCACCCTCCGTCCCACTGGTGCCTTCACCCTCAGTGGATTCACCCTCATAGGCCATGTGGGATGCCGGTGCCTCTGCTCCTCCGCCAGATGATGCTAATGCACACAAGGACAGGGTGACAAAACAAGAAGGGGGGAGGAGAGACACTTGATCAATGCCAGCAACACCACTACCGTTGGCGTACACAACACACACTGAGCTGCCCTATGCGCTAGGCCATGCCCAACCAGTCACTAAGGTAGTCACCAGCCCATGGGGTACAATGCCTAACACCAGCATCTGCACACCTGACACCCACAGGACCCTGCCCAGTAGTAGTTGGCCACTTGTACCATTGGGGTAGGAGTGCTTCAGAGCCTGCAATCAAGTGACCTACCCTGCCATGATCCCCCTGGCCTAGGGGCACCCACAGCCCACATCCCCCACCGAGCTAGTTCCTAAAGCGTGAAAAGTCAGCTTTTTGAATCTGTACTCACCCCCTTGTGGCTGCTGTGATGCCCTCAAGCGCCTATCCAACTCCGGAGAGGCCACCGCCAGGATGCGGAACATCAGGGGGGTCATGGTGCGATGGGCACCCCTTCCACATTGGGAGGCCAGCCCTAGCTGGGCCTCCGCCGTCTTCTTGGTCCACCGGCCCAGGTCCTCCCATCTCTTGCGGCAGTGGGTGCTCTGCTTGGGATAGACCCCCAGGGTCCGCACCTCATTGGCGATGGCACGCCAAATACCCTTTTTCTAGTGGGCGCTGACCTAGAGGGAAAAGACAGCGGAAAATGTAATTACTCACCTGTCTGGACCATCGTACTCATTGCCCACCAGTTCCCACCAATACCCCGATGCACATACACTGACCACCTCTCATGCAGCATTCAGGCCAGGACACCTTAGCACCCACTAACATGTGGCTTACATCCACACCACTCCAAACAGGCATTGCCCACACATCATGCTCACAGTGTACTCACCTGTTTGTCTGGAGGAATGTTTATCCAACTCCTCCGCAGTGAAGGCAGGGGCCCTTTCCCCAGACACTCTAGCCATTGTCGCTTCCAGACTCAGGTCACAGCAGCAATGTAGGTCCCCTCCTGTTGATGGTCAGGTAGCAAGTGAGTGAATAGCTAGAAAATGGCGGTGATGTCCGCGGCAGTGCGTACCGTCACCACCGGCGTACATCGCCATTGGCTCCTGGAACCCATAAGGCACAATGATAACCAATGCGGAGTTGTGTGGTGGTCATCTGCCGCCTACCGCGACGCAGCACAACGCCAGCGCAGTTACCTCATTTCCCCTTGTCCCTCCTCACAGGTCAGACAGCTGCCATTTCAGGGAGGCACATGGCATGGCACCTAACTGCGTCACAGCACATATTGGCACATATACTGACTCACAAATTCACACACTGCTTCTGTGAAATTAATTCAAAAACAGTTGTGCCATCTATGTGGAAAATTACCTTCAGCTCACCGTTCTCCTCCATAAGCTACAACTGCTGAGGCAGATGATGAGATGGCGGCATCCTCCGGTGTACATACCCCTGGTGGACCTGGCGACAATGGAGGACAGACACATTATCATCACATACAGACTTGATTGTGCCACAATCCAAGAAATGTGTACCCAATTGGAGCCAGACCTGATGTTAGTTATCTGCCAGCCCACAGGAATCCCCCTCTAGTGCAGGTCCTGTCAGTGCTCCATTTCCTGGCAAGTGGTTCCTTTCAAACAACCGTGGCCATGGCATCAGGGATGTCTCAGCCGTTGTTCTCCAACCTGTTGACCAGAGTGTTGTCTGCCCTGCTGAAACACATGCGCAGCTACATCGTCTTCCCCCAGGTGGAGGATTTGGCCACACTGAAAGCTGACTTCTATGCCCTGGGACATATCCCCAACATCATTGGTGCCATTGATGATACACATGTGGCATTTGTGCCTCCCGCAGAAATGAACAGGTCTACAGGAATAGAAAAAGCTATCATTCAATAAATGTGCAAATGGTGTGTTTGGCAGACCAGTACTTCTCCCATGTGAATGCCAAATATCCTGGCTCAGTGCATGACACCTATGTCTTGAGGAATAGCAGCGTCCCTTATGTGATGGGGCAACTCCAGAGGCACCAGGTGTGGCTATTAGGTGAGGCCAAGGTCCCCACACAGTAGAAGTTGGGGTCTGAGTATGGGGTTGTCCCTAAGGGTTAGTGTGTGTCTAACAGTTGTCGTTCGATATTTACAGGTGACTCTGGTTACCCCAACCTCTCATGGCTACTGACCCCAGTGAGGAATCCCAGGACAAGGGCAAAGGAACGTTACAATCAGGCACATGGGCGAACATGAGGATTATTGAGAGGACCTTCGGCCTCCTGAAGGCCAGGTTCCGGTGCCTCCATCTGACAGGTGGATCCCTGTACTACTCACCCAAGAAGGTGTGCCAGATCATTGTGGCATGCTGTATGTTGCACAACCTGGCCTTGAGACGCTAGGTGCCTTTTCTGCTGGAGGATGAGCCTGGTGATGGTCTTGTGGCAGCGGTGGAGCCTGTGGACCGGGTGGAAGAGGAGGCAGATGAAGAAGATGTGGACAATAGAATAAACATTATACAGCAGTACGTCCAGTGACACACAGGTAAAAGACTATAACTCAACTTCACATTTCAGTATACTTTTGGACATTGTACATGGCAGCCTCTTACCCTCTGTCTATGGCCACTGACTGTTCCCTTTGGATTCCCTTTTTCAGATATGTGTACCCCATTCTGGCTCCTGCTATATGTACTGCTGCCCACCAACTGTCATACTGTGGTATAATTCAATGAACATAGACGTTGCAATGCTTTGAGAATGTTGTAAGACTACATCTTTCCAATCATTGCACTGACTCCAGTCTGGTTTATATTTCAATGGTGTTTATTTTTTGTGCTAAATAGTATGGGGGTAAGTGCAAGGGGCTGGGGTGATGGTGGCGGAAGGTCCAGGGTAGAGTCCAGTCTCTTAGTATCACAGGTGCATTGTCCAATCGGGCATAAGATGGGGAGTAATGGCAGTTCAAGGTGGACAGGGTGACAGAGTGGGACAGTAGGGTGACAATCAGGAGAGTCCTATTTCCTGGCAGGAGTATTGGCAATGTTCTCTGTCTTCTGCCTGAATCACAGGGACCGTTTGTAGGGTGGTACTCCTTCTGCAGGGGGTGGGGTGCTGGTGGCCTGTTGGTCCTCCTGTGGCGGGGCCTCCTGTCCACTAGCGCCGGCGGAGGTGGAAGGCTGTTCCTCTATTTGGCTGGTGTCAGGGGCCCTTTGTTGCGCCACTCCCTCCCTGATGGTCTTGCCCATGTCAGCCAGCACCCCTGCTATGGTGACCAGGATGATGTAGATTTTTGTGAGGTCCTCCCTGATCCCCAGGTACTGTCCCTCCTGCAGCCGCTGGGTCTCCTGTAACTTGGCCAGTACCGTGCCCATGGTCTCCTGGGAATGGTGGTATGGTCCAATGATGTTTGAGAGTGCCTCGTGGAGGGTCGGGTCCCTGGGCCTGTCCTCCTCCTGTCGCACAGCAGTCCTCCCAGCTTCCCTGCTGTCCTGTGCCTCTGTCCCCTGAACTGTGTGCCCACTGCCACTGACCCCAGGTCCCTGATTGTCCTGCGTTTGTTGGTTTGCCTGGGGTCCCTGCAGTGGTGGACACACTGCTGATTGACGTGTCCTGGGGACAATGGCATGGGCCCGCTGGGTGGGTGCTGTGCTGCTGTTTCCTGAGGGGAGAGGCTCTGTGGTGGGTCAGGACTGTGGCAGGGAAACCGACTGTCCAGAGGTCCCTGATGGGCCAGGTTGGTCATCGTGATCCAGGTGTGCAGAGCTGCTGTCATCACTGTGGGCCTCTTCTGGGGGGGGGGCTGGATGTTGGTGGCACCTCCTCTCCGGTGACGTTGGGTAGGGGTCCTGTTGGGATGCAAATGCATTGTTATTGTATTTGTGTGTGCCATCTGGTGCAATGGGTGTGTTTCCCTGTATAATTGTGCTTTCCCTGACGCCTTGGCCTTGTGTGAGTGCTAATTATGTGGGCTGGGTGAGTCTCTCTACTGGGCATGCTGTGGTGAGGTGTGTCCATGCAGGTCTGTGATGGGTGTCTATGCATTGTTGTTGCATGCAGGGCTTGGTATTGGGATGGGTGGGTTGTGATGGTGGGGTATATGTGAGGTGATGGAGTGATGGGAGTGAGGGTACGGGTGGGGGTATGTGATGGCATGCAAGTAGGGTGGGGGATATAATGGTAAAGATTTGACTTACCAGAGTCCAGTCTTCCTGCTACTCCTGCGAGGCCTTCAGGATGCATGATCACCAAGACTTGCTCCTCCCATGTTGTTAGTTGTGGGGGAGGAGGTGGGGGTCCTCCGCCAGTCCTCTGTACAGCAATCTGGTGTCTTGAAACCACGGAACGCACCTTCCCCCGTAGGTCGTTCCACCTCTTCTTGATGTCATCCCTGGTTCTTGGGTGCTGTCCCACAGTGCTGACCCTGCTCACGATTCTCCGCCATAGCTCCATCTTCCTTGCAATGGATGTCTGCTGCACCTGTGATCCGAATAGCTGTGGCTCTATCAGGATGATTTCCACCACCATGACCCTTGGCTCCTCCTCTGAAAACCTGGGGTGTCTTTGGGGTGCCATAGATGTGGTGTGAGTGATATGTGTGTGAATGTGTGAGGTGATGTGTAGGGTGATGTGTTGGGGTGTATACGGTGATGTGCGTGGATGGTGTATGGGTGATGGTATTCTGTGCCTCTAGTTGAGTGTGTGCTCTTTGCTTGTCTCTCTGTGCTTGGTCTCTTTTTTTAATTTTAAGGAGTTGTGGGTAGTGTGGGTGTGTGTTTTATAGTGGTATGAGTGTGAGGGTGTGGTGTGTGTATGTGTGTCAGGTGTATGTATTTTGAATTGTCCAATGTGGTGTGGATTTGTAAGTGTGTGTGTATTTTGAGCGCAGCGGTGTGTACCGCCAATGGTTTACCGCGGTTGAAAGACCGGCACATTGATTCATGGGTCGTGATAATGTGGGCGTATTCCTGTTGCCGTGACGGTGTGGGTTTTGCTATCACCAGTTTATCACTGACCTTTGGTGTGGGAGACTTGTGTGGGTGTCTGTATTGTGGCGGAATTCTCTGTGTGGGTCATAATACCTGTGGCGGATTACCGCCGCGGTCACTGTATCTTGGCGGCCGTCGGCATGGCGGTAAGCAGCATTTACCACCAGGGTTGTAATGAGGGCCACAGTCTCTCAAGTCTCTCAAGTGGGTGGTTTGCCCACTGCTTGGTCCTGGGCAGTGCAAAGCCACAGTCTCTCAAGTCTTTCAAGTGGGTGGTTTGACACTGTTTGGTCCTGGGGAGTGCAAAGCCACAGTCTCTCAAGTCTTTCAAGTGGGTGGTTTGCCCACTGTTTGGTCCTGGGGAGTGCAAAGCCACAGTCTCTCAAGTATTTCAAGTGGGTGGTTTGCCCACTGTTTGGTCCTGGGGAGTGCAAAGCCACAGTCTCTCAAGTCTCTCAAGTAGGTGGTTTCCCCACTATTCTTCATCCTGCCCAGGATAGGGTGAGTGGATGCCTTTCTCCACTGGTTCTGGAGGGGGCTTGGTGCCCACTGTGCTTCATCCTGCCAAGGATAGGGTGAGTGGATGCCTTTCTCCACTTGTTCTGGAGGGGGCTTGGTGCCCATTGTGCTTCATCCTGCCAAGAATAGGGTGAGTGGGTGCTTTTCTCCACTGGTTCTGGAGGGGGCTTGGTGCCTAGTGATGCTGCACATGGTGGGTGCCAGGTCACAGTGCCTCACCTGGGTATCATAGCCATGAGATTTGCAGGGGCTAGGATGCATGAGAGTCCATGGAGGGAGGGCTACAGTCCATCCGCCAGCGGCTACGGCTGCACAGTGTTGGTAGTGCCGGTGCTGGTGATGGTGCTGTCAGTGTTGGGGGGAGGCTCCAGCCCTTCTCCTGCAGCCTCGGACGGCTGCCCACTGGGGCTGCTGCTGCTGAGAGTAGTGGTGCAGATGGCGGTGCTTGCCGCAGTGCTTGCGGCGGGGCTTGCGACGGTACGGTGGCGGTGCTGGCCGCGGTGCAGGTGCCGGTGCTGCCAGTGGTGGGGGAGGCTCCAGCCCTTCTCCTGCAGCCTCGGACGGCTGCCCACTGGGGCTGCTGCTGCTGACAGTAGTGGTGCAGGTGGCGGAGCTTGCGGCGGTGCTTGCGGCGGTGCTTGCGGCGGGGCTTGCAGCGGGGCTTGCAGCGGTGCAGGTGGCCGTGCTGGCCGCGGTGCAGGTGCCTGTGCTGGTGGTTGTGCTGGTAGCCACCAGGCCTTCAGCTGCAGGCTCGGACAGCTGGCGTGGCTAGGCTAGTGTTTTGTGCCCCTTCCTGCCCTTGGCAGATGGTAGTGTCATCTTGGGTCTGGGAGCTGGAGTCTTTGAGGTGGCCTTGCTTGGTGGTTGTGGCTCCTTCCCCTTGCTGGATGTTTTCCCCTTATTCACCTTGCCAGGTGGCAGAATGTTCTTGCCCTTGGCAGGGGTTGGTGGCACACTGGCTGGGCTGACGGGTGCCCCCTTTGAGCCTCTGACAGCTGCAGACACCACAGCGGACGTGGATTTGGTGGCTGAGGTGCGGGGCTGGGTTTTGGCCACCCTGGCCAGAGGTGAAAGACAGGGGAGGGGGAGGGAAGAGGTCAATGTTTGCTAGGAAGAGCTTCTTAGAGACATTGGGGCGGGAAGAGGGTGAAGGTTTGGGAGTGGAGGAAGAGGGAGTGGTTGTAGGAGGTGTCAGTCTGCTGTGTTTGAGTGTAGGTGCATGAGCTGGATTTTGTTGTGAGGTGGATGGCTGTTGGGTGGGTGTGTGCTTGCGTTTGTGTACTTTGGGAGGAGGGGTCACAGACACAGTGGGAGAGGACACAGGGGACCTGTGCATGGATGCAGGGGTGGTGACTGCCAGTGAGGGGTGTGTAGAGATGGGCGAGCTGGTGATGGAGGTAGTGGATGAGCAAGTAGTGCATGCAGGTGTGAGTGGAGACGCTACTGGGAGGAAGGTGGATGACAAGGAGGAGGGGGACACAGTGGAGGCAGTGGATGTTGGTGTGTCTGCATGGGGATGGTGCTTGTGTGAGTGCCTATGAGATGAAGTGTGGTGCTTGTGTTTGCCTGAGCCACTTCTGTGTGTTGATTTGTGTGAATGCTGGTCTGAAGGTGTGCTTGGGATAGGCTAGGGGTGAGGGGATTGAGACTAGGTAGAGGAAGTTGAAGGGGGTAGGCTGGATACAGGGACAATGGCTGCCATCAGTGCTGAGGCCAGAGCCTGAAATGCTCTCTGTTGTATATTATATTATGAGTATGGCGGTTGTGTAAACAGAAGACCGCCATCGGTCTGCCAGTCAGAACAGACGAGAAAGGTCACTTGGAAGCACAAACAGCCTGTGTTTCCGCCAGAGTCATTACGAGGTTGCACACCGCCAATGTGACCATGGCAGTACAACCACCAGGGAGAAGCTGGCGGAAAAGGACAGTATAAAGAGAGAAACTCACCTGCAGACAGCTGCACATGTCTGGAACCGCCATGGAGCCCTTCCCAAACGTCAGGCTGCTGCTCATGCTCGCCAAAAAACAACAAAATCAAGTTCATCATCATCATCATCATTTAACTTTATTTCGGTAAGTAAGAAAACATACCATAAAAGTGCAGTGCAAACAATAACAGTTGAGTATTAAAAAACGCTAAAAATACATGCACAGTAAAGAATTAAAAGATACAAGAGGGTTAAAATCCAACCAGAGAATCAAGAATGAGCCTTTTGACAATAAGGGGGTCCCCTCAACAAGGGCCACTTCCCAAGATCCATAAATACTCAATAATAGAATAAAAAAATAACTTTATGCTAAGAGAAAAAATGTAAAATTGGTCATCACGAGTGAGTAGATATGCATAAATAAATATAAAAATTAACTACCCTGTATTATTCTTTAAAATAACTAATCTAAGGCGCCAGATTGCTTCGAGAAATTTTGCCACTGGAAAAACTACTTGGACAGATGGGTCAGATTTTAGAATTCTCTCAGCATGAAGATGAGACCTGACACCAATAGATTTACAAAGCAGGATAATCCAAAGGGCTCTTTGTTTGAAGTATGCATGACAGAAAAAAAAACATGTGAAACAGACTCTTCCCTTTTACAACCCATCGGGCAAAACTTAGATCTGTTAGTGGAACTAGGCCAGTTGTGCGTCAAAGAACATAAAGGGAGAGACCCTACTCTAAATCTAACAAAAAGAGCTTGTGCGAATGGAGATAGTGCAATATCCATGAAGGGCTCAAATTCATAATTGCATTTGATTGATAAGAACTTGTCCGACATGGAGAGCGGGACAGTCTTAGCAAATTGTATAGTCTGAACATTGTGCCAGAAAGCATCCTTCAGTACCTGTGCAGCATTTTTGGGAATGGAGGATGGGTCCGTCCAGTAGGACCCTAAACCTAGGTGAGTTAAAGACTGTTTGACATAAACACACCATTTGGTTTTAATGATAGTGTTATGACCCACCAAGGATAAAAGCCTGCAGCGAAATGGAGATAGGGCATCTGTTGACCAAAGCCGAATCCAAAATAGCAAGGGCCTTACAGCAGCAATCTGCGAGATAGAAAAAAGGTTTAGATCCATTCGAATGGGCAGAGATGGAGTCCTAGAGGGAACTTTAAGCAGCATTTTCAAAAATTGATTTTCTGCCCTTGCCAAGTTCACCAGACTACAATGGCCCCAGAGCTCGGCACCATAAAGGTCCCCCCCCCCCTAGCTTGAGATTTGTATATTTCAAGGGCAGGAGACATTGCAAATTTGGGCGATCTAGAAGCAAATCTAACAATGCAAACTTTGCTTCAAGCACAGTAAATATTTCTGGCACTGAGCGTGCCAAAGATGCGAATCATCCAATTTAATGCCCAAATAATCGAAGGTGCCCACTCTTTCCAGAGGAACACCTTCTAAGTACACCGGCCTCTTCATTCTGCACCTATTATCCACAAAGACCATGTATTTAGTTTTACTGAGTTAATTTCCAACCCATGGTCCTTGCAAAAGTCCATGAAACGGGAGAGCAATCTTGAGAGGCCCATTGCGGTTCGTGAAAGTAGCAGGGTGTCATCCGCAAAAGGCAAGGGAGCTTTTGCCCACCCAGACTTGGAGCGTCACCATAAGGATCTGAAAGATATGGAATACATGCATTGATGAACAGTAAGAATAAATAAGGCGCCAAAACACACCCCTGCCTCGCACTGCGGACTGTAGGAAAAGGTGAGGACAAATCACCCCCAATGAACTCTGGCATGGTTATCAGAGTAAAGATCTTTGATAATGTTAATCATAGAGCCCGGAATTCCAGCAGAGCTCAGAACCTCCCAGAGCTTAGCACGCGGGACAAGGTCAAACGCAGATTTCAAATCAACAAAGGCCGCAAATAAGTGGCCTTGGTCAGCATCTACGATCTTCCATTTGATGGTAGTAAATCGGAAGACCTGATCGATGGTACTGACCTTGTCCCTAAATCCAGCCTGTAGATGGCTTAAAACCTGGTTTTTCGATATCCAGTACTTTAGTCTAGCTAGGAGCTGGAAAGAGAACATTTTTTGCAGGTTATCTAATAAACTAATGGGTCTGTAGTTCCTTGGGGAGCGCTTGTCTACTTTTTTGTGGATGGGAACAATAATTGCCACCTTCCACGAATCCGGATAACAGCAAGTTGTCAGGATGCTATTCGAAACCCTGTTGATGTACCGGGTCCATACGGATAAGTCTGATGTATACAAATCCGAAGGGATGTCATCTAGACGAGGAGCCTTCCCTATTTTTTGGGCACAAATAGCCAACTCTGTTTCTTTTAATGTAAAAGGCGGGACAGCAGAAAGGCACGATAAAAGATTAGGAGGAGTGTTGTCCAGATCCGGGCAGGACCCATACAAATCCCCAAAATGAGAGAGCCAGGTTTCTGCATCAATATGGCACTCAGGAGTGGGTAAAAGGGCAGGATCTCTACGGGAAACCAGAGACCAAAAAGGTTTGGTATCACGGGCACTGGCCGCCTCTGCCAAGCATTTCCATAGATTTTCCTCATGTTTAAGTTTAGATAACTTACAAATAGAAACATAGTTACGTCTCGCATGTACAATGGCCTCCCTGTTCTTTGACTTTAAGGCTTTGGACAGAAGGCTCTTGGCCTCCCGACACTCCTTATCAAACCAATTGCAATTAGATACAAGAGGTTTCTTATGTAATAGAGGAGTTTTAGTGAAAAGCTCCTTAAGATCCGCAAAAAGAACCTCATGGGAAGACATGACTTCTGAGGGAGAGAATACAGTAAGATCATCGAAAAGCTGGTGGCAGGAAACTAAGGCACAAAGCTTGTCGCTAAGGTGATTGGATTTCGAAAACAAAGACCATCTAACCGCACGCCTGTTACTGGATAATTCCAGTGGAACTTTGGAAGCGACCAGGGCAGAAAGAGGAGCGTTCCCTTTAAAAAGCGTTGCGTTGTATACAATTTGTAAGGGGGCGTGATCACTGGTACACCTCGAGCCAACCTCCACATTGATTATGGAATGCCAGACTCGAAGATCAAGAATGACGTAATCCAGAGTACTGGTATAAGAGCCTCTGAAGAAGGTAGGTTTGGCGGGGTTATCATTTGGAAAACGGCCATTGCCAAAACGGAGGCCATATGTGACAGCAAGGTCTATTATCTGCATCACCCTAGGAGGGGGGATACAAGAAACTGAGTGGGATGAAGGTGGGGGGACATTCCACACTTCATCTTCAGCCTGGATAGACTCGGAAAAAGCTGAGTCAAGTTCAATTTGGGCGTTAAAGTCACCTGCAATGATGACATGATATCTCGAATGGAATTCAGATAGAAGGTTGTGCAGAAGGTGGATGGTATCAGACTGGAGATTAGAAGGGCCTGGTCTATTATAAATGTTGATACAAATTTCGGGAACACCTGAATTTGGCCATATTACTGTTGCTAAGATATCACAGGAATCAACAGTAATTTCCTTAACCCTGCCCACCTCAGTCAACTTGACCCAAGTACATAGACCCCCAATCGCCCTTCCCCTAGTAGATTGGGTTGCCTTTTTAGTAAAACAGCAATAGCCTTGCCTATACACACAATCCTTGGACCAGGTTTCCTGGAACATGCATATGGAAAAGGAATCAAGGTAGGCCCCCCACTCTGGGTCGGATAATTTTCTCTTAATACCCGCTACGTTCCAAGACAGTAGTTTCCCAGGGGCAATACTGCAACCCAGCTTACACGAGTCAACATTAAAAGATGGATTAGGGAACGCATTAATAGTACAAAGTGGGGCCCCTGAAGTATTGACCCCTGTGTCCAGATGAGATCCTAGGGGAGGGACTTCTTGATAATGAGGAGCGCAGGGTTTGCCAGAAGAATAATGGAGTAGTCAGTCCACATCAGATGTATCCCCTGGACAAGTAGGATCTCGGATATTAATAGCTTTAGTGTTACAAACCATAGCAGCCCAATCACTAGAAAAGGGCAACAAACCAAAGTCAAGTTCACCGTGGACAACAGCAACCATAAGTACACACACCTACCAGTATTATTAACCTTAAAAACGGCTTGTAGCACCGGAAAACACATTGAAGGGGGGGCGCCAAGGGCAGCAGGTACACGTCTCCAAACACACACACTCACTGACATACAGCAACACGGAAACCTACATACTCACAATATGCACACTTTGGCCAGCTCACTCACACTGCACTGCAACACTACACAAATACACACAGCCACACAGGGACACTGAAGGCTACACAACATAGTCACACACAGCAACAACAGCTCATATACAAACACAAATCACACACTCACATTCAACACTGGCCAGGGACTGTCCACACATATAACACACATATCAATCGATGTTGCATGGAATACATACAACACCACTAAAAACCAACCCTGCAATGGACACACACATCACATCACAATGGAAGCACAATGGCATACACAATAGACAGAAAGACAAATAGATAAAATAGATGAAGTGCATCATACCAAAAATAACTGAACAGCTGGGATGGGAGCATAGGGGCATACATGGAAGGAGGCTGCACTGGGACACATGTCAGGTTGAACAGGCCCCTCAAACAACATGCACACAGGAAATGGCCCTACATGGATCTTAGGGACAAACAATACCAAAACCAATTGTCATGCACAGTTACACAATGGGGAAGGGCAAGTCAACAAAGCACATACAACTCCAACACCATGGGACATAATTCTATATGAACTAGCTGCAAGAGATACGCTCCTAAATGGACCCATGCACACCCAAATGCTAATCAACCTAGCACAACTAAACACTCCCCATGCCTGCAATAACAAGACTCAAGAATACACACACCACATGTTTACATAGCCATATCAGGGGAACAAGTCCAACACCATACATGTCCACATTGGACAACACAAAAATAAATACTTACCATACCAAACAGTGCACAATGCAATGAAACCAACATTGCATATATACTCTATCAGGAAAACCTTGATTTCTCCGGCTCCCCTTCTCTAGGTTTTAGGGGTTCTTCGAAGTCGGCGACACCCGCACAATCTCCAGACTTCGTTATGGAGAGTTTCCTGGAAGTGGAGGGCTCTCGAAATAGTGGCCGCTGGGAGTCAAGGTTGCCACTCTAGTGTTGTGGCTGGAGGAGCTCTTGTGGACAGCTGAGTGATGTGAAGTGCGCATGCAGCCTCTGAAACAGCGCACTTCACTGACGAGATTTTGAGAGACAGAAGCCTTTCTGGAGAAGTCATTCATTTGTTTTTCTGAGTCAATTGTTGCAGTCACACAAGTATTCTGAGAGAGAGAGAGAGAGAGAGAGACAGAGGGAGAGCGAGAGAGAGAGAGATAGAGAGTGAATTCTTAAGAGTTCCAGTTTCAAGCCATAGAAACCTTTGCTTCCTAGAACATTTGTTTTAGTCATGAGAAAATAGTAAAGACCAGGAAGAACAGTACTTTCAAGAACATTCATTTTCTGTCACGTTAAAAATAGTGAAGAGCAGTTATTCCTAGAGCATTCGTTTAGTCCTGAGAAAACAGTACAGAGCAGGAAGAACAGTTATTTCAAGAACACTTGGTTCCTGTCATATGCAAAAGGTGAAGAGCAGTAATTCCTAGAATATTCGTTTTAGCCATGAGAAAACTATAAAGAACAGGAAGAGCAGTTCTTTCAAGAACATTTGTTTTCTGTCATGTGAAAATTGTGAAGAACAGGTGTTCTCCTACAATGCTAGTTTTCAATCAAATCCAGTGTGGTGAAGAAGAGGAAAAGAATAAGAAAACAAAAGTTGTAAAATCTCATACCAAAAAACTCCACCAGTAAAAGTCAATTCAATTTTTCCCATTAATTGCAAACTCAGAAGAAAAGCTAACTCCTCTCTACACTGGGGTAGGTCACACTAAAAGTTACCTTTTATGAAGAAAAGATTAATCCTAGTTAACAGGAATAGAGAAGGTGTGGCTTAATGAGAAAGAGTATTAATGCTTTGCTTTATCTTACAGCTCGAGTAACATAACCACTGAGTCCTCAAAAACAACAAATGAAGTAATAGGCAAGCCTGAGTAGAGGACAGGGCAGTCTCTTCTTTCATTCCCAACCCCTTTCCCCTCTAAGAGTTTTTTAGTCTCCAGATAAGAATATAGTTGGAGACTGAGAACTTTAGAGAGGCATTGGGTTCAAGACATCATTCTGCTCCTGTGAAGATTTGCAATAGATACCGACCCAACAGACAACATATAACCTTCCGTTGGGGGACAACAATACTGTACACAAACTCAGATACTGCAGACAACAGCAGATGGATCTGTAAGCAGGTACAAACACACACAAGTGGAGGTAATCAACCAAAGTCACTCAGGACAACATCAATCTAGGAAAGGAATTGCAGGACAAAGGTATACCAAACAAAATCAACTCTTTTGGGTTTAATTCCAAGAACAATGATGTCCAAAGGCCATTGGCCAGTCCAATAAAAGTCCAAATCATAGCACAGTGTTGTGCCCCTAATTGACTCCTGGCATGTAACCTCCACAGTAAGGGGCATCAAGTGGGCAGGCAGGCACCTCAGGGATTATTCAGGGGTAGATTTGGGGGAGGGGATCGGATTTGGGAGAGGGGGTTTGGGTTTGGGGTTGGGAGGGGGGTGCTCCTTTGTGGGAGGGGGCTTCTTCTTGGGGGGGCATGGGTCTTTGCAAGGGGAGCAGGGAAGGCCTTCGTGGTGGAAGGGATTGGCTTGGGGATGGATGAGGACCTTTTGGGTGTGGTACGGGGGGAGGACAGGGGTAAGGCCAAGGTCACAAAGGAAAGGTTTTGTGGACACACAGGGACGGTCATCAGAAGGGAGTTGGGATTTGGAGGTTGAGGGAATGGTTGTCTGACGTGTAGTTGTGGATGTCTTGAGTGCGTGCTTATGGGAGGTATGCTTGTGTGTGGTGGGTGTCTTTTAGGTGTTTATGTGTCTTCAGGCTTAGGAGGGGTGAAGGTGCTTGGGGATTCCATGGTGGGTGGGTGTCTGTTGGGGTGGTGACTGCAGGTATGGTGGATGTGCTGGATGGAGGTGTGTCAGTAGCCGTGGTATCTGTGGGTGTGTTGTTTGGGGTGGATGTCTGCAGGTCTGCTGGGGTGGTGTCTGTTGGTAGGATGGATGTGGTATCTGTGACTGTTGTGATGGTGTCTGTAGGTAGCCTTGGTGTTGTGTGTGTGATGCTGGGGGTGTTAGGGAAAGTACTGACTGTTGCTATGTCTGCGGGTGAATGTTGTTTGTATGCGTGCTGGTGGTGTGACTTGTGGTGTTTGTATGCACTACCATTGTTTGTTGAGGTGGATGCCTGAGGATCTGTTTGTTTGCTTTGGGTAGGTCGGGAAAGAGGGGATTTGGCTCAGAAAGGGGAGGTGGAGGGCGGGCAGAAGGAGGAGGCTGACTGGCTGACGTCAGTATGGAAGCCAGAGTCTGAAAAGATACCTCTGGGGCAGCCATTACACCATGAATGCCTTCCAGGAATGCATTGGTCTGTTGGAGTTGACCTGCCAATCCCTGGATGGTATTCACGATGTTGGACTGACCCACAGAGATACTTCTCAGGAGTCCAATAGCCCCCTCACTGAGGGAAGCAGGGCTAACAGGGCTGGGGCGGAGGTGCCTGCAGAAAAGGAGATGCCCACCCTCTAGGGTAAGCAGGCATGACCAACTGTGTGGGAAGCAACAGTGAGGGCGGTGATAGAATGGGGGGGTGGCAGACAAGGATGGTGTCAGAGCTGTGTGCTCTTGTACGCAAACTCCTGGGTGGAAAAGAATTCCAAAAGCTAAATTCAAGAAGCCTTTAAGGTATCCACATCGGAGGAGTCATAGCCTTCACTTAAGATTGCTTTGGCATATCTTACTTGGAATGCTGCAGAGACCAACTGGGAAACATCCAAGATGGTGACTGACCGAGAAACAGTCTATTCAGGTTGCCAGTCTAGTAGTGGAGGCACGAGATCAGTGTACCACTTGAAGGTGCAGCCACTACAGAAGCGATGCACACTTCAACTGAAATTCTGTGGCGTTAGGTAGCGTCTCTCGTGTGGCAGATTCTGTGGAGAGCAGTATTTGCCTGCACCATGAAAAATACTAGAAAATAGTGCCTCGACTCTCCGCCTGCCCTATCAGAAGCAAGAAAAGTGCCTCTCAACATGTTATAGAAATGAGAAAGAGGTGTTTCATATTAGTTCCAGCTTTGTTAGAAGCAAGAGAAAGTATCTCAGAGGAAAGTGAAGTACAGCGGTCTAATCTCAGGGAAGTATCTCCAATATTTTCTATTTCCATAGAAAGCATCAAACCAAGAGTAATGAAGATTGAACCTTAATTAGTAAGATCAAGAAATATCTCTCAGAGATTCCCAAGGTCAGAGAATAATCTGTAAAAAAAATTAGAAGGGTGCCTCATCGCACATTGATTAATCAAGAAAGACAAAGGCGGTCATTACAACCTCGGCGGTCTTTTAACAAGACCGCCGAGGGACCGCCGTGCGGAAGACCGCCAGTAGTGGCGGTTTGCCGCTCGGCGTATTATGACTGTTGGCTGCTCTCTGTCCTTTTTACGACAGAGAGCCGCCAACAGCCATACTGGCGGGCAGCGGGGAAGTGGAGGTTGCTCCACCGCCACGCCAACAGAACACCGCCCAGCGAATCACGTCCTGTGATTCGGCGCGGCGGTGTTCTGTTGGCGGTGTGGTGTCGGCGGAGCAGCCCCATGGCTCCCGTCCCCTCTCGGAGGATCGATGGACAAGGTAAGTCGATCGTCCGTTAGGGGAGGGGGGCGGGGGTGTGTTGTGTGGGTGCATGGGGGTGTGCGTCTGTGTATGTAGAGGGGGGTGTGAGTGCGTGTATGCTTGTGGGTGTGTTGTGTGTTTTGGGAATGAGTACGTGTATGTCTGTATGTATGTCTGTATGGATGTGTGCGTGTATGTCTGTATATGGGTGTGCGTGTCTGACTGAGTGTGTGGATGTAGGCATGTATGTTGGTGTGTGTGCGTGTATGTGTGTTGGTGATGCCTGCATGCGTGTCGTGTGTGTGTGAGTTATGTGATGTTGGGGGTCGGGGTGGGGAGGGGGGCCCTGCCACCTTTTGGGAGGTGGCAGGGGTGGTGGGGGGTGTAGGGGAGGAAGTAGGGTGGGGGTGGGTGGTGGGGGAGACCCCTATCAGTGCCAGGGAAGGAATTCCCTGGCACTGATAGGGCTTTCCGCCATGGATTTCATGGCGGTTCCTACCGCTGGAAATCCACGGCGGTAAGCCGGGTCAAAATACCGGCGGCGGTATTGTGACGGCCGCCGGGCTGGAGACCCAGGTCTCCAGCCCAGCGGGCGGAATGGTGAAGCGGCGGATGACCATGGCGGTTTGGTCATAATACTGAAAAAAAGACCGCCAGCCTGTTGGCGGTCTTACCGCCGCTTTAACACCATCCGCCAGGGTTGTAATGACCCCCAAAATCTTCTAAGAGACAGTCACTAATTTCCATTAATAACTGAGTAATCACATTCTATTAAAACAGTTGTATCTATTCCCTGTGAAGAAGTTACAGGAGGAATGATAAGTGCAGGCAAAAGAATCGAATATTGTATACAAATTTTAAAAGGCTAATTGAATGTTGCATCAAATAAGAGGAACTAGCACGACTGAAAAGTAACTTGTAAGCTTCATTCAGGAAAAGAAAATAATTTAGCGAATGAAGGCAAGCTGAATTACTTAATTCTAAAGGTTTCATGAACACAAAAGAAAAAGAAATTGAAGAAATAAATTATATACATTCAATGTAAATGCAACGAAAGAGTAGCTCAACCACTCGTACACCAAGGTATAAGTGAGCTAGCACAGAGAATTAGAAAAGTGGTTTGCAATTTGTAGTTGAGTATTTATGTGAATATACCTTTTATGTGATTGCTTGCAGGTGTCATACTAGTCCACATGCAGGTATAGAGAAGACGCAGATTAAGGAAGTCAAGCACCAGGCAGTGACAGTCTCTCTCTCTTGTTATCCAAATCCCTTTCCCCCCATCTGGTGCATAGTGATGTACTTTTAGTGGTCACTGGAAGTGGTGGCTGGGAATTGGGAATACTCTTCTGCTCCTGTGGAATATCCCAGTACAGGTACGATTTCAGTAAGTTCATGACAGATGGTAATTAGGGGGGTCCCAGATGGGTCCACCACTATTAGGGAGTGGTCACTGGAGGAAGAATCCAATGATAGAGAAGAATGTTTGGTCTCCCCTGTGGCACTCCCCTCGCCCCCCAGGCCACTGGGTCCCTCTGTGTCAGTGGTATCTTGACCTGAGATCCCATGGTCAGATGCTTCCCGTCTTGGCTATGCCCCGTCTCCTTGACGGTGTTGATGCTGCAAAAATAAAGAGAAATAGGGTCACAATATGTACATGATAACACTTCAACCACAACTCTGAGTGACAAAGAATACCATCAGGTCAAGTAGGCCTCAGCAAAAATGTATACCTAAATGGCACATACATGTGCCATAACATGCTTGCATGCCATCTGGATTTCCCAAAGTTACCCACAAAAAAATCAGGAGGTCAGGCTACTACAATTGCATGGATGAAGTCTGGCCAACCCCACAACCATACTACAATTAGGTGACTTGTCCTTCCCCAATGCTGTGCCACATGCAGCAGACTCCAGGTCACTTTTAGCTAATAAAAGTATTCTATTGTAAAGTACACACCCATTTTTAACACCCAGTCTGTGCACACATCCGTTTTTCACTTTCATGATGTATTAACAAGTTGGGATGAAACCAATGGCGCCCAGTTGACTCTGAAACAAAAGTGCTAAATCCTAGTGTATTTGAAATGGAAATACCAATGTCATAATGGGCACATGTCAACAATGTACAGATCTACAAGTGACACCTACCACAATCAAGTCAAGGAGGTACTAACAGTGTCATACAGAAAGGCCTACATGTGTCAATGAAAGGAACACCATTGACATCAGGTTCAATATGTCAGGGGAGTAATGTCTCAAGGATACACACAACAAAGAATCAGTAAGCCTCAGGATAGTCACCACTCATGTCTGACACCCATGACAATGGCAAAATCTGAGTGTGTCAGTAGTACACATCTGTCCCTTGAATCTTGTAGAGACCCAGAACTCACAGTCACAAATAGGATTCCATCCTGTTGTCCAATGAGGAGCAAAATCACCTCCCACATCTTGGACATGCCAAACATGGTAGCTATCTGTGGATGAATGCATGAACCCAAACACATGTGATGTCAACATCAATGCAAGACACTCTATGATGCATGACAGCAGTCAAGGAACAGCCCTCAATCAATACACATGTGCATTAAGCTCTTCAACTTGATGCTACATCAAGGGCAGAGATAAACACAGATAGGTCCGACAATCTTGATCCACATGTCCTATCCCTCATTGTTACTGCAGTTCTACATGGTAAATGACATACTATGACACATGAAGGTATCTTTCAGACAATACACAATGCCAACACACTCCTGTCTATGACACAACATGGAATGAACCACCACTGTAAATGTACGATTCCATTAATAGTTTTCCTAGCACATGTATGTGAGAGCATACAGACATTATACCATCAACATGGCCAGGACATGGCTGAGATATCAGATATTGAACATTTGCTAAAGGGAAAATGAGACATGCTGACATGTAGGCCTACTGTCATGTAGGCACACTGAATGTTAGCAACATTCATGGGACATGATTCATGTCAATAGACATTCCCCACTTACAAAGGGAAAGTGGTTTGCTACATCTGCAAACAATTGTCCAGGTAAGACATGGCACATATATGATGGGCACCAACACAGCACAGACTGCAGTGAGGCACCAGTATCCATCATATACTGAGGAGAACTTGCTTTTGGGCGTCAGATGTCTACATACACGTATGCACAGACACATGGCAGAGGACAGTGATCCATAATGCAATTACATCTTATCTGTGACATTAAGGTGAAGTGATTATTGGCTCACAAATAACACCCACTACAACAACAAATAATACCTGAATGAGGAGTGAACACAGGCATTTTTGGACCCTGAAGAGTAATTGGTTTGTGAATTCTCCTAAGGTTTGTACTAGGTCCGAGGTTCAGTAGGCAAGGTACACCAGTTAGATACACATGACATGGCAATACAAACAAACTCCCAAATACTGTGTGACACATGGCTCATCCTCAATTATCAGCGGGAGCAGTCAGTACCCCACACAATTACCTGGCAATGGCACAAGCAGGAATTCTCTATGTACACACCCCTTGTGGCTGCGGTGCTGCCCTCAAATGGCCATCCAGCACCAGGTAGGCCCCTGCCACAATGCGGACCATTAGGTGGGAACGGTCCAACGGGCACCCCACCCACGTTGGGAGGACAGCCCCAGCTGGGCCTCTATGATCTTCCAAGCCCAGCGTCTAAGGTCCTTCCACCTCTTTCTGCAGTGGAAGATCTACCAGCTGTGGACCCCCAAGGTCTGCACCTTCTTGGTGATTGCTCTACAAATCCCTTTCTTGGGTGTTGACCTGCATGGATACACAAACACAAGACAGGAAATGATGTCCTCAAATCACATACAAAATGGCAGAGTCACATACATGTTAGTACACATTTCAATGAACAATCTGATTAGCCCAAAATGCCCAAGTGGGGCACATACCAGTCAATGACTCCATAGACAAGACTACAAACATTTCCCAATCTGCATACCAAACCACCACCCTGATCAGGGCCCCCACTAACTAGATTGATCAACTGACATTTTGTGGGATAGGCCCTGCCATTCTGACAGGTTTCAAAGAGTATGGGACACAACACACCTCTGTGGCTTCCTAAGCCACAGCGACTGCAGCACCATGACCTTTAGTACAAATTTGGGCACACATAGCCACAATCTAGCCTGTGAAGAGGGAATACATGTTGAAGTACAGGGAAAAAACTGGACATGAGGCACCTACCTGCTCCTCTGGTGAACCATAGAGCTGTTCATACAGGGGTAGGACTTCCTCCACCAGCTTCTCCAGTTTCTCCGGGGAGAAGGCAGGGGCCCTATCTCCTGTTGGATGTGGCTTCATTTCTCCCAGAGGCGGTACACATCAGCTCAAGTCATAGAGGTCTTGCTGGCAGCAGTGTCAGGAGCCAAGTGAAGGATTATTTAGAATATAGCGATCATGTCTGCCATGTACGCAGCCCTCACCTCCAGCAGACACATCCATTGGCCCAAGACCACCTCTGACAACAATGTTAGCCTATGGCTGTGTCCATTGCCGTTGCAACTGCATACCGCCATGACAATTTCCGCCGGTGGGTGTGGGCGGTTCCTAGTGTCCAAGTGGAATAGGTCAAGCACCTGCCATTTTAAAAGCATTTTATGTGATATTTGGCTAAGAATAAATGCGTCACAACTCCGAATAATAGTCTAAACAGCTGATAAGTGCTGGTCTTGTCCTGTCATGTATGTCCTTCTACTTTGACAGCATTTTTATACATTGTAGCAAGTTTATTTTGGGCACAGACACCCCCTCCTCCCCAGTCATTTCAAATTCAGGAACTTACTTCATATTCCTAATAGCATGTTTCATGGAAGAATTTGCTGCTGTGCAGAGAGAAGATGTACAGGAATTTGTGGTAAAGCAATGGGGAAACATGTTACTTCTGTGAAATTGACATTGGTAATGTGTACTGAGCATCATGTCATCAAATCATGGCATGCAGAGTCCCAGTATGTCAATAACATGCATTATGTTTGTTGCAAGGAAAACGTTGGATGATGGCCATATTAATTTCTTCGCCCACATAGGTACTCAGAAAGGAACTCATTAGACATCCTCCTGTCTACCGTCCACTGCCAGACCTTCAGGCCATGGAAGACAGACACATCATCCAGATGTACCATCTGACTAGGCAAACAATTGTGGATCTCTGTTGTCAGCTGGAGACAGATCTACTGCCTGCCATTTCTCATCCAGACTACCCATTATACAAGTTATGGCAGTGTTGCACTGCCTGGCCACAGGGTCCTTCCAAACTACAGTGACCCTATCTGCTCGGATGTCCCAGCCTATGTTCAGTCTAGTATTGAGGAGTGTACTCTCAGCAATGTTGAAACACCTGGACAGCTGTATCGCGATTATTCAACGTGAGGATTTGGCACATGTAAAGGCTGACTTCTATGGTTTGGCACACATCCCATATGTGGTGGGAGCCACTGATGGTACACACGTTGTCTTGGTTCCACCACATGCCAATGAACAAGTCTATTAGAACAAGAAGAATTTCCATTCCATCAATGTCCAAGTTGTTTGATGGGCAGACCTCTACATTTCACAGGTCTGTGCTTGTTATCCAGGTTCAGTCCATAATACCTTCATCATGTGGAACAGCGTAATTACACAGCTGATGTCACAACTGTACCTAGAGAGGGCCTGGCTGGTTGGTAAGTCACATATGTCAAATGTGTTTGTATCAAATGTGTGCTGCAAAAGAAACAATGAGAGGGACTAATTGTTGCACATATGTCCCATTCCATTACAGGGTACTCTGCATACCCAAACTGTCCATGGCAGTTGACACCAGTGAGGAACATAACTAAGCCAGGGGAAGGCCGCTTCAATGATGCCCATGGAAGAACACGTTGTGTTGTGGAGCGGACTTTTGGGCTCCCGGGCTCCCGGGCTCCTGGGCTCCTGAAAGCCAGATTTAGGAGCATAGACAAGACTGGTGGAGCCCTCCTCTACTCATCCCAAAAAAGTATGTATGATCACAGTGGCGTGCTGCATGCTCCACAACATTTCCCTGAGGAGGAACATCCCATATATACCAGATGGGGGAGCTAGCAGTGCCACCGGGTGAGAATCCTGAAAAGCCAAGTGAGGATGTCAGTGATGAGGAGGAAGGGGGACACTTGCAGACAGATCTCATCAATCAATACTTTACTTGAGTGTAAGTGTGGTGATATGTGATTTCGGGGATTGTATGGCCAACTGTCGTTGACAAATGTGTTGACTAGGGCATGTTTTACACAAAGGACAGGGAATCTCATGCCATGCAGTGTTCAGCCAAGGTGTGATTGCAAATTCCAACTGAAAATAAGCTGTATCACTCTCATGGAAATGTAAATGGATCTACTGAAGTCCAATATGAGGTTATGTTCATATGTACATATATTTCCTGCCTAAATGTCTTGCAATGTGTTTCATTCAGGTCTCTTCACCATGCCATCCTCATGTGGGAATTTCGGAGTTGTGACATTGGCATGTAGCTGTTGCTCTCCTGACATATCAGTGGAGATGGATGGATCCAGGTAAAGCTAGTCACAGATTTGGGGTGCATAAGTCCTTTGCCAAAAGTAGCTAGGACAGTGGGTGGGTTGAATTCTGAAATGCACAATACACTTGCTTGATGTTGTGTATTGAGCCAATTTCCTCACGTGTGTGATCATATGGCCTTGATACATGTTGTAATCCAGTGTAATCCATGCATTCTCCCTTCACAATATGTTGACAATGATTCTGTATGACCTGTATGTAGGTGTCGAAGAGTTTCCTCATTGCAGGCTACAGTGCCTGTGCCACACCACTGACATAGGTTTGCATCATAACACTAGATTCTTGTTCATTGTAATAGGATGGAACTATGATTAGGGACTGTTGTACTGCCCTCTATCTGTATCATGCATTATGTCAAGTAGGTAGACCTGGTTTCAGTATGTGATAAGGCTATTGCTGGTGACAACATCCACTGATCTGTTAGCCTATTCTAAGGACGAGGTCTGACATTGCCCTTTTTTCTGTGGTCTGAGGGAACGGTACCTTGAGATATCTAGCCTGACTCAACATAGTCCTGCCATTCTTGGCCATGACGGTCCAGCCATTTTGGCAGCCCATGTGCTGTACAGCGCAATAAAATGTTTAGTGTGATTAGTCACTTGTGTCATTGTGTTAGTAGTAATCCTCTGCATGGCACTATCTGTGACATATCCCTCCTTCCATTACCTTTTTATGTATCCATCATTGGCATCACATGGATTTAACATTCAAAATCTCACAATGATGACAAAGTACTAGTAGGCAATGTTTTAGTGTTAGGTGTGTTTATCTTCACGTACATACGAAATAAAGGTTAAACTCTGAAAAATAAATTTACAGTGAAGGAATCGGTCATGGTGGATGTAATCATTATGGTAGGTGCCCCAAGATTTGAAGACCAATGTCCTACTAGCATAGAAAATGGAAAGTGGTTGGAGAACAGTCAACAGAGTGAACCAGTGGCACACACAGGAGTTTCATCAGGAAGGGCTCACCTCCTGGCAGTGGTTTGTGTCTTACCATCCGCACCTCCGGATGCTTGGGTGGATGTCCCTGCTTGCAGGGGAGACTCAGCAGGAGTTTTGGAGGCAGGTGTTTCCAGTGGCAGGGCCTCCCTTCCAGTGGCTGCCACAGATGTAGAAGGGGCTAGAATAGACGGGCCAATGGGAGAGGTCTGTTGTTGACAATCCCTGCTCAGGGTGGTGTTGATGTCTCTCAGCACCCCTATTAAGGAGGCCATGTCGCTATTGTGGGCCTCCCACTGTTCACCAATTTCCCGATGGAAGCCCCTCTGCAGCTCCTTGATCACCCTGAGATCGACAAGCACCTGTCCCATAATGCCTTGGGATTGTTGGCATGCTTAACGGATGGTGTCCTGGCCAGACCATCCAGAACCATCCCCAGCAGCCACATGCCACTGGCTCACACCATCCTTCCCACGTATCCTTTTCCCGTGTGCCTGCACCCTTGGCGCAGCTTGCCCCTGCTACTGGTTCCAGGCCATCACTGTTGGAGGTTTCTTGGTGGGACTCAGGTTCCTGGATTGGGGGGCACAAGATTGTTGGTACTCTCCTTGGGGCACATGTTTGGAGGTGACTGGTTGCCTGAGATGTTGAAGCAACGAGGCTGGGAGGAGTTGATGTGGTCACGGTGAGGCTGACAGGCATCGACTGACCAGGTTGACCAGATAGGCCAGAACCGTTCTCAACTTCCACACATCCAGGAGCGTTGTCCTCATTCATCCATGGGGTAGAGGCAGTCTCTTGAGTGGTCTCTGTGTTCCAAGTGGCTGGTAGACCTCTTGATGTGAGAGACAGAATGTTACAGGTTATATTGTGACATCTATCTCCAACAGTTAACAGTGACAAGGCCATGTACATATTGGATTTGCCTATTTGCCTTATGTGACAGGCATACATACTATCAGCTATGTCGACCTGGCCTTTGGGTAACATACCAATTACATTTCAGTCAACTGGCTTCAGAATGTCTGAGTTTATTAGCACTTGGAGGGATGGTCATAGACTTATATCTTGCCAGCAGTGCAATGAAAACAGTGGCTGAGCAGGATGTGGTTTCAGCCATCTTAAGACCTAGTTGACAGTCATTCAGGTAGATCCAGAACCTTGTTGTATATGTGATAGTTGTCATCATGTGATCAGTGCTCTGGGAATATGTCTGCTGCCAATACCATTCAGATTATGCATTTTGGTGCCTTTGATCTGTCTTTAATGGTTTTGGCACACAGTTTGAGCTGCCCTTCTTATCCACATTATTAGCATCTTGGCATAGCTGCTCAAGATGGATCTCTGTGGTCAGCCACATCACAGAGTGTACCATGATCTGTACCTTATTCCCTCCCAGGTGGGTAAACATCAACTGTGAGTGCACAGGCCGGTGCACATTGTAATGTGAACACTGGCCTGGTTCTTGGAGTTACAGGGACAGGTCCTCCTTGGGTATACAGGCATGTAACTTCAGGATGTATACACAATATACATTGGTCATCCTCTCAGGTGAGTACAGTTCCATTGCTGGTTCACGTTCAGGGATACTTGAACAGATGCACAGTGGACTGATATTTGGCATTAGGTATATAGTGCCTGCTGGCCTTAGCATTGCTGTCAGTGCCTGTCCTACACACAGACTTTACATCTGCCATCCTCTCAGGTGAGTACAGGTTAATGGTTAAGTAGAGACAGATGGGTAATAGTGGCAAAGGACAGTGCTGTGGGTGAATAGAGTGAGAGTAGCAGGGTCTACTGGCCTTAGCATTGCTAACAGTGCCTGTCCTAATCACAGACTATACAGATGCCATCCTCTCATATGAGTATAGTTTAATGGTTGAGTAGTGGGGGAAGAGTCGTAGTAGCAGAGGACAGTGTTGTGGCTGAGTAGAGTGAGACTAACAGGGCCTCCTGGCCCTAGCATTGCTTGAACAGATGCACAATGGACTGATGCTTGGCATTGGGTATATAGTGTCTGCTGCCCTTAACATTGCTGTCAGTGCCTGTCCTACACACAGACTATACAGATGCCATACTCTTGGGTGAGTACACTCCAATGTGGAGTTTGTACTAAATGTTAAATTCGAGTAGGCTACACTTTTCTGGTTTTAGTAATGTTGGAACAGTGCCTGCTGAGATTTGTAGTGCTCCCAATCCCAGTACTACACCCACTATACAGAGATGTAGTTCCCCCAGGAGAGTCTAGTTCACATGTTAGAGGCCAGACAGGGGACTGAGAACAGGTGTACACTGGACTGTTTAGTGGGGGAACAGTGAGGGTGGCAAAAAGTGAGCAGTGGGCATGCATGCCAATACATTTTGGTGCCATTTTTATTGTTGTGACTTACCCGACTCCACTCCCTCAGGTATTCCCATAAAGCCCTCACGATGCAAGATGGTCAAGACCTTCTCCCTCCAGGTTGTGAGTTGTAAGGGAGGAGCTGGGGGCCCATTGCAAGTCTTCTGGACATGCATCTGGTGCCTGGATGCCATGGAACGGACCTCACCCCTTAGGTCGTTTCACCTCTTCCTGATGTCGTCACTTGTGCGTGGGGTGGGGCATACAGAATTCACTCTGTGCACTATCATTTGCCACATTTCCATTTTCATTGGGATAGTAGTATGTTGGAGTTGGGCTCCAAATAAATGTGGCTCTACTCTAATGATTTCATCCACCATGACTAACTCATCTTCGGTGAAATGGGGATTTTTCTGAGGTGGTATAGTGGTGAAATGCAATAATCAATGATACAGGTAAGTGCTGGGAATTAAGAAGGTGACGGGTAGCAAATGGAGTGGATTGGTGCAAATGGGTGTGATGTTTGTGTGTTGAGGGGGTGGGGTAATTGCTCCGCGAGAGATGATGGGGTGCCAATTTAATTGGAAATTTAATTGGAAATTTTCTTTTTTGGGGTGCTCTGGATGGTGTATTTTGCATGGAAGTTGCAAAGGATTGTGGTGTGTGAAGGGGTGTGTTTTATAGTGTGGTTTGTAGGTGTGTCGGGGATGTGAATGTGTGTCAGCTGTGTTGTTTTTAAAATCACCCAATGTGGTGTTGTGTATTACTGTGGTGGCCGCAAACCGCCGTGGCTGGCTCGCCATTGGAGGCCAGCCAGGGCATGACTGCCACTGCAATTGTGAACTTTTAATAGACTCGGTGGTTGGTTGATGGGCTGTCGGTGCTGGTGGTCAGACCACCTATTTCCCGCCCTCCAACGTACTGGCGGTGTTGTTTTTTTGGCTGGGTTTTGGTGGTCTTGGCTGTGTAACTCGTAATATGGTGGTCTGTATGATGGCCAACATGGCGGTCTTTTGACAACCGCCACTATGACGGTCCGACCACCAAAGTCATAATGAGGCCCCTAGTCTTTCAAGTGGCCCTCTTAAAACTGGTGAAGAACAATACTTATTTGGTGCAGCTCCTATTGTAGTGGGTCCCAACCAAGAAAGTGAAGTTCAGAGCATTTTAGGTTCCGGGGTATATTGAGCTACACTACAGTATTTAGTGCATAGGAAAGATTTTGCACCAGTTCTTGGGAACCAGCTGCATACTTTTATACACCTAAGCTAGTAAAATAGTAAAGACAGTCCATGATTTCCAACCAAACAAGCCCAGCACATGAACTTTGTCTAGAGTGTTAGTGGGGAGGTACTATCAGAACATGAACACACAGTGCATGGCTTGTGGACAGAGTAGATGAGGATTCCTCAGAGGGGCCATTCATGGTAGGTGGACATGAACATTAGGGCCCTCATTATGAACACGGCGGTAAACACCATCGGCCGCCGTGGCAACGGTGAACAGAAGACCGCCATTGGCGGTGAACAGAAACCCGCCATATAAAGATGCAAAAATCTGAATCCAACAAAAAAGTCCTAGCCACCAATCACCGCCAGGACCCTGTCGGCGGAAATGCAGGACCTCCCACCCCACCACCACTGAGCACACAAACCCCCGCCCTCCAAATAATGATGCACAAATCACGGCAGCGGTCAGTGGAAGTCGAACGACCATTGGCGGTACAGACCGCCACGGCCAGCAAAGGGACCCAACAGTAAGAGCTGCACACATTGGCAAGTCTGAAACCCACACACCTGACACACATCCACAACACTATAAAACTGATATAGAGAACTCCAGAAGCAGACACTGAACGCCACAATACATGATTCATACACCCAACCACACAACAGCACCCTCACCTAGATCCACACAACACACACCATGGCACCCCCCAAACACCCACACTTCACAGAAAGGGAGCTAAGGACCATGGTGGATGAGATACTGAAGGTCGAGCCACAATTATTTGGGGCACAGGTCCAGCACACACCCATCGCCAGGAAGATGGAGATATGGCAGACAATAATGAACAAGGTCAATGCAGTGGGACACCATCTACTCACAAGGGACAACATCTGCATGAGATGGAACGACCTGCGCGGGAAGGTGAGGTCCATGGCATCCCGGCACAACATTGTAGTCCAGAAGACTGGGGGAGGACCTTCACCAACACCACCCAACTACCCTGATTGGGAGGAAAACGTGCTGGACGTCCTACACCCAGATGGCCACACTGGACTCACTGGAGGAATGGACTAGGTTAAGTCGCCTACAATTACCCCATATCCATCACACCTGTAATACATGCACCCCCACTCCAACAGCCACCAGGACCACTGCCCCACCCAGGCCAAAAGCACTACATCCAGATACCCTGCATGCCCACAAACCCACTAACAGGCCCACATCCCTCCCCCTGTGCACAGCCACCCACCCCTGCAAGGAATCACAAAGGCACTACACCACCCACAATGCACCTCCACATCCTAAGCAAAATGCAATGCCAACCTCACAAAGGCACCCTGCATGGCCCCAAAGTGTAAAACCTGCACAAAACAGCCCAGCCCTGTGTACCCCATCCAATCATGCAACTGTAACAGACATGCCCATTCCCCCCAGCAGGCACCACCAGCCATGCCACCCTGATGGACAGGACAAGGAGTGGCAGTGCCCCACATGGAGACAGAGGCACCACCCAGGACACAGGAGAGGGAACCCTGGACAGTGAGGAACACCCTGGTCCCTCACACAGTCCTGGACTGTCAACATCCAGCAACCCCACCCAGGACACCACTGAGACCCCTACTACTCAGCCAACAACATCAGCCCAGAGCAACCGTCCCCACACCTGTGTATCCAGGCCACAGACTGGTGGAACACATGGACAGAGGCCACAGTCACCCCCTACCAACAGGCAGAAAGACGATGGCCCCAGTACAAGTGGTACAGGGGACACAGGCACAGGGGGCTCCGCCCAGTGGGAGGGCACCACTGGCCCAATGGGGAGGCCACAGGATGGATGCTGAAGCCCAGGATGTGATATCTGAGGTCCTGGGAGAATACACCATACCAGGACAGATTGGCCCAGATTGTTTCCACCCTGGAGCAGAGTCAAAGGCTGCAGGTAGCACACCACCAAGAGGCCATGGAACAGTGGAAACTGCTCAATGCCACCATGGCCACCATAGCAGGTGCGCTGCTGGACCTTGTCCCAACCTAGCCTGAGACCCCCACAGACCAGGAAGCCCCTACTACAGGCCAAGATACAGACTGGCCATCAACAGCAGCAGCACAGCAGCAGCAACTGGACTTGTGTCACCATCTCAGGACACACAGGAGACCTGCTACTCAACCCGTACAGGCCAACACCATGCACCCAAACAGTCCTTCAGGCCCAGATATGGCACAGGAACACCTGCCAAGACCAAGGGCCCCTCAAAGAAGTGACTCTGACAAGAACTGTCCTCCAAGTGTGTCACTGAACCACCGTCCACACCGTGTAATGACAACCCCAAATACTGTAAATGATAAATGGACATACCACCACTGCCAACAAACGCTGCGACCATGTAGCCAATATAGACATCCACCAGTAGCCCACTTCCATAACTGTAAACTGCACAATGTTATCCCTGCACCAAAAAAAACACTTGTTCACCAATGTCAATATCCCCTGTCATTATGTTGAAACAAATTGAAGTGTGGATGCAATAGTCTTTGAAATCATTTATTCTTATCTGAGTTGCAGGAACTGCACCCCACACATAGCATGTGGTTGTGCCAACAGAATTGTCAAACAATTTGTCCATAATGTGACATGTTCCATGCATACCTAGTCACAGTTGCAATGTCTATAGATCCAAAACCCCCATAGAGGAGAAGGAACACTGACAGTATGCTGCACAGACAGCAACATCATTGAATAGTCCCACATATTTACTGGAAGAAAAGTTGTATCAGTTGGTTCCTGGAATGTACATTTCCCCCTCCTCATCATCACCATCACTCTCATCCCCTCCCTGAGGAAGCTGGTCTGGATATACAACACCCAACTCCTCCAAGAGGGGGATAGATTTCCTCACAGCCACGTTGTGCAGCATGCAGCAGGCCACCACTATTCTACACACCTTTTCAGGTTCATAGGCTAGGGGTCCCCCAGAGATATGGAGGCAACAGAATCTAGCCTTCAGGAGTCCTATTGTGTGCTCTATCCCCTCCTAGTACATCCATAGGCCTCATTGTAAATCCTCTCTGCATCTGCCCTAGGATTCCTCACTGGTGTCAGGAGCCAACGCATGCTGGGGTAGCCAGAATCACCTGCAAAAGGGGGCAAAACAGGACTGTCACTGACAACCCTCAGTGGCAGACAGCCTGGCTGTCTGCTATGTGCCAAAAAGTGTCAGACACACTTACCTACTTACCTATGATACATCCTCTGTCCCCTTGTAGTTGTTCCATCTTGTGTGGTACACTACTGTTCCTCAGCACAAATGAATTATGGACTGATCCAGGGAACATGGCATTAACATGTGAGATGTACTCCTCTGCAGTACACACCAATTGAATGTTCATGGAGTGAAAGTTCTTCCTGTTTCTGTACACCTGTTCACTGACTCTTGGGGGGATGAGAGCTATGTGGGTGCCATCGATGGCACCTATCACATGGGGAATGTTGGCACAGGCATAGAAGTTTGACTTGATGGCAGGGAGGTCAGCACTTTGGGGAAGCCTCACATAGGACTGTAGGTGTCGTATGTAGGAGGCTGGCCTGGCTTATAGTGTGTACCTGATGGTACTTACACCTTGTGCCACGTCCAGTTATCCCTTATTAGTAGATTAGTAGTGTTCTAGCAGCTTAGGCTGATAGAGGTAGCTATAGCAGAGCAGCTTAGGCTGAACTAGGAGACATGCAAAGCTCCTACTATACCACTTATATCATACAGCACTATACCATAAGAATCACAATACTCAGAGTTACTAAAAATAAAGGTACTTTATTTTACTGACAATGTGCCAAAAATATCTCAGAGGATATACTCCCTTAGGAGGTAAGTAAAATACACAAAATATACACACAAACCAAAATCAGGTAAGTAAACAGTTAGAAAAGTAGTGCAAACACTGTAGTCTACAATAGGATGCAATAGGCCTAGGGGCAACACAAACCGTATACTAAGAAAGTGGAATGCGAACCACTTAGGGACCCCAGGCCTAGTGCAGTGTGTAGATGGTCACTGGGAGTGTTAGAAAACCCTAAGGGTGTCCAAGATACCCCACCCCAAGACCCTGAAAAGTAGGAGTAAAGTTACCCTATTTCCCCAGAAACACACTAAAGTTGTGATAGGAGATTCTGCGAAGACCACAACAGACTGCAAAGCACTCAAGATGGATTCCTGGACCTGAGGACCTGTAAGGGAAGGGGACCAAGTCCAAGTGTCACGAAAGTGTCCAGGGGGGGCAGGAGCCCACTAAACCCCACATGAAGGTGCAAAATGGCTGCCTCCAAGTGGAAGAAGCTGAAGATTATGCAACAACAGAAGATGCCAGGAACTTCTCCTCTGCACAGAAGATGTCCCACGGTGTGCTGGAGGATGTAGAGTTGTTTCCATGCAGAAAGATCACAAACAAGCCTTGCTAACTGCAAAGATTGCGGTTGAAGAAAATGGGTGCTGCCTGGGCCCAGGAAGGACCAGGAGGTCGGCCCTTGGAGGAGGAGACAGAGGGGGCACTCAGCAATACAGAGAGCCCATGCAGAAGCAGGCAGCAACTGCAGAAGTACTTGAAAACAGGTTCAATAAAACTGAGCATGGCAGTCAGCTCAACACTACAAAGGAGGGTCCCACGAAGCCTGTGGTCAACTCAGCGAGTTGAGCAATGCAGATCGGAGTGCTGGGGACCTGGACTGTGCTGTGCATGAAGGATTTCTTGCAAAAGTGCACAGAACCCCTAGCAGCTGCAGTTCACACAGTACACAGGGTTACTGTCTGGCATGGGGAGGCAAGGACTTACCTCCACCAAATTTGGACAGATGGACCACTGGACAGTCGGGGTCACTTGGATCCAGCTCCTGTGTTCCAGGGACCTCGCTCGTCAATATGAGAGGGGACCCAGAGGACTGGTGAAGCAGAAGCTTGGTGCCTGTGTTAGCAGGGGGAAGATTCCGTCAACCCACAGGAGATTTCTTCTTTGCTTCCAGTGCAGGGTGAAGGCAGACAGCCCCCAGAGCATGCACCACCAGGAAACAGTCGATAAAGTGGCAGGATTAGGCGCTACAATGTCACTGGTAGTCTTCCTGCTAACTTGTTGCAGTTTTGCAGGCGTCCTGGAGCAGTCAGCTGTAGATCCTTGGCAGAAGTCAAAGAGGGAGATGCAGAGGAACTCTGATGAGCTCTTGCATTCGTTATCTGAAGAGTAGCCCAAAGGTGAGACCCTAAATAACCCTCAGTGGAGGATTGGCCACCTAGTCAGGTAAGCACCTATCAGGAGGGGTCACTGACGTCACCTGCTGGCACTGGCCACTCAGAGGCCTCCATTGTGCCCTCACACCTCTGCATTCAAGATGGCAGAGGTCTGGGACACACAGAGGAGCTCTGGGTACCACCCCGGGGGTGGTGATGGACAGGGGAGTGGTCACTCCCCTTTCCTTTGTCCAGTTTCGCACCAGAGCAGGGGATGGGGGATCCCTGAACCGGTGTAGACTGGTTTATGCAAGGAGGGCACCATCTGTGCCCTTCAAAGCATTCCCAGAGGCCAGGAGAGGCTACTCCTCTCAGGCCCTTAACACCTATTTCCAGAAGGAGAGGGTTTAACATCCTCTCTGAGAGGAAATCCTTTGTTCTGCCTTCCTGGGACTGGGCTGCCCAGACCCCAGGAGGGCAGAAGCCTGTCTCTGGGTTGGCAGCAGCGGTAGCTGCAGTGAAAACCCCAGAGAGCTGGTTTGGCAGTACCCGGGGTCCATGCTGGAGCCCCGGGGATGCATGGGATTAGCACCCCAATACCAGATGTGGCATGGGGGGACAATTCCATGATCTTAGACATGTTACATGGCCATATTCGGAGTTACCATTGTGAAGCTACATATAGGTATTGACCTATATGTAGTGCACACGTGTAATGGTGTCCCCGCACTCACAAAGTCTGGGGAAATTGCCCTGAACTATGTTGGGGCACCTTGGCTAGTGCCAGTGTGCCCTCACACTTAGTAACACCAAGTGAGGTTTAAACATATAGGTGACTTATGAGTTGCTTAAGTGCAGTGTAAAATGGCTGTGAAATAACCTGGACGTTATTTCACTCAGGCTGCAGTGGCAGTCCTTTGTAAGATTTGTCTGAGCTCCCTATGGGTGCCAAAAGAAATGCTGCAGCCCATAGGGATCTCCTGGAACCCCAATACCCTGGGGAACTAGGTACCATATACTAGGGAATTATAAGGGTGTTCCAGTGTGCCAATTAGAATTGGTTAAAATGTTCAGTAGCCTGCAGTGACAATTTTAAAGGCAGAGAGAGCATAAGCACTGAGGTTCTGGTTAGCAGAGCCTCAGTGACACAGCTAGGCACCACACAGGGAACACATTTAGGCCACACATAAGCACTGGGGTCCTGGCTAGCAGGATCCCAATGAGACAGGCAAAAACAAACTGACACACAAGTAAAAAATGGGGGCAACATGCCAGGCAAGATGATACGTTCCTACATCGTACAAATGCATTCAGGAATCTGGATAGTATAATGCTAAACATGGGCTGTGAAAAACATGTACCCATGCCCACAGTCACCTGAAATGAGCCCGTGGCCAGGAAATGGAGTGCAGAGAGAACCTGCACTTCATTTGGGATGGCATGCTGATTCCGATTAGCCGGTCTCGGTGCTGGATCCAGTAATGCACAGTAAGGTTCATGAATAGTAGCACGGTTGACTCTGTAATTGATAATGATGTGACGCTCCACCATGGTCCTCAAATCAACAAGTACTCTGTACACCGATGGGGCCCTCCCTCGCCACATGGGCCTGTACCTAGGAGGAGTTGAGAACACATGTGAGGGACACACATACATCTGCCCACAATGTTTCGTATTCAGCACTTCTGGCATACAAGTCGACAACACATATGCATGGTAGGTGTGAAACAGGAGTAACACGTCCTCAATGATACATCAGGACTGTTGTAGTGAGTAAATGTATATTTGTTCATGCCTATGGGGGTTGGGGACAATAGGGCCTGCATGGGGCATATGAGGATTTAATAACTGCGTAGTAATGGCCAAGATGTCTGCCCCCTGTAATCCAGAAACGTTGTAGTGGAAGTGACCTCATACCGCTAGTGGTTGACGTATTAGCGTAAGGCGGTGTTCACCGCCGTGCGATCATTCATTGGTTTACATGGTTGTCAATGGGGATTCTTAGCGTATCATGTTCGCCGCCGGTGGTGATGGTGCACACCGCTGCGGTGCGTACGCTAACTCGTCACCCCAACTTCACTTGAATCCCGGATTTTGTGCATGCAGTTCCTCCACTGAGTGTGCTGCTGTGTCCTGCCTCTGGTCATGGAAATGGCATGTGTGGGTGGCAGGGGAATGGGCCCCTGAATTGGACAAGCTCGTGGACGGGGTCCTGCCCCTGTACGCCAAGCTCTACGGTCGACCAGAGGAACAGGTGATTAGGTGGATTGGGGGGCATGGATGTGTGTAATGAAGGTAGATGGCTGTAAACATGTGTGCACGTTTGACACTGTACAGTCCTGGGTTCCTGACATGCTGCGTGTGTGTGTGCTGTTATGCAGTTGTAAATGTCCGTCCCATAGTGGACATACAGCCAGCTGTATGTAATGGCCATAGTCTGACCTCTGTGTTCCTTTTTCTGTGTGTCCCATATAGGTCAGCGCCCATCAGAAGAGGGGACTATGGCAGGCCATCGCCAGGGAGGTGCGGACCCTGGGGGTCTACAACAGACGGCGCACCCATTGCAGGAAGCGGTGGGAGGACATGCGGCGCTGGGCAAGGAAGACCTGCGAGGCCCAGCTGGGGACGTCCTTCCAATGAGGAAGGGGTGCCCGTCGGGCACTGACCCCCCAATGCGATGCATTCTGGCGGTGGCGTATCCGGACCTGGATGGGCGCTTGAAGGCTACGCAGCAGACACAAGGGGGTGAGTACATGAACCATTGTATGCCTCCTTGATGGATGTGTGAATGTGCTGTGGTATGTATGCTGTCTAGTGGCAGGGACTCTGACTGATGTCCATTTACATAATGGCCCCCGTGGGGAGTAGGGTTGTAAGGGTCAGGTCTGCAGTACTTAAGATCCTTCAGTGCTGTAGGGAATGGCTGTAGAGCAGGGTTGTGGCCACTAGTCAGGGGCATAGCCATGTGTATAGCAGTAGGTGCTGCCTGGTGAAATATTTGCAGGGGGGGTGCATGTGTGAACCACTTATGTACCTCCATTCAGCTATTTACAATTGTCTCTCCTGTTTTGTCTCCCCATCCCTGTTCTCTTGTGTTGTCTGTGTACATCAGCATCAGCTGGCAAAGGAGCTGAGGCACCGGCGAGTGGGGATGCACGGGCCCATGGTTCCACGGAGGCAGAGTCATCCGACACCAAGGGGACCAGTGGGTTGGAGGGCGAGGGGCGTACCACGGGGGAGTCAACTACCACTGGAGGTAGTGACTCTGATACCTCATCTGATGGGAGCTCTCTGGCGATGGCCCCCTAGTGGGCCCACCCATTCTGTGTCAGCTTCCGCCACCCCCCATACCATCACCACCCTCCCATTTACTCCCCACTTAGTTGCCCGTGCCTGCTCACCCAGAAGGGTGGGTGTCTCCTTCACCCTAGGCACCTCCTCCCCTGCTCCAGTCAGCCGTGCTGCCCTCACGGAGGAGGCTATTGACCTCCTGAGAACCATCTCTGTAGGGCATACAACCATCATCAATGCCATCCAGGGGCTAGCATCAGAGGTGCAACAGACCAATGCCTACTTGGATGGCATTCACGGTGCCGTGTCTAGCCTAAGAGATCTTTTCAGGCTCTGGCCTCCTCTTTGACGGCAGCCAGTGTCCCTGGTCATTCCATCCCCCCTCCAACCACCTCTACCCCTTCCAGTACCCCACTCCACTCACCTGTCCCAAGCACACATTCCGACACGCAGGCACACACCTCAACACACAAGAAGCACACTTCAAAATACAAGCACCACACTTTCCACCACAGGCATACACACAACCAACATGCACAGGCACACTCACCAACATCCACTTCCCCTAGTGTGTCCGCATCTTCCGCCTCCCTATCTGTCCCCTCTACATGCACACTCACAGGCACTGCACCCTCATTCATTTTTGTTGACCCTATTCATGCAGTCACCACATAATCAGACATCCATTCATGCACCCCAGACACCACACCTGCACTCACTACAACGACTTTAGTTGACACGTGCAGCACACTCGCTAAACTTGCAGACACTCATACACCATCCATGTACACTGGCAGACTGTCTTGTCCCACTGTGTCCACCCTCCCTCCCAAAACACTGAAACGCACCAAAACATCCACCCAACACACACTCACCACACCTCAGCATGCTGTACAGTCACCTGCACTCACGTCACGCACAGCTACACCTGTCACAACCACTCCCTCTACCTCCACTCCCACGCCTTCCTCCAGGTCCACCCCGATTGCCCCTAAAAAACTTTTCCTATCCTGTGTTGACCTATTCGAACCCACTGGCCCACCCCATCTCATCTGTAAACATGCCCACCTCCTTGCCCAGTCCACTCCTTCCACGTCACAGACCCCCCCGTCCGCCCTTCCCATTCCGATGGTACCTCCCCTGTGAGCAAGAGACCCCGTGCTGGCCTTGGAACATCTGCCGCACCCCAGGTCAAGTCTGCTCCACCAGCTTCAAGGTCCAGACCCAGGCCCCCTCCACCTCCAAAACGTAAAGACAAGTCCCCCCAGTCGTAAGTCCCCACCCCCACCACCCCCTGCCCCTGTTCCCTGAGGTGCCTGGATGCCCCATTGTTGCCCCTATGAGGTGGAGTACCTTTGCAGTTGTGGGAGTCAAGTTGGGGCCATTTTGGCCCGTTGGACTACGAACTATTGACTGACCATTGGCCTTATGTTGCACTTCCGTTGCTCATTGAGCTGAATTAAAATTTGTGTCGCCAGTGTTGTTTTTGGCACTCTCAGGATCCGTGGTTCATTGTTTCTTTGGTTGGGGGTGTTGGGCACATGTGTATACTTTGGGCAGGTTTGATTTGCCTTGTGTCGGGTAAGTACCTCTTGCTTTGGGGTGTATGGCTTGTCCTGTTGTGAAGAGTTGTGGGTGCGTTGCAGGGTGGATGGAGTGGGTGGGTATGTAACTGTGCCCTTTCCTCCCTTGTTTAGTGGGTTGCGGTACTTACCGTCACACTTCATCGGCGGTCTCGGTCGTGGAGGTATATGGCAAGGAGCAGGGCTGGCATGATTTGCAACTCTCTATCCATTTATGCTTCGGCGTGTTGTGTGGGCCTCCGGTGAGTTTTTCCTTTTATTTGGTTCATTTCTGCCTGGCTTTGCGTGGCGGTGGTTCCCGCCCCGGAACTGATGGCGGTCTAGTGCTTCATTATTTGATAGGCGGGTAGGGCCTTTCCGTCGGCCTGTGGGCAGGCTCTGCCGTCGTTGTCAGCACTCCTCTGCTGGCGGTGAGTGGTTTTCAGGCTGCCTGTTTTTATGGTGGTTCATAATTTGGCAGTCCAGACCGCCAGATTGTTGGCAGTTGTTACTGCCACTGCCGCCGGAGCAGTGTTTACCACCATGTTCATAATGAGGGCCTAGGTATAGTTATGCTTTCTTACATTTAGCTATTCAGAACATTTTGGCCCTCATTATGACTTCAGCGATCTTTTCTCAAGACTTCCGAAGCCATGGGTGCCAGAAGACTGCCAGCACCGACCACCATATTAAAAGTACTGAAGGATTTCCGCCACAATTTGGGTGGAAATCCTCCGTAGTCGTGCTGGCGGTCAGAGGCACAGGGGCGGTTCTACCAATGGTCCACCCCGCCAAAAGGACTCCAACAGCCATATTACGATCTTTATACTGATTTCATGTTATTAGTATCAAATGCATATTTTAGTAATGTTCCATACTTTTGAAGGCTAAAGTGAGCCATTTCTATTGACTCAAATATGGTCACAAAGCCTAAATACTCTTATTTGGCTTTCATCAGAATAATAATTGTATCAAACTAGATGATTCATGTATTTTGTGGCCAAGTTAGGAACTAGCTGGTATATTTATCCTGAACCAACTTGGCACTCAGCACTCTCCCGAGACCTTAGCAAATATACAATCTAAATACCCCTTACAAAACATGGAATTTTACACATTTCCTAAATTAAAAGCAGCCATCACTACTCTTGTCATTTCATTTCCTGTTCTTTTTATTTTGGACCTGATAGCTTTATACAGTCATAGTGGTAATTTTGTCTCCAGGTTTCACTCCCTCCCTCTCCCAAAGACTTCCACGTTAATGATACCAATCCAATCCAAATGGGAACAAGATTGTGATTTTGCTAATACCTCTCTTAAATGCCAAGAGATTAGGTCTTCGAGTTTTACGTTCAAGATCACACCTTCCCAACCTCAAAACAAATTTCACTTTCTACACAGAAATTTTTGGACACCACAAGGTGTATACGATATGAAGTTAAAAGGTGACCCATTGTGCTGCAACTATCATGTCATGAGTGGGCATCTCACGCACATGATTTTCTATTGTCACCTACTCAGGCAATTCTGGTTGCAAATCTTTAGGTTTATTGGGGATATCCTACAAATCAAAATTATCTTCTGCTTTTTGTACCTTGCTCTGGGCCCTCATGATGCTCAACTAATAAGCCCAAATGATAAATATCTTGTTAACCTCCTCCTCACAAGTGGTTGTAAAACCATACTCGGTAATTAGAAAAGTTCAACGAGCTCCTTTCAAGCCTGAAAGGAACTTTTAGTAGTCACCAGAGGAGTGGATGATATCAAACTCCGACAATCTGCTTGAAGACACTGCACCAGACCAATTCGGGAAAAACTAGACTCTTATCTTAATCAAGTCAAGCCTCCATAAATACTAGATATTCATTTATTAATCTTGTATAGTGAATACTGCTCATCCTTAGTAACTCACTCTACAAAATATCCTCCCTTAGTTCTCTCCTGTTCTCACTTCTTTCTGTTTTTATTTTTCTCTAACATTTTTCTGGGTAAACATCCTTTTTTACGACTTTTTTATTACGAAAGTCGTGGTTAACGAAAGCGTAACAACGCTTTTTTTAACCAAGACTTCGTATTTTTGTGCCTTAACTACGTATGTTCTGAACAACAAACATGCGTGGTTAAGGTACAAAGAAGGGAGTTGGCGAAGGTAAGTGGTGGGTTTAGGTTTTTGGGTGGGGTTGGGGGGGTGGGGCGTTTTTGGTTTTGGGGAGGGGGTGGGGGGTCAGGGGGTTTTAGGTTTTGGGGTGGGGTTGGGGGGGTGGGGCGTTTTTGGTTTTGGGGAGGAGGTGGGGGGTTAGGGGGTTTTAGGTTTTGGGGTGGGGTTGGGGGGTTGGGGCGTTTTTGGTTTTGGGGAGGGGGTGGAGGGTTAGGGGTTTTTAGGTTTTGGGGTGGGGTTGGGGGGTGGGGCGTTTTTGGTTTTGGGGAGTGGGTGGGGGGTCAGGGGGTTTTAGGTTTTGGGGTGGGGTTGGGGGGGTGGGGCGTTTTTGGTTTTGGGGAGTGGGTGGGGGTTTTAGGTTTTAGGATGGGGTTGGGGGGGTGGGGCGTTTTTGGTTTTGGGGAGTGGGTGGGGGGTCAGGGGGTTTTAGGTTTTGGGGTGGGGTTGGGTTGGGGGGGTGGGGCGTTTTTGGTTTTGGGGAGTGGGTGGGGGTCAGGGGGTTTTAGGTTTTGGGGTGGGGTTGGGGGGGTGGGGTGAGGGATGTAGGGTGAATGGTGCCTATTGCTAATGATTTTATCAGGAATGCCTATACAACGAAATATCGTTGTTAAGGCATTCGTGGTAAAATCATTAGTAGTAAGGACGAGGTCGGTGTTCCGACCTCGTTGTTAAGGTTAGTAGTTGTTTTTAATTCGGTGTTCCGTCATATAATCATTTTTCTGTGGTGCTTTTCGAGGTGATTTTTGTACCGTTTATCCACCTGTAAAAGCAATGCCTTATTGTGTTTTGACTCCGAGGTTTCCTAACATTTGTATGACTTCATTATGCAGTCTCTAAAACCAATAAAGTATTTTGAAATTTAAAACGTCAGCCATTTTTGTCCCCTATTGATTTAGATCGTGATTATGTACTGTTTCAGTATAATGCTTATGAAACAATTTGCACATTATCGACTCCCGGCATCATAATAAATGAATGGAATCAGTTTTTATAGTTTAGTATTTTAATGAGACTATGGAATAAGCTTGATTATAAGAAAACAACTGAATGTTTCCTCTTTCATTTTTAATATGGCAACATTCTCCTCTTCACTCTTCATAAGCCACCCAACAAAACAGAAAACTAATCATATGAACCATTTTCAATGGTGACTGAGGGCCTCATTACGTGTGGGGCGATCACACTCATGGTGACAGCCGGACCACCGCACTCCAGGTGGTCTGACCTCCACATTATGACCCTGGCAGGCGGACCCATCTAAAGACTACCACCCCTGCCCAGGAACATTGTTACAGATGTGGTGATGGCAGTCGGGGTTGTACTCAGTCAGGGCGGGGCTGAACTCAGCCCCACCTGGCTGATTACCGCACCACTTAATGCCAGCCTTTCCATGGCATTTGCACTGCCATGGAAAGGTTCGTGGTAAGCCAGTTCTGGAAGCCACGTGGGTGGAGGGTCTTCCCAGCACCCTCAGAATATGCACTCTGTGCTTTGCGTACAGTGCACAGTCCAAGGGTGCAGGGGTGTTACTGTATTGGCCTTGGCTCCCATAAGAGCTGCCCGGTGGGAACTTTGTAATACGCTCGGAAGGGAGGGACGCCTCCGCTGCGGTGGGACCACCAAGCTCATAATTAGGGCCCGCATTTTAACTTTATAAAGCATAACTATGAAGTGGCCCCAAGTGAGAAACCTTCTGCCAACCCTATTTTCCAGCACCTACAGGACAGTGCTTTAATTTGTGCTGTGGTTCCTGGTGCTCAGCGCCTGCACTTATTTGAAAGGGCCGGTACTATAGCTTTCTTTCTGCAGGGCAGTGCAGATCATTTTTAAAAGATGAATTAGCGCAGCACGATAGCTGTATTTTTCACAAATTATCTTCTAAGGTGCTTTTACTTTCACCCATTTCGTCACAGCGCCTGCATCCTGCCTGAGCCTCTCAATGGATAATTATAGCTAGGTCCTAGCTCATGGCTCAGATGGGGCAAGGCAAGCTTGGAAATGCAGGCCCAGGGCATTCTTAGAAGTGAAGGAATATGACAGGCAACCAAAAGTGCAGACTTTACGCTCGCCTGTGTGCTTGGTGCCTAGTAACAAAATATTACACAGAGGCCTGCCGCTGTGTCTCCCTAGCTAAGTTGGCACTCAGGTGAGACCCACAGTTCTTCTCGTCCCTCAGAAACTGCCAGTGTCATAAGTACTGCCGAAAGGCTCTGTGGCCTGTGGTGAGCTGGATGGGACCGCTGGAATGAACTTCAGTGTGAATCTGCCAGTGATTGCCTCTCTTTCTGCCTCCTCCCGTACTGGGCCTCCTTTAACATGCTCGGCTACACAGAAACAGAGAAGCCTTTCAATGAGTAACTCATGTCAACTTAGTTCCGGTAATAAATACGTATGTGTTTTCATTCTGTAATTGCAGACTGTAGTTATATCGGGGGCTCGGCTGCTTATTGTTAAAAATGAAGCATGGCATGGAGGACTGAAGTCTAAGCCCACGTGATCAGCAGGACTCCCATTTCCAGTGCTTATTTTGAGCTAGTGCTTGCAGGTGGTGGCCAGTAGCACTCATTTTTAGGGACTGGGACAGAATGAGAGAGAACGGAAAAAATGGGTAAAGAACAAAAAGGGAATGACTGGAAAACAGTTAAAGCGACCAAATAGGAGTTAAAAGTACCTGCAAAAGTAAGATTAGGGGGCAGGGAGTGTCTGGTAGATTAATCAAATGTCAACCTCATATTCGGCAGCGCTGGTAATGAGGTTCTGAGATAAAACTTTGAGTCCCAACACTTATATTTGTTTTTTACAAATTAAGTACTGACCTACAGTGCTCATGGTGGGATTTTAGTGAAACCAAAAGCCCCACATTCAATGTAAGAATTGAAGTGGATAAAAATGTCACATATGACTGACTTCCTATTTCCCGCAATTCATCCAACAACTTAAAATATATAACCAAACCATGCATAGGTAAGAGCCAGAATAAGCAGTTCCCAATAGACTCTGTGGGGCTCATTATAAATCCCACGAGATTCCAGATTTTTGTGCAAACGAAAGTTTGTGACCGAATCAGAATTCCGAGTTTGCCCACTCATTCGTGGTTTTCATCAAGTAAAACCTGCACATGAAAAAATCTCACCATTATGAATTTTCTCCCCTCGAGAAGGTGAAAAACGATTCATTGCCATGCTGTCCCCCGATGCAACATGCAAAATTCTGAATGGTGCAGTACTACCACATCTGGTAAATACTGCTGTCCCCAGTATCAGTCTTTTTGCATAGGCGCTGGAGTGCGGGTGGGGTGCTGCAGCACCCCCAAAATAACCATACGGAAGATATGAAGATGAATGAACATTAAAGAAGATTTGAATTTTTTCTTGTCACACCTTCTGTGTGTTCAGAGGCAGAAGTTAAATGTCAGGCTAGTGTTCTGGCAAACTGCTGCTAATTCTCTTTACATGAAGATTGGTGTTCATTCTTCTTTATCTGACTGCAAAGTCAAAGGATGTGGTGAAGTGAATAGTGACAATCTTGCTGGTTCAAAAGGAAAGGATGTATGTAGGACGTTGTTTCTTTCTAACACTACCTTCCTATCTTTAACTCTGGCTACACCCTACATGGTGCCTTTTGCCCAGGGCACAGCAGTGACTGGGTCTGTCTAGCCTGAGATTTAAGGGTTTATAAGGTCACAAATTAAACAGTGATATCACTCACCCACAACTGTTTCGCAAGCAGCAGTAGAGCATTCCGCCTTCTGGGAACAAGCAACCTCGAATTGCCAAGGTGGGAAATTGGTGAGCAGCTGATGGGCCTGTGGTTGAGGCCTGTTGGTGGGCTGATTTTTTGGAAACCCCGCACGTGGACCAATCCCAATACATACATCTTTGCCTGTGGTTGGAAGTATTAGCCGCAGTTTATTTGAACATATATTTACAGCATGTGCCTCCCATGTGGTTAATTAGGTGGGGGAATAAATCACTCCTGACAGGCAATCATAAATCACTTTGATAGTTGTAGGATAATTTGAACAAGCCATAATCAAACCATAAATCACATAAATGCGTTAAATCATGCTAAAGCCTGTCAGTCATAAGTCTTTGAGCCATAAATCATGTTGATGGTTTGGGAGGAAATGGAATCTTTGAGCATTTGGTATCACTCATTGTGTGAGGGCTACTGCTTTTCTTCTTTGTAAGCTTAACTCACTCCCTTCAACCGTTCGTTGTGTCCCACCTTCAAGCAGACCTGGCCTGCGAGCGCAGTGTTTCTTGTACCCTCTCATCTGACTATCTTACCCTGCCATAAGGCATCCCAAGGTAAGCAGCATGGTCTGACACCCCGCCGTGCCAGGGCTTGGAGACAGGCCTTGTCTTCGAGCCCTCGGGTTGCTTGCCTCGCTTGGTCCCTGCCCACGCTCCTCTCACCTTCAGTCCTGCTGCAGCGGTTTGTTTCCCCCTGCACTTGAGGCTTCTGGTAATGGCTCATGCAGCTTCTCCCTTGCCATGGGATGCAGTGGTAAACCCTTTGTCCTATTCTTCTTTGTGCTGTTCTGTGTCAGCCACTATGATCTTAATCTGCTGGCCTGATTTGCTTCTCCTTGCACCACATCTCCACTGCTAGGCTCTAGCTGGTCCTCCCTTGGCAGTCACTGACTGCAGGATCCCAGCTGGATCTTTTTTAGCGGTCGCTTGGTACAGTGTCCCAGCTGGATCTTCCTCAGCGGTCGTTGGCTGCTGGGTTCCAGTGGGTCTTCCCTCTGTGGTTGCTGGCTCCTGGGTCCCAGCTGATCCTTGGTGGTTTGATCCTTGGCGGTCACTAGTTTTACGGTCTTCATGGGGGTGCTACCTGGCCACCCAATGTATTATGGGGGGTCCAGCCCCTGCAGCATCTTTTAAGCCCACAAAACCCTCCTCAGGGGTATATTAAAAAACTGCACTGGCTTTTCATTGGCCACTTGGGGTTCACGCCTTTACATAGTTTCTTGACATGCTTTTACACCCCCTGCCTTTCCCCTTACATGTGGGGAGTGGGGGTGCCATAGCCTGTTCCCTCCTTTAGTGGCCTTCAATAGGCGCTATCCTTTGCCCGGGACCTTGGCTGGGTTTGCGCTCTGGGCCTCTATGCTCCCTGCATGTGTAGGCCTTCTCCCCTGGCTATCTCATTCTCCACCACAACGGCAAAACATCAAAGGCTGTAGTTAAAGTCTTTGCATACATATAGTAAGCCTGCCCTGATGCACATTAAGGTCAGACTGCTGTATTGTCAGAGGCAAAATGACAGTGGGCTGCCCCGGCTGTCATAGCATGAGTTGTGACCGCCCACTGGCTCCCTCCAAGTGTGACAGAGGCCTCAAGCAGCTGCTGATGGGAAGCCATTAGCACTTGCTTTGCAGAGGTCTGGGACAGGGGACAGGACTGCAGTGGGTGGTCGAGTGGAGGGGGGTGGGGATTCTGAGGGCCAGCAAGGGGGCTCTTCAGTTATTTTTGTCTCCCTCCCCTGCATGGTACAGGCAGTGATAAATGAGTGTTTGCTGTTGTCCTTTGCCTGTCATAAATTAATTATTGCAGTCAACTGGAAGAGATGGTGGCCTTAGCTGACTTTGAAACTGGGAAACTGGGTTTGAGTCCCAGCTTCAGCTCAACATCCTGTGATTCTGGGCAAATCACTTTATACACACGAGCCAAAAAACACATGAACCAGCCTGTCTGTAATGTTGTCTGGTGCTCATGAAAAGCACTCCAAAGACTCTGGGACAATTTTGTGCTGTATAAAACTACATGTATTTGAGGAAAGTGACACTATGGGGGTCATTCCAACCCTGGCTGTCGGTGTTAAAGCGGCGGCCAAACCGCCAACAGGCTGGCGGTAAAAAAAATGCAATTCCGACCCTGGCGGAAACCGCCAACAGAGACCGCCACTTTAACACTCCGACCGCCACGGCGGGACAAACAAACAGTGCGGCGGTCACCGCCATCAGACAGGCGGGAGACAATGTACCGCCCACCCTATCACAACCCACCAATCCGCCACCTTTTCCGGGGCGGTAGCCCCGCCGATAAAAACACTGCGGAAACAGACATTTAAAACGGAAAACGCTCACCTCCATACACCCCACGAGGATTCAGGACAGCATGGAACCCGAACTCCACATCCTACCAGCCATTGTCTTCCTGCTCCTCTACCAGGAGCACGAACGCCGACGCAGAAGACAACGGTGAGTACTGCACCTACAACACAGGGGAGGGGGGAGGAGAAAATATTACGGGCACACACATACGCGATACACCCACCCCCACCCTCACCCACTACAACACACACATCAATGCATAGAAATACATCACAGTTACCCCCCCCAAACCCCCCGGAAGAATGCAAAGGCAAAAGGAAATGATTATAAATATAGAATTATATTGTAAGACTGAGTATAAAATATATCACACATCTATAACTTGATATACATAAATTGTCCAGTCCGATATGTCTATCAGCCATTGTTCGTGGGCCACTGGGCCAAAACACATGGGCAAAGCCCACACAGGATACCTGCCTCCAACGGAGAGAACACTGCAGGGGCATCAGATAGGAAAACTACAGGCACCTCAGGGGGAGGGAAGGGGGGGCACCTCAGCCAGATGAGTTCACGACGCCAGATCCACGAGGGGCCTCCATGGCCACTGTGCCATCCTGGGGAGTGCAAAGCCACAGTCTCACAAGTCTCTACAGTGGGTGGGTTGCCCACTGTGCCATCCTGGGGAGTGCAAAGCCACAGTCTCTCAAGTCTCTACAGTGGGTGGGTTGCCCACTGTGCCATCCTGGGGAGTGCAAAGCCACAGTCTCTCAAGTCAATATCAGTCTCCACTGGTACTGGAGGGGGACTAGTGCCCAGAGTGCTTCGTGCAGCCCTGCCCGACACAGATGCGTGCCTGCCCCTTCCGCCAATGGGCCAGCGGTTCTTGAGATGAAGAGCCCAGTTCAGCGGTGCTTGAGACGGCGGTGCCCAGCAGAGCAGTGCTTGAGATGAAGGGCCCTGTTCAGCGGTGCTTGAGACGGCGGTGCCCTGTTCAGCGGTGCTTGAGACGGCGGGGCCCAGCGGAGCAGTGCTTGAGATGAAGGGCCCTGTTCAGCGGTGCTTGAGACGGCGGTGCCCTGTTCAGCGGTGCTTGAGATGAAGGGCCCAGTTCAGCGGTGCTTGAGACGGCGGTGCCCTGTTCAGCGGTGCTTGAGACGGCGGTGCCCTGTTCAGCGGTGCTTGAGATGAAGGGCCCAGTTCAGCGGTGCTTGAGACGGCGGTGCCCAGTGCAGCCGTGCTTGAGATGAAGGGCCCAGTTCAGCGGTGCTTGAGACGGCGGTGCCCTGTTCAGCAGTGCTTGAGATGAAGGGCCCAGTTCAGCGGTGCTTGAGACGGCGGTGCCCAGTGCAGCGGTGCTTGAGATGAAGGGCCCAGTACAGCGGTGCTTGAGATGAAGGGCCCAGTTCAGCGGTGCTTGAGATGAAGGGCCCAGTTCAGCGGTGCTTGAGACGGCGGTGTCCTGTTCAGCGGTGCTTGAGACGGCGGTGCCCAGCGGAGCAGTGCTTGAGATGAAGGGCCCAGTTCAGCGGTGCTTGAGACGCGGTGCCCTGTTCAGCGGTGCTTGAGATGAAGGGCCCAGTTCAGCAGTGCTTGAGACGGCGGTGCCCAGTGCAGCGGTGCTTGAGATGAAGGGCCCAGTTCAGCGGTGCTTGAGACGGCGATGCCCTGTTCAGCGGTGCTTGAGACGGCGGTGCCCAGCGGAGCAGTGCTTGAGATGAAGGGCCCAGTTCAGTGGTGCTTGAGACGGCGGTGCCCTGTTCAGCGGTGCTTGAGATGAAGGGCCCAGTTCAGCGGTGCTTGAGACGGCGGTGCCCAGTGCAGCGGTGCTTGAGATGAAGGGCCCAGTTCAGCGGTGCTTGAGACGGCGGTGCCCTGTTCAGCGGTGCTTGAGACGGCGGTGCCCTGTTCAGCGGTGCTTGAGATGAAGGGCCCAGTTCAGCGGTGCTTGAGACGGCGGTGCCCAGTGCAGCGGTGCTTGAGATGAACGGCCCAGTTCAGCGGTGCTTGAGACGGCGGTGCCCTGTTCAGCGGTGCTTGAGATGAAGGGCCCAGTTCAGCGGTGCTTGAGACGGCGGTGCCCAGTGCAGCGGTGCTTGAGATGAAGGGCCCAGTACAGCGGTGCTTGAGATGAAGGGCCCAGTTCAGCGGTGCTTGAGATGAAGGGCCCAGTTCAGCGGTGCTTGAGACGGTGGTGCCCTGCTCAGCGGTGCTTGAGACGGCGGTGCCCAGCGGAGCAGTGCTTGAGATGAAGGCCCCAGTTCAGCGGTGCTTGAGACGGCGGTGCCCTGTTCAGCGGTGCTTGAGATGAAGGGCCCAGTTCAGCGGTGCTTGAGACGGCGGTGCCCAGTGCAGCGGTGCTTGAGATGAAGGGCTCAGTTCAGCAGTGCTTGAGATGAAGGGCCCAGTTCAGCGGTGCTTGAGACGGCGGTGCCCTGTTCAGCGGTGCTTGAGACGGCGGTGCCCAGTGGAGCAGTGCTTGAGATGAAGGGCCCAGTTCAGCGGTGCTTGAGACGGCGGTGCCCTGTTCAGCGGTGCTTGAGATGAAGGGCCCAGTTCAGCGGTGCTTGAGACGGCAGTGCCCAGTGCAGCGGTGCTTGAGATGAAGGGCCCAGTACAGCGGTGCTTGAGATGAAGGGCCCAGTTCAGCGGTGCTTGAGATGAAGGGCCCAGTTCAGCGGTGCTTGAGACGGCGGTGCCCAGTGCAGCGGTGCTTGAGATGAAGGGCCCAGTACAGCGGTGCTTGAGATGAAGGGCCCAGCGGAGCAGTGCTTAAGATGAAGGGCCCAGTTCAGCGGTACTTGAGACGGCGGTGCCCTGTTCAGCGGTGCTTGAGATGAAGGGCCCTGTTCAGCGGTGCTTGAGACGGCGGTGCCCTGTTCAGCTGTGCTTGAGATGAAGGGCCCAGTTCAGCGGTGCTTGAGACGGTGGTGCCCAGCGGAGCGGTGCTTGATATGAGTGTCCTGGTCAGCGGTTCCGGCCCAGGCATGGATGTCACTCGCCACCTGACATGTGGCTGGCGGGGCCTTCCTGCCCATCTGTCTGGTGGCTTGCGGGGCCCTCCTGGGCTGCAGTACCCGGCCTGTGGGTGTCCTCCTGCCCACCTGGGACGTGGCTTGCGGGGCCCTCCTGGGCTGCAGTACCGGGCTTGTGGGTGTCCTCCTGCACACCTGGGATGGGGCTGGTGGGGCCCTCCTGGCCAGCTGGCCAGCTGGCCTGCTGCCGGACTTGTCGGCCGTGTTTCCCTTCCCACCCTTCCCTGTACGCTTGTGGCCCTTTCCCACCTTTGGTGGTGTGCCAGGTGGCACCCGACTTCCTGCCGGAGCCAATGTAGGGATTTTGGTCCCTGGGGTCTTTGGTCTCTTGCGCCGGGCACTGGCAATCTTCGGATGCTTTTCCGGGGGTGGGCTGGCCGTGCCTTGGCTCCTAGCTGAACTGGATGCCCTTGAGGGTGGGGGACTCCACAGTCCATGGACAACAGTCTTTACAGGTCCCGGTTTTGTGGTGGCTGAGGTGCTGATTGGAGTCTTATGAGATGGACGGGGGGAGTTGTTGGAAAGAGGTTAAGGTTGGCAAGGAAAAGCAATTTGGAAAGAGAGTGACGGGTAGGTGTAGTGGGTATGGGAGTGGAGGAAGAGGATGTGGTTGTAGGAGTGTGAAGTCTGGTGTCTTTGGGTGCAGGTGCTTGGGCTGGAGGCTGTCGTGAGGTGGATGGCTGTTGGGTGGGTGGCTGCCTGCGTTTGTGTAGTTTGGAAGAGGGGGTGACAGACACACTGGGAGAGGACACAGGGGACGTGTAAATGGTAGTGGGGGTGGTGACTGCACTTGTGCGGAGTGTGATGGTGTGTGTGCTGGTGATGGACGTAGTGGCTGAAGATGTTGTGCATGCAAGTGTGAGTGGAGACGTCACAGGGAGGGAGGAGGGAGACGAGGAGGAGGGGGACACAGTGGAGGCAGTGGCTGTTGGTATGTCTGCATGTGGATGTTGCTTGTGTGAATGATTGTGTGATGTGTGGTGCTTATGTCTGGATGAGCTTCCCTTGGGTGTTGAGGTGTGTGCAGGCTGGTCTGATGGTGTGTCTGGGATAGGCAGAGGTACAGGGGATTGGGTCTGGGTGGAGGAAGTTGGAGGGGGGAGGCTAGAGACAGGGACAATTGCTGCCGTCAGTGCTGAGGCCAGAGCGTTGAACGATCGCTGATGGGCAGCCTGACCCGAATGAATGCCCTCCAGGTATGCATTACTCTGGTGCACCTCCCTTTGTACACCCTGGATGGCATTCAAAAGGGTAGACTGCCCAACAATGATGGTCCTCAGGAGGTCAATGACCTCCTCACTGAGGGCAGCATGGGCGACAGGGGCAGGGCCTGAGGTGCCTGGGGTGAAGGAGATGCCCACCTTCCTGGGTGAGCGGGCACAGGGCAAACGCTGAGGGGCTTCTGGGAGGGCGGTGCTGGTGCGCTGGGTGGCGGCTGTACCTGTTGTTGCAGGGGGCACGGATGTTGCCGCCACCACAAGGGAGCTCCCTTCAGAGGACGAGTCGCTGTCACTGACATCAGCACGAGTTCCCGCTGTGGAGCTCCCCTCGCCCTCCGTCCCACTGGTGTATTCGGACTCCGTTGCATGGCCCTCCATGCCCATGTGGGATGCAGCTCCCTAGTGCTCCGATGCCACTTCTCCTCCGCCTGATGATGCTAATGCACACATGAACAGGAAGACCACAAAAAAGGGGGGGGGGAGAAATAAAGACATGTTGAGTGCATGGATTACCGCTACCGTTGGAGGACAAGACAGACACAGAAGCCCCCTGCACTACGCCGCGCACTTGGGGTCCACTACGCAATCTGTGGGACATGGCCTACAAGCCTATGGACGACAACTGCACACATAGATGACACAGGGCCATGGATACCTGTACTTGGCACCCTACAGAGGTGGGGGGCGGGGGCACAGGGCCATGCCTTACGGAGGGGCCTAGCCTACATAAATCGCCCTGGCCTAGGGATACCCAAAGCCCTCCTCCCCCACTCAGACACCTCCACTGGGCGCAAAGTCAGCAGAATGTATTTGTACTCACCCCCTTGTGTCTGCTGTGATATCCTCACGCGCCCATCCAAATCGGGGTAGGCCACCACCAGGATCCGGGACATCAGGGGGGTCAAATGACGACTGGCACCCCTCCTACGTTGGGAGGCCATCCCCAGCTGAGCCTCCACCGTCTTCCTGCTCCAGCGTCGGATGTCCTCCCACCTCTTCCGGCAGTGGGTGCCCCGTCTGTTGTGGACCCCCAGGGTCCGGACGTCCTTGGCGATGGCACGCCAAATCGCGACTTTCTGGTGGGCGCTGACCTATGTGACATGTACAGGGAGAGAAAAATTGTCATCACCTTCTGCATGCTCGATGTGAGTGGCCCCCCATCCCCACCCTTGCCATGTGGCACATGCTCTCATCTGTCGTTTGATGCATGCCTCAATCGCTCCCCTCCCCACCATCTTTCACCCACCACACTCAACCCAGGCATTGCCCACTAAGCATGGTCCCAGTGTACTTACCTGTTGGTCTGGAGGACCGTAGAGTAGCGCATACTGGGGGAGGACCCCAGTTTCTCCAACTCCTCCGCAGTGAAGGCAGGGGCCCTTTCCCCAGTCGCATGAGCCATTGTCTCTTCCAGACCGAGGTCACATCAGCACTTGCAGTGTAGGTCCTCTCCTGTCGAAGATCAGGTATCGAGTGATTAAGCAGATAGAAAATGGCGGTCACGCCCGCGGCGGTGCGTACCGCAGCGGTGCGTACCGCAGCGGTGCGTACCGCGACCGCCGGCGCACATCGTCATTGGCTCCTGAAACCCATAGGGTTCAATGTTAACCAATGCGGCATTGCGCCGCGGTCTTCGACCGCCTACCGCCGCGGTGTGCCACGCCAGCGCATTGACCTCACATCCCACTGTCGCACTTCACAGGTCAGGCAGCCGCCATTTCAAGGGACCACATGGCCTAATTACCAACTGCGTCACACATACCTAGGCCTTGCACCAACACTCATACAAGCCATTCAATGCATTGGGAATCGTGTCATGTGCAAGCTGTGGTTACGTACCTGTGGGTTGATTGACTCTGTGCTCGCTGTTGTCCTTCATAGGCACCGTCCGCTGGGACATGCGAGGAGATGGAGGAATCTTCCAGTGTACAGACCGCTGGTGGACCTGTCGACAATGGAGGAACGACATGTCATACTGACATAAAGGCTTGACCGAGCCACTATACAGGAACTGTGTGCCCAGCTGGAGCCAGACCTGATGTCACCCATCCGCCAACCCACAGGGATCCCCCCTCTAGTGCAGGTGCTGTCAGTAATCCATTTCTTAGCAAGTGGGTCATTTCAAACAACAGTGGCCATATCATCAGGGATGTCCCAGCCTATGTTTTCCAAGGTGTTGTCCAGAGTGTTGTCTGCCCTGCTCAAACACATGCGGAGCTACATCGTTTTCCCTGAGGTGGGGGATTTGCCTACAGTGAAGGCTGATTTCTATGCCCTTGGACATATCCCCAACATCATAGGTGCCATTGATGGGACACATGTTGCTTTGGTCCCCCCCAGCAGGAGTGAACAGGTGTACAGGAACCGGAAGAGTTATCATTCCATGAATGTACAGATGGTGTGTTTGGCAGACCAGTACATCTCCCATGTTAATGCCAAGTTCCCTGGGTCAGTGCATGACGCGTACATCCTGCGGAATAGCAGCATCCCGTATGTGATGGGTCAACTCCAGAGGCACCGGGTGTGGCTATTAGGGGACTCTGGTTACCCCAACCTGTCATGGCTACTGACCCCAGTGAGGAATCCCAGGACAAGGGCAGAGGAACGGTACAATGAGGCCCATGGGCGGACTAGGAGGGTGATCGAGCGAACCTTTGGCCTCCTGAAGGCCAGGTTCAGGTGCCTCCATATGACAGGTGGATCCCTAATGTACTCACCAAAGAAGGTGTGCCAGATCATCGTGGCCTGCTGTATGCTTCACAACCTGGCTTTGCGCCGCCAGGTGCCTTTTCTGCAGGAGGATGGTCCAGATGGTGGTGTTGTAGCAGCTGTGGAGCCTGTGGAGAGTGAAGAGGAGGAAGCCGAAGAGGACGACATAGAGAACAGGAACACAGTAATACAGCAGTATTTTCAGTGACACACAGGTAAGAGTACACACCGGCATATTACATTTACTTAAAGACTCCTACCTCTCTACTGTCTGACTTTTTCCCCCAGTGTATGGTAACTGTGTTGTGACTTTCCCTTCCGTTTTCAGAGATGTGGGCCCCACTGCGTGACATCTGCTTTGTTTCCCCATGGACTACAGCTGTGTGACAGCGGTTTGTTGGCATCACAATGTGAACGTACATTTTGGCACGGTCATGTCTAATACATTTGTTCTAAATCACAGCCAGACTCCAGATTGTTTTGTGCAATAAGTGTTTTTATTCAAGTGCTCTAAATTGGATGGGCGGCTGCAAATCGGTGAGGGGTGATGGTGGAGGATTGTCCATGGCAGAGTCCAGACTATCAGTTTCACAGGTGCATTGTCCAAATGCCTGTGGGAAGTGGAGCAGGGACAGTTTAAGGTTGGACAGGGTGACAATGTGGGACAGTGGGATGACAATCAGGGCGGTATCCTTTGCTGGCGGGGGTCTTGACATCTTACTCTGTCTTCTTCCTGGTTCTCAGGGCCCGCTTGCGGGGTGGTTCTCCTTCTGCAGGGGGTGGGGTGCTGGTGGCCTGTTGGTCTTGTGTCGGGGCCTCCTGTCCACTAGCGCCGGCGGAGGTGGTAGGCAGTTCTTGGTGCATGCTAGTGTCAGGGGCCCTTTGAGGTGCCACAGTGTCCCGCAATATGGTGACTACCTGATTCAGGGCCACTACGATGGTACCCATGGCTGAACTTATGTTTCTTAGTTCCTCCCTGAACCCCATATACTGTTCCTCCTGCAGAAGCTGGATCTCCTGAAACCTGGCCAGGACCATCGCCATCGTCTCCTGGGAGCGGTGGTATGCTCCCATGATGGAGGAGAGGGCCTCGTGGAGAGTGGGTTCCCTGGGCCTGTCCCCCCCCTGTCGCACAGCAGCCCTCCCAGTTCCCCTGTTTCCCTGGGCCTCTGTCCCCTGGACCGTGTGCCCACTACCACTGCCCCCAGGTCCCTGTTGTTGTTGGGGTGTTGGGTTAGCCTGGGTTCCCTGTAGTGGTGGACACACCTCTGATTGACGTGTCCTGGGGACAGAGGTATGGGCCCGCTGGGTGGGTGCTGTGCTGGTGTTCCCAGAGGGGGGAAGGTCTGCTGTGGCCTGTGGCTGTGTGAGGGGAACCGACTGTCCAGAGGTCCCCGATGGACCGGGCTGGTCATCTAGATCCAGGGAGACAGAGCTGCTGTCCTCACTGTGGGCCTCTTCTGGGTGTGGAGTGGACATATGTGGACCCTCCTGCGCAGTGACGTGGCGTTCGGGTCCTGCAGGGGTATCAAAGTATGGTTATTGCTTCTGTGTGTGCCATAGCGTGCAATGGGTGGGTGCCCGTGTACCCCAGTGCTGGCATTCCTTTGTGGGGGCTGTTGTGACAGGGGTTGGGGGGGGTTGTATGTGTATGTGCAGTGGGCATGCTTAGGTGATGGGTGCCCATGCTTTGTGGACGCATGCAGGGCTAGGTGTTGGGATGGGTGGGTTGTGATGGTGAGACATTTGCAAGGAGTAGGTGTGATGGGGGTGGGGGTGAGGGTGGGGGTATGAGTTGGCATGCAGGTGGGGTGGGGGGAAGAAGTAGTTAAGATTTGACTTACCAGAGTCCATTCCTCCGCCTACTCCTGCGAGGCCCTCAGGATGCAGGATGTTCAAGACTTGCTCCTCCCATGTTGTAAATTCTGGGGGAGGAGGTGGGGTCCGCCGCCAGTCTTCTGCACCGCGATGTTGTGCCTGGATACCATGGAACGCACCTTCCCCCGTAGGTCGTTCCACCTCTTCCTGATGTCGTCCCGATTTCTTGGGTGCTGTCCCACAGCGTTGACCCTGTCGACTATTCTGCTCCATAGCTCCATCTTCCTGGCAATGGTGGTGTGCTGCACCTGTGCCCCGAACAGCTGTGGCTCTACTAGTACAATTTCCTCCACCATGACCCTGAGTTCATCATCAGAGAACCTGGGGTGTCTTTGCGGTGCCATGGGGTGGTGTGGGTGATGTGTAGGGTGGATTGTGTGGTGCTAAGTGTGGTGATGTGTATTGTTGTGTTGTGTGAAGTGCGTGCAAATATTGCTGGGTGACAGTGAATTGGGCGTCTGGGTGCTCGGATGTCTTTTCTCGGTGCGTGTTCACGAATCTCTAGGAGTGGAGGTTTGTGGGTGATGTGGGTGTGTATTTTATATTGTAATGGGTGTGTGGGAGTGGTGTGTGTATGTGTATCAGGTGTGTGTATTTTGAATTGTCCAATATGGTTGTATTTTGTAGGTGTGTGTATTTTGAGCGCTGCGGTGTGTACCGCCAGTGGAATACCGCGGTTGAAAGACCGCTGCGTGGATTCGTGTGTCGTGATAGTGTGGGCGTATTTCTGTTGGCGTGAGGGTGGAGGTTTGGTCATCGCCAGTTTCTCGCTGCCCTTTGGTGTGGCGGACTTTTGTGGATGTCAGTATTTTGGCGGTTTGACTGTTGTGGGTCAGAATGACCGTGGCGGTTTGCCGCAGCGGTGTTATGGCGGTCTTCTGAACGGCGGTAAGCGCCTTTTACCTCCGAGGTTGGAATGACCACCTATGTCTTTTTGCATTTGCACCAAGCATCATTCCCTTTATTGGAACTTACAAGGGATGTTAACAGTAGAACAAAAAACTACAGATACATCTTTCACCAGTCTCTGAGCATTAGAGCGCATCCATTAAGTACTGTAAAAAATAAATATATAAAATCCCAGGTTGAGTGTAAAAAGTCTAAGTCTGTGCCATTTCCTCTGTCACGGACATTAATCAAAACATTCACAGCAAGCCTATAGATAAAAAAGCAATTAAACAGAGTATCTAGTATTTTTCATAGTTCTGAGCTTCCAAAGTATATTTTTTCCATTGAAAAGTGAATTTCCAATTTAAGTACTGGCCCTAAAAGCCTTACAATAATTTAATTGCCGCAAATGTTTTCCAACACTTAGCCCCATGATCCTAACCAAGCAGTTTATTGCGAAAGGTTGGAATCTGCGATTGTGGCCCCCATCCAAGGCTGGGAACAAGCTGTGACCGTGTGTTTTATTTTAAAGCCTCGCAGTGGTAAACATGAGTGGGACGGGAGGACGGAGCTCGACTCTAGTGCCAGCTGTACAGTGTGCTGTTTACTTGGCATGTTCTTGATGTTTGGGGTGCAAGTGTGCAAGGCACAAGTGTCAAGAAAAATAGTGGGGTACTCATACAGAGTTCCCGCGCTCAAAACAATGAGCGAAGGTCATCCACCTCCGGCTTGTGCACTGTTTGCACGCATTCACAGTCATTCCGCCCTGGTTCCATAAAATCATAGTCGAAATGTCAAACGGCATAATACTGTGTCCTATGGCAGAATACGGTGTCCTAAATATTGTTTACAGAAACATCACCCAACTGGGGTTAACAATAGAAAAGGACGCAATATGTATGTCGGACAATAGCTCTAACTGCAATATTCTGCCATAGCTACTTTACAGTGCTGACTGCAGTAGAATGTCGTAGATACTGCAAGCAGGTGTAATATAAAAGGCAAGGATAGGAAACGGAATTTTCAAAGTACTTGACAAGTGAGCAAAATCCAAACTCATTTAAAAAAAATATATTATGACTTTCTTACATTTAAAATTCTATTATCCATTGCCTAGATTGTCGCAGAGGAGAAGGATGGAACGGTCAGAGTGCACTACAATTGCTACCTACCGTCATCACTTCAATCAGGACAAAAATTGGATTGGCATAGAGGTCAAGAATTCTATCACCCGGCAGCAGCGCAGTGATTTCTCCAGAGAGAGACCAAGAATCGAGTATGTGTTCAAATCTGGACATTTTCCAACTGAAATGTGATATTCTCAGAAAGCAGTTTATCTGTCTACTATAAAGCCAGAGTCTCCCTATCACTATCTGTAGGAAGCTGGCTCTGTATGTACTATATCAAAATGAGACACAGTCCAGGGGTTCCACAGAGGCTCAACAGAGGCTAATATAGATCATTCTAATGCTCTCTTTTGTGGTAGTGTGGTGGAGCAGTTAGGCTTATCAGAGGAAAGTGCAAAGCATTTGTTGCACACACACACAGTCAAGAAATAAGGCACACACTCAATGACTAACTCCATGCCAATGTATTTATGTTGGAAAAATATATTTTGTTACTTTATTTCTAGAACCAAAAGAATCTTGTTGCAGGTAAGTACATTTGAAAGTAGGTATCAAACATATGTATCAATAGCACTTTGGTTAGACTTGACAAAGAAAACAGTTTACAGGCAAATACCACTTTTCACTTTGAAAAGTTGACACTGCAATTTTCAGAACAGTCCTGGGGGGAAAAGTGTTAGTGCAGTTTTGACTTACAGTTCGAGTCCCCAGGTGTTAGGATGTCCACTGGTTGGGGTTCATGATGACTCCAAACTTACACCACCAACAACACGGGGCCGGCCGGGTACAGAGGTCGAAGTTAAATTTAGAATGGATCCATTTGAGACTGGGGGCATTTCGAAATAGATCACTTAGCAGGAAAGTACCCGCAACTTCGGAGGGCAGATCTGGGGTTTTTAGGTGAGCAGTGGCGGTACCACAGGTCAGCACCAAACACACACCCTCAGCGGCACAGGGGCGGACAGGTGCCCAGTGCAAACACAGAATCAGGCTCCCAATGCTTTTCAATAGGAGGACCCCAGGGGGTCATAAAGATGTTGCAGGCTGGGTCCAGGGGGTCGGTTCCACAGGCTGTACTAGGAGGAGGGCCACTTCCTGAATGTTGCTGGACTAGTGGTCGGATTCCCCAAGCCTAGGGGGCCGTGGGTGCAGGGGTACCTTTAGATGTCGGAAATCTTCGTCCGGTTCTCTTGCAGTCAGGAGGGGTCCTCTGGATTTAGCCTGCAGGCGCCATCCCTATCAGGGAAGATGATAGCGATACTGAGAGAAGGAAGTGTTAGAATGTCACCTATGAGATTTATTTGATTCCAGTTACCCTGTTTTGGGTTTTGTATCTACTTTGGCCACTAGATCAGCAAGTAGATAGGAGCATTCCATCACCCAAAGAGAGGCCACAGGATTCAGTACAGGTTGACAAGCCTCTCTTCTCTCCATCCCAAAGTTTATTAGCTCTGCACTACATATGAAGCCTACATCTATTTGTCTGTCTGTCCTTTTACATAAGCATTCCTAAACCTAGCAATTTATAAAAGCTTATTTGTATGCTATCTGAATGTATATGTATTAAGCGGCATTGTATTTTTTTCCTTATGTCTGTTCTATTTGTGTGTATGTGAAACCCTGTGGTTTGATTGGTGACCATAAGTACATGCATGTCAAATTGGTCTGTGCATGGTTAAATTCATGCCATGTGGGCTGTTTACATGGGTGCCTGTAGGTCTGTGTACATAGGTACCTGTATGTCTGGTATCTGTGTGTGGTTTAAGCTTGTCAGTATCTATTAGTGTGTTGGTTTGTGCACGAGTGTTGCTTTGATGGTTGATGGAAGTCTATATGTTGCCCTGTCTGTGTTTGTGGACATGAGCTCTATGTCACTGTGAGTTTTAATGCTATATGTGTCTGTGTACTTGTTTTCTAATGGCCGGGTCACTGTTTACGTAAAAACACACCATCACATTTTGACTGGGCTTAAAATCATTTTGGAAGAGTACCATCAAACATGCATCCTTGTGGCATTCCGTCAGAGAACGATATGAATAGGTTTGTGGAGCTCTTTCCCATTTATTGGCCATGGATCTTGTCGTGGACACTCATCATGGGGGCCTACTGAACTAGGACCAGCACCGACTCCAAAAGACCACACTCTTAACCTTGGCATCATCCTGGACAGCAAGCTCACCATGAAAAATCAGATCAAATGAGTCTCTTCCACCTGCTCTCTCACCCTTTGCATGCTCCATAAGATCTTTAAATGGCTCCCTGTCAACACCAGATGAACTGTTACTCAAGCCCTGGTCATCAGCCGGCTGGACTGCAGCAACACAAACTTTGTACGAATCGGCGTACATCTCCTGAGGATACTACACACCATACAGAATTCAGGGGCAGGACTAATTCTTGACCTCCTCAAACAAACCCACATCAACCCCTATCTCAAGCAGCTCCATGGTCTCCTGATTCAGAAGAGATGCCAATTTAAGATGCTGATCCACACCTACAAGGCCATTCACAATCAAGGACCAGCATACATCAACCACCTCCTGAACTTCCACCTGCCCTCCAGACACCTGTGCTCCACTCCCCTCTCCTCCAAACACCCCCCCCCCCCAAACCTGCATCTGCCAAAGCAAGAGTGAAGGACTCTCCTTCTCCTACCTCGTGGCAAAATCCTGGCATGAGCTCCCCCTTCACCTATGGACCTCATCTTCTCATCTGGAATTCAGGAAAGGACTCAAGACCTTGCTATTTAAACGAACATCTTAGCAGCTATGTTCTCAATGCCTGGATACCCTCCCAGGTGATTAGCCACATTCTATAAACCCTGTTTGATTGATTAATTGATTATGTTTTCTGTGATTTAGAGCATGCTCTGGGTACTCTGAATGTCGTTTCTATTAAACATATTGTGCCCAAGTGATGGTCACAACTGAGATAATGTCATATAGTAATTATTGTTTGTTTTTAAAAAACGTGTTTTTACTTTTTCTAAACTTTCTGAATTCTACAATGATAATTATTTTTGAGTGTTTTATTTCCTAATGTCCTCCATCATACAAATGAACAAATATCTTTTGACTTTTCTCTCTATTTCCTCAGTACTTCTTTATCCAATTCTGGGTCAGACCTTCCATTTACTTCTTTGTGCGTGGATTCATACCTCCTACTAGGCTACAGTCTGCCCTGGATACATATTGGTTGTAGACAACGTATATCCAGGCCTCCAGCCTCATGCTTCCACCTCATAGCCCACTTAGTGTGACACTGCTAGACCTGGCATCCTTGGTGTAGTCTCGCCTGTCTTTTTTGCCTCTGCTTCTTATGTTTTGACTGTGTGTCTGGTGCCAGGCCTGGGCAAGGCAGGATCTTGTGAACAACAGAGAGTTTCCTTTGAAGTTTGCCTACTTCAAAAGCAGAAAGGGGTATAAGTAGTGGACCCAAAACCCCAGATCTTCAGATTACTTCTGGATTCAAGAGGAACCTCTGCCAAGGAGAGGAGCTAGAGGAGGAGTACTACCTCTTTGCCTGTGACTGTGCTTTTCTAGGTTGGCCTGCAGTTGCTGCTTCTGCATGAAAGAGGACAAAGACTGGACTTTGTGGTAAATTCCTTCTTGTGAAGTGTCTCCAAGGGCTTGGACTGAGCTGGCCTCCTGTTTTGAGGTCTCAGGGCCATCAAAGACTTTTTCTGCCAGCACCTGGACTCTCTGCTGAGACTCCTGTCCTGCCAAGTGGTGCCCTATCCAGTCCCTGGGCCCTTGAAATGTGAAGCTGGCAGAACAAGGACTGAAATCCACACAAAGGAAGTCATGTGGGGAAAATGTTGACTCACCACCTGCAACGCGGCTGTAAAAATAAAGCGCTACCCGCCTTGCGGCTGAAATCGATGCACCACCTGCATCGCAGCTGGGAAATCGATGCATCACTTGCATTGGGGCTGCAGAAATGACACAACACTGCTTGCGGATGCTGAAAAACGACGCAAACCCCACGCAGCACAGTTTTCCATCACTGTGCAGCCGGATTTCGCACGCATTATCACTGGGCATCAAAAATTGAAGTGAACCTGCGTGGATCCGAGGTGCCCCGTCCAAAAATAATTCTCTTGCGGGACAGAAGAATGACGCATCGCCTACCTAACCGGAGAAGAAACAACGCACAGCCTCACTTACGAGTAAGGAATTGATGCATCGCTGACTTTCTCGACGCACGCTCGCCTGTGCAACTTTATTTTTGATACAAACCAGGTACTTTGTGTAACAGCAACTTTTCCATTTTTTTTCTATGGAGTAAGATTCTATTATTGTAAACATTCATAACTTTAACTGTGTATGTTGGATTTTTGTAATTTTGGTCTTATTTGATTTAGATAATATTGTCTATGTTTCTAAACTGGTGTGGTGTCCATTTTGTCGTTTTTTCACTGTATTACTGTGTGTTTTAGTACAAATACTTTACACATTGCCTTTGGGATAAGCCTGACTGCTTGTGCCAAACTACCAAGGGGGTGAGCATGAATTATCTTAAGTGTGTATCTCAATTGCCCTGACAAGAGTGAGGGTCCCAGCTTGGACAGAGTGCAAACTGACTGCCAGCCAGAGACCTCATTTCTAACAGACACATTTACTTAATATAGGCACATGTCTTACTTTGCTCACTACACATTGCCACAAACCTATTCGGACTTTGGTGTGTAGCGGGGACTACTGAATTGTTTGGAATGCCATTCCAGACTACTGAATACTAATGGTCGATTTGCACGATATAAATGCCAAACAGCAATAACAACAGAGAGCCTGATCACTTTCCAACCTCTGCAGCTTTTGTGTGGGTGGCAGAATTCAGATCCTCTAGTCCCAATATCTCCTTTAACGAGGATATAGAGGACAAGTTGCCCAAGGTCTTCACTCTAAGCCTCGCTAGCTATTAAGTATCATCACTTTGTGCGATTAGACTTCTGCACCTATATTAACAATGTTAAAATGAAAAAGTGAAACTACAAGCCCCAGAATGCAGAGTGCTCTTGGCTACAAAGCTATGACTGGCTGGAATTTTCAAATAATACCCTAGGCTATGTGGCAGTTACACCTCAGAGCAGTATGCTACAGCTTTTACATCCAAGTAACAATAAAATTCCATACTCATGTGAGTGACCTGACCTCCTGTGAGGTGGGAGAGAGGAGAGCCTGCAGTAGAAAAATTACTGCCCATATTTATACTTTTTTTTGCACCGCATTTGCGTAATTGTTTTACGCAAATGCTGTGCAAACTTAACTCCATATTTATATTTTGACTCCAGACACGCCTAGCATAAAAATATTGGAGTTTACACCATTTTTGGGATGTGTGAACCTACCATGCCTCAATGAGATGCAAGGTAGGTGTTCCCTTCCAATAAATGGTACTATACCCATAGCGCCATATTTTTCCCCGTGATATAATGACGCATGGGTGGAAGGCAGGTAATGGCTTACCTGTGCCCGTCCCACCCGGGAGATCACGCACTGGTGCCTCAGTGCGCAGGAGAGTTAACAGCTAAAGGGGTTCCCCCTTTACTCTCTGCTGAAGCATTGTTGCACCTGCGTGGTTTGGTGAGGCATGGGCGGAGTCCTGTGCGATCAGTGGCTGATTGTGAGGCGGCCGAGGTGAGCCCCGTTGCGCAGCATTGGCAAGGGCTGGACCATGTAGGAGCAGTGTCATTCCTCCACATGGTGGAGAGAACCCAAGAGGATGTCTGCCACAGTGCCCTTCCAGAAGAGGACAGAGTTATTGTGGTGCTCTTGACCAGCAGAAGCGGCGTCCAGAGGACTAGCAGCACGTGGCCACGTGCTGAGGCCCCACCTGATTCCCCGAAAGGCAAGTCGAAAAAAATAATAATAATATAGACTTTGTCAGCATTTGTGCAGAAAGAAGCAGCGTGCAGTGGACACTGAAAAAAAAATTAGAGCACCGCGCAAGGATTGCGGGCAGCAGCCCCCACACATGCATGCACTGGCCCATTCATCGGTAGGTGTGCAGCTTCCATTTACTCAGCTAGCGGATCCTGCCATGGCGGCGCGACGCTGGCGTCACTGGCTTGGCCGCCTTGATAACTATTTCTGTGCAACCAGAGAAACGGATGGGGCAGTATGCAGGTTGTTTATGCTACACATGGGAGGCGATGAGCTTTACGAACTCTTCGCGACCCTTCCCAACTCAGGTGAGGCAGGGGATTTTGATGCTGCGGTGGCAGCGCTAAATAGGTATTTTGACCCCCAAGCTTAACCCCGATTACGAGATTCAAACTGCGTCAAGCCCAAGAGACAGATGTAGAATCTGTGGACCTGTTTTACGCCAGGCTGTAGAAGCTGGCAAGCACACGCATAGGCCTAAACCAACACAAGGAGATCCGTGCACAAATTATCCAGGGGTGCCGCTCAAACATGCTCCGAAAGCTCATCCTGCAGCAGTCAGGCATCTCTTTGGATGACATCCTGATTTTGGCCGTTCCCATTAACTCTCGGCTGCCTGTGCCAACGCCATGGCCACTGTGAGGGGGCAATCATTGGCGGCAGCTAATAACCCTCGGCAACCGATCGTGAAGGAGGAACAGGTAGACACCATACAAGCTCGCCAGACTCTCCTGAGGTCAACAAGTACTCCGAGACAAGAGGAGAGTACTTGTAGCAGATACAGATATGAACACAAGACACCTAATGGCTGTCCGGCGAGAGGGAAGATTTGCAATAAGTGTGGAAAAGGGAATCATTTTGCCAAAATGTGCCAAATGGAGAGAGTCTGGGAAGGCTGCCACTGTGAAGAACTGGTGAGAATATGCCTGGGCGGCAGATGGACGCAAAGACACAAATGTATGAGGAAGAGGACGAGGAAGACATCTTCATCATCTCATTCACTGGATGGTGACAGCAGAAGAGGCAACCGCCCATATGAGCACAGTGGAGATCATTGGCACCACTGCAACATTGTTGATTGACACAGGCGCGGTCAATGTGATGGACAATGTTTTGTATCAACAGCTCTCACCAAAACCTGAACTGTTGCTGTGCACCAAGCAAATTTACACCTATTTGGGGGTGCAACCTGCTTCCTCTGCAAGGCACTGTGGAAGTATCCATAGCCATCCAAGAACACGTGACGAAAGTTAAGTTCTATGTGGTAAAAGGAAACCGAGGTACTCTTTTGGGGTGTCACACGGCGGAAGATCTTGAAATAGTTTTCTTTTTGCAACAGGTCTATGACTCGCATGCAGAGTCCCTCCTCAATGACTTCCCACAGCTGTTTGCGGGACTGGGAATGTTCAAAGGCAAGCAAGTAAAGCTGCATGTTGACCCGGACATGACACCCATGGCACTGCAACACTGAAGGGTTCCTTTTCATCTTCAACCTGCGGTCAAGAAAGAACTGCAGACTCTAGAGGCCCAAGGGGTGATTGAGAAGGTCATGGGACCTACCCCGTGGGTGTCACCACTGGTGATCGCACCCAAACCTAAACAGCCGGGGGCCACCTCTTCTGTGTGGACATGCGACTACCTAACCGTGCCATCAGGAGAGAATGGCACGTTACACCCACTATGGATGATATAATTGCAGATTTGAACGTAGCCCAATGGTTCTCAAGCTGGATTTAAATTCCAGCTACCACCAACTGGAGCTGACTCTGACATCCGGAATATCACCATGTTCTCTACAAACATAGGGCTGAGACAATACAAGAGGCTGAGTTCCGGGGTATCCTCAGGAGCTGAAGTGTTCCAAAACGTGATCAGGAAGGCACTATCCGGCCTTGCAGGTGTGATCAACCTGAGTGACAACACCCTGATTTTTTTGGAGACACTTGAGGAGCATCATCAATGATTAAAAGCCACTCTACAGTGGCTTTTTGATGTGGGTCTCATGCTTCACAGGAAAAAGTGTGCTTTCTATCAGAGCTCGATTGACTTCTTTAGGTACATTTTCTCAAGAAAACGACTGCAAGGAGACCCCTTAAAAGTTGAGGCCATTTGTCAGGGTCCAGTCCCACAAAATGCTACGGAGCTCCAGAGCTTTCTGGGTATGGTGACATATTGTGGCCAATTCATTCCCCAGCTAGCTACGATGGCTGAACCACTCAGACAACTCACGAAAATAAATACGAAGTGGGACAGGAACCCAGAAGCAAGTAAGGCATTTCAAGGTGTGAAGGAGGCACTGCTGGACAAAGTGACCATGGCGTACTTTCACCCTGAGAAGAGAACAGAAGTGGTGGTGGGTGGCAGCCCCGTGGGGCTAGGGGCGGTTTTACTTCAGGAACAACATCACCAGGAATGGGGCCTGTGGCCAATTCGTGCAGGTCATTGTCGGCAGTAGAGGCTCCGTACGTGCAAGTGGAGAGAGGCACTGGCCATTCGATGGCACTGCCAGCACTTCCACCTCTATGGCCATAAGTCCCAAGTGGTCATGGACCACAAGCCTCTTGTGTCCTTGTTGGCAGGGTCCACGCGGTTGGCTCCTCCAAAATTTGAGTGTTGGGCTGTTCTGCTCCAATCTACCGACCAGGAGTGAACAATCTGGGGGATTACCTGTCAAGGCATCCCCAGACAACATCATAGGAGGATGAAGAAGAGCGGATGAAGAGTTTCATAAACGTGGTGCAGGCGGCGTGCCCGGTGGCCTTGTTGGTGGCAGACATAGCAGATGCCGCCGAGAGAGACTCTGTCATAAATCGGGTTGAGGAGGCACTGATGAGATGGCAGTGGAAGAGCTTCCTAGGAGGAGTGAGTGCCTTTGACCCGGAGGAGCGCACTGCAATGCAAGTAATGTGGAGAGTCAAGGACGAGTTGTCAGTAGGAGAGTGATGGTCTCCTCCGACGAGGCCAGAAGATAGTGCTTCCACGATGCATGTGGGATTGGGTGGTCGAACTGGCCCATCAGGGGCACCAGGGAGCTGCCAAGACTAAGGTGCGCCTTCGAGCCAAAGTATGGTTTCCTGGTGTGGACTCCAAGGTGGATATCCTTGTAGGGAACTGTCACTCCTGCGCAATCACCTACATTGACCAGCCCACCGCTCCAGTGATCACCGACCTTCCCAGTCAGACACCGTGGTCGAAGCTCAGCATGGACTTTGGGAGTTTTCTTGATGGGAGGCTGACCGTGGTCATGATTGACTCTTGCACGTAGTTTCCAGTGGTGGGGGCAGTGACTTCGACCGCCTTTGAGAATGAGAGACCAATGCTGAAGAGAACATTTGCCCTGTTTGTTCTACCTGGCCAAATCAGGACAGACAACGGTCCGCCGTTTCATGGGCAGGAATTCAAGGACTATCTTGAAATGTTTGCCATACGTCCCTGCAAGATCATGCCAGACTGGCCTCAAGCAAATGGTGATGTTGAAAGGTTTCTGCGAACCCTTAACAGAGCCATGTGGATCAGGGTGGAGCAATAAGACGATGCCGAAAGATGTTTGCACCAGTTTTTAAGAGCCTATGGACAGACGCCCACAGTACCACAGGCTGCGCACCTGCTGTTCTGATGTTTAGGGTGGCCCAGCGGGATTGCATCCCAGCTGACTCTCAGTGGAAGCCCCCGGAGTTAAACGTGGAGGCTTAGAAGCAGCGACGATGGCAGACCAATCAGAAGGCGACCGCCCGGAGGAGAACAAGATGCCTTAATCTTCTTGTGGGCGACCCAATAGTGGTGAGAAACCTGAGGCCAGGAGGGAAATTTCAGACCATGTATGAGCCCGAGGTGTGGAAGGTAGTGGTGGTAAAAGGAACCATGGTGACTGCATGTAGAGGAGAGGCAGGTTACGAGAAATGTGTCATGCTTCAAACGAGCGGACGCCTCTAGTGAGGCCGGAGAAGGTGTCGGAGAGAGTGTTGGACGAATGAGAGGTCAGGTAGTCAAGGCGCTCCGAGTCCTGCTCCTGCATCAACAACAGACGAAGCTGGCGGTGGGGTGCCCTGTGATCGGAGTGAGAGGTATCATCTACAACCCAACCCCGTGCCTAGCCAGAGACTCAGAGATTTTGCCTGCTAGTATACAGCATGTGATATGGAGCTCGACAGGTCCTATTTTGACTGTATGGTTGCATTGTTATTTTCTCCCTGTTCTGTTTTACCTTTAGGGTCTTTTCCGTTAGATGCTCACTTTTCTGGGGTTAGGGTTTTTTCCTTTTCTTCTTAAAGTCTGGGAGGGATGTAGAGAGCCACTCGGGCTCTCCTATACAGTGTTGCCCGGAGAGGGCAGAAGGCGGGCACTCGCCCAAGGTTATAAAATATAAAGGTGGCACTGCTGACCCAGCAATCGACCGAGTGCAGCTTACTGGTGTGGTGTCCATTATTAATATAGGGGCTACGTGCTGCATCACACCTGTGAAGTCAATTCTTAAGTTTAAACTGGCCATGCATTTAGTGTCACAAAACAGACGAGTACAGTGTGAATTCAACAGCTACCTTCCTTATGCTGATCGTTTCGGAGGGAGACGCCCTGGGTGGGGATCCTCCTACTGTAAATACTCGCACCGCCTCTGGACTGGGGGCCCAAAAGCAGCTCTGCCAAAAAACTCAAACAGCCCAGCTCTGTTGTCTCCTCGTAATCTCTCTCTTTCCATCTATCTATTCCTTCTCTTTCAGATCACTTTCTCTCTACCTGTCCCCCTAGCCCCCACCCCCTCCTCACTCGCTTTCTCTCTCCGTGGTAGCCTGCCATGCCTGCTGCAAGTAACCTCAGGCAGCTGGGAAACGTGAAAGGGGCTCCAAAAGCGACCATGAGCTTTCACAACTTGCCTCCGAGGGCTGCAGTCCACCAGGGAAATGCGCGGTGGAAATAAAAGGAATGTCCGGTCCTGAGCACAGCCCTCTAGATGTTGTAGTTTCCCTGCCAGACCATGAGTTCCCTTAGCTTTTCCATCAGCCTCCAAGTATGTGGGTCTATGTAAAAGGGTTCAGTGCTTATAAATATGAAAATAGTGCTGTCTCTGAAGCTCACTCCCCCAGGGCTGTGTCACGCACCCTCACGAGTTTCTTAAGCAGCAGCAGCAGTGTATACTTACTTCTGAGAAAAAGCTGTGCCCTGTGGGGTTTATTTTGGGCCTTGCAGTGGTAAATTTAGTATTTAACCTCCCAGCACAAGTATTTTCTCCAATGAAAGGCCAAGGATAGAATGACAGTGAGCTCCACTACTTTCTGTACTATAAGTGTTTCCCTCAGAAGACGGATCAACTATTAAGTGGACATGCAGCATAAAACTTCCCTCCCTGATAAAGCTCCCTAATATCTAGCCGAGCTTTCTTTAAAGCAAAAAAGAACTCTGCCAAGGCTCTGCTTCAGTGAAGGATGACTCGCAGAGTTATACAATCTAACTGTAGGTGAAGACTGACGCGCTCTCTATTTTATCCTTTTCCTAGCTGTTCTTTGCTCTTCAGCCTTGCCTGAGTTCAACATTTACCTCTTCTTTCTCAGATACATTTCTTATATATAGGCGTATTCTGAAATAACGTATTTCCTCTTTTTCTACTGCTCCTGCTGAGAAGCTGTATATACCAGAACTTCCAACTTCACCAAAAACCTCAAACTGTGTGTGTGTGTTGGGGGGTGGGGGGCTGGAAGGGGGCGGCGGGGGGGGGGGGCAGGGCCTTGAAGAGTGAATGGCCTCTTGCCAAGAAGCATGTAAGAGGCACTTTTGCCCCAACCCGACCAGAAACCCCCTCCTCATGAAAATAAATTAAAACAAGCTTGCTGGGGCTGCTGCTATGCAACTAGGCAGAGTGAAGATATCTTGTGTCTCTTCTTCTCTCTTATCACATACCCCTTCTCCCCGGTCTGTTTCTAACCTACGTGTTGTCAGTGTATTGCTGGTAGTGGGTTCAGAGATGCCTGGAAGTACACATTGCTCCCATTGGCTCTAGATTGCAACCTTGGTGCATCTTGACAATTTGCTCTCATGTCAAGAGGTTATTTCCTGCAAGAAACACATTGCAGTTCCTATCCAGCACAAAGTTTTCACTGTCGGGAGCCTCTACTGTGGGATATTCAGTCCTCTCACATTATACAAGATTACCTTGAATGTGTACCCTGAGTATGATGTGCATGGTTTATGTATCTAGTTAGTATGTACCACCCCTGCTATTGCCTTCCACGAATACATATAAGTCCCAGCTGACGGTCAACTCTCCAATAAACTGGACAACAAACGTCCTTGGCTGAAGAGACTCTTGAAGTGGTTGAGAAACTACTCCAGCTCACCAAACTCTTGCCTGGCAGAAGCGTACAAAACTTAATTTCTACCTCCAATACCCTGGCTACCTGTCACGAGATGGGACATGATATACTCAGTTTCACTTTATTCCTCTAACCATGTGAATGTTCTCAATCTTCATGCCTGCCTCTCTCAGGATAATGTGCTCCCTTCTCCTGTCTTTGGGCCTTATTATGAGTCTGGCAGTCCAATGACTCCAGGTGGTTTAACTGACACATTATGACACTGGGAGTCGGACCACTAGGGAACCGCAGTCACCGTTGGGAACATGGTTCCCAACAAGCTGACAGAGGTCCGACTCGTGCTCAGCCACGGCAGTGAGGAACTCAGCACTGCTGTGCTGATCACAACTCCTGTTTCCGTCAGCCTTTCCATGACGGAGACCCAGCATTAGAAAGGCTGGTGGAAACAGTGCTGGCAGCCCCTGCACTGCCCATGCTCATGGCATGGGTAGTGCAGGGGCTCCCCTGCCCAGCACCCTCAGAATGCACACCGTTTGCTTTGCAGAAAGTGCAGACAGTGTGCATTCGGAGGGTGCTTTTGTGCTACAGTATTGGCCTTTGTTCCCTTAACGGGCCGAGGCTAATATCTTAGAACTGTTCTCGCTGGGCTGACCAGTGGGAATGTTGTAATGCAATGTTCCTGCCAGTCAGCCCAGTGGGAACATCGTAATACAGCAGGGGTGAGGCAGCCGGGTTGACGGCCGCCTCATCTCTGCATTTTTGGCAGTCGGTTCATCCGACTTGTAATGAGCTCCTTTGTTTCCCTGTCGGAGGTGTTGTAGCACTTTGTCATGATATGTGGCCCACGCTTACCTGTTTATACTGATCAGGCATGGAAAAGTGCACTTCAGAACTTGGAGGTGCCCCAGTCTTTCATAGTAGAACAAGTCAGAGGTGCAAGCAAAATGTGAGCACCACTTAGTGTGAGGCTTCACCTCTGCAATACTTGCTGCAGTCCAACCCTTGTTTCAAGAGACTGGAATTTAATTATTTGAGCTTCCATTAATTGTTGAGACAGATGCTTCATACTAGGCCATGAGGAGAGTTTTGTCCCACTGACATTCAACCACTGGGCAAGTGCATCGTTGGCATATTTTTCCAAGACAGTTTCTCCAGCAGTGTTAAATTGCACTATAACAGACAAAGAACCTTTGGCACTTAAAAGACCTTTTGAAGAATAGGGACATTGTTTACTGAGATCACTAAAACTGTTCCTGCCTCTAACAGCTTAATAGGCATTCCCCTTTAATTTGGTGATTATTTATTGGGAGTCAGACATACAGCAAAGGCATACACTGACCAAAGAACCTTACAGTTGTTAAGGTCTGTTCAGTGCTGACTTCTAGACAGTTGAGATGGACATTGTTCTTTTCTGATTAGGACTTGTTAATAACTATCAACCCGGACCCCTCAACGCTAAATCAAATGCCTTATCCGAACAGAATCACCCTGAAAATGAGAATAACATTGTCAGCAAACGTACTTTGAATATGTCAGCTGACACACAGAATAATCATTCCATATCTTTAATCAATGCTGAGGCGTTTCTAATCTAAGTACACACAGAGTTACTGTATTAATGTAATTGATAAACACATCCTGAATCAGAGAATGGGAAGGTAGCAATGATAAACGTGCCTAGTTACAGGAAGGAAGAGTTTTGCATTTACCTACAGGTCAATAAAGACAACAAGGTATGAGCTGGTTTCATCATTCTGACATTGCGGGGCATCCTGTCAGAGGAAGACAAGATGCGCTATACATTAGGGCCCATATTTATACTTTTTTTAGCGCCGCATTTGCGTCGTTTTTTGACGCAAAATCGTCGCAAACTTACAAAATACAATTGTGTTTTGTAAGCTTGCGCTGCTTTTGCATCAAAAAATGACGCAAAGGCGGCACTAAAAAAGGTATAAATATGGGCCTAAATGCTAGCAGAAAAAGAAACCCAGCACCCACATATGCTAGAGGCAAATAAAGTCTGTTTATTCACAAAGACTTTATATTTGAAAAAAAGCATCTAAGTTACAACCCAAGATAGTGGGTTCATTACCACTGAACAGATGTAAATCATGTAACTGTGCAATTAAATTTGCCAGTCCTTAAAAATCCAGTCTGTATTTTATGTGTCTTTGTTAAAACCTTGTTCTACAAAACAAGTTTTGCTCAAAATCCTGCTCCTGATGAGATGAATGCTGAAATGAATATGAAATACGTGTTTAGGTGCACAAATTGTTAGAAGACAGTTGCAAACTTTAGTAGACTGGGGCTCATGAACAGCCTGAGGAGTGACCATTGGAGCCAGCCTCTAACCCTTAGGCTCTGTGCTTGCTACTAGAATGAGTCACATTTGGTATTAGGGTATGAACATTGATGGGGAAGTGAATGCCTATTTTTAGGATGAAAAGTAAAATACTAATGTGCATTCATTATGGTTCAGCTGATAAGAGTCTTACAGTAAGAATTATTCAGATCACAGATTTAATTTGTACATCACTCAAGATAATATCTATGTAGAAAGAGTGAGGTTACTTCTTACATCTATTACAGAAGTTTAATTGGTATTTCAGCTCTAGAAACTTGCAGACTTTTAATCAACCAAACAAAACAGCTGAGTGCCTGCAAACCCAACTTCCTCCACCAAACGGGGCCGGTGCGAGACACTGGGCACAGGCCCCACTTGGACATACCGCAGACGCTGCAACGCTCAATCCACATGCAGCAAGAATGCTTGCACTCCGGGATTCCAGTGCTGTTTTATTGAAAAGGCTGACACGTTTCGACCATCAAGGTCTTTGTCAAAGCCAACATTATGAACACAAAAACCCCTCCCTTTCAAAGCACAACATTATCAACAATATAGCAAAAAGCCTTAACATAGCAGTTCACATCTCATTATGTTTTCATACAATGAGAAGGGGAACCAAATTAAAAAACAAGCATTTACAATGCAACGGGTCTCGCGTTTGCTCATGTTAGAGCTGATCGCGTTGTAAACTCCTAACCCGACTTTTCACCTATCGGGCAAAATTGCATTCATGTACACAACCCAAAAAAGTGAAATTAACGATGTAAAGCGCTCAACTTCTGCCAAGCGAGATCGCGCTCGTAAATTAGAGAAAAAGAAGTCCACAAGCCCGATGGAAAACAGCGAGCCTCGCATGTTTTCTGTACTTGGTCGCTGCGCTCGAGGAGGGCTAGCCACCGGAAAAGGCATGACGTATGCTTGCCTTCGACTAATGAAAGCAAGCAGATTTTATTAGGCAAGCCCACGAACCAATAAAAAACACTGACGTGAAGTTGACAGGGCTCCGAGCCCTTTTCTAAATACAAAAGTGTCTCGCTGCGATACGCGTGCGCGAGCGCATGCAACGCAGACTCAACCCTAAAAAAATCGCAATTCTAAACAATGAAAGCATATAAAGAATAAATATGTATATATCGAGAGACTTGTGAACTTTATATGCTGTGAAAGCCTAAACTTTTAAAGGAGACGCTCAACTTAAGCATTATCCTTATGCTTGCATCCCCTGATGACAGACTGCTCAAGCTGCAAGATGTTATCCTTGTTCCCACTAAAAGGAGACAGTGGCCTCACTGGGTAAACCCGCCATCGTATTGGTAAATTTACAAAAGGGCCAAGTGGCCCAAAGTGACAAGTTTAAAAATATGTGGCAACCCTGCAAGCACATCATGACGTATCCGAAGCCTCAGTTCCTTCCTAGTATATCTGCACAATTCTAAAACAGGAATTAAAAAGAGCAGTTAAACGGGATGATTAATGCAAGGCAATTCCTTATGTCAACAGGAATTGGTCACCTCTGAGTCCAGTTCTGATAATTACTCTGATGTGGACGATTTACAGGCTTCTTCTAAATCAAATACAGTGCCATTCACGACAGCAGAGGAATACCATTTTTTACAACAGAATCGGGGGCCTTGCCGGAAACTGCCAAGAGGAAGAGGAGTTGGCCTCGAAGTAGGAGGCAAAACAGGAGTGGAGGTACCAGCAGAAAAAGACAATCTGTTGCATGAGAAAGGCACACGACAGAGCAAGAGAACCAAATGATGGGTGAGAGTAACCTAAATATTGTCAATTTATCTTCCCATGAACTTAGTTCTGATGAGCAATCCCTTCTGGAGTTTTTTTGTCCTTGTTCCGTGGGATCAGGCTCTTGTGAGTTTTGATTTCCATTCATTATTTTGGTATGTTCTCCTTGTGTTTTGGTGATACTGTTACTTTATGGTGGGTTCTTATTTATCTTTCACCAGTCATGGCACTCTGTTATCAATTTGGAAACCTTTGTAGTTCCACTCTAGAAATGGCCCCACCTTGTTCAGCTCCAGACATTCTCAGGACCCCCGTCAGAGCTGACAATGATCTTTCCCTTGGGACATTTCTAAGAGGAGCATGGCCCAATCTCCATTGCCCAAGCAGTGGAATATGTTGAATTAATGGTAGTGGCCGAAGTCCCACAGATTCTCACTGGTCATGGTATCAGTTTACTCCTCTCCTTTTCTGGAGGCACCAAGGATCCCCTTGAGACCCAGCAGCATTTCCTCATGACTGAGAAAATACCAAATCAAGTGGAGGATTTGATCTAAAGAACAGAGGATACTTTTCTAGTTGTAGGTAATTTTAGAATTGGCAAGTTGTTACAAGCTTGGATCAGGGTGACACCTATCACTGGAAGTTAACACCTGTAACCTATTGTCTGGAAGGCACTGTCTTCAATCAGCATATTTTTTTCATAATACGTTTCCATTCTCTCCTTAGGTGATGGCTCCTCTTTTCCTCTCAGTAGTCTACTAGAGAACAGGCTGAAACTGAAGGAAATAGAGGGGCATTCCTTCACAAAGACGATTCACCAAACAACACTTCAAAGTACAACCTGCTTGTATTATTACAACATTCATTTTGATTTTTATTCATTTGTAGTTTTCGTAAGAGTAAACCAGACCTCCTGGGCTTCTCAGTGCTGTATAGAAGTTGCAGACTGCTAGTAGAGCATATTTACAATGTTTTGTACAAATTACATGGTACCACAATGGCACAAGAATAGAGTAAACAAGCAGAATATAATTTATCTTAAAGAATGTAACACAGCAAAGTAGGTACAACACATATAGGCATTTCTATAAAATGTTACTAGATTAAATAGATCAACAAGGGAGCAATAGTACATTGATCAAGCACAACTTTAGCAAATTTACCAGGAGTTTGGTTGCCACTCAGTATAGAACAGAGGCAGCTCTACATGTCTAATGTTATATAGTAAAATAAAAAAATAAAGAATTTTAAACGTGTGCCTGGGTAAACAGAATAGTCACCATTAACTTGTTGATATTGCCTAAAATATTGGGAGGCCTATTCACAAAGGACAGACTTACATGTGTAGATGTACTACAAGTAAATTTATTGCTACACTTTTGAGACATTTTACTACTGGAAAGTGTATACTTATATATACACCCATCCCCTGAAATAGGGGGTGGAGTCAGTGAAAACATCAAATATGAGTATAGTTACTACTAGTAGTGATTTTATGGCCATATTTGATGTTCCACACACTTGGTGGAGAACGCCACAATTGAGGCAGAGAGCTACACATGGTATACAGAATAGTGTAAAAATGTATTAAACATTTTAAAATTATAAAAAATATTTGTTAAATATTCATGTTAATTCTAGATATTTATTTTAAATATAGAACAATATAAAAAGTAACAGCGCTAATGTTACTTCTGAATTAACAATTTCAATATGTAGAATATATTAAATGAAAACAAAAATATTTTTCTGGAATTTAAATTAAGAGGAAATTTCAACCTAACGTAAAGAAATATATTTTGTACTAACAAATATTAAAAGTGATGTAAAGAATTAATTCAATAAATGCATTTTTAATATAAATAAATGTAACATTAACTTTTAAATTAAAAATATTACATATTAAAAAATATAATAGTACATTTTATTTACAGATAATTGTTTAACGCTAAATTATATTTTCAAAATTTTTTAATAGTTTAAATAATTTAATTTATTTTAAGATTACTTCCTAAGGGGTTTTATTTTAAGTTTTTACCTCCATTATTTTCAACGGGTGGGTGATGTAGAACCAGTGGGTGGTCATGTGTGGACTTACACCAGCTCTGAGCTGAAGTACCTTTATGACTATTGTGGGCCCTTTTTTGGCTGTAGTAACTACAGAAGGGCAGTTTGTGAATCCCTTCTAAACACCTCCTTAACCTCTCCCCTCTAGAGCATAAGTATTTACCATTTTCTAGCCATATCACTCTATCCCTCCCACATTTACGACTAAAATTTATACTTATGAGTGCAAAGATCTCCGCACAGAAAAGACAGGAGATGCATGGGTTTGGGAATAGCATTTTGTAGTATGTTATTAGTACTATTGTAATACTACCCAACATACCAAAAATGAAGTTCATGAATAGACACATATCTCTTTCAGGCAGTGCTATCATTAGTTCTTCATGCTTAAAAATAGTTTACAGCACCTTAATTTGGCGGTGAAGGGCACTCTTGCACAGGTCATTGACACCGAAGGAGGGAGAGAAAAATATTAGCAGGTTTCCCAGCTGCAGTACATGAGGAATGGAGTAAACCAGACATGTATATGGTTTGTTGTTTATTAATCATAACCTGTATGAGTGACTACTGTAGGAGGTTCACTGGACCCGAAAGGAGTGTAAGTGCAAACAATTATGTCTCTGATAACAAGGGCAAATTAGGAGGAATGGGATGGCAGAGATGTGCAAGGCGGTCTAAAGGCACACCTATCCCCGTTCATAATACTTCTTGGGAATAGGTAATTGTCCCTTGTGATGTGTTGGGGAGACTACGCAAAATGGAGGATGGCTAATTGCACTGATATTGCTGATGTGTTCAACGAGAAGAAGATAAAATCCTTCCAACAGGTGAAACACACTTCGACGTGCCCAAGAGATTTAGATATTTTGAAATATGATATAGGATGATGACTGGACTGATTAGTTACGAGGCCACCAGACCATCATACAATTTGAGAGATTTACACGCTGATGAGAACAACAGTCATACGATATTTGGTGTATGTAAATCATGATCACTAAGAGTAATCAAGGCAGATGGCCTTTCCAAATAGCATATGAGAGTGAACTGAGGAAGCAGGAGGTTGCATTTTGCTCTTCCTGTGCTTTATACGTCCATGCTCTATCAGGAGAATAATGTTACACAGAATGGTGCTATGCCCCTTGTAATTATGTGACATAGGTCTGCCTGCTGCATCAGCTGGGGTCAAATGCTAAGCAGGGATGTACCATGCTTCTGGTTGGGTGTCTTGTAGACATATACTTACGTTGGAAGAGGAAAGAGCACTGCATAGCACGTTCGTGAACCACTGCCCTCAACACTTGACTATGAGTATCCAATATCCTTTTAATTTTTATTTTGGACCTAGCCAAACCCTAATCTCATGTGTGAGCAGAGGCCTAGGTCTGACATGAGTAAGGTTCCACTCCTATGTGCTAGCCCGGACCCTTGTATTAACACCTCAACTGTAGTTGTGTGTGTTTGTGTTTGTGGCCTCAGTAGTTCATACAGTGTATGAATGAATTAGCCAGAGTAGTGGAGGTATGCTGGTCCCATTTTGGAAAGTACAGCCTACTCCTGTGTAGAAGATAGAGGTCAGTTTATTTTGTGAGACGGTGGAAGTGTACTTAGACATTCCTAAAGTTGGAAGGATGAGCCCTAGATAATGAAGAGACAGCTGAGGAGAAAGGAATCTTTTAGAAATTCGATTAAGTCCTTTCAATGAGAGGGGCTACTGATTAGTCTTCCTGAAGTACTGCCATTTGATAGATGGTAGATGGTGTAGAAGTAGGGCAGGAACGCAGTCTCTGTTGTTCGGAGTGAGAACAGCCCTTTCAGTTAGGCCAGCCTTTTGTCTCTGCCCTGATCACCGATTGCTGTTGTTGTTGATAGCTAGGCGCAGAAAGCTCACACCTCTTTTTGCCTCTGTTTTGGGTACTCTAGGATAGAGATTACCCTGCTGTGTGGGGCGTCACTCTACATAAAGACCATGGGCCTGATTATGAGTTTGGCTGGCCGACGGTCAGCCTGCCAGACCCGTGAGGATGATACTAATGAGGAGCTGGAGGTCTCCCCCCGGCTCGATTACAATGTTTCCACCCGGCTGACCAACAGAAACCTCCGTATTAGGAGGTTTCCATAGGTCACCCCAGTGGAAACAGTGCAGATGGCCAAGGCCAACACCGTTACACAGAGGGTGCCCCAGCACCCACGACATGCGCACTGTCTGCTTCAGCATTCGCATTCCGAGGGTGCTGGGCAGGGGGGACCCTGCACTGCCCACAACATGATCATGGGCAGTGCAGGGGAACCCCTCTGCCACCAGCACTGCCTTTCCGCCAGCCTTTTCATTGTATAGACCCTGCCATGAAAAGGCTGGCGGAAAGGGAAGTTGTGATCAGCACGGCAGTGCTGAACTCAGCACTGCAGTGGCTCAACATGACTTCGACTGCTGCCAATCCGTCGGGATCCCTCATCCTGGTGGTGGTGGTGGTCCCCTGGTGGTCTCACCACCAGGGTTTTAATCTGGCAGTCAGACCACCAGGAGTGTGGACGTATAACCGCCATGTGGGTTTGGCAGGGACAAGACCACCAAACTCATAATTAGGCCCTGTGTCTGGAGAACAACATGGAGAACAGATAAAAAGAGAACCACCCAACCAGTTCTGACAGTAAGGAGAATCCACAACACCTGTCTGCTTTGACTGTATAAAAGTGGGAGCCACTGACCCACTTTTTGTTCCAGTTCAAAGTTCTCTTTAATCAAGGAAGGGAGTTCTCCACAGAGTACTTACAGGACCTCTGTGCAGTCAGAGCTGGAGCCTGCATGACAGACAGCATCCCTGGCATGAGTGGACATGATTAGGAGTTGTGCTGGAAGAAGGTAATCCTCTGGCCCCGAAGTGCCTAGAAGCCAATCTGCTGCCAAGAAAGGGAAGGCTGACAACCCTGCAGAGGTGAGACCGACCCAAAAGCTTCAAAGCAGATTGGCCCCCAGTGGTGCGCAAGCCCTCGGGCCAAAGCAATACATATGAAAGCAGTCTGCCTGGCCCAAGAAGATTGGAAAGCAGTATCTCTGTGAAAGCAATTCCAGCGGGTACAGCAGTCATCACTAATGACTTCAAGAAGTTGATCCTGAGGCACTTGTATGTGATTTCATAGAGAAATGATTTTGTCGAATACCATTATTGGGAAACCATTTTACCTAAACTGTTTAATAGAAATTTGCAGGATGTATAGCATTTACCATTTCATAGAAACCCATTCATAAGATGTATTCTTTTTTAATTTGCTCTTGCATGCTTAGTGTAGGGGTGTGATGTAACATGCTCACCCTTTGCAGTCATCAATGCTCTTTGAGGTAGATGACTCTTTGGGCCCAGTAAGTGGTGTGGTAGAACCACTAACACAATTTCAATACAAACCCAATTAATTTAAACACCATGAGCAATGTAGCCATGGAAGGAAAACTCCAGTTGAAAATAAAGTTAAGGGATTTTATTACAAACACAAGCTCAATGTCATATAGACTATTCACAAAACCAAGTTATAGAGAAATACATAATAACTGAGTGCTGCCCAAGGCAACAAAATAAGTTCAAACAAACTAACATTAACAAAACTAAGCACTCAAGAAGGACAATACATATTATAAAAATAAATATCTGAGATACAGAAATTAAGCGTTGCTCAGGAATGGCAATCATCAGTCAATTCAATTTAGCAGAGTCATAATTTGGCCGGGCAATGAGAAACTCTACAAATACATGTGTGGAGCAAAACACTTGGACAAAGGACAAAAAGTACAAGAAGGACAAAAATAATTTGGAAAAAGATAATCTCATACTGTAAGCTACTGATTAAGGTGGGCAAAAGATAGGTAAAAATGGAAAGGCGTCAGCATGTCAGAAGCTCGATCAAGAGTCTTCTGAAGAGGGATGGAAACGATTTCTAAGTCTTAAGGGGACCTCTCAAAGGGCAAAGGCAGAGAAAGATATCTTTCCAAGGGGCAAAGCAACAGAGTACTTCTTTAGCAAAGCATCGGGAATCTGCAAAGTGTCTGTTAGCATCTATGCTCCATCTTCTGACCAAAGTCCAACTGAACACCATCATATCAAAACTCATAAAGCATTCTAATTTGCCAAAGATATCAGTCTAGGTCACGTTGAAGGGTCATCATCCAATAACAATCATTCACACAACTCCAAGTTGAAACATAAGCTTTCTTTCCCAAGTCTTCCATGAGAACATCTTCTATCAGTCTGATTCCATGCAACTTTGAAACAATTGTGTACAATGTCAGTCCTTGTTCCGTGATGTTCCGTTCTCAAGGACGATAAGATACATTCTCTCTATGTCTAAACAATAGGGTCGATAACTAAATTCTAGTCTTCTCATGGGAATGTAGTCTGAAAGAAAACGCATGCTAGAAAATTAACTCAGCATTTTCTGCACAGGTACGAAATACAAACTTCAACGGCCTCACTTATGCTAAAGCAAGAGAATTACATCAATACATTTATTTTAGATGTTTTAATAAAACACTTCTGTTGGAAAATGGGTTATTGGTAAGGGCAGGTAAGTACCTACCCTTAGCAATAGGCCACTAACCTCCAATTAGGTTCATTTAGGTCTCAGTAAATTAAACCCAGCTCAACCCTTGGTAGCTTGGCAACGAGCGTCAAGGCTTAACTTAGGAGACAGAGTGTAAAGCATTCAAATACCACAAAACAGTAATTAAATAAAACACAGGAAACAGTTTAAAAATCCAAAACCAATTTATAAAAATAGATTATATTTTTATCTTTAAAATGACACAAAAACGAATAAAATCGGATAAGGGGAACCGGAGATATGAATTTTTAAAGAATTATTGTTTTTTAGCACCTAGAAACAAAAAGCGCCAACCAGGTTATCTGGTTGCACTTCGACCGGGGCAAAGCCAAAGTTTAAGGCCAACCACGATGGAGCCCTGCTCGGCTACAGCTCGCGGGAGGCCTCTGTCAAAAGTATACCTTCGGACTTAGTCTCTTTTCTGAAGATTTTCTTCAGTGGGACGAACCTGCCAGTCCAATCCGACCTCCTGGAACTCTTCTTCACCGGGACGAACCAGCAAATCAGGCTGGGTCGCGGTTGAGGCAAGCCGGCTAGAGTTGCCACGGCAGGTCGGTCCCTCTATGGAGCTTTTTTCAAAAGTACTCCAAACTTCTTCAAACTTCTGGGGCTTCTCCCAGATGTTCTTTTAAGGTTCCTCTGGGGTCCACAGCTCACCCCAAGGGTCCAGAAGCTCTGAGGTGATCCTTGGGGGGTGCAGACTACAACTCCCAGAATGCACCTGGCGCAAACTCCTTTTTGGCCACTGGGCAGTGGTCAGCTGGTTGATTTCTTCAGGAGTTGGTGCAGGGGACTCTGGTTAGCAATTTTTCACCTGTAGCAAACAGGGAGTCCCTCCTTGAACCAGTTGAAGCCAGGCAAAGTCCTTCTTGTGGTGAAGCCCAAGTGTGCAGCTGGTGCAGTCCTTCTGAGTGCAGGTTCAAGGTGCAGGCCAGGGGTCCAGCAGGGCAGTCCTTCTTCTCCTTTGGTTCTTCCTTGTTGGAATCTGATGGGGATCTGAGGTGTGGGTGCAGGTCTGCCAGTTGTATCCTTGCTCCTGGGTGAAAAACAGGGGGGTCCTGATTCTCCAATCAGGTGCAGGGTCCTTCCCCCCTGTGATGACCACTTCATGGGAAGTGTGGCAAAAATCAATCCCAGGAGGCAACATTCTTCAAAAATCCATCATGGCTGAATCTGATTTTTGGAGGTTACATCTGGCTGAGCCCACCCACTGGTGTGGCTAAAAATCATAAACACACCCCTCTCCTGCCCTCTCCTAATCTAATCAAGGGGGAACCTAGTTGTCTGGGGTGGCAGGATGTGGGGGTGTTGCTGGGGTGCTCCAAATGTCCTTCTCTGCCTTTGAAGACCAGTTTGGCAGCCCTCCCCCTTCCTGACTCACCATCTGCTGAGGGGAAATTCCCTCCCACAGGCACATCTCTTTGTGTGAAGCCAGGCCACATCACACCTCATCAAGCAGCCTGGCCAGGCTGCCAGAGGCTGGCCAATCAGGGCACAGCAGCAAAAACAATACAGGCTGAAATTGGCAACTTTTCAGGTAAAGTTTAAAACTATTTACCTGAACAAGTTATATTAAATCCCACAACTGGAAGTTGTGGGATTTATTATAACAATTAATTTGATACCAAACTCTTGGTATCCATTACTTAAGGGGACTTTAAAAATTAAAATAAAGTCTCCCCTTTCTAGCCTATGGAGGCCATTCACTACAATGGGGGGAAAACGAATTTGGGTGTTTTTACCTCACCAGGGCTTATAAAACTATTTTATAAGGTCCCTGCTTATAGTTACATGGCACCCAGCCCTAGGGGCACATAGGGCACACCTTAGGGGTGACTTATATGTAACAATAAGGTAGTTTAAGACTTTGGAACTACTTTTAATTCCAAAGTCGAATTTGCATTTAACTTTAACTTAAAGGCAGCCAGCAAGGCAGGCCTGCCTTAAAAATGACACTGGGCACCTCAGCAGTGCACCTATGGGTGCACTACCTATGCTGTGGTCCCTAAACCTACATGCCCTACCATATACTAGGGATTTATAGGTAGGTTGACTTAACCAATTATAATTAGCCTAATTTGCATATTGGTTTTACACAGAGCACAGGCCCTGTGACTGGTTAGAAGTACCCAGGACACCATCAGAGTCAGGAAAACACCAGCAAAAAGTGGAAAATGGGGGGCAAAAAGTTAGGGGGCCTATGCAATCAGCCCTGTTTTCTCACAACATCTAACATGCAAACTTATGAATTCAACATTAATAATACTTCATTAATATGAAGTATACATTTAATTTTAAACAAAACGCTTTGTTAATGCATCTCATTAAATGTGGCAGAGAAGTACATTTCTCTCACTTTTGCACACATTTTTAAATCATTAATCATTAGAAATTCAATATTGTTTTAATATATTCTGTTAGTCTACAGTCTAATATACATTATAACATCAATTTAATCCTTCTAACATATGATTTAATTCAGATACCACCTAAGTCGAATTCTGCAATATAAACAAATACCACATTTCAGTTGCATGACAATGCAGCTTCTACTTTAACCATTTGTACCTTGATTAACATAAGACATAAACTGACACATTTTTGATGACCTTACTGACACAAGGGACTCTTCTTAAATTTAGACTACATCAGGTGTAACTGAAATGGCTGCATGTCTTACTTTCAGAAACATATCTGTCAGAGGTATTTACTTAAGTGCTTTTCTTCAGGGGATATTTTCAGATTTATATATTTTAGATTGTCAAACAACTATTTTTGATGCTTTTAATTTGCTGACCCCTCATGACCCCTTACAGTATACATCCCTGCCCCCTAAAAGGCCCTCAACATACCTAAATTGTACCCATCTCTGACCTATAAACTCACTCTGACTATAATCTATCCCTGAACCCTAAAAACCCTTTATCACCCATAAATTCTAGCCAGTACTGAACCTTAATAACCCTCACCAGCCTTAAACTCAGTCTACCCTGAACCCTAAAAACTTAACATATCCACACTCCACCAATTCCTGAATCCTAATATTCCCTCAGTACCACTTAACTACACTCTTCAGTGAAACTTAAAAACCCCTCACCACCCACACTCTACCCATTCTAGATCCTTAAAAGAAACCTCACCACCCCTAATCTACCCATCCCTGATGCTTTCTACACCTGCACTCCACCCATCCCTGGCTGCTACAAAGCCCTTATCCCCCCTAAACGTAAAACCCCAGAGCTGATGGACCTAAAGCACCTTAGGGCTGTGAACATTCTGGAAGTAGAGCTGGGTGCAGCAGATTTGCCAAATGTTAAAAGTCCATCAAAGAACAACAAAGTCTGCTAAAAGCCCTCCAGGGCAGGAGCACAGTGTTATTTAGGGGAGGCTATTTGTTCAAAGTGCTTTCTGCTTGCTCTTAACCTGATGAGGTGGTAATGCCCAACAAATATTCAATTTTTAACCACATAATAAGAAATGGATTGAAACTAGGGATGGGCAGAACTCGTGGACTTTCACTCTGCGGAATTCCGCACAATTTTCTGAAAACACTGAGATTTCGTGGAGTTCTGCGAACGGGCGGAAATCAGCACAGCACGTTGCTTGTGCTGATTTTTAGCACCCAGAGATTGTTCTGCATTGAAAAACAAGACCGAACGCCACCACAAGGCACACCAGAGAGTACTTCTGCTCTAATATATTTTCTACTTGAGTGGCAGCTTTCTCACTGCAAACAGTTGCGACGGGCTGTGACCATTCACAGTGAAAAAATCTCAGTGGGTGCCCTCCTAGTGCCTGAAATATGCAGTAGGGGATACCAATTCTCACTCGCAAACTTACGGGGCAAGCATCACGCAAGAAAAACTCCATCACGCGGAGGTTGGCAGAATTTTACGCCTGCAACGCAGAGTTCCGGCCAGAATTCTGCCAACTACACCATTAATAATGCTGTTATATTTTAGAAACCGGCACTTGTAGACCTCTGAGGATTATTTCTGTTTGGCTCAATCCTATAAGGTTTTATTCCTGCCCAATTAGGTAATACCATGTACTGTAGCACTGCTCCCTATAGGTGGTGGTGCATAGGCAGACCCTTTGGGGGTCATTCTGACCTCGGCGGTAAAAGGCCCTTACCGCCGGTCAGAAGTCCGCCATTCTACCACCGCGGCCGCGGTAAACCGCCACGGTCATTCTGACCACCAACTGTGAAACCGCCAACAATCCGACATCCAAGGAAGGCCTCCTCATCAGCGGGCCGCGGAAAACTGGAGATGACCAAACCTCCACCGTCACGCCAACACAAACACGCCCATGCCATTCTGACACACGAATCCACGCGGCGGTCTTTCAACCGCAGTATTCCATTGGCGGTACACACCGCCGCGCTCAAAATACACACACAGCTCCAAAACACAGCCACATTGGACAATTTGAAATACACACACCTGACACACATACAAACAACACTCCCACACATCCAATGAACTATAAAACACACACCCACATCACCCACACACCCCCACTAGTTGGAAATCGGAGAGAAGGCGATAGAGATAGAGATAGAGAGAGTGAGCACAGCAATCGAAAACCCCAACACACACAGGAACCCAACTTCATCACCCACACCACATTTATGCACACATCACCACATATCACCACGCACATCACCACAAACACCACCCCACACCTCATCCACACCACCCCATGGCACCCCAAAGACACCCCAGGTTCTCGGACCAAGAACTCAGGGTCATGGTGGAGGAAATTATAAGGGTTGAGCCCCAGCTCTTCGGCACACAGGTGCAGCACACCACTATAGCAAGGAAGGCTGAGCTATGGCAAAGGATCGTAGACAGGGTCAACGCTGTGGGACAGCATCCCAGAAATCGGGAAGATATCAGAAAGCGATGGAATGACCTACGGGGGAAGGTGCGCTCGATGGTGTCGCGACACAACATCGCTGTGCAGAAGACTGGCGGCGGACCCCCACCCACTCCACCCCAATTCATAGCATGGGAGCAAGAGGTTGTAAACATCCTGCATCCTGATGGCTTCGCTGGAGTACACGGAGCAATGGACTCTGGTAAGTCGAATCTCAACTACTTCACCCCCCCCAACCACCAGCATGCCAACCCCCCCCCCTCACCCCCAATCTCAACCCCCCAGCACACAACCTCCCTGCCAATGTCTCACCAGCACAACCCACCCTAAACAACACCAACCCCTGAATGCCAACACAAACCATAGACAGCCACCACCAAAGCATGACCATTGCACATACCCATACACCCCCCCCCCCACCACCCTCACAACACCTCCCACAAGGGAATGCCAGCACTGGGGGACAAGGGCACTCAAAATGCACGCCATGGCACACACAGAAACAATAACCATACTCCTTTACCCCTGCAGGGCCCGAACGCCAACACACAGCCACGGAGGGTCCAGATTTGTCCATCCCACCCCCAGAACAGGCCCCCAGCGAGGACAGCAGCTCTGTCGACCTAACCTGATGACCAGCCCGGACCATCGGGGACCTCTGGACAGTCGGTTCCCCACACACAGACACAGGCCACAGCAGACCCAACCCCCTCTGGGAACACCAGCACAGCTCCCACCCAGCGGGCCCATGCCTCTGTCTCGCGGACGCGTCAATCAGCGGTGTGTCCGCCACTACAGGGCACCCAGGCTGACCCAACACCCCAACAACAACAGGGACCTGGGGGCAGTGGTAGTGGGCACACCGTCCAGGGGACAGAGGCCCGGGGAAACAGGGCAACTGGGAGGGCTGCTGTGCGACGGGGGGGGAGGACAGGCCCAGGGAACCCACTCTCTAAGAGGCCCTCACCACCATCATGGGAGCATACCATCACTCCCAGGAGACGATGGCGACGGTACTGGCCAGGTTCACCGAGATCCAGGCACAGCAGGAGGAACGGTACATGGGGTTCAGCAATTAACTCAGGAACATCGCTACTGCTATGGGGACCATAGTCCAGGCCCTCAACCGGATAGAAACCACATTGCGGGACCATGTGGCACCACAAAGGGCCCCTGTCACTAGCCAGGAACAGCCTACCACCTCCGCCGACGCTAGTGGTCAGGAGGCCCCCACAGAACGACGGCCCACCAGAACCCCACCTCCTGCTGAAGAACAACCACCCCGCAAGAGGAACCTGAGATCTCACAGGAAGACAGAGTAGGATGCCAAGAACCCCGCCAGCATAAGATACCCCCTGATGTCATCCCACTGTCACACAGTGTCACCCTGTCCAACCTTGAACTGCCCCTGCTCCATCCTTCCACAGGCATATGGAAAATGCACCTGTGAAACTGAGAACTGGGCTCTGCCATGGACATAACTCCACCCTCACCCATCACCGTTTTAATATCATGTACCAATATCTAGCACTAAAAATAAATCACTCATTGCACTGAAATCATTCAGGAGTCAGCCTGTATTATTTACAAATGTATAACACATTACTGATCAATAATGTTCTGTTATTTTTGTGATGACAACATACCGATGTCAATAAGCATTAGTCCATGGGCTAACCAAGCAGAAGTCACGCAGTGGGTCATACAGCACTGAAGAGGGAAGGGAAAATCAAACATCAGTTTAAAAGAACTGGGGGGAAATACACAAAGTAAAGATGCAGGGGGCTTTCAGTAAATGTTAAATGGCGTGGGTGATTCTTACCTGTGTGCTACTGAAAATACTGTTGGATAACTCTGTCCCTGTTGTCTGGGTCGTCCTCTTCGTCTTCCTCCTCTTCACTCTCCGCAGGCTCCACAGCTGCTTCAACACCACCATCTGGACCATCCTCCTGCAGGAAAGGCACCTGACGTCGCAATGCCAGATTGTGAAGCATACAGCAGGCCACGATGATCTGGCACACCTTCTTTGGTGAGTACATCAGGGATCCCCCTGTCATATGCAGGCACCTAAACCTGGCCTTCAGGAGGCCAAAGGTTCTTTCTATGATCCTCCTAGTTCGCCCATGGGCCTCATTGTACCGTTCCTCTGCCCTGGTCCGGGGATTCCTCACTGGGGTCAATAGCCAAGGCAGGTTGGGGTAACCAGAGTCACCAATTAGCCACACACGTTGTCTCTGTAGCTGTTCCATCACATAAGGGATGCTGCTATTACGCATCACATACGCGTCATGCACTGACCCAGGGAACTTGGTATTTACATGGGAGATGTACTGGTCAGCCAAACAGACCACCTGGACGTTCATAGAATGGTCACTTTTCCTGTTTCTGTACACCTGCTCATCGCCTTTTGGGGGTACTAAAGCCACATGGGTCCCATCAATGGCACCAATTATGTTGGGGATATGTCCAAGGGCATAAAAATCACCCTTCACAGTGGCCAAATCATCCTCCTCAGGGAATACAATGTAGCTCCGCATGTGTTTCGTCAGGGCAGACAACACTCTAGACAAAATTTTTGAAAACATAGGCTGAGACATTCCAGATGACATGGCCACTGTTGTCTGGAATGAGCCACTTGCCAAATAATGGAGGACTGACAGAACCTGCACTAGAGGGGGAATTCCTGTGGGTTGGCGGATGGGGGACATCAGGGCTGGCTCCAGCTGGGCACACAGTTCATGTATAGTGGCTCGGTCAAGTCGGTATCGTAGTATGATATGGCGTTCTTCCATTGTCGACAGGTCCACCAGCGGTCGGTACACGCGAGGATTCATCCTTCTCCTCGCAAGTCCCAGCGGACGGTGCCTAGGAAGGACAACATGGAGCACAGAGTCAAGCAAATCACAGGTACGTTCACCACAGCATGCCGAGCACACGATTATCTATGTATTGAAAGGCGTGTATGTGTGGCAATGCAAGGCCTAGGCCTGTGTGACGCAGTACAAATTATGCCATGTGGGCCCTTGAAATGGCGGCTGCCTGACCTGTGAAGTTGGACAATGGGATGCGAGGTCAATGCGCTGGCGTGGCACACCGTGGCGGTAGGCGGTCGAAGACCGCTATACGAAGCCGCATTGGCTAACATTGAAGCCTATGGGTTTCAGGAGCCAATGTCGAGGTGCGCCGGCGGTCGCGGTACGCACCGCCGCGGTACGCACCGCCGCGGGCGTGACCGCCATTTTCTATCTGCTTAATCACTCGAGACCTGATCATCCACAGGAGAGGACCTATACTGCAAGTGCTGCTGTGACCTCGGTCTGGAAGTGACAATGGCTGCTGCGACTGGGGAAAGGGCCCCTGCCTTCACGTCTGAGGAGTTGGAGAAACTTGTGGATGGGGTCCTCCCCCAGTATGCGTTACTCTACGGTCCTCCAGACCAACAGGTAAGTACACTGGGTGCACATTGAATGGGCTATGCCTGTGTGGAGTGGGGTGGATGTAAGTTGGTGGGGTGGGGGGCGAATGAGGAGTGCAACGCACGACAGATGAGAGCATGTGCCATATGGCAAGGTTGGGGAGGGGGGGCCAATCGCATCTAACATGCAGAAAATTTATGATTTTTTCCTTCCCACCCTGTACATGTCAAATAGGTCAGCGCCCATCAGAAAGTGGACATTTGGCGTGCCATCGCCAAGGAAGTCCGGGCCCTGGGGGTCCACGTCAGACGGGGCACCCACTGCCGCAAGAGGTGGGAGGACATCCGCCGCGGGACCAGGAAGACCGGCGAGTCACTGCTGGGGATGGCCTCCCAACCTAGGAGGGGTGCCAGTCATACCCTGACCCCCCTGATGTCCCGGATCCTGGCGGTTGCCTACCCTGATTTGGATGGGCGCTTGAGGACATCACAGCAGACACAAGGGGGTGAGTATCAGCACATTCTGCTATCTCTCTGCGCAGTGGAGGCGTCTGGGTGGGGGAGGAGGGTTGAGGGTGACATTAGGCCAGGGCGCTTTCTGTAGTGTAGTCCTCTCCTTTAGGCATGGCCCTGTGCTCCCGGCCCCCACCTCTGTAGGGTTACAAGTACAGCTATCGATGGTCCAGCAGCACACATGTGCGCGTTTGTCGTCTCTAGACCTGTTGTCCTAGTCAGAAGTACTTAGTAGTGTACCCCGAATGCGCGGCTTAGTGCATGAGGCTCCTGTGTCTGTCCTCTCCGCCAACGGTGTTGACATTGCATGCACTCAACCTGGTCTTCGTTTTTCTCCCCCCACCCTTCTTCTTCATCTTCTTGTGCATGTGTGCATTAGCATCATCAGGCGGAGGAGAATTGGCATCGGAGCACGAGGGAGCTGCAAGTCACAAGGCCCCGGTGGGACCAGGAACAGACACCGAGGGCACCAGTGATCCGGAGGGCGAGGGGAGCACCACAACGGGGACCGGTGGTGACACCAGCGACACCGACACGTCCTCGGATGGGAGCTCCCTAGCGGTGGCGGCAACATCCGGGTCCCCCGCCTCTACAGGTACAGCCGCCACCCAGCGCACCAGCCCCGCCCTCCAAGCAGCCCCTCAGCCTACGCTCCGTGCCCGCTCGCCCAGGAAGGCGGGCGTCTCCTTCGCCCCAGGCACCTCAGCCCCTGCCCTGTTACCCCTGCTGCCCTCAGTGAGGAGGTCATTGACCTCCTTCAGACCATCATTGTTGGGCAGACTACCCTTTTGAATGCCATCCAGGGGGTAGAAAGGGAGGTGCATCGGAGCAATGCCTACCTGGAGGGCATTTATTCGGGTCAGGCTGCCCATCAACGATCGTTCAATGCTCTGGCCTCAGCACTGACGGCAGCCATTGTCCCTGTTTCCAGCCTCCCTCTTCTGACTGCCTCCACCCTGTCTCTGTCTCCTGTTCCTCAGCCTATCCCATCCACACCATCAGACCAGCCTGCACACACCTCAACACCCAAGGGCAGCTCATCCAGACACAAGCACTACAGAACCCACAAGCATTCACGCAAGCAACACCCAGATGCAGACATTCCAACAGTCACTACCACCTCTGTGTCCCCCTCCTCCTCGTCTCCCTCCTCCCTCCCTGTGACATCTACACTCACACCTGCATGCACACCACCATCAGCCAGTGCTTCCATCACCAGCACACCCTCCAGTACAGTCCGCACACGTGCAGTCACCACCCCCACTACCATTTACACGTCCCCTGTGTCCTCTCCCACTGTGTCTGTCACCCCCTCTTCCAAGACACACAAACGCAGGCAGACACCCACCCAACAGCCATCCACCTCACGACAGCCTCCAGCACAAGCACCTGCACCCAAAGACAGCACACCTGACTCTCCTACAACCACATCCTCTTCCTCCACTCCCATCACCACTTCTCCTACCCTTTACCTTGGTCCTAAAAAAGTTTTCCTCGCTAATCTTGACCTCTTTCCCTCCACTGACCCACCCCCTCCATCTGCAAAGAGTCCCAAGAGCACCTCAGCCACCACCAGCCCAGCTTCGAGTGTCACTGTGGTGCATGGGTTCTGGAGTCCACCCTTTGCCAGCAGTGACACTTCAATCAGCAGCAAGGGGACAGCCAGCCCCCCCCCAGGCAAGAGGACCAGGAAACTAAAGGGCCGCCGTGAGAGGACTGACACGGCTGCCCCCAAGGAGCAAAGTTCGCCCACTTCACCAGCCACAACATCTAGGGGAGGCAAGGGCCCGAGAGCCCCATCTAAGGAGCGAAAGGGCAGCAGGGCGGAGAAGTCTGCCAGCAGGAGCGCGGAGCAGGAGGGGCCCACAAGCCCTATCCCGGGTGTTAGGGAGGACACCAAAGGGCCCAGGACTCCGTCACCGAAGGGTCCAGCAACAGCACGGTCGGAGGGCGACTGAGCAGGGAGTCCAGGCCAGGTCTGGCTCCCTTGACTTACTGGACGAGCACCGCTGAAGAGGGCCCCGCCATGCAGAAGAGCACCGCTGAACAGGGCCCCGCCGTGCAGAAGAGCACCGCTGAACAGGGCCCCGCCGTGCAGAAGAGCACCGCTGAACAGGGCCCCGCCGTGAAGAAGAGCACCGCTGAACAGGGCCCCGCCGTGCAGAAGAGCACCGCTGAAGAGGGCCCCGCCGTGCAGAAGAGCACCGCTGAAGAGGGCCCCGCCGTGCAGAAGAGCACCGCTGAACAGGGCCCCACCGTGCAGAAGAGCACCGCTGAAGAGAGCCCCGCCGTGCAGAAGAGCACCGCTGAACAGGGCCCCGCCGTGCAGAAGAGCACCGCTGAACAGGGCCCCGCCGTGCAGAAGAGCACCGCTGAAGAGGGCCCCGCCGTGCAGAACAGCACCGCTGAACAGGGCCCCGCCGTGCAGAAGAGCACCGCTGAACAGGGCCCCGCCGTCTCAAGCACCGCTCCGCTGGGCCCTTCCTGTCAAGCACCGCTCCGCTGGGTCCCGCCGTCTCAAGCACCGCTCCGCTGGGCCCTTCCTGTCAAGCACCGCTCCGCTGGGCCCCGCCGTCTCAAGCACCGCTCCGCTGGGCCCTTCCTGTCAAGCACCGCTCCGCTGTGCCCCGCCGTCTTAAGCACCGCTCCGCTGGGCCCTTCCTGTCAAGCACTGCTCCGCTGGGCCCTTCCTGTCAAGCACCGCTCCGCTGGGCCCTTCCTGTCAAGCACCGCTCCGCTGGGCCCCGCCGTCTCAAGCACCGCTGCGCTGGGCCCTTCCTGTCAAGCACCGCTCCGCTGGGCCCTTCCTGTCAAGCACCGCTCCGCTGGGCCCCGTCGTCTCAAGCACCGCTCCGCTGGGCACTTCCTGTCAAGCACCGCTCCGCTGGGCCCCGCCGTCTCAAGCACCGCTCCGCTGGGCCCTTCCTGTCAAGCACCGCTCCGCTGGGCCCCGCCGTCTCAAGCACCGCTCCGCTGGGCCCCGCCGTCTCAAACACCGCTCCGCTGGGCCCTTCCTGTCAAGCACCGCTCCGCTGGGCCCCGCCGTCTCAAGCACCGCTCCGCTGGGCCCCGCCGTCTCAAGCACCGCTCCGCTGGGCCCTTCCTGTCAAGCACCGCTCCGCTGGGCCCCGCCGTCTCAAGCACCACTGGCACAATGACAGTGCCGGATCTGTCTCGAGCTACTGTTCACGGTTCACTGTGCCCACCATGTCTCCTCCTTGACCGGTGGAGACTGTTATCCACCTGATGGACTGTGGCTTTGCACTCCCCAGGATGGCACAGTGGGCAAGCCACCCACTGTAGAGACTTGAGAGACTGTGGCTTTGCACTCCCCAGGATGGCACAGTGGGCAAGCCACCCACTGTAGAGACTTGAGAGACTGTGGCTTTGCACTCCCCAGGATGGCACAGTGGGCATGGTGGCCCCTTCGTGGATCTGGCGTCGTGGACTCATGTGGCTGTGGTGCCCCCCCCTTCCCTTCCCCCTGAGGTGCCTGTAGTTTTGTCATCAGATGCCCCTGCAGTGTTCTCTCCAAAGGACTCAGGTCTCCTGTGTGGGCTTTGCCGTTGTGTTGATACACTTTGGCCCACGGACACTTGGAATTTCGTTAGATGTGCAGGACTAATTGCCTCGGTTTATCGTATGCACTAAATATTCAATTGATTTTTTTGAATTGTTGTTGCTATTTGACCAGGACTTATCAGTGGGTTTTTTCCCCCATAAATTTCGAGTCACAATTTAATTATGTCCTTGATTTTTTCACAGGGGTTTGAGTGGTGTCACTGTGACTTGTTGCTCTGCATTGGTGTGTACATAGTTTGGGGGGTGGGGGGGTCGCATATGTGTGTGCCGTAACCTTTCGTCCTCCCCCCTCCCCTGTGTCGTAGGTACAGTACTCACCGTTGTCGTCTGCGCCGGCGTTCGTACTCGTGGTAGATGAGCAGGTAGACGAGAGCAGGTAGGATGTTTAATTCGGGTTCCATGCTGTCCTCCTTCCTCGTGGAGTGCGTAAAGGTGCGCGTTTTCCCGTTCGTAGTCTGTTTCCGACGTGTTTTTATCGGCGGTGCTCCCGCCCCGGAAAAGGTGGCGGATTGGCCTCTCATAATAGTGTGGGCGGTACATTGTCTGCCGCCTGTCTGTTGGCGGTGACCGCCGCGCTGTTTGTTTGTACCGCCATGGCGGTCGGAGTGTTAATGTGGCGGGCTGTGTTGGCGGTTCCCGCCAGGGTCAGAATTCCATTTTTTGGACCGCCGGCCTGTTGGCGGGTTGGCCGCCGCTTTATCACCGACCGCCAGGGTTAGAATCACCCCCTTTATCTGAAAAAGAGGAAAGAAGAGTAAAATAGAAAGGAAGCCTAGGCAGGAGTAAACAGGAAGCCATCTAACCTCATGGACACACAGATACAGCCATGCATTCAAAATGACCAATGCATCCACCTCAATCATACATTCATTTGTCTCTTCACCCACACCAGTGCATTCATCCATCTACTCAGACCCAGGCATTCATCAATCCAGCCTTACATCCTTTAATCCATCTACCTATGCACTGGCTTCCATGCAATCCTCTATCCCATCACTTATGCACCCCACCCATATTTTGATCCACTAATCCATGTATCCATTCAACACCATACTATTTACACCATCCACCCACTCCTACACTCAGCGCCCTGCAGCCCTATTATCCAACCATTCATAACAGTGCATCCACCCACTCACTCACTCCCATACATTCATTCAATCCTCAAACCACACAAACACATTCATCCATTATTCAACCTGCACCCATTCATCCCTCATCTATTCACATCCATGCATTAATCACCCCACCTTAATCCATGCATGTATTCAAATCCATCCTACTGGGCACTAATATTTATTCATTCATCTATCCACCCACCACAACCTCCATTTGTGCATGAATCGATTTATCCAATCCAAATCCATGCAGCAATCGATCCAATCCCCCCATACATTCGCCCACTCACCTTTGAGTACATCTATTTCTGTTTGTGTGCTTGTGTATGTCGTGATCTGTGTGTAAAAGTGTTTCTGTATCTGTATATTAGCTGAGCACTCAGCAAAGACAAAGGCCCCCAGACACATCAGGAGCAACGTGCAAAAGGGGCTCCATCGACAATGGAGCGTTTTAGAAGGGTAGCATCATCCCTTTGTTATGTGTCTACACGTTGTTTACAAAGGTGCCCACCATATATTGCATCTGTCCACCATTTTGTTTTGGAACTAGGAACCCAATTATATATTGCAAATGCTGCTTGCTAACATTGCGTTTATACAAATAATGATATGACCATGTGCTTCTCATGTTTCATTATAGTGATCTTGTAATCCATATAGTCATAAAGTGTAGTGTTTTAGTTTAATCCAAAAGGTATGGGAAATTACCTGTAAGAATCACCAGGGGATTCTTCTCACACTACTTCACAGATCACGAGTTCACTTTTTCACGAAATTCCGAGAACTGTACAAATACTGTCTTCAGTTTTCTCAGACAGACAGTTTATTTCAACGACAAAGGAGCCTGATTCTCCACCAACAAGTTTGGCTGATGATAAACTGGGTTCTCGCAGACAGATCCTAGCCTCGTAGAACTCAGGCACCATACCTACCACAAATCTGACATGTCACAACGTACTGCAATCTTCGTGATGACAGAATTTTCTGTGCTTGTTTGTAATAGGAAGAGTCGATGGAAAAGGAACTACATAGAGTAACATGTTGCCTATTAAAAAAAAAAAAACTTTCTGTTCATTCTCACTCGTCACTAATTTTGTGATATTTACTACTATAATTTTGCATATATTCTGCACCAGTTTAGCTTTGAAAAAAGAATCATCACAAACTAGTTCTGTATTTTATTTTTATGCTCAGTTTGGGGAACGTGTGAAGGGAATCAAAGAATCTACCTGTCTCTGTCAGGTAATGTCAGTTCTTAACATGTGTTACTTCCAGGTAGAGATTCATGGGACTCCACATATCTTCCCCGTTCCGGGTAGTAAGTTGCATTACCTGCACTACTTTGGAGTTAAATCTACTGGGTGTGGCCATGACTGGCATGGCACTCATGCTTTGACGGCACATTCTAAGCTGAGAAGTCTGGCACAACCAAATGCAACCTTTCTTGCTATAAGTGCTGATTTCCATGATCCACAGCCTAGAAGTAATTGAGTTTTGGAGTGTGCTTGAGCGAAGAAAAATAAACATATCTAACATACAATGAGGCTGAACATGTTTTGTGACTGCCTCCCCAGGAAATTCAATGTTAGAAGAGCAAACACCCTTCTGGCCTAGGGAGACAGTGAGGTCACAGGACACTGTAAGAGGGAAGAGGGAAGTGCACACAGGACATTGGAATGACCACCAAGTAACACATACAAGCATGTCTGGGCTTGTTTTGAATGATGTATGACAAGACACAGAAACTCTGAATTCTCTCCAACCACTTACTAAGCCTAGATTGAGACGAGATAGAAGCCCTTATTTAGAGTTTGGTGGGGGCTGAAATTCCTTCAATTTCTGGAGTAAGCTGTAAATACACAGTAAAATCCACTGGTTGAATTTCTTCCACTTTAGGGATATTATTGTGGAGGAAATTCAGCCAGTGGACTGTATTTCATACATAGTGAATTGGAGTATTTTCAACTCCCATCAAACTCTAAATGAGGCACAGCGTTCCTTGTTTTTACTACATCAACAGCACCCTTGTCCATTGATTCAATGCATCTCTGCAACAAACGTGTAATGTCTTTGGCTTGATCTCGATGAGAACCTCTCACTTTATGGACATATAAGCAACATAGGCAAACATGTTCAATTGCAAGTGCGTAATTTGTGCAGCTCAATGCAACTGGCCCCACTTCAAGACCTTCAGATCTAAGCACAGTCACAAGTTATATCCAAATTTGAGTACAAAATTGCACTTCTCACAAAACTCCCCAAAGCTAGCCTTTCATTCATAAGATAATCTGTTTTACAGACACTAAACTGGCTTCCAATGTAAAGACAATTAATTCTTAGAACTGTCAGATGCAAAGCTCTGCACTCTCCATTCTTAACCTGTGATCGGGGGACCCAGGTTGTCCACAACACCGGCTCAGGGGTCTGCAACTGCTTAGAAAATTAAATAATATTAACAGAGTAATAAAGGGTGGATAAAGAAGAAAATGTCAAATTGAAAACATTCTGTAAATGTGAAGGAATTTGAAACTGGGGGATAAAAATTGAGTTGATATCCTCAGATTGATTCATGGGAGCTGTGCAAATGCATTAAAAAAATATAATATGGACGATGGGTGGCATCCGTTGAGTTTAGAAAAGCCCCGATTTTTTTATATTTGTGAATTAATTTAAATATTTGCTAATTTGTGTGTTTATTGTGAATAACTGTTTCTCTATTTTTGTGTATTGTTTTGAAGATCAAATCTTCGAAATTGCTTAAGCCGCAGCCCCCAGCTTCCATTAATGACTCAGTGAGGTGCCCAGATATCAATTTTGATTCAGTTGAGGTCCCCGGACTCCAGTACTGATTAAGCAGGGGTCCACATAAGTAAAAAGGCTAAGAACCACTGCTCTACACCAGAGCACCCTGAGATATCTATCACAGAAACTAAGCATGCCAGATAAAAACAAAAGCTCAAGGAACAAAGATATAATTCCTGAAATTCAAGAAATAAAAAAACCTCTCTGCCTATTTTCTTTGGTACTGCCACTAGAATTACCAATAGCATGAAGTGATTACTAAGAAGAACAACTTCTTATCAGTAGAGGCTGGTGTCGGGGCCGAGTGGTAGGGTGGGGAGGAAGGTGTGGAGTACACAAACAGAAAACAAAAGGAGGAAACAAAACATACATAAAAGAACTTACCTGCCGCCCGCCTTATAGATTCTCTTCTGCTTCTCTCCACTGCAGGCACAGGCTCCCAGACTGCCCTGCGGCAAAACATGACACTGCTCTCATGCTGCTGGCATACATGAATGTGTCTACAAAAATCAATGATATTCTTATCATTAAACACATTTAGAACCATCATGAATATTGTGGAACTCTGCTTCACTTAAACTTAACAAACAATATCTTTAAGATACCTGACTTTCTTATCAATAAACACTGGTCCATTATACAGGGCTCATTTACATATCGCACCATCCCGCAGTCGCCACTTTTGACAATTTACTGCTCCTTCTAAAATGATTCATAACTTCTGCATAGCGTGGCATCTATGCACCATGTGTGTCTCAACAGATTACAAAATCTGACATCCAACACCCCTCATGAGCTCAGCTAACTCCAGGTTTGATCCAAATAGGACAATGCCATGTGATGACTCAAACATTTCCATCTCAGAACCCCACAATTGGGGTAATAAATAGTGGATAGATTTATGGGAAATTTGTGGTCAGCAGAATGGAGGGATTTGTTCATGGAAGCTAAATTGATTACGAAGATCATGAAATGTACTTCTAGAGTACAGCTGTTGCCCTAATAAGGGTGTTCTAGCACTAAACAACTGAAACATGGATTTCTTTACTGCAGTGCTTAATTTGTAAATAAAAAGGTGCCAGTGCCCAAAGCCCTCATCTTAAACACGCGGCTGCTGCAATTAGATGTGTGAGGTGGGGTAATCCTGAAGCCATCTCAGGCCTCTTCAATCCATATAAGGCCACTCCCTGCCCCTTCAGCTCACTCTTGCAGCTTTCTACTTTCTCCCTTTGTGACGCTTTTTCGTTTTTCCCTTCCTCAGTCTGTTCCATATGTGTCTTTTGCTCGCATCAAATGCTTGAGGCAGAAGAATAAGCCCCGGCCCTCAAAAATAAGTGCTGGTGCCCCGCACTGGAAACAACAAGCACAAATTAAGCACTGCTTTACTGAAACAATCATGTCTTCAAGCCTTTAAGGAACCTCGGATGAGTGGCTTCAGCACTTAAGTGTAGGTGTAGGTTGTTCCAAAGCTTGCGTGCAAGAAACAAAAAAACGATGTCCTGCCACTGTGAACAAAACTAATTTGAGGGACTATAAGGAGGAGCACATCTGCTGATCTTAACGATCTACAAGGCTGATACACCAGCAGTGTTTTCTAGAGAATCTCAGGGCCTTGTTTGTAAAACGCCAAGAGTGCCATACATGAAGTTTAAAACAGTACTCTCCTATTTAACAGTAACCAATGCAAGGTTTTTAAGGTTTGAAGACACTGAATGAAAGAGACTGATTCCCCTCAAATTTCTCCAACCCAGTTTTCTACTCTTTGCAGCCTGACTGTAATTTTAGCTGGTAACCCTAGATACAGGGTCTTGCTGTAATGCGGGAAGAAGAAAATCGTAGCCTGAACTTCCGCTTTATATTTCCGTCTGGGCGGAATAGTAAATACTTTATGCCGCATCCTCAGATATAAAAAGCAGGAAGCTAAGACCGTGTTTATGTGTTTGTCCATACTAAGATCTTTATCAATAGCAAAACCAAGGTTTTTTGCTTTGCTAACTGGCACATGAAGGTCTCCCAAGTCTTCTGGCCACCAGTTCGATGAGTGAGTGATTGGTAGTGTTCTTTGGCTTTTCTACTAACTGAAGAATAAAAAAAACTATTAACATCTAAAATTTGCAGTATTTTGCTCCAGCTCAATTTAGGTTTTCAGTAGATGTTGCCCTGTTTTTATTAGACTTTATATTATACGGAAAACAAGGATAAATAGTATTAACTTGGAGTCACGTTGCAAATAGAGAGAAAAATAATAATAAATGTAGAGACTATATAATCTAAAGTAAAAATAATATTAAAACAGGCTCTATTAAACAGACTAAAATATAACCTAATTGAAAAGATTTGAGGTCGGAAAAGCGATAATGTTGCCAGGTAAGATTATTGCTCAGGCTGGGATGGAGTCTCTCAGCCAACTGCCACTTTACAAAACCCTCCCCCGCAGTCCCCGCCAAGCTTCAGAACACCCACCAGCATTCCATGCATTTCTGAAGATCAGAATACAACACTCATCATGTGTCTTTGGTTTTACACGTACCAATTTCAACTTACTTAAAACATGGACCTACATTTGCGTTGACAAGAAGCTAGATTGCTGACAATTTCCCCACCTAAACATGGGTCTCGGCACCAATTTCTCTTAATTAGAGGCCTATAATACATGTGCTTTGATGCCTTACCCTGGGTCTCTTGTGCTGCCTCCTTCAGACCCCATTACATTCCAGCTCCCATTCACCCCCTGTGTGCTTTGACCTGTCTTAGCCCCAATACAATACACCCCAGGATTCCTAGATGAAGTCCCCATTAACTCAGCATTTTATTGCAGGTGCCTCTTATGTCCCTACTGTAGGCAGCCAGTGTAAAATGCCACACATACTACTCCCTCTGAAGGCCTATGCAAATTTACTACCCACACGCTGCAACCTCCCTCCTCCCCCATCCTTTGTACACTTCCCACAGGGAATTTTGCACTTCAGACATTCTCAGTACCCCTTAAAGAGTCCCAACCCATCTCCTATAAGTAACCCCTTTTGTTCATTGTATGCGGTTCACTCTTGTTCCAATGTTCACAACTCATTTTCGGTGCCCTCTACATGGTCTCCTTTGTCCCCCATTTTTGGCACTGCCAGCTCCCCACATATAGAGACATGTCCCACATATACAGTGACATCTTGCAAAAGCAGTGCTGTCATTCCTACACATGAAGCTTCTTTGCAGTCCCACAGGTTGCCTCTTATCAGTCATACTTTAGCCACCTTCAGCACCATGAGACTCCACTCCCAATGTACCACCCTTTTGCAATCTACCATACACATCATAGTTCCTACACCACCATTCCTCAGTCCCACAACAGTCTCCGTTTTGTCAGTCCACCATACACAACTGTCAATGAAGCCTATCATAGACCTTCATTTGGGCTTCTTACGTACAACTCTTGCTCGCCCCATTTGCTGTGCCCTTTAAGCACTTCCCTTTGTGTCAACTCAAGCACTTCTTTTTGAATGACCTCATGCACTTCCCTTCCATTAATTAATCCTTTACATCCTTGTCATACCATCATATGCCACCATTTCAGTCCTCCTTTGTACCACATGGCAACATTTGGATGCTCCACCACCACTGTTTAGCTTTATTTACCCACCCACTCTCCAGTGATCAAGCCCCTCTAAAATATTGAAATCTTCCATAATCATCTATTCAAAGCTCTCGCACTTTCTTTTTCCTTATTTTAGTTCTCAGAGCCCTCAAGTTGCCATGTGTGAATACCTCATCCAGTCCATGCATGTTACCTTCTTTGTATTCTGTGAACTGTAGTCCTAATTTTATAATTGGATTAGCAAAACTACAAATCCGAAAATACAGAAGGGTTGACCTGGACTGCATGAGATACTCAGGTATGGGACTGGGAAACTTGAGAGTCCTCGTCGTCCAATCAATTTCCCTTAGCACTCCACTGTGAATGGGTTCAAGTTGTTCAACTAGGTGACCATTTAGAGGTCGCCATTTCACACCACTAGTTTTCCCTTTGCACCCCTGGCACCACCACTGCTAGCTCTGGCCTCCGGAGTTCTGGAAAGCGCCCTCAAGAACAGAAAGCAAACAAGGACTGGGGAAGTTCTGTATGCTTTCTGTGATTTCCAGCCCTTTCCCGGAAAAAAGAAGAGGTTATCCTTGGGACATGGCTTAAACTTGTGATGCCATTGGAGGATGAAAAGATGTGTGATGTCACGTCTACTACTCCTAGCCTTTTCGTGAATTCATCCTCATGTTTATGGCGCACACATGAAGCAACACTCCATTCACACATCAAGGGGTAAATGCCAATGAAAGGATAGCATCCTTCCAACTTAAACGCTAACACACATGTGCAAAACAGGAAACACATACCTTATCCTTCCAAGGTTGTGCACTACGCGTTAGCTGCTCATAGAAACAGCTTGTGTGTTATTTTTATTTTTTTTATGATATGACCAACATTATCAAAGAACACATAATGCCCCACAACCCTATAAAATATATCAAAAATACTGGTCAGAAGTAGATCTTGTTCCTGCAGCATGCGATCTGGAAAGTAAGCAGGGACCACCCGAGGAAGATACACAGCGCAAAACAGTATCAGTTCCTTTCCTGTTCGCATTCACCTGCTGTGGTTCTTCGTGTTGAGCTCTGTGGTGATTGCCAGTTACCTCCTTGTGTTACATTTAGGAGCGAAGTGTCTGATCAGGAAGTTAAAATAGGTAATAAGAGTTCTTCTGGTCGTAAACTTTCACTTGTTGGCGTTGTGCAAGTTTTATTATGTGACATGGCGCATTGGAATATCGTGGCGCTGTGCTATGCAGAGTTGATGGTTGCCTTGGTGGGGCTTGAGGCGAAGGTGTGATCTAATGTTGCAGGTGTGCCATGATGCGGTGTAGAAAGCTGTTGTGGGATGAGGCAATGGATGTTTGGAAGTCATATTGTAAGGACTAGTCTCTCTAGAGAGGCCTCTTAATCAGAAAACGGACCTAATAAATAGAGGTAGTAATTTCATCCAATATAATGATTAAAGTGTTCTATTATCAGGCGCATATTTTGCTTTTCATGTTTTGAAATCAGACAGTTTTCCAAAAGTGACTTGATAGGACTGATGTGGAAAGCTATATTTAAACAAACATTGGAAAAGCCAAGAGGTCTCACTTATGCAAGAGCTATTGGCTTTGTCAATGTGTTTTAGCCCTCTTGTACACCAGTGTGGCACAGTCGCGCCTCGCTGACCTCTAAAGGGACATTTAATAATAATTAAAAAATAATAATAAAAACGTAGGTCTTGCCGCAGCGCCACTCCTCTTTCCCTCGTCATCACTCCCGGCTGCAGGCACAGGCTCCCAGCCTGCATTGCGGCCAATCCTCAGGCTGGTCAGAGCAGAGACAGGATTGGCTGGGAGCACCCAGGCAGACGGGGAGCCTGTGCAGGCTCTCCCCAGCCCAGCAACACAGTGCCAGGCTGGAGAGAGCCTACAGCGCATGTGTGTTTGGCTGGCCCGAGACGGCCGGCCAAACATATATGCGCACTGAGGGGAGAGCTCTGTCCACTCCCCTCAAGTGCTCATCACCCCCAATGTCCCGCATAAAGGTTTTGCTGCTGCTGGTGGGAGGGTGACGCTCCTCTGCCCTAATGGAGGAGCCGCCGCTGGCATGGCGTCTGTTCAGCTTGGCTAAAAGTTAGTAGCTCAGAGGAGACTTGTGTGGAGTGTCAGAGAGTTGAATGGCAAAGAGTGGAGTGAAGTGTTGTAAAGTGAAATGGCAGAGAGTGTTGTGTATTCGAGTGGCATAGTGTGGGATTGCGTAGGGTGGCATACACTGCAATGGTGTACAGTGGACTGGGATAGAGTGCATTGATACAGAGTGCTGCAGAGAATAGTGGCGTGGAGTGCAGTAGTACTGAGTGCACTTGCATTGAATTCATCCGCATACAATGCAGCATTGTAGAATGCATTGGTGTAGATTACAGTGGTGCATAGTAGAGTGCAGTGGTGGAGAGTGGATGGCACAGTGAAGAGTGACATAGAGCAGAATGCTGCAGTGTAGAGTGGCAGAGTGCAGTGTCGTAAAGTAGAGTGGCATAGAGTAGTGCAGAGTGGAGTGGCATAGAGTTAAGTGATGTAGCAGGCAGTGGTGCAGAGTAAAGTTGACTTGCATAAAGTGCAGTGGTGCAGAGTAGAGTTGACTGGCATAGAGTGCAGTGGCATAGAGTGCAGAGAAGAGTAGAGTGGCATAGGCTGCAGTGGTGTAGAGTAGCATGGAGTGGTGCAGAGCAGAGTATAGTGCTGTAGAGTGCAGTGGCTTACAGCAGAGTAGTGCAGAGTAGAATGGCATAGAGTTCAGTGGCGGAGACCACAGGGTTGCAGAGTAAAGTGTCAGAGTGCAGTGGTGTAGAGTGGCGTAAAGAGCAGTGACAGAGTACAGTGATGCAGAGAAGAGTGCAGTGGCATAGACTGCAGTTGTGTAGAGTACACTGGCAAAGAGTGCAGAGGCACAGAGTGGAGCAAAGTTGAGTAGAGTGGCATAAAGTAGATTGTTTCAGAGTAGAGTGAAGTGGCGTGGAGTGGTGCAGGGTAGAGTGCAGTTGTGTAGAGTGGCAGAGTGCAGTGGTATGGAGTGCAGTATAATAGAGTGTAGAGGTGCAGAGTAGATTATAGTGGTGTACAGTGGATTGGCGTAGAGTGTAGGGGCATAGAGTTGTGTGTTAGAGTAAAGTGCGTTGGCGTAGAGTGCATTGGCATAAAGTGCAGTGGCGTAGAGTGCAGTGCTGCAAAGTGGTGTTGAGTACAGTGGTGTAGAGTGGAGCTGTGCAGAGTAGATTGGTGTGGCCTAGACTGGAGTGGTGTACAGTTTAGTAGCAAGAGTGCAGTGGTGTAGAATAGAGTGGCAAAGAGTGCATTGGCATAGAGTAGATTGGTACAGGGTGGGGTAGAGAGGCATAGCATGAAATGGCAGAGTGCAGTGGCATAGAGTAGAGTGGTGCAGAGTGCAGTGGCATGGAGTGGTATACAATGGAGTGGTGCAGAGTAGAATGCAGTGGTATGGAGTGGTGCAGAGTAAACTGGACTGGCGTAGAGCGGAGTATGCATGGTATGGTAGCACACTGCCTTTACAGACAACACATTTTCAGTTGAAATGACTATTACATATGCACAAACATACAATTTTACTAATAAAACGATACAGTGCACAAACAAAACTATGTGGAAATTGCATTATCTAGTGTAATGATTTGTTCTGATCATATTAAAGTATTTGCTTCCAACACGCTTCAGAAATAAAAAAAATTTACTTTGTTTGTGTTCCTAATTCTGATATATTCTAAAACACTTACACAGTTCATTTAAATTTTGTTATGTGCTGGGAAAAAACCTCTTTCCTACCTCCAGTATCCAGCAAGATTATCACATAAATCCTCTCACTTTGAAGTCAGAGAAAGTAAAGCAAACAAGCACCTTCGGAAAACAGTGCCTGACATTTGACCTTGCTCTTTGAATGCACAGCAACTGTGACAAGCTAAGAAGAAAATGTAAAGGCATTTTGACAGAAAGGGAGGTCATGGAAGAATACAGTAAACATGGTTTAGGCAACAGGAAGGACTAGCTGAACCTGGAGAGCCTAAAGCAAATAAAGCAAGCAAAGAGAAAGCCACAAAATGTGAGTTACACACCTGTAAGGATTGGGATTTTTGCAATGTCAGGTCCTCATATAATTCCAAAACACAAAGGGTTGCTTTAATGAGATGTTTTTTATAAATGTGGTTTACTATATTATAGTCATAAAGAGTTTGCATTAAAAGACATCATAATATTATTTTTCCTCCGTTCTATCTCCTTTCCTTAGGCCAGGTATCTGGAGCAGTTCCCACTGGTACTCTCGGAGGAAATGAAAGAATGGCAGGTAAGTGGTTTGTCCTCCTTTTCTTCTTTTTAATAGCGATGTCCCTTTTCCCTGTGCTTACCTTTCCTAGTGCCACCGAAATTTGTGAGTGTCTGGGAACAGTGGTCACAGGTTTCAACAGAGTTGTTTCACCCTTTCTCTCAAGATCGGATGTATAACGTGAAGCTGCACAAACCCAGTGTGACTTGGGGAGCCGAGCAAGATGGCCACATCTTACTGCCGCTCCCGCACCATGCCCACTGAACCTCTGAGAATCCGTCCATTGATCCTGCATCTGTAGCCTTCCACCAAGTAGCAGTGGTGAGAGACCTCTGAGCTACCATGAAGGCAAAGTTTGGATCACGTTGGCAGCTCACAGCAGCAAAGTCCATGTGGTGCCTACCGTTGTGTGGGTAGCCACAGCCCCATGTACCTGTGTGGCCCAACTCTTGGTGAGCCTTGCCTGTGCATGCACCAAAGCAGACCCCTGAATGCAAGAGGTTACAACCCACCCGCACCTGCCTCAAACAGAGCTCGCTACCCTACAAGTGCACTCCAGCGGGAGGTGACAACAGAAATAAGGTGCCCACCTCTTCTGCAGCCAAGCTGAGTGGTCAGTGCCTCACCACCAGGAACATAGCCGGTGGCCGACCCTGCGGTGATGACAGAGCAGCGGACTGTTTCGGACACACAGCAGGCCCCCAGCAATTGAGAAGGGGACCGGGAGGGGTGGTACTGGGCATCGGTCGAACTCCACCCAAAGCCAAGAATGGACTACAGTGAGGGGGCTACAGCCCACACATGAAATCGGCACCAGTGAGCCCTGGGACTCATAAGCCCCTCTTCGCTTACTTAGTTACACATCTAACTTCCTCCACCCTGATCCTCATGCCACAACCATCCGAGCCATAACAAGTCTAGTGCTACCATGCCCTCGGAGATAGCACCACAAGTGTCACAAGATGGACACTGCAATCAGGGCTCTCATCTCCTGAAGGTCCAAGCAGGTGCTTCAGGCCCTCCTCCAGGCCACTTCATTGACGTTGTGACTCATTTTCCTTGCACAGGCCAACTGAGTCACAAAGGTGCCTGGGACTACTAGAACTCCCAGTGCTGACCTAGAACAAGGCCTATGGCAATACGGCATGACCAACCATGATGGGGCAAGGGCACCCGAGCAGCCCATCAGACCAAACTAGACAAATTTGATATCCTGCTTGTGGGTGCCAGCCAGACGCAATCAGAGAGGCCACCACATCAAGACAGCAAGTCCATTAGAGCACGAAACCCTCACTCTAAAAGAAGTTATGGGCGCAATTTAGGGGGTCAGAGGTTGCTACAGCCCTGCTACATGGGCCACAACTGAGACTTTGAGGGTAAAACTTGAAGACTTTGAAGGGCACTCACGGAGAAATCATATCCGAATCGTGGGGGTACCTGAGCAGGCAGAGGGCCTGGCAGATTACCTGTTTGTGGAGGATATTATCCTGAAAGGCCTACAGTCATGTGGACTCTCCAACTACTTTTCTGTCGAACGTGCTCGCACCATACTTAAACCAGGCTCACCGCCCCAAACCCTCACTGCGCACATTGTCAACTTTCCGAATCGAGATGTCATCCGACAGGCGGTGCACAGTGCCCCCCACCCCCCCTGGTTTGACTAGAGAATGCCTCCATTGGTTTTGCACTCCACATCCAGCAGAAGCACCAAAGTTTCTTGGAAGTAAAGCGTGCACTCCGAAACAAAGGCTACAAATATGCAGTGTTGTTCCCAGCACGGCTGCAGGTGGCAGCAGAGGGGAAAATTTGGTTCTTCACATCACCAGAGGAGACACAGGATTGGCTTGAGAGATAAAGAAAACCACAGGAATGACAAAATCCACCACTCACTACCAACACCAACAGTGGAAACGAGGCAGCCCCCACTTCTGAAAGGCAATCACCTATTTCACTTCTTGGCATGATCCACCACACTGACAAGACACAGGGGGAACCCGCAGTACAGAACACCGTGGTGACGGGACTACTGAAGGTGACTGAGGCAAGATGAACTTCTGGCTTCGTTCACCCACACAGCTCCATTGAGAGAGACACTACCTCAACTAATTCCTCTCCTTATCCCCCTCCCTCCTGTTTTTGTCAATGTCTCTTTTCCTATCCTGGTTGAAGACCCAGGAGCTGCGGCTGTCCAAGCCGACTACCATGCTCCTACACACTTGAGACTATGGTAACAACATGCATGCTGTACGGGTGGGCATGGGTGGAAAGGTACTGTCTTAACTGCCATCAGCACCTCTTCTTGTTTCTCACACCAGTTTGGGGTGCTAGGCACTCTGAAATGTTGGGGGGTGGGCTGTTTCATGCCCGCTGTTCAGGGATGCGAGGAGGGAGGTACTGTTTCAGGGGTTTTGTTCTAGTTTGTGTTTTGATGTCTTTTTGGAGGTTCAGAGACTCAGGTGGAGTATAACTCTTGACAGATGGGATCCGGTGTGGCCCTGATTGACCCCCTTCCCCACGAAAATCACAATGTGGGCAGCATGTATATAGAGCAGTCTGTGATGCTCGCATGGTTCTAAGGTTTGTTACTCAGATGACACTGATGTGGAAGCCCCATAGCTGCCCCGAAGAGGACTGGAGCAGGGTCACCTATAGAGGGAATCTACAGTAGATGTTTTTCAATAAGGATACAAAGGCAGCCCATTATACTTTGTGAGACCTTCCAGAAAAAAAGCAGGTGAATACGCAGAGATTTTTATCACTAACACCACAAGGTGTTGTGCATCGATCTGCTGCCTTATCCTGTCAAAATCCTAGACCGGTTTGTGAGCAAGACACTATCACAATATTTGGAAGCCAATAACTTACTCGAGGAGGAGCAATTTGGTTTTTGGCCTGGACATGGGACCAAATCTGCGCTACTTATAGCAGCGGATGAGCTCAGAATGCGGGTTGACTGGGGGCAATAGGTAGTCCTGATCTTATTAGATCTCTCAGCCGCATTTGATAGTCTGCCACACTATGCTTCTGACCTGGCTGGCTGTGATAAGGGTGGACAGAACAGTTTTGAACTGGTTCTGCTCATTAAATCCCATAATGTGAATTTAGTTCATTATGCTGACAACGCCCAACTTATTTTGTCGTTGGTAGGCAACCAGCAGTTGACCACCTTTCATGAATGTATGAAGGAAATCATTCAGTGGCTTAACTCTAATTCCCTTAAGTTTAATGACAATAAGACTGAGCTTTTATGTTGCTCACCTAATAGAGCTCCGGCAATACTTCCCTTAACTTTTGGCCAGTTCAGTCTGATGGGATTACTGGCCCACTGACACTGTTCAGAATCTGGGGATTATTTTTAACAATAAACTCAGTATGGAAAGCCACGTGAATTAAACCATGGGTGTTTCTCGCTTCTGAGAGCCCTGCGGAGGATACTTCCGGTGCTGCCTCCTCCGTTAGAGCACTTGTGGTTCATAGTGAAGTCCTCAGTTGATTGGATTACTGTAATGCTCGTCTGCTGGGTGCACCTGAATATTTACAACTTCAGCTGTCAAGAGTCCAAACGGTGGCTGCCAAACTTGTTTGAACAGACCTAGGAGAGCTTCTGCCTCCTTAGCACTGAAGGATCTTCACTGGTTGCAGCTAAAACAAAGAACTGTGTTTAAATCATTTTGTATTGTCTATAAAGCTCTCCAGGGCCTGGGTCAGGCTCCCTTACAAAAGAGATTAAGTTACTCACCCAACAGGTGTCTTCATTTATCTTCAGCCAATTTGGGTTGTGTGGCCAAGTTTAGAAAATCTAGACAAGGAAGTCGGACCTTCACGATTGATGCAGCCAGGGTTTGGAATCAACTCCCAGCCTCTCTAGGATCTTTAAACAACTTATTGCGGTTTAGAAAGGCCTTCAAGACCTGGCTTTTTTCTAAGTAACGCAAGTCTCTTCCTTGATATTGCCTTTTCTGACTCATTAACTTTTAGTCCTTTGCTCTGCAGCTTTTATCAGCTTTAGTCTCATGTTTCTCCTTCTAGTGGCTAGCGCCAAGATACTAGTTGGTTACAGAGCGCTGTATAAATGCTTTAAATAATAATTCAATAATTAGAAGTATTTTATAGTTGGCTGTATTTAGTGTTGCTGAGAGGTCAAAGTGAATCAAAGAGCAGGCCTTTCCGTGGTCCAGTGTGGCAAGCTGCTCCTCTCAAACATTCCTCAGTGCAGTTTTCATCCTCTGTTGCAAACAGGCTCCCAAGCAGATGTTACTAACAGACAGATTATGAATCAGGTGGAGCTATATCGCAGAGAGGGACGTTGCTCCACCCAATCACAACTGGCCTGGTTTTTCTTGCACCCAGACTATCCAGGTGCGGGTACACCTACCCAAGTTTACTGTCCGTAACATCAGGGCAGTAAAATCACATGGCAATAGGGCTGAAACAGCTGTCCAACCTTGAATCCAGATACCATCATAAAATACAGGGATAATGTGCAGTGCTACCACTTGCAGACCACTTCTTCCCCTATTCCCCTGCCACTCTTTCCCAGCCTCCAACCCCCTTCCCCCGAACTCGCCCACTGCTACCCTACCCATGGCTACGCGCAGATGAGCTTAAATACAGACGGTGCAGTGAATACCATGCAGAACTCAATGTGAAAACCTCAGGTTCAAACGTGATTTTCCACACTGCATGCGATTCAACTAATGATAACTGGATTTAGGATCAGGGAAGCCAATTGACGGCCTGACTACGAGCTGGCCGGTTCAGGAGCGGGGATTCCCTCCGGTCAGAACTAACAAATGGGAAATCCCTGCACCTAAAGCAGGAATTAGGAGTTTGCTATCATCTTAAGGCTCTTGGCACAGAGCCCGAGGAGACTGATCACAGACGTCATCTGTACACTGAAAGAAGGAAAGGGAGAAGAGTGTCTTGGGGGCTCCACGTGCAGTATTTCAGGTGACTGGGATGGAAGAGGAAGGTGTCAGCGTCGATGTCCATGCCTCTAAAACCTCAGCATTGGCCTGAAGCTCAAAGCGGTCCTTCTACAAGTCTTGCCGAGTCTGCACTTTGCAATTCACAGAGCATTACATGACAAAGGGGGTTGGGAAGTGATCTGCGGGGAGGAAGTCCTAAAAAGAACAAGGCAAAATGTTAAATTGAGCATGGTAAACTCTCGTGTATGGGAGCATAAACTCGGACAACTTCAGAAAACGATCACCTGATAAGGGGCTTCTTCAACTTCTGCACTTGTCGAGGAATGTACGTTTGGATACTCCGGGCACAAATAGCAAGAAAGAATTTCGTGTGACTTAACTGTGGCTACCAATAAACATTTCTACACAGTGGGAATAAAATATTTCTCTCTCACACATACCACATTCCTTCGATAGTGGAACACTTGCATCAAATTGGAGTTTCTCGGCTGAGTCCAATGTTCGAACGAGTTCATTCACTCTAATTTAAAACGCATCTGGCAAACGTCTATGTTTTTCCAGGGAAAGAAATGTCAACACACAAAAATCAAGCTTTATTATTTGAGTCATTGCTTGAAGGTTTTTCTGCACAAGTGTTTTTTTAAGTAATTTCATTTTTTTTCTTTTACCGCAAAGCATGATTGCTTGGATTCTTTTCCAAAATACATTTTTGGCAAGGTTCGAACATTTTACCTCCAAGCGTGCCGTTCCACGGCAGAGCCTTTTTCTTTAAAACAAATTCGCAGTGTCTGGGAAACGAAAAATCTACCAGAATTTCTAAGATTTAACCTCTGTGGAATTTCTCTGATTTGACCTCATAGTCCTTTGCCTTTTAGAATCTTCTTATCTTCACCACAACAAGTCAAAAGACCTCCTGCACAGCATGCAAGTTTATTTATGTCTTTCCCAATTACAATCATATATGAGGGATAAATCAATCATCAGATGAGTCATACCTCTTATAGAGTTCTCATTATAACCATTAAGTGCATCTAGTAGAATACTACTAATATTGCATCATAATTCTTAACACGAGTGTTCACCTAAAAGTTACAGATAGGCCCTCTTTTTGTTCTTAACAATTATTAGCGGCCGCTACGGCGCCCAGTAGTTTTTGCGTAAATTTCACAAACCGCACAGCAAGAGCGGGTGGTCCATTTAATGCACGCCACTACAGCTGTTCTGCAAGAATGATTGCCCAATAAATTAAAACGGGGTTTGACAATTCACGCCTCCTATTCAGCAGAACCAAACAGATGCTTACAATGTGGGTGATGGGTTCCTTGTATAAGTTACACAACCTGCAGAGGGTATGGGTGGTTTTCCTTTACCCTTTTGGCATGTGTGCATACGCTTAACCCCTTCACTGCCAGGCCTTTTCCCCTCCTGTGCCGAGCCTTTTTTTTTACTATTTGGGGCAGTTCGCACTTAGGCCCTCATAACTTTTTGTCCACATAAGCTACCCATGCCAAATTTGCATCCTTTTTTTCCCAACATCCTAGGGATTAAAGAGGTACCCAGAGTTTGTGGGTTCATCTGGAGGAGACCAATAAATTAGCCAACATACAGCGAACACTTTTTTTTTTCAAAAAGATGGGAAAAAAGGCTGCAGAAGAAAGCTTGTGGTTTTTCCCATGAAAATGGCACCAACAAAAGGCTTGCAGTGCTAAAATCACCATCTTCCCAGCTTTCATGAACAGGTCGACCTTAATCAGAAAAAACACATTTTTCAACACAATTTTGGCATTTTATTGGGACATACCCAATTTTTACTATTTTTTGTGCTTTTCGTCTCCTTCCAGTTAGTGACAGAAATTGGTGTGAAACCAATGCTGGATGCTGGACAGCTAAACATTTCTGAAAAGTAGACACAATTCTGAATTCAGCAAGGGGTCATTTGTATAGATCCTACAAGGTTTTCCTACAGAAAATAAAAGCTGAATTAAGCAAATATTGAAATTGAGGCAGCCATTTCTCGCCACGTTTTACTCTGTAACCTTTCCCTGCCAATGTCAGATTTTCAAAAGCACTATACCGTTACGTCTGTTGGACTCTCCTGGTTGTTGGGATATATAGGGCTTGTAGGTTCATCAAGAATCCTAGGTACCCAGAGCCACTAAATGAGGTACACCTAGCAATGGGTTTTCATTGTATACCGGGTATGCATCAATTTATTTGGTAAAATATAAAGAGTCAAAAATAGGTATCAATGAAAACTTTGTATTTTCAAAATGTACACTAGTTAAGGTGTCGAGCAGCAGTGGTTATTTGCACATCTCTGAATTCTGGGGTCCCCATACCAGCATGGGAATTACAGGGCATTTCTCAAACAGACGTCTTTTTCACACACTGTCTTACATTTGGAAGGAAAAATGTAGAGAAAGACAAGGGGCAAAAACACTTGTTCTTCTATTCTGTATTTCCCCAGGTCCCCGATAAAAAGAGTACATTACTTGTGTGGGTTGGCCTAATGCCCACAACAGGAAACGCAACATGGACACATCACATTTTCCCAAAGAAAACTGACATGTTTTTTGCAAAGTGCCTAGCAGTGGATTTTGGCCTCTAGCTCAGCCGGTATCGATGAAAACCTAGCAAACCTGGACATTTCTGAAAACTAGACACCTAGGTAATTTTTAGAATGGAGTGACTTGTGGGGCTTTCACCAGGTTCTGTTACCCAGAATCCTTTGCAAACCTCAAAATTTGGCAAAAAAACACATTTTCCTCAAATTTCAGTGATAGAAAGTTCTGGAATCTGAGAGGAGTCACAAATTCCCTTCCACCCAGCATTCCCCCAAGTCTCCAGATAAAAATGGTACCTCACTTGTGTGGGTAGGCCTAGTGCCGGTGACAGGAAATGCCCCAAAACACAACATGGACACATCACATTTTCCCAAAGAAAACGGACCTGTTTTATGCAAAGTGCCTCGCTGTGGATTTTGGCCTCTAGCTCTGCTGGCACCCAGGGAAACCTAGCAAAACTATATATTTTGGAAAACTAGACACTCCGGGGAATTCAGAATGGGGTGACTTGTGGGGCTCTCACCAGGTTCTGTTACCAAGAATCTTTTGCAAACCTCAAAATTTGGCAAAAAATACTTTTTCTTCACATTTCGGTGATGGAAAGTTCTGGAATCTAAGATGAGCTACACATTTCCTTCCACCCACCGCTACCCCGAGTCTCCCAATAAAAATGGTACCTCACTTGTGTGGGTAGGTGTAGTGCCCGAAAGAGGAAATGTCCCAGAACACAACATGGACACATCAGATTTTCCCAAAGAAAACTGACCTGTTTTTCGCAAAGTGCCTAGCTGTGGATTTTGGACTCTAGCTCAGCCGGCACCCAGAGAAACCTAGCAAACTTATATATTTTTGAAAACTAGACACCCAGGGGAATTCAGAATGGGGTGACTTGTGAGGTTCTCGCCGGATTCTGTTACCCAGAATCCTTTCCAAACCTCAAAATTCGGCAAAAAAACACTTTTTTCCTCATATTTCGGTGATAGAAAGTTCTAGAATTTAGGAGGAGCCCAAAATTTCCTTCCACTCAGCATTCCCCCAAGTCTCCCGATAAAAATGGTACCTCACTTGTGTGGGTAGGCTTAGTGCCCGGGACAGGAAATGCCCCAAAACACAACATGGACACATTACGTTTTCCCAAAGAAAACTGGTCTGTTTTTTAGCAAAGTGCCTAGCTGTGGGTTTTGGCCTCTAACTCAGTCGGCACCTAAGGAAACCTAGCAAACCTATATATTTTTGAAAACTAGGCACCCAGGGCAATTCAGAATGGGGTGTTTTGTGGGGCTCTCACCAGGTTCTGTTACCCAGAATCCTTTGCAAACCTAAAAATTTGGCAAAACAAAACACTTTTTCCTCATATTTCGGTGATGGAAAGTTCTGAAATCTAAGAGGAGCCACAAATTTCCTTCCACCCAGTGTTACCCTAAGTCTCCCGATAAAAACAGTACCTCACTTGTGTGGGTAGGTCTATTGCCCACAACAGGAAATGCCCCAAAACACAACTTGGACACATCACATTTTCCCAAAGAAAACTGACCTGTTTTTTGCAAAGTGCCTAGCTGTGGATTTTGGCCTCTAGCTCAGCCGGCACCTAGGAAAACCTGGCAAACCTGGACATTTCTAAAAATTAAACACCTAGGGAAATTCAGAATGGGGTGACTTGTGGGGCTCCCACCAGGTTCTGTTACCCAGAATCCTTTGCAAACCTCAAAACTTGGCAAAAAAAACACTTTTTGCTCACATTTCGGTGATGGAAAGTTCTGGAATCTGAGAGGAGTCACAAATTCCCTTCCACCCAGCATTCCCCCAAGTCTCCAGATAAAAATGGTACCTCACTTGTGTGGGTAGGCCTAGTGCCGGTGACAGGAAATGCCCCAAAACACAACATGGACACATCACATTTTCCCAAAGAAAACTGACCTGTTTTATGCAAAGTGCCTCGCTGTGGATTTTGGCCTCTAGCTCTGCTGGCACCTAGGGAAACCTAGCAAAACTATATATTTTGGAAAACTAGACACTCCGGGGAATTCAGAATGGGGTGACTTGTGGGGCTCTCACCAGGTTCTGTTACCAAGAATCTTTTGCAAACCTCAAAATTTGGCAAAAAATACTTTTTCTTCACATTTCGGTGATGGAAAGTTCTGGAATCTAAGATGAGCTACACATTTCCTTCCACCCACCGCTACCCCGAGTCTCCCAATAAAAATGGTACCTCACTTGTGTGGGTAGGTGTAGTGCCCGAAAGAGGAAATGTCCCAGAACACAACATGGACACATCAGATTTTCCCAAAGAAAACTGACCTGTTTTTCGCAAAGTGCCTAGCTGTGGATTTTGGACTCTAGCTCAGCCGGCACCCAGAGAAACCTAGCAAACTTATATATTTTTGAAAACTAGACACCCAGGGGAATTCAGAATGGGGTGACTTGTGAGGTTCTCGCCGGATTCTGTTACCCAGAATCCTTTCCAAACCTCAAAATTCGGCAAAAAAACACTTTTTTCCTCATATTTCGGTGATAGAAAGTTCTAGAATTTAGGAGGAGCCCAAAATTTCCTTCCACTCAGCATTCCCCCAAGTCTCCCGATAAAAATGGTACCTCACTTGTGTGGGTAGGCTTAGTGCCCGGGACAGGAAATGCCCCAAAACACAACATGGACACATTACGTTTTCCCAAAGAAAACTGGTCTGTTTTTTAGCAAAGTGCCTAGCTGTGGGTTTTGGCCTCTAACTCAGTCGGCACCTAAGGAAACCTAGCAAACCTATATATTTTTGAAAACTAGGCACCCAGGGCAATTCAGAATGGGGTGTTTTGTGGGGCTCTCACCAGGTTCTGTTACCCAGAATCCTTTGCAAACCTAAAAATTTGGCAAAACAAAACACTTTTTCCTCATATTTCGGTGATGGAAAGTTCTGAAATCTAAGAGGAGCCACAAATTTCCTTCCACCCAGTGTTACCCTAAGTCTCCCGATAAAAACAGTACCTCACTTGTGTGGGTAGGTCTATTGCCCACAACAGGAAATGCCCCAAAACACAACTTGGACACATCACATTTTCCCAAAGAAAACTGACCTGTTTTTTGCAAAGTGCCTAGCTGTGGATTTTGGCCTCTAGCTCAGCCGGCACCTAGGAAAACCTGGCAAACCTGGACATTTCTAAAAATTAAACACCTAGGGAAATTCAGAATGGGGTGACTTGTGGGGCTCCCACCAGGTTCTGTTACCCAGAATCCTTTGCAAACCTCAAAACTTGGCAAAAAAAACACTTTTTGCTCACATTTCGGTGATGGAAAGTTCTGGAATCTGAGAGGAGTCACAAATTCCCTTCCACCCAGCATTCCCCCAAGTCTCCAGATAAAAATGGTACCTCACTTGTGTGGGTAGGCCTAGTGCCGGTGACAGGAAATGCCCCAAAACACAACATGGACACATCACATTTTCCCAAAGAAAACTGACCTGTTTTATGCAAAGTGCCTCGCTGTGGATTTTGGCCTCTAGCTCTGCTGGCACCTAGGGAAACCTAGCAAACCTGGACATTTCTAAAAATTAAACACCTAGGGAAATTCAGAATGGGGTGACTTGTGGGGCTCCCACCAGGTTCTGTTACCCAGAATCCTTTGCAAACCTCAAAACTTGGCAAAAAAACACTTTTTGCTCACATTTCGGTGATGGAAAGTTCTGGAATCTAAGAAGAGCCACAAATTTCCTACCACCCAGCGTTCCCCCAAGTCTGCCAATAAAAATGGTACCTTACTTGTGTGGGTAGGCGTATTGCCCGCAACAGGAAATGCCCCAAAACACAACATGGACACATCACATTTTCCCAAAGAAAACTGACCTCTTTTTTTGCAAAGTGCCTAGCTGTGGATTTTGGCCTCTAGCTCAGCTGGCACATAGGGAAACCTAGCAAACCTATTTCTTTTTTTAAACTAGACACCCAGGGCAATTCAGAATGGGTGGACTTGTGGGGCTCACACCAGGTTCTGTTACCCAGAATCCTTTGCAAACCTCAACATTTGACAAAAAACACTTTTTCCTCACATTTCGGTGACAGAAAGTTCTGAAATCTAAGAGGAGCCACAAATTTCCTTCCACCCAGTGTTACCCTAAGTCTCCCGATAAAAACAGTACCTCACTTGTGTGGGTAGGTCTATTGCCCACAACAGGAAATGCCCCAAAACACAACATGGACACATCACATTTTCCCAAAGAAAACTGACCTGTTTTTTGCAAAGTGCCTAGCTGTGGATTTTGGCCTCTAGCTCAGCCGGCACCTAGGAAAACCTGGCAAACCTGGACATTTCTAAAAATTAAACACCTAGGGAAATTCAGAATGGGGTGACTTGTGGGGCTCCCACCAGGTTCTGTTACCCAGAATCCTTTGCAAACCTCAAAACTTGGCAAAAAAAACACTTTTTGCTCACATTTCGGTGATGGAAAGTTCTGGAATCTGAGAGGAGTCACAAATTCCCTTCCACCCAGCATTCCCCCAAGTCTCCAGATAAAAATGGTACCTCACTTGTGTGGGTAGGCCTAGTGCCGGTGACAGGAAATGCCCCAAAACACAACATGGACACATCACATTTTCCCAAAGAAAACTGACCTGTTTTATGCAAAGTGCCTCGCTGTGGATTTTGGCCTCTAGCTCTGCTGGCACCTAGGGAAACCTAGCAAAACTATATATTTTGGAAAACTAGACACTCCGGGGAATTCAGAATGGGGTGACTTGTGGGGCTCTCACCAGGTTCTGTTACCAAGAATCTTTTGCAAACCTCAAAATTTGGCAAAAAATACTTTTTATTCACATTTCGGTGATGGAAAGTTCTGGAATCTAAGATGAGCTACACATTTCCTTCCACCCACCGCTACCCCGAGTCTCCCGATAAAAATGGTACCTCACTTGTGTGGGTAGGTCTAGTGCCCGAAAGAGGAAATGTCTCAGAACACAACATGGACACATCACATTTTCCCAAAGAAAACTGACCTGTTTTTCGCAAAGTGCCTAGCTGTGGATTTTGGACTCTAGCTCAGCCGGCACCCAGAGAAACCTAGCAAACTTATATATTTTTGAAAACTAGACACCCAGGGGAATTCAGAATGGGGTGACTTGTGAGGTTCTCGCCGGATTCTGTTACCCAGAATCCTTTCCAAACCTCAAAATTCGGCAAAAAAACACTTTTTTCCTCATATTTCGGTGATAGAAAGTTCTAGAATTTAGGAGGAGCCCAAAATTTCCTTCCACTCAGCATTCCCCCAAGTCTCCCGATAAAAATGGTACCTCACTTGTGTGGGTAGGCTTAGTGCCCGGGACAGGAAATGCCCCAAAACACAACATGGACACATTACGTTTTCCCAAAGAAAACTGGTCTGTTTTTTAGCAAAGTGCCTAGCTGTGGGTTTTGGCCTCTAACTCAGTCGGCACCTAAGGAAACCTAGCAAACCTATATATTTTTGAAAACTAGGCCCCCAGGGCAATTCAGAATGGGGTGTTTTGTGGGGCTCTCACCAGGTTCTGTTACCCAGAATCCTTTGCAAACCTAAAAATTTGGCAAAGCAAAACACTTTTTCCTCATATTTCGGTGATGGAAAGTTCTGAAATCTAAGAGGAGCCACAAATTTCCTTCCACCCAGTGTTACCCTAAGTCTCCCGATAAAAACAGTACCTCACTTGTGTGGGTAGGTCTATTGCCCACAACAGGAAATGCCCCAAAACACAACATGGACACATCACATTTTCCCAAAGAAAACTGACCTGTTTTTTGCAAAGTGCCTAGCTGTGGATTTTGGCTTCTAGCTCAGCCGGCACCTAGGAAAACCTGGCAAACCTGGACATTTCTAAAAATTAAACACCTAGGGAAATTCAGAATGGGGTGACTTGTGGGGCTCCCACCAGGTTCTGTTACCCAGAATCCTTTGCAAACCTCAAAACTTGGCAAAAAAACACTTTTTGCTCACATTTCGGTGATGGAAAGTTCTGGAATCTAAGAGGAGCCACAAATTTCCTACCACCCAGCGTTCCCCCAAGTCTGCCAATAAAAATGGTACCTCACTTGTGTGGGTAGGCATATTGCCCGCAACAGGAAATGCCCCAAAACACAACATGGACACATCACATTTTCCCAAAGAAAACTGACCTCTTTTTTTGCAAAGTGCCTAGCTGTGGATTTTGGCCTCTAGCTCAGCTGGCACATAGGGAAACCTAGCAAACCTATTTCTTATTTGAAACTAGACACCCAGGGCAATTCAGAATGGGTGGACTTGTGGGGCTCTCACCAGGTTCTGTTACCCAGAATCCTTTGCAAACCTCAACATTTGACAAAAAACACTTTTTCCTCACATTTCGGTGACAGAAAGTTCTGGAATTTGAGAGGAGCCACACATTTCCTTCCAACCAGCATTCCCACAAGTCCCCCGATAAAAAATGATACCTCACTTGTGTGGGTAGGTCTAGTGCCCGCGTTAGGAAATGCCCCAAAACACAACATAGACACATCAAAATGATCTATTACAAAACTACCTCTTTTTCTGGGGAGGGAGTTGTTGCGGGGGGCACCTGCGTTTTTGGTCCTGGGTGCGGCAGTCATTTAGGGAACCCTACCAAACCCAGAATTTTTTTAAAACTAGACACCCTGAGGAGTCCAGGGAGGTGTGGCTTGCGTGGATCCCTCAACATGTTCTTACTCAGACTCCTCTGTAAACCTCAAACATAGCTAAAAGAATCACATTTCCCACACTTTTCTTTGTAGGATCACTGTGCTGGTACAAATTTCTTACCACCCAATGTTCCCCTCGGTTTGCCGTTACAAATGATACCTCACTTTTGTTGGTGGCCCAGGTGCCTGCAACAGGAACTGGCCAAAGACGTGTAGAGATTGAGGGGATAGCACAGCGAGTTGCTAAACACAATTTTTTTAAATACATTTTTAGGCTGACTCTTCTTTGGGGACCCACACAACTAGGTATCATTTTACTTGGGAGACTGAGGGGAATGCGGGGTGGTAGGAAATTTGTGCCGGCACTGTGATCCTACAAAGGAAAGTGAGGAAAATATGTTTTTTAAGGACATTTTGTAGGTTTGCAGGGAGTATGGTTACGAAAATGTTGGGGGATCCATGGAAGCTACACCTCCCTGGACTCCTCTGGATGTCTAGTTTTCAAAAATGTCTGGGTTTGGTAGGTTTCCCTAGATGAAGGCTGCACCCAGAACTAAAAACTCAGGTGCCCCTAAACCCCATCAAAAAAGTCAAACCCAAGAACTTTTTATCTCTTCCAGATTTGCGGGAATCTACTGGGTAGCTCTAGACTGAGGCCTAAGTCTGGCAGCGTTGTCCCTCAAATACTGCTCCGCATACAAATTAGTCTGCTCAACAATCTCTTCCAAAAATACAACATCCATAAACAACTCAAAGAAATTGACAGCCCAAAAAAGTTTTCCGTATTCACTCAACACCCTGGGAGACCAGTAAAGGCAGGCAACTGTGGCTGCTCCACATTTGGGGCAACCCAGGTGTCAGGTCTTCCAATGGAAAGCCTTTCAGCCCCTGGCTGCTGCACTATTGGCACATCAGTGTCCTCCTCTAAAACAGGCCCTACCTCTACACTGAGAGTGGCTTCCTTATCAGAAGTTTCCACTGCCAGAGTTAGTCTCATAATCAGGGTCAGAAGGTGACTCAAAAAGCATGCCAACAACCTGCTGAGCGGTCACTCTGCAGATAGCCATGATCCTTTCGAAGAAGTGTAACTTGACAAATGCGCCAACAACAACCAGCATAAGGAAAACACAAATTGTGGCTTTATCACAAAGAGTTATGCACTCAAAAATTATACCACTCACTTGTCTGAAAAAGCTAGACTCACCAGCAACTACTCTGCAGGCACAGTAATCACCAATGATATACCACTAACAAGAAAAAACAGAAAAGCAAATTAGACATGACAACACAAATATCATTGTGCACAAATCTAAAGACAACTTCACACACAATCCGCATTTAGTACACCACCTACAAATATGTCCTTCATGCATGGCAACAATACTCCTTTGGAGTAAATTGTTTTTACTCAACTAAAACATGCAACTACGCAAACCGCAGGTCAACCACTGCCAAAACCACAATGAGCCACAGCAAATGAATGAAAAGCTTTGAACTAGAACAAAAAGAAGAAATAAACTGTTATAATCACAAATGTAAATACTTCGCCAGTGGACAAATTTTTCCTGGTGTCTCGTGGTCTCTGCCCCCCTCGGGGCAGATGGGCCTAAAAAAACTAGGCTAATCTGCCTCCAAGGGGGGCAGAAATGACCACCAGTACTGTGCTGAATCACTTACCTAAGGGACCACCCCACCACACAAAGCACACACACACACACACAAAATCACTGGCGCTACGTGGATTCTGCCCCTCCCTTGGGGGCAGATGGGCCTACAAAATAGGTCGAACTTCCCCTAAGGGCGGCAGAACTCCCCAACAGTGCTTTGCCCCCTTCGAGGGGTGACCCTTGCCAAAGGGGATGCCCCCCCAACACAAAAAGAACAAAGGAAAAAAAATCCCTGGCATCTTGGTGGCTTCTGCCCCCTTTGGGGCAGATGGACCTTAAAAAATAGGCCAATCTGCCTATTGGGGGTGACCCTTGCCCAAGGGGCCACCCCCCTCACAAAACACACACACACACCAGATCCCTGGCGCTAAGTGGATTCTGCCCCCCTTGGGGGCAGATGGGCCCATACAAAATAGGACGAATTGCCCTCAAGTTGGGCAGAACTGCCCAACAATGCTTTGCCCCCTTTGAGGGGGGGCAATCCATGCCCAAGGGGCCGCCCCCCACACAAAAACAATACCTGGCGTCTTGGGGGCAGACGGGCCTGAAAAAATAGGCTGATCTGGCATAAAATATATTGCCCCCTTGGAACATTGCGATTGGGTAGCAGGAATGCTGAAAGAGACATCAAGGGAAAGGAAAACCCTTTCCTTTCCCCTGATGCCTCTTTTAGAGGAATTTCTCTCCCCCCCCCGGGAGAAGAAACTTACCTTCTTCTCCCTCAACGGGCTGGAAGCACATGGCTTCCAGAGCATCAGACGGCCTCTAATGATGTCAGAGCGCAGTTGCGTGCTGACATCATTAGATGAGGTGGGGCGGGGGTGGACGGGGAAACGATTCTCCTTCCAGCCCAGCCCTGGGGGGGTGGGAGGGAGGCCCTCGGGGGGAGCGCTAGCGCTTCCCCCGAGGGCCTGGTGCTTGACATAATGGTTAGGTCCTGGGCACCCAAGCGGTGCTGCCCAGGACGTTACCGTTACATCCCAGGCACCCAAGGGTTAAGAACCTCTCTCCTGGTGGGTCTCATCTTTGGAAAGCAGGTTTAATTTGCGAGGATATATTCTATTGTTTTCAAAGAGTTTCATGTTGTAATTGCCTGTTATAAGCAATTGAGCACTGACATACTTTTGGCTGAGGTCCACTATTATTGTTTGGAGATTATGATCACACACTTTGCTGGTTGGTGAAGGTGTGTAGAGATATTTATAATTATGAGAGGCTCTGTCTGGCCAACATCCAGTTTTCCGCCAGAACTGCAAAGATCCAGGATTCTTTGAGGTCTAGTTTGTTTATTTTTATGTCTGGGTTCAACAAGATGTAAATCGCCAGACCCTCTTTGGGTCTGCCATTTGACTCGTTTGTTTGTGCCATGGTAGTAAATGCTATATATTTAATCAGTGGGATGGAGATCAAACTCTATGTTTCCTGCAATATGATAAGATTAAATTGTTGCCAGTATGCTATCTCCTCGGGATCACTTACTACGGAGCTTAAGCCCCTCCACATTCCAGGAGCACATCCTTTAGCCAATTTATGTATTTGATGCTGGTTTAATTGGTAGTCAATTCCAGGTCTGTTTGTTAGAGCAGATGGCAAGGAAGACCTATCTTCACCCTGAATAATTTGGTGCTGATTATTGGGCATTTCTCTGAAAGTTCTTGATGTTTTAGCAAAAATATTTGGTTCCTAGGGGGTCTTCTTTGGTTGCTGCTATCTGTGGCATTTTTCAAGATGGAAACAGTCATCTTTAAGCAGCTTCGGGCATGGTGGTCATCTTTTTCACATAATGGCACAGGGTATGCATTTGCTAAATATCTTGTAATTTTTATGACCTATCTCCTGAAGGATTATTTTTCCTGCAACACCTGAAGTGCTTAGTTTGCTGATGACTATGTTATTAACAATGGCTCATTTAGCTGTGTGTCACACAAGGACAGAAAATCTATGGCTTTTTATTCAATGCCTGATAGCATTACATGTGGCTCTTTAAAAGCTTCTCCAAATTCCCTCTATTTAGGAAATTGTGTGAACTTCTTGAAATGTACTCTGGATAAAATAGTAACATCTTTTCTTGTGGGGTGCTGCTGCAAATGCTTAAATGTCGAGTTTTCACCCCTTATTCAACCTGCTTACTTTCTGTGGCAAACATATAACTGTATTCACCCAATGCTTAGGCACTTTGGGCCATCAGATTTTCAATTGTATACGTTGTTTGTTTACGACTGGATGAACTTAATGCCTCCAGGCACAACTGAGTGATAATTTCTAACAGGGACTGGATCTACTGTTGAGTTTGTTTGATCTTTCCTGATAGCACGGGCTCTGTACTAACATTTCTTTTTCTGCACCTTGTATAATGTTGCCTTCTTTTCCTGTGGTCATTCACACAGGTTGGTGCTGGATGCTTTACCAATGTTCTAGCGTTAATGTCCCTCATCCTGCCATGTAGTGGAAGCATGTCCTGATTTTTACTTATCCCTGGAGCTACGCTTTGCTTTTCTATGGCATAACCATTAACAGAGGTCATAGATAAAGGGACATATGTAGGTTCTGCCTTCTTTCATGAAAAAATTGGGTACATTTTTGTGGGTCTAGTATCTAGGTCGGCTGGCTGCCCAATGATCTGTTTCTTTCTTGCCTTTCCCTCTTTTGTGCTCACACTTTGAAAGATGTTTCTTCTGGCCAGAGGGCAAATTTACAGACTCATGCTGCCACTTTGTAATACTGACTGGGCGATCTCTGCTGACTGCACTTCTTCCTTATATGTCTTAGGTGATACGTTTGAAGTATTTGGGCTGTTTAGCCATTCTAGACACCTAGAGCCTGGTTTCATTTCAGCAACACAAGTTATGGGAAGACCAGACCGGGTGGCTATGTCATCGTATGTACCCATTTTCGGGGACACCTCTGTTTTGGACAGTATCATGCTGGACAGAGTCTCTAGTATCCCTTTATTAGGACCTCCTAGAGGGGAGGGTGCCACAGCCTGTGTTTTTATTTAGATCTGTGATGCCTGATGACACTATGTAGGAAAGTGCCCTTGTAAGCATGGTTACCCCCACCACCTTTTGACTGATATTGATGCCAACGTGACTGAGAGTGTGCTGGGATACTGCTAACCAGGCCACAGCACCAGTGTTCTTTCCCAAAAACTGTACCATTGTTTCCACAACTGGCACACCCATGGCACACAGGTAAGTCCCTTGTAAAATGTACCCATGATACTAAGGGCCCTGTGGCCATGAAAGGTCCCCAAGGGCTGCAGCATGTATTATGCCACCCTGGGGGACCCCTCACTAAGCACATGCACACTGCCATTGCAGCTTGTGTGTGCTGGGGGGGGGAGTCGAAGTCGGCATGGCACCCCTCTCAGGGTGCCATGTCCACAAACCACTTCATGTGGCATAGGTAAGTCACCCCTATAGCAGGCTTTGAAGCCATAAGGCAGGGTGCACTATAACACAGGTGAGGGCATAGCTGCATGAGCAATATGCCCCTACAGTGTCTAGGTCCATTCTTAGACATTGTAAGTCCAGTGTGGCCATATTGAGTATATGGGCTGGGACTTTGTCATTACAAACTCCACAGCTCCATAATGGCTTCACTAAATACTGGGAAGTTTGGTATCAAACTTGTTAGCACAATAAACCCACACTGATGCCAGTGTTGGATTTATTGAACAATGCACCCAGAGGCCCCTGTATTTTACACAATCCTTTAGTGCAGGACTGACTGGTCTGTGCCAGCCTGCCACTAAGAGACGAGTTTCTGACCACATGGGGTGAGAGCCTTTGTGCTCTCGGTGGCCAGAAACAAAGCCTGCACTGGGTGGAGGTGCTTCACAGCTCCCCTCTGCAGGGACTTTAACAAACCTCTTGTTCAGTGCCCCAGGGCACTCCAGCTAGTGAAATGCCCGCCCCCAGTCAAAGCCCCACTTTCAGCGGCAAGTCCGGCGGGAAAATTAGGGAAAGCAGGGAGGAGTGACCACCTCAGCTGAGATCACCCCTAAGGTGTCCAGAGCTGAGGTTACCCCCTCTTTGCAAAATCCTCCATCTTAGTTTGGGTGGCAGGGATCAATAGGGTTAGGTCTATGTCCCGCCCCCCCAAAGGGAGTGGACAAAGGAAGGGTGAAGCCACTCTCAGGGACAGTAGCCATTAGCTACTGCCCTGACGCCTGACCCCCATATCCAGGATTTAATGGCTCCCATGGACCCAGTTTGTCAGATTTCTAGCAACCTCACAAGAAGAAAGAAGAACGACTGCTAAGCTGAAACCCCAACAGAGAAGACTGAAGACGCAAAATGACTTGGCCCCAGCCCTACTTGCCTGTCTCCACCTTAAAAAGGGCTGCAAAAAGAAATCAACCCACCCTGCAGGAACAGAGACCTCTGAAAAGCCTCCAGAGGACTGCCTGCATCACAAGAACTCCTGTGGACAGAGGTCCTGTCCAAGAAGAAACTCCATCTAAAGACTCCAGAAGAGCCCCGGATCTGCAAATCCTGACCCTGGCCCAGGTGATCCAACTGACTAGAGCTGGTCCCCAGTCGATTCTGAGAAAGTGCCAACCCTGGGTTGACCCCTCCTGTCCAACATGATGACGCCTGCAGCCTGAATCCGGAGGACCCCCCTGACCGTGACAGAACCAGACGAAGATACCTGTCGCCAAAAGGTACTGTGCACTCGCAGCCCCCGTCCCTTGGGAAATCCAAACTCCAATGCGGCAACGTCCAGCAGGCGGTGCTCCTCCTTGCCCAGCCGTGGTTTTCCAAAACTGACCCCTGGACCCAGCTTGCAGCATCTACGTGACTCCAGGGGTCCCCCTATAGGAAAGCATTCGGAGCCCGATGGTGTGTTGGAATCCAGCACCTGACGCCCCTGCGCTGCCGAGAGTGTGTGTTTGGTGCTGACCTGCACCCTCCCCCCAGTGCTCCTCTGCCCTCCGAAGACGCAGGCACTTACCTGCAAGCAGGCCTGATTCCGAGTGCCTCCAGGCTCCATAGTCAAATTTGCCTCATCTTTGACCTCTGCACCTGGCCTGTCCTGTGTTGCAGGTGGTGGGTGTTTAGGGTTAACTTGAACCCCGACCAGTGGACTTCCTAACCCCCGGAGACCGAAACTATAAGTTGTGTACTTACCTCAAAAATGTGCTAACTTTTCTTCCCCCAGAAACTGTTTCTCAAAATTGAGTATGTCAAACAGATTATTGCAATTTATACGAACACTGTATAACTTGCCAATTCTAAGCAAAGTGGTATTGATACATATGTTACTTACTCAGGTTCTTACCTGCAACTTGAATCTTGTGGTTCTAGAATATATAAAAACCATTGGCCTGAGTTGAGTGTGTGATCCCTTTATTGTCTGTGTGTGTACAACAAATGCTTTGCACTACCCTTTGACAAGCCTAACTGCTCGACCACACTACCATAAAATAAAGCATTAGTATTATCTACTTTAGCCTCTGTTAAGCCTCTGAGGAACCCCTGAACTCACACTATATCTCATTTTGATATAGTAGATACAGAGCCAGCTTCCTACACAATACTTCTGACACCGTACTAAATTTGTCGATTATTGGGGAGCAGGCACAGTAGCCAGGCCTGACACTATCTGAATCAGCATTTAATGTGTGAGTTTCCTGAGCTTGCACAGATTCTTCAGTGCTTCAAGCCTGGTGTTGCTTCCTGAAACAAACACAGCTAAAGTATTTAATTGATCGACTATAACTGCTAGCTTTTCTGAATTAAATTTTAAAGATTGGACCACGGTCCTGCTAACATTTTCATTTTTCACAGGAATCAATGCTCAACAAGGTCAACGATTCTTTGAAACCTTCTGTAGGGTGTGGTAGAACTAATCAACAAATTTCAATGCAAACCAATTAATTTACACAGTATAACTCAAGTGGCCATACAAGGAAACTCCAGGCATAAATAAAGTTAAGGAGATTTGTTACAAGCTTAAGCTCAAAGTCATATAAGCAACTCTCAAGATAAAATTACAAAGATATAGTAACACCAAGGGTTGATCAAGGCGACAAAACAGGTTAATGCAAACTAACATTAGGAGAACAAGACATTCAATAAAAATCATGCAAAACATCAATAAAAGAATCTGATATACAGAAAACAACCTTTTTCTCAGCTCTAACAAAAATTAAATTAATTAAAACATCTAAATATAGACTTCTGGTCAAAGTAAAACCCTACTGTTAGCCAATCAGGGGAAAAAACATGCTTGATGGAACAAATGCAGGCAAACTACAAAAAGCATAAAAAGGGCAAAAATTATTTGGAAAAAATAAATTCTTGGACATCGAAATACTAGCTAGAGTGGGCAAAAGGTAAGCAAAAAGGGAAAGCATCAGCATATCAGGAGCTCAGCCAAGAGTCTTCTTCTTGGGGTAAGGGAAAATCTCCAAGTCTCAATAAAGCATTTCAATGAGACAAGGGTGGAGTAGGCAGTACCAGAAAGAGCCCATAGAGTTCAGCAAGCTAAGAGTGAAGCTTCTGCAAGGGGAAAGACAGTTCAGCATCCCCTGTGAGTCCAGCTGGATATCAATATTTTAAAGTTCAAAAGGCAAGCTGATTTGTCAGCTAGTCAGTTCACTTGACGTTATAGGGGTATCATCCAATTGAAATCGATCATGCAACTCCCACTTTAAACATGGGCTATGGTTCCTAAGCCTTCCATGAGAATGGCCACCATCAGTGTTTTTCCATACGGGGTTGCAACAAAGGTGGACTCTTCATATAACCTTGAGGAGCTTGGCACCATGCCAAGATACTACTGACGAATTTAAAGGTAAAGAGGAATTTACTTTCCTCATGCAAAGGTATGGAAAAGAATGCCTGCCATAGAACAATCACTGTAAACCATTCTGCTTCACATGGAATGTGGAATAAAATCACTGCTGGCTTCGGTACCACAAGACAACATGGAATGACAATTTAATTGATTTTTTTCAGGTTCTGTTCTATGCAGTACTTTCCATTGGGCTTCCACAGTCCTAGAATGGGAGAGTTACATGGACTTCCCGTTATCTCCTTCAGAATTCCTTGTTAAATCAAACTATTCATCAGGGGAGAAATTCCAGCAATTGTCTTGGGTGTCATGTTTTATGGGTGTGTTTTGGGAAAACTGCATTTGACGTCACTTATTTTTACAGGCTCAACTCCTTTGATGAGTTCTACTTCCTTTCCTGAAAAATTCCAAACCTCAGGGGCCACTGTGTCTTTTAAATCATCGGGCAACTCATTACATGTCAGCATTGGGTACAATGTGACACTCTGGTACTGCGTCACAATTTTACAGGGCAGATCTTCATCATTCATCTGTATTACAATTCCTCAGTTAATGCAGCTAATGGAACAGTTTAGCTTACACAACAGGTCACATCCAAGCAAGCTTATAGGCCTTGAATCGCACACTACTAATTGGTGCTCATCTTCAAATTAACCTATTTTTACAGAGACAAATTCTGTCACAGGGTTTGTTAATTGTTCATTTACAACTGCTACAACTTGGATTCTCCTTCCTGAAAGGGACAAATTTGGAACTTCTGCTGTTCTGATAGTGGAGCATGTAGCCCCTGTGTCAACCAGGAATGACACATCATGGCCCATTACATTAGCATTTACAAAAGGACCACAACCACATTGATCTACTAGAAGATTTTCAGAAAATTCTTTATCACTCAATTCATTAAGGGAAACTGGGATGCTATCTTATTGATGTATGTATTTGCGACTTGAATTAGGTTCTGCTGAGGAACAATCGTCTGCTGTTGAGCCATAGGGGGTTGCGGTATCTGTACTTGCTGTCCCTGAGAGTACATTTACATTCTGCACTCAGGGTCTTTAAACTCTCTGCATTTGAACTTGATGCTTGCCTTGAACTTGAGCAGTGCCATTATGCTGTACCAAATTATTCACATTATTGAGGGGACATTCCCACTGCCAGTGACTAAAATTTCAACAAGCATGACATAGATTTATTTTCTTCAAAGCTTCGACATCAAAAACACCACCAGTTTGATCTACCTGAACACCAAGTCCTCTACCTCTAGGCTGGACACATACATTCACTGCTGCTGCACTCCTTGCATACCATAAGTGTTCACCAACATCTGCAGGCTTTGATTAGCTTTCTGTGCAGCTTTCAGTTATACGACTATGACTTTCTCCTTTTACTTTTTCTGCTTCAACTCCAATTCATCCCTGCAGTATTGTGCATATGACCCATATATCTAGCTTTTATTGTTTCTGTCTAGAATGTTTGAAAGCCTGCAGCAATCTTTCATAGTACGCATTAATTGACTCCTTAGACTATTGGGCTATCCTATCAATCTTTTGATAATCAATATCTTTTGGGAAAACCTTGTTATTCAAAACAATTGGTCACCTTTAATATATTTGTATCACTCAGATGGTGCACCCTTTACTGGGTCTCTGAGGTTCACAATCAGGCCAATTGACATTCACCTTGTATTCAGTCCATAAATCAGTTGGAACCACAATGTCAAACAAGGTATTCAAATCCTCCCACAGGCGTTTTGAAAGTTTCACAAATCTCTCTGTCTGCTTGTACCATGCCACTGGCTTTTCTCTCAATTGAGGTTAGTCATTTGTAAATGACAAAATATCATTTCTACTCCATGACACATGAACATATCCTCATATTTCTCTAATGGGCAATATTTTTACACATGCCGCAGTCTGACTTTCTCTCGCTGGAGACATATTCAGCTTCTCTTTCTTCTGGTCTCTTTTCTTTGGCCATCTGCCTTGCCACTTATCTATAGCTCCCCATCTCTGGATGTATGTAATCAATTCCTCAATATGCAATTTCTTTCCAGGAGATCTCATGTTAATTATGTCAGCTGCACTAAACTCCAATCTATAACTTTGCTGTAAATGTTTTGATTTCTCCATATCCACATCATATTGCGGCTAACCTGTCTTATGCCTGTCCTCCATGTTCAGTAGCATCTTTGCACACAAACCGTAATTCATCTTCAGTGTAAGTTTCCAATTGGGCTGTGTCTAACATTCCTACTATAATTTCATTTAATTCCAATCTTAGTCTGGGCACATTTATTGTTCTGTCTCTTTCTGGGGTCTCTTCTGTTCTTGAACTGCAATTCATCACACCTGTTGTACCTTCAGAATTTAAATTGTTTAACCAATCATTTAACTGTGTGCTGTGAAACCTCTCAAGCCCCCAGAATTACCATGCAACATCTCTGCTCTTATTGGACCTGCAATTTGCTGATTTGGGGAATTGTAATGGGACATATTCTCTGGCGGGTTGAAGGGTGATCTCCCCTGTGGAGTACTGTAATTAACATTTGACATCTGCTATGGCGTGGGCACAAAATATTGTGAGGCTCTCTGAAAATACCTCACATCAGGAGTCTGACTTGTTAATGGATTTGGATTTGCAATTTGTGTGGGGGTTAACGGTCTCACAAGAGAACTTGTTCTCTCCATCTCTGAATTATTAGAATATACTGATCTCTGCATACCATGTGGGGACATATCATAATGTGTAGCTGGTGTATCAGGGACTGTTGGGGAATTTGGTGAATGTGCATTACTTCCAGATGTACCTGAAGTATACGAGGGCACAATGAGACCTATAGTTACAGGAATAGGTAAGGTATCTGTATGTATTTATGTATGCATCTGGTATTTATAAAGCACGTTCCGGCCAAAACATCGAAGCGCTCAAAGGAATGGAGTAAATGACAGATCGCGACAAAGAAGGTAGAAGCCTGGATTAACACGGAAAAAGCCAAGTTTAACTGACTTTCTAAAGGCCAAGAAATTTTGTTCCTGCCTTTAAGTCTGAGGGAGTAGATTCCAGCATTTGGCAGCAGATACCGTGAACGCCTTGCCCCCCCAATCTAACCCTATGGGTGCGAGGGACCTGAATCCAGAAGGCTCCTGTAGATCTAAGTTGCCGGCTTGGACTGTACCAATGTAGTCTTGAGGATAGATATTCAGATCCCCTACCGTGCACAGCCTTATAGGTCAGACACAGGGTTTTCAACCTAATGCGCTTTGCTACTGGTATCCAATGCAATTGTTTCAAACTGACACTGCCAGACGCCGAGCAAGGAAGGTTTAAAATGAACCTGGCAGCTGTGTTCTGAATAATCTGAAGCTTCCTAAGTGAAACAATATCCAAATTGAGCAGCAAGGCATTAACATAATCTAATTTGGAAGTTACCAATGCCCAAATTAACTGTGACTCTCCATTCCCTTGTTAGATAAGTAAAGATCTTTGTCAACATTCTCAAGGTCCAAAAACAGGTTTTAACAACATGATTAACCTGCGACTTAAAGGTGAGACAGTTATCAAAGATGACACCCAAATTTCGAGGGGCCGCAATAGGCACAGGAGGGACTCCACATTCTGATGGCCACCAGCGTGAATTCCATAATTCTTTGCCGGGACCGAAGCACAGAAGTTCGGTCTTATCTACATTTAGTTTAAGCCAGTTTGAGCCCATCCACCTATTGACTTCTCGCAAGCAGTTGGTAAAGCAGTCTGCCACTTCCTCCCAGTTCTCAGAGACAGGAATGATCAGTTGAGTATCATCAGCATAGGAGGTAGGCGTGAAACCAAATGTTTGAATAAGTCTGACTAAAGGTGCAACGTACAAATTAAATAATGTGGGGCTGAGTGAGGAGCCCTGAGGGACTCCACATGGTAGGGAATATGCCCGTGACTCAGCAGCTCACCGTGATCGATCTATTTTTTAAGAAAGATTCAAGAATCTTCAAAGCATTGCCTCTAATCCCTGCTTGATAGAGGTGGAATAAAATAATCTGTGGTGAAATAGTATCAAATGTTGCAGGTAGGTCCAATAGGACTAATATGGCTCCTTGTCCCTCATCCACCAACATACGAATCGTATCTGAGGTGGTGATAAGCGCTGATTCTGTGCTATAAGCCTCCCTAAAACCATGTTGGGAGGGGTCCGGTCCTATTGAGGCAGTTAGAAAATTAGCTCATTCCGTATTAATATGTTTTTCAAAGATCTTCGCCTGAAAGGGAAGTAAGGAAATAGGCCGTAAATTACTCAGATCATGTCTTGCTCCCTCAGGTTTCGTTTTTCACAGGGATCACAGTTGCGACCCTCCATGAAGGGGGGGTAGGCTCCCATGGTTAAAACTTCATGAAAAACCAGGGCTAACGCAATTGAAACAGGGTCAGGGACCTGTTGCAGAATATAAAGAGGGCAAGGATCTTTAGGTGAACCTGATTTAATTCCTAACATTAATTTTTTAATTCTCTCAGGAGGTAGAGGTTGAAAATTAGTTAACAAAAGATAGTCAATATCTGTAGTCCTGTTGGCGGTATCAACTACACCATCCATCTCCTCCGTGTGATTAAAGCTTGAATACATTTGTAGAGCTTTGTTTTTGAAGAAAGTAGCTACCTTGTTACAAAACTCCTGTGAGTTCTCCAGCTCCGAAGGAGGTCTAGGAGTTGTCAAGGTACGTACAACTTTGAAAAGTTCTCTGGGGCTATTGGATGCCTCCTTAATCTTCTCAGTGAGATATTCAGATTTAGCTTTAAACATCACTTCTTTATAATTTTTAAGAGCATCTCTTAGTTTTCCTTACTCAATCAAATTGGGATCTAACTTCCATCGCCGTTCTTGTTGTCAATATTTTCTTTGAAGTGTCTTAAGATCCTTAGTGAACCAAAGATGTAAGCCTTTTTTTGTTTCACGTGAAACAAAGGGTTTAAATGAGGCCAGTTGATTAATAGCAAAGGATAGTCCCTGATTGAAACTGGATGTTGCTGACAGAGACAGATTTTTGGTGGCAGCCCAGCCTGCCTCCAAAGCTGGTCCTAACTCTTGCTTCTTAATACGGTTCCAATGTCTGACCAATTTCCCCTTAGAATTATGTAGCTTAGAGAGACACATCTCAGTAAATCTAAAAGTTAATAGATAGTGATCTGACAGCTAAGTGGGGAGTTTGTCAGCAGTAGCTGATCCTCGGCTTGAGTAAATATCCCATCTAACAGATGGCCTGCAACATGAGTGGCAGAGGTAACTTTTAGTTCCCAGTCTAAAGCTGTCATAAAGTTTAAAAATTCCTCAATGTGTGGGTTCTGAGTGTCGTCAAAGTGGAGATTAATATCCTCTAGGATAATAGCTTTAGTTGACAAGGTTAGAAGTTCTAATAAGATTGGCCAGTGCTGCAAAAAGTTGGAATAAGGGCCAGGTGGTCGATAGACAAGCAGTCCCTCCAATAATATGGAGTTGTTTTGATATATTTTGAAATACATTGTTTCACATATCTCAGAAGAAGGAACAATCTCATTCCATTGACATGTAAGATGTGACTCACAAATAACTGCTAGACCTCCTCCTCTACCAATAGTTCTATCCAGTCTGTTATAAGCATATCCCAAAGGTGTAGCCTCCATGAAATCTGGGTTAGAGTCATTTTTTGCCCAGGTTTCCGTAATAATAAGGCAATCGAGGTTGTGCTGCTTAATCAAATCTTCGATTTCCGTTTTATGCTTAACTAAAGAGCGAGCATTTATTAAAGCACATGTTAGCGTATCCCTAGGTGGGATAGACTCCTTAAGTTGCCTTTTACCCTCCCATAGATAGGGGCTTGTCAGAGGCCCTTACATCATCAGGAATCTGGAGTGTCCAATTGCACTGCATACAATTCCATTCTTTCAAATTATCTACGGCCATCTTGTGGGAACATAAATTGCCAGCTAATGAGCGAAGGACTTGCGAAGAATAAAAAAGGTGGTCAGAAGTTACCGGGTGAGGGGCATAATCACTGGCCCTCGGTCCCGGTCGGGCCCGGATGGGCTTGCCTTTGGCTCACCTTCGCATGCCAGCGGCGCGCCCGCTGCGTGCGTCCACTGCGTGGCCGAATCTGAATTAAAATATATCCCAGCCGGGTCAGGAGAGCCGAGGCTCACGTGACCACCGGCACCAGCAACTAAACTCCTAACCACCCAAGAGTGGTTAATGGAGACAGGTAGGGCTCTAACAGGCCATTACCTTCAAAAGAAGTTTGAGGTTTTCCACATAAAAGTGTTTAATACGCACAAAAGTTACAATTATGCCCCTAAAATATACATTTCTCCGTTACAAAGCAAACAGTCATAAGAAAAAGAGCGATCAGCACTCACGCATTCCTTTCAGCTGCGCGGCCGCATCTGAAGTAAAATGTATCCCTGCAGGGTCAGGAGAGCCGAGGCTCACATGACCACTGGCACCAGCAACTAAACTGGACTAATATTATATGTCTGATTCTGAGGAGTTGTCACCCTTGCACTCTGTACTGTTAAGGCAGTACTAAATATCTGCCCTGTTTGACTCAATGTAGCATTTGGTATTTGCTAAACATGGACATAGGTTGATTTAGGACATAGTTTAGCACAGGCAAATTTGCATAAAGTGATTGCATTGTCTGGTTCACATGCAGTGACTGCACCATAGGAAGTGCATGGGGTGACTGTATCATAGCAGGGCTCACATGAGGTGGCTGCATAGTAGGGCTCATCATGAGGTGGCTGCACCACTAAATTTGCATCAGGATTTGGCACAATCTGATTCGCATTAGGACTCTGTACGAGCTGAATTGAGTACCAGCTCTGCACTGGTTGACTCACTTTAGGAACTGCTGCCACGGAAAATGCAGGTGTACATGCATTCAGGGTTTATGAAGTTGGAGCAGTAAGTACACTCACTGTTACATTTTGTACAGCTTCCCTGCTCGTTCCTACCTCAACTGCATGGTACGGAGGGGGACGAGTCATCAAGATCTGATTTATAAACTCATCATCTGAATCACTGTCATATGTTGCCGTCTTTTTCTCTTCAGTATCTGTTGCTTTCTTTGTCTTTCTTGCTTTCTTCTAGTCTTGGGTTTAGTGCTTTCACATTCATTTGAACAAGCCAGATACATTCTGACTTCCTCAATTATATCTGTTCTCCAGACATTCTGCTCTGCATCCCATCTAGCCTCAGAAAGTGTCTATTGCTTTCTGCATTCTGTTCTCATGTATGGTTGTCATTTTCTGGTGTGCTGCAAGTTCCCACATACTAAGGGCTTCAAACTGTGTGGGCTTTTCGTCTCATAAAGCACTTGCCTCAAATTATATAATATTCTCAAATGAAAAGTTCCATAACGGGGGAATGCTACTGGACTTTCTTTTTCAGTAATCTTATACCATTGTTCAAGCCACAAACATGCATCAAATGCTTTCACAGATGGCATAATGACCTGGAGTATCTTCAGGTGGGATTTCTGTACCTTCTATAACTGAAATAAACACATCCCCTCTTAATGCACCTTTAAGCGCTGTGAACAGCTACATTTTCAATAAATCACAATAACTTTTCATTTCAAATCAGGAAATAACTTCAATCACACAATCCTTTTCTGTTGATGTTCTCAACCAATAGCAGCATGGCACTGTCCACCAATACCAGTGTAGCTTTACACCAACTGACCTATAGTAGAGCGGCACACGATGACATCTCACACACTTTTTTCAGCATTGCAGTCACTATACAGTTGTCTCTCACACAATCACTCATACAAACAAATATTGCAAGCAAAAACCAACAACCTGTGCATTCTATGGGATGGGAATTCAATCACATCAAAGCTGTACAGAGATACACTTTCTGGTCGTAGCTTCCACAATTACACAACAAGTAAAACTTGACCAGAAATTCTCACTCTGGTTGACACAGATCCTCTATGGGCCCTCAGGATTCACTTAATACTAACCAACACAAACTCATTCAAAGAAAACTGTTGTCAACAAAGTCTCATGACAAGCATCTCACTGCAGACAATAAATTAACCAAGTGTCTTTTACACTTAGGCTTTATTCCGTGATCTTAGGCCACAACAGATCCATCAACAATGACCACCAGGGACATTCGTTTTTTATCAACAAGCGCCACATCACTGGAGTACGATGACTCCACAAAACACATCACAACATCAAACTTTACCTCAATCTTCAGGCCAAAAGCAATACAAGCGCAAAACTGTATTACTCACTCAACTGTCTCTCACATGCATCAGTCTTTAGAACAGACCATGGGATTATTTGGGGCTCCCAAAATTTGGAATGGCCAATCGTATGGGATCTATCTTCCTAACACTATGCTTAAATAGTTCTCCTCCCTTGTGGGACAAATCATCCTCTGCTACCAGATCTGCTAGAGCGTTTTCATCCTACACAGGAATCAATGCTTGACGAGGTCAATGGATCTTTGGAACCATATGCAGGGTGTGGTAGAACCAATCAACACATTTCAATACAAACCAATTAATTTACACAGGATGACATGTGGCCAAACAAGGAAACTCCAGTCAGAAATATAGTTAAGGAGTTTTAACACAAGTTTAAGCTTAAAGTCATGTAAGCGATTCTCAAGATAAAATTATAAAGAATCAATATGACTCTACTACTCATTATGTTGGATATCTCAAGTCATCTATATATTCCTACCATGTGATACTGTGGGCTTATATCCTTAATCCTATGCACAGGTTTGCCTTACATCTTGTATCTAGTGTGAGAGCTGGCAGTAAGTGATATCACGTTTGATGTTTACAAATGATTCCATGAGTGTGGACACTATCTACCAAACTCACAGGAAATGACTGATCCTGCTCTATCACATGTCGATGCTTAACTAATCCCTTCTCTTAGTCAACAAGCACTGCAATTTCTGGGGTGTCTGAGGATTTGTAGATGTGACTCTGGTTCAAATCCTTATGTACAATCCTGCATCAAATATTTCATATGCGCCTCTATGTTTTCATTGGTTGCGTGCAGCTGGATTGACATGTTATTTCCTTGTTTGGCTGTTTCCCTCGCCTTCTCGAATTGAAATGTTGCTGATTCGTAGGAAACCACTGTTCAACTGTTACACTGCCTGGAGAGACCCCTCAGACCACTACCCCCACTCTAGGTATTTAGAGATGGGTGGGTTTTGGGGGCTGAAGGACTTTTATTGGGGGAGGTGTGGTTTGTTGTATTTACTCTTCATTCTGTATCTTCTCTTTCCTCTTACTTTAACTTCCTTACTCTCGGACTCCTCTCTGCTCAACGCAACATAGTTTGTGCCAGGACAGGTTTGTGTCACTTCTCCACTTCCTACACTGTAACAACACGGTGACTTTGAACAACTCCACACCTCCTTGAAATTAGGGCAGTTGCTGTGCTCATCATACAGATCATAATTTTGAGATTTCATGTCAGTTAATTCCAACCAAACCTTAAAAGTGCTCTTACTCAAAACAATAGGCTTGGACCATCCTGTTAAATAGAGAAAAATAGTTGACTATTGGTACAGACTTTGGAGTTACATTATTCTTCTTCAAGAGACTAGAATTTGGCCCAGGGATGCAATACATTTAAATTTTACCTGGATTCATGAATATTTTAGCTCTGTGGCACATAAAAAGAAGAATGGAGCGATTATCCTCTTGTCTAAAAAAAATACCATTTCAGCATCTTTACATCAATGCAATAATTTAGGTAGATGGGTGATTATTTCAGCAAGGAAGGATGGCTCATTTTTGTAAGTGGTCAACATCTATGCCCTAAACAATGATGGTCCATCCTTCTGGTCTAATATTAATCATGTCTTATCAGACCTACCTAAGAACAATGGTATCTTAGAAGAGGGTGACTTCAACCTACCTATGGATTGTACTTTAGATAGACTTTCTAATGTGAAGGTTAGACCCACTAGATCTCAAACACAACTTTTAAACATTTGCAAATCACATAAAGGGATTGATGTTTGGAGAATCCATAACTCCACTGGAAGTGAATACACATTCTATTCCCAACCACATGACTCCTATTCAAGGAGTGATTATCTACTGGAAGAGGACTGTCTCCTTCAAAGCACGTTTTCCCCAAACATTGAAACAATCTTAATCTTAGATCATGCATGCCTTTCATTTGAAGTAAAAGTAGGCACTCTATCACCTCCCTGGAATCTTTGGAGAATGAATGATGCCAAGAATAAGAAGGACCACCAACATTGAAATGATTTGGAAGCTACTCTCACTCATACTAGAGGATTGGAAGCCCTTCCTGAATTAAAGAGCCTTGTACAAATTCAATAAGATTTTGAATAGCAGAGCACACAAATGGATAGCAGTTAGGAAAGCTGAAAAACTGACTGGAAAAAACAAGGCTGGAAAATATGTAGTTAATTATTTGAAATTAAGGAACATTAAACTAAATATCTCCTCCATTAGAAACCATGCTGGTCTTAACCTTATGTCTCCATAAGAGATATCAGAAGCCTTTAGATCCCAGTGGTGGCTTCTGCCAGAAAGGTCTGGTGGGGCAACATGTGAAGTGGGGGAGGGGCAATAAAAAAATTGCACTTTACCTGCTGCCTCAGTGCTTTTATTGCTCCCTTCCCCACCCAATCCAGATGCTTCTCTCATGCTGTTACACAGCATGAGAGAGGCACCAGGATTGGCCTGGGCAGGCTGAATTTCCACTCAGGGAGGGAGGGAGTGGGAGCCTTCGCCCGGCTGTGTAATACAGCTCAGGTGGAGATTTCTAAGTGTGCATGTCAGTTTGGCCGGTCTCAGATGGCTGGACAAACTGACATGCACACTTAGAATGCACCACTACTCCTCTTCCCTACTGAAGCAGAGGATGCTGGCCCCACCCTAGACTCAGCCAGAAAGAAAAATTATAACAATTTATTATCATTTTATTTTTCTGCTGCCTTTTACCTGTGGGGCGATGCTCCTCCACCATAGCAGAGGAGCTACCCCTGTTAGATCCTCTTATGAAAAGTTCTATCACCCTGACAATCCTATTGAGATAGAATCCTGTAACAACTTTCTAAATAATTTTTCCCTTCCAAAATAAGACCAAGATGTTCTGAATACATTTGTTAGACACACTGACACACTAAAGCCCATTCAGGGATTTAAATCAAGGAGGGTTCTAGGGCTAGTTGGTTTTACGAGTAAGTTCTATAAGACATATTTCTCTTCTCTTCTTAAGCTGTTACATAGCCTGTTTTCATACTTTGATGAAAAGGGCAGCTTCCAAAGTTTTGCCTCCATTGCGACAATAGTTGTGATTCCTAATGGTAAAGACCCCTTAGCCATCAAAAATGAATGCCCAATTTATTTACTAAATATTGACTGTAAAATCTATGCCTAGATATTGGCAAACTGATTAGAAAAGGATTTCCAATTTCTAATTTACCCAGAACAGACAGGATCCCTTAAAGGAAGAGTAGGTTGTGACAATAGAACCTTCTGCTATGTCCTTGACAAAGCCAAATTGCTAAATTCCCACACTGCAGCCATAGCCTTGGATGAAGAAAAGGCTTTTTATAAATGTCTTTTGGACCTTACTCAAAGCCTACTCCATAAATTTGAGTTGGGGGATGATTTAATTTGTATGATGCTCTAACCCACAAGCTTTAGTCAGAATCAATGGGTACATTTCACAACATTTTAAGTCATACAAAGGTACAAGACAAGGTTTTCCTCACTCACCCTTTCTATTTTTTTTTGGCTATTGAACTACTTCTTGAAGATCTATGAGCTAATATGAACATTAAAGAAATTCATTTTATCTAAGGTCCACAAAACATAGCGACGTATGTGGATGATGTGCTAATTTTCTCTGAGGAAATTGATCATGCCTTTCGTCGCATGCTGAGGACCATAACTAAAAATGCTAAAGTGTCAGGATACTTACTGAAGAAAGATAAAACCGAAATGTTCCTGCTGAATCTTTTTTGTCTCTCTTCGATTACACATACTACAGGGCTGCAATGGCAAAACTAAACAGTGAGATTTGTTTTGCCATGTGTATGGTTTGAGACTCAGCGGATGCAATCTCAATAAATGAAAATAAAACATTAGCAAAAATAAAAGAGGTACTCCAACACTGGTCGCCAAAATTTATCACATGGTGTAGGAGACTAAAAACTATTAAAATTATGATATCACCCTTCATCAATTTCCAAATAAGTATGCTCCCCTTAAAATTCTCCATTACCTCCATCATGACAATCAATAAACTATTGTCAGATTTCCTCTGGCAGAGTAAGACATCTAGAATCTTTTTAGAAAAACATAGGGCCTGATTTAGAACTGGGTGGACAGGTTACTCTGTCACAACAGTGACGGATATCCCTTCTGCCAAAATCTAAATATAATGGGATTTAGATTTCGGCAGACGGGATATCCGTCACTGTTGTGACAGAGTAACCCATCCGCCAAGTTCTAAATCAGGCTATTAGACTTGATAAAAAGGATGGCGGGTCAGATTTCCCTATTTTCAAAAATATCAACAAGCATTTTAACCAGGCAAGGCACAGGTTGGTCCTCCCCAACCTCTACTGATGATCCAACCTGGATTCTAATTGAGAATAATTTGCCTCTATCCCTTCCCCTAAGCATACTAATCACAATCATTAGCATTAGGCAATTTAGAGCACTCAAGCCAGGTCATCCAATGCACTTTAGACACACTCACTTTAGACAAGTCATAAATAAGAAAATGGCTTCCAAAATACCCAAATCTGAATGTACGCCTCTCTGGTTGAATAAACATATGGCTCACCAATATTCTGGGAACAATGGGCAAATAAGGGCATTCATTTTAATAAAGACCTCGGTACAAGAGATAATGCTAGACCTTTCTCTGAACTACAATGTAAATATAATCTTTCCAATTTAGATTTCTACAATTTTCCTGGACTCAAAACAGCAGTCAGAAAGCTTTGATATATCTCCACTCCCGACCTTATTACAAACATATATGAAACTAGGTTGCATAGCATCACAAATATACAAACCGTTGCTGACTCCCAAACTGCACCTTAATGAGAAACAGATTAAGACATGGTGTTCACACAGACGGTGTATTTCAGGGAAAGGTATAGCATCATTGACTTGGCCGACCATTTGGTCTTCGATCTTTAAAGAGAAAATCATCCCAACACTATCACAAACACAACTGTGGATTATACACAATGCATATTCATCCCCTATCTAGTGCCACAGGTTGTAACTTATTGATTCCAATACTTGTTGGAGTGGTAACAAGAGGTGCCTGGTAACCTTTTACACACGTTCTACTACTGCAGATACCTACTCCCATTGTGGCAACATATACAAATGTTACAATTGTTTAAAAAAAAAATCAATGTAGATGCCATCACAGCTCTCTTAGGAATACATGCTGCCCTAGAGGTGCATTGTAGGTCTAATACAGATCTTCAATTAATTAATCGTATACTCACCATTTTCTTGAAATGTATTGAAAGAGTGGTAAAATACTCAGAATGCCTCAATCCATGCATGGTGGGCCTGGCTATGGCACATCAGAAGTGCTGATAATATTTGCATTGAAAAGAAAAAACTATTTCAGTATTATTTGTGGGAGTGCAATGTGCTTTCCTACTTTTAAAACAGGTATACAGACTTTTATTTATGGTGCTTTCACTCAATTTGCTGTCTCTACTGACGCTTTAGTTTCTTACACCCAAAACTGTACTACTTTACGCCACTCTACTTCACACCTCTCCACTCCACTCTAAGGCAATCTACACCACTCCAGTCCATAAAATCCCATTCTAAGGCACTTTGTCACTCCACTCTATGCCACTGTAGTCTAAACCACTCTACTCTATGCCACTCCACTCCCCTCTACATCATTTGACTCCACTCTCCACTATACCACTTCGCTATATGCCGAGCCATGCTTAACAGCAGCCATGCAACATGGCTAAAAGACATTGTGAGAGCTTTTGGCTTTGCCAGTACTAGTCTGTGCAAAGCAGGTTAACCTGAAGTACAGCTTAGTGACATGTCTCGTCTTTCTGCTAATTCAAACTCTGCTAAAACAACACCATGCTCATTTTATTCCTCAAAAAGGATAGAGCCCCCTTCTGTGTAAATGTGTTAGTCTACATTTGGAGGCTGTCTGGTAGCAATCTGTGGGTGTCCCTGCAATCTCGTGGCAGAACCCCAAACAGCTTTGATAGTTGTTTACAGGGCTTTGCACACTACTACCATGAATGCATGTGTATTCCAGACTATGCATGCCATCACCATTAATATAAAAATGGAGAAAATCGATGTGTGTTTCCTGACCAATGACAGATAAGTTGGCAGAATCTTAACAATGGTAAAAAGCCTACAGAGTGCCTAAATTACCATAAAAGGTAACTTTACCCTACTCCAACGTCCTAACTCTTTCCCATTCTCTCCCTGTTGGTAAATTAAACAGAAAAGTAGAAACTGCGGAGGAAAAAGAAGCATATTGGGGCATATATCTCTGTAGGCACATGCCTGTAGAAAGCCACTGACACTGACTTATCCATGGTGGGGCGTGAACTGACAATGGATGGAGGATGGGTTCCCTGCAGAGTGTAGCAACGGCTGTCACATGATGTTATTCATCTATTGTTAGTTGCATTAGCAGCTGTGCAGCAGCTGTGCAGCAGGCATCACTGGCCCCAAAGGCGACAAAATGCTGGTTTGATGAAGGTAGATAGGGATAAAGGTGTATTGTCAGCTTCATGTTTAAGTTATATAGCATCTTCTCAGCCAGGGAAGAATGGCAATATGGGAAAAAGTTGGAAGAACAATCACCTTGTTCAGATGGAAATCTGAAAGCACTTCTGGAATGAAAAAAAGGATAACCCCAAAGAGCGTGTTCTTGTAAAACATCACAAAAGGCATGAAGTTTACTCACACATCTAGCCTGAGGTTTTTCAAATATCATTTTTACCGTATGAATCGGGGGGAAAACAGCAACCAGTCTGTGCACAATACATCAGTACTGAAATTAGTTGGAAGTACAGACTATTACAGATAGTATCACTGTAAAACATATACCTAACAACTCCTTACCCCTTTACCTGCTCTCATAACGTCTCAGTCTTGTTGATGTAATCATGCTAAAAGCACCTGCTGCATTGTCTGTCATGGGGGGATCATCCCCTAATCATTTGTGGTATCACGATCGGTTGTGCTCCCAGAACACTTAACTGTTCGTCTGTGGTTGGTTCCACCACCCATCAGTTTCTACAAACCCAAATCCCTGATGCTCATCAACGTTCATACCTTACCTCTCAATATAATTTCAATGCATGCAGTCTTTTCATGAATCCCTATCGTCATCAAGCAGAGTATCAGGCGCAGTTCTGAGATCTTGAAGCATCTGTGCCCGAGCTGCTAAGTCGTCTAGCACCTTCTCTTCTTTTCGAACATGCTACATACTTGCCTCTTCTGCCACCGCCCAGTCTGAAAAGTCTCCAAGCCAGTCCCCATAAACAACTGGAGTAAGACTGAGCCATCTAGCCTCAGTTATGACAACTAAAATGTCTGTCTTCTACTGAAGAAGTTGTAGGTGTTTGATGCCATTGGCTCAATATTATACATCTGTTTAGCAAACAAATAAACAGTCTCAGAAGAAGGTGGGGCATAATTTGGGAGGGAATTAATGTATAATGGTTGTCAAATGTCTTGACAACATTAATACCAATGGAGAACGACCTCTTCTGGTAGGCCCATATGGCTTTGAAGGATGTCCTGCAAATAGCTATCTGGACTACTGTCTCAGCTAGGTGTTGTAAAAACACATCATATCATTGAAAGAGTTGATGTCCTTTGTCAATGTTCAGACTAGATCATGGGATAGGATTTCCTAGCTGCCACCTGAACCTCTAAATTCTCAGAGGAGAGACCTAGGTGTTAAATGGTCAGTTCTCAGGAATCATGCTCTGAAACTGAATAATTACAAGAAGTGGTGTTACACTCTCTCCCCCACTGCAAGGAAATGAGGCCTCTCCTCTTATGAGGCAGACATGTAGAAGGCGAAGAAGGTGTGAGTGCCATACCGGGCACAGACAGCTACTGCTACAAGTATGACTGCACATACTAGGCTCTCCTTAATCTTCTAGAGAAATATTTGAATTAGAGCAGTCAGAGGAAACACATTCCATTCTAGGATATTATTAGGCCTGTTTCATGCCTGTAGGAAAGTAGCCTCTTTTTAGCATGATTACCCCCCACTTTTTGCATGATGTCAGTGTGTTTGCCATTTTCTCTGGGATCCTGCTAACGAGGACCCCAGTGACTCTGCTCTCTCCCTTTAAATTTGGTTGCTTAGACCACACGCACCCCACATTTGGCATACTGGTGCCCCCTTGGAAGTCCGTAGTATATGGTACCCAAGGCGTTGGGGCACCAGGGTTTCCCCATAGGCTGCAGCATGTATCATGCCACCCAAGGGGAGCCCATACAAAGTGTATCTGCAGGCCTACCATTGCAGCCTGCGTGAAAGGGTGCATGCACCCTTTTCACTAGAGGTCACTGCACCAGGTCACTATTAGTCACCCCTATAGTAGGCCCTCCTCGTCCAGAGGGCAGGGTGCAGGCACCTGTGTGTGAGGGCACCCCTGCATGAACAGAGGTGCCCCCACGAACTCCGGCTCCTTTTTCATGGACTTCATGAGTGCGGGGATGCCCTTTTACGAGTGTACTGGACATAGGTCACTACCTATGTCCAGCTATATAATAGTAACTCCACACCTAGGCATGTTTGGTATCAAACATGTCAGAATCATACCCCAATACTGTTGCCACTATTGGAAGTATGATTCCGTGCACTCTGGGGGCTTCTTAGAGGACTCCCAGCATTGCTCCTACCAGCTTTCTGGGGTTTTCGGGCAGTCCAAGCTGCTGCCAACCCTCAGACATGTTTTGCCCTCTTGCTCCTTGATCAGCTCAAGCCCAGGAAGGCAGAACAAAGGATTCCCTTAGGGAGAGGAGGGTAACACCCTCTCCCTTTGGAAATAGGTGTTGCATGGCTTGGGAGGGGTAGCCTCCCCAAGCCACTGGTGTGCTTTGAAGGGCACATTTGGTGCCCTCCTTCCATAACCCAGTCTGCACCGGTTCAGGGACCTCCAGTCCCTGCTCTGGCACAAAACTGGACAATGGAAAGAGGAGGGACCACTCCCCTGTCCATCACCACCCCAGGGGTGGTGCCCAGAGCTCCTCCAGAGGGCCCCTTGATTCTGCCATCTTGAACCCAAGGTGGGCAGCAGCCTATGGGAGCATCTGAGTGGCCAGGTCAGGCAGGTGATGTCAGAGCCCCCTCCTGATAGATGGTCATCTGGCTACGTGACCAATCCCCCTTCCAGGGCTATTTAGGATCTCCCTTTTGGGTGGGTCCTCAGATTCAACTTGCAAGATTCAAGCAGGACTCCTCTGTGGCGATTGGAACTGCAACTGTACCCTCCAGGAACCAGCAATCTGCATCCATGACAAAGACTCTGCTTGCAACATTGTTTCCACAGCTCCTTCCAGCTTCTGCAATATTTCCTTGGCTGTGCATCCTCTGAGGATAGCAAGTCTTCAGCCTGCCTTGAAGTGAGAGTGAGGGAGTCACTCCCTTGCATCCGAAGGCACCAACTGCAAGGACGACTGGCTGCATGGATCTCCTCTCATCCTGAGCTGTGTGGATCCTGCATCATGGATGGTGGTCACGAGTGGTCCCCTTGGTCCTCTCTACCAGCTGTCCAACATTGGTGTAGGTAGGCCTGTGCCTTCCCACGCAGGACAGTACCCCCATGCATCACATCTCTTGCAACTACCAAGGCTTGTTGACATCTCCTCCAAGGGATCTTCAGGCTCTGTGTAGCCCCAGCACTCTTCCCTGCAACGCACAGCCCTCTGCGTGCTTCTCCCATGGCATGGGACCCTTCTTCAGTTGTGCTACTTGGGCTCCTCTGCGACTCCTGGTTCCTCTTCCAGTGGGTCTACTGTGGGGGCTGCCTTTTCTTCTGTGGACTCTCTGCCTTGCTCAGGGTCTCCCCAGGACTCCCCCTGTGGGTTCAGTCCTCCTGGACTTTTCTGGTCCCCGGCAGCTCCACTTTTCGTTCACTGCGACTTCTGCCTTTGCCAAGGCTTGTTGGTGGCGTTTCCAGACAGAAAGCAATCTTCCATGCGGAATGGGATGTTGACTGCATTCCCCAGGAACTCTTCACCGACTCCAGGGCTGCATTGCTGACCGTCTTCGTCCTACTGTCGACCAGCTCCTGCAACCACAGACGGGTGGGTAGTGGCTCCTGCCACCACCAGACTCTCCTGCAACTTCTGGACTTGGTCCCCTTCTTTTTCAGGTCTTTCTCTTCAGTAATCCACTGCTAGTTTCTTGCAGTCTTGTCTGGGTGTTGCAATATCCTTATTTTCCTTCCTTTTTTTTGGTTTGGGTAAAATCCAGTAACTTACTCCTTTCTTCCTGGTCGCTGGGGGGCACTGTGGTACTTACATTTGGGGTTTCCTAGTTCCCCCAGCTCCCCACTACAGATTCTACTTACCTAGGTGGGGGTCCAGCATTCACATTCCATTTTTTTAGCATATGGTTTGGGCTCACCCTAGAGTCACTATTGTCTATTTGTTATTGCACTGTTTTCTGCTGCTATTAATGCCTATTTTGGATTACTAGTGTGCATATTTGGTGTGTCTACTTATCTCCTATTGGAGTACTACGTAACTAGTGTTTTGGTACTGTTAACTGTATTAAAGAACGTTTATTTTCGTAACACTGAGATTTTTCTTTCATGTGTGTAAGTGCTGTGTGACTACAGTGGTATTGCATGAGCTTTGCATGTCTCCTAGGTAATCCTTGGCTGCTCATCCCCAACTCCCTCTAGAGAGTCTGGCTTCTAGACACTGCCTACACTTCACTAAAAGAGGAACCCTGGACCTGGTATAAGGTGTAAGTACCAATAGGTACCCACCACACACCATGCCAGCTTCCTACAATGCCCATCCAAGAAATGAACAAGATCCACTTGAATTGCAACAGATCACAATTGCATGTCAGGAAGTCGTCCAACAGCCTTGAAGATGGGGGTCAGTGATCACTTGGAGGTTTGCTCACTAATACAATGAACAGATAACTGTTTAGGCTGTTTGCATTGGTGTTGATCTCCGCAATGTGGGACATTAGCAGGAAAATGCCTTGTCAAAGAGGGTGCCCTCTTGTATTCTGATACAGAAAAGGGCAATAATGTTGCCTGTGTGGATCATTACCACTGTGGATCATTGTGATAGTGGGAAGGGTATCAACACCAAGATGATTGACCTTAACTCAAATAGGTTTCTGTGTTGGGACATAACTGACTTGTCACTTGTTTCAAAACACCCCTACCTACATTAGGAGGACCTATGTGCATAATATTTCAAATTATTTTTTAAGCTGCATTTTGCTGATGCCTTGGGCTCATTGGCACATGCGGGTCCTGCATTGGAATATGTATCTGTAGTAGGGTAAGCACTGGGAATATTTCTCTAACAGGATCTGTGTGTCTTGCAAGATGGCTCAGGAACATCAGTAGCGGATGACAGATGCCAAACTGATGTGCAGTAGACCAGCCAACCTTGCCTCTTTTTGAGGTCACAGTTGCAACAGATGCATTGTCTCTTAGTTGGGGAGGTCACCTGAACAATGTGGAAATCGGAGCAGTTTGTCTCCGACAGAGCAGCACCATCACAGAAATCGTCTGGAGCCCTGTGTTTTCTGGCTGGCTTTCAAGACTTTTCGGCCTACCATTAAGCGCAGTTCCATTCTGGTGCAGATGGACAACATACCTGCTATTTGATGCTGTGAAAAACAAGGGAGGGTGGTGTCACATGCCCTCTGTCTGGATGTGTTAAGCCTAGGCGCTAGCTGGCATTTTGCAAGCTCACCCTAATGGCCAACCATCTAGAGGATCCCATACCATCAGAGCAGACAAACTCAGAAAGCCACAAGAGGTGTTTCTACTCGTGGGTGACACTGAGGGGGTCATTCCGACCCCGGCGGGGGTCATTACAACTTTCCCGCTGGGCCGGCGGGAAAGCCCCTGCAAAGAGGAAGCCGGCTCCGAATGGAGCCGGCGGATTTGCAGGGGTGCGACGGGTACAGTGGCAGACACTGAAAATCTTTGTGGGGCCCTGTTAGGGAGCCCCTGCACTGCCCATGCCAGTGGCATGGGCACTGCAGGGGCCCCCAGGGTCCCCACGACACCCGTTCCCGCCAGCCTCTTCCTGGCGGTGTAAACCGCCAGGAACAGGCTGGCGGGAAGGGGGTCGGAATCCCCATGGCGCCGCATGGAGGATTCCCTGGGCCAGGGGAAAACCGGCGGGAAACCGCCGGTTCCCCTTTTCTGACCGCGGCTTTACCGCTGCGGTCAGAATGGCCCGGGAAGCACCGCCAGCCTGTTGGCGGTGCTTCCTCTGCCCTCCACCCTGGCGGTTTGAAACCGCCAGGGTCGGAATGAGGGCCTGAGTGTTTTGAGCCACTGAGGGGGGGTGGGGGGGGAGGTTGAGTTCGGATGGGGGCGTGCTGTTTGTAGACCTTGAGGCAACCTCCAAAAAATGTGGCTGCCGTTCTAGAGTGCCCCTTTCAGGGGTTTATGGGAGACACAGTCCACCTTCAGTGGGACATCAGCCTGATGTACGCATTTCCACTTCTGACCCTGCAGATGCTGAAGAAAGTCAGGCAGGACTGAGTTCAGCTCATTACGACAGTCCCAGACTGGACTCGGGTGGTCTAGAACTCAAAACTCATGTTCTCAAGCATTTGTCCACTTCTTTGGCTTTTTCATCAGCAGGAACTGCTGCCCCAGCAAAAGAGCAGAGTCCAACATCGACTCTCCACAATCTCCACCCCTGGGCTTAAAGACTGAACAGAACTAACAAAGGGGTTTCAATCTTTTGATAAAAGTAGTGGATGTCATTCTGCCTCCCCACCGTCCCTCCACCAAGTCTGTGTCTGCTAGATTAGATTTGTCTGCTGTGACAAAAAACAGTGTGATCCCTCATAGGTGAAAATGTGTAATGTTATTTTGTTTGTACTTTGTTGGGTCAGGCAAGGGTTTAAACTGAGTACTGTTAAAGGTTACTTATCAGACCTTTCAAACTTTCTTTGTTTGCCCAATCATTCATTATTAAAATCACCTGTTGTGCTTTACTTCTGAAAAAAGGCTTTCGCATAGGTTGACCCGCTACTGTTATTATTATGCAGTGGGACCTTAATTTGGTATTCACCTTATATGTAATGGATTGTTCTCTGCGTCATGTGTGTTATGTCATGGCAAAAGTGGATCCTCTGGTTGACCATTCAAAGGTCTCCCTGGATTATAGCTGAGCCCACCCTGGCATAGAGACCAGGGTGTGACCTGAAGATGAAGCATGACATCAATAGGGGGTGTGAGGATCAGCCTCAGATTCTCCACTGCCTGCTGTTTTCTCATTCTGTGAAGTGGACTTCAAGAGTAAAAAGGTTATGCAATCTGCCAATATAAATTCAGTCTTATCGGCCATGCTCTGTCTCTGAGAGCTTTAGGTTTTTCAGGTATTACAAATAAACTTCTTTGGGATCTATGTATAATAAATCTGTACAAAACACATATTGCATACTGCATCACAATATACACACAAAAATTTCCTTTTACCCAGCCGTACAGCCTACACGGTCATAACCTGATTTCATTGAAAACTAATAAATAACTATCTTACTTGTCCTGCTAAACAGTTAACACAGTATTTGACATTACATGTGCATCTGCCATTACCAACGAATTCATGCCAGTTCATTATCAAATACTATTGCCAGAATGTAATGCAGCCCTACAAGTACTGCTGTTTAAGTTCACTCTTCCTGTCTTGTTAGTAGTGCTACTGAAGAAAACTATTAAAATAACGCACAGTCCCGAAGATTATCATTTAAACCATTAGGTGTTGTGGAATCCAGGAAATTGATTCACCAGCATTCTCACCGAAGGCTTCTTCATATCCTACTCCTTCCACCACCTCAGAGTAACTGCAATGTAGTGTGATATTTTTCTAACGCCATCTGGCAAAATTCAATCTTGCATCTCAAAAGAATTGTTGATGTGTGCTCGTTTATTATGGTTTTCAACTTTCTAGATATCTAACTCGCTCGTACGTCACAATAGGGACATTTCCAAATTTCTATGCAGGTCCGATTGTTTTCTTGCACTCACAGAAATACGAAATATTGCAGATAGTTATTAATGTTCTTTTGCCTTTTGTACTTTAATTCTCATTCTGATGCCTACTTGATTATTTACCATGCACCCCTTCCATATTTATAGATTCTAGTAAAATCACTGTCAGAATGACTGAGGACTAGAAATATTGGCACAGAATCTGCTTTGTGTGAACTTTTCTGCAGTTTATTATGCGACTTGTTGCTGGGGGTGTATTTTCATTGTTTTCCTTGATGTCAAATAACACTCTATCTCCTCCCTATGTTTCACGTCTGCAGTCTTTGCATTATTTGGTTGATGCAGAGAGTAGATTGGCATATTTCTTCACATGGGCACTGCAAACATTATGCTCCGCACAATGCTGTATCATTGCAGTTGTGATGCTTAGAAGAAAGTACTATCCAGAAACATTTGCTAATTTCACTCTTGATTTTAACCTCTGAGTCACCACAGTGCTGGTACATTGGAATGACAACCACAGCCCTTGGTATTTTGTAAGGGTCTTCATCAGTGATGCACAGATTAAATCATTGTCCATGAGGTATATTGTCCTCTCTTTATAGCATTTATTTATGGCACTGCCAGTCCGATCTAGGCAATGACACAACAGTGATAGTCTTTAGCATTTTTATGCTGTTCGATGGGAAATGTGAAGCTCCTTGATTTAGGGGCATATACTGCAAACTGGTAGGTGCTGTAGCTCGGATGAGATTGATTTTTAGCAACATTTACTAAAATTCAAGCAGAAATATTATGAATAGTAACCTACCAGCCAGCCCCAGACTCTAAGCTTTAGAGTTGGCCTATACAAAATCTGATGGAGTAACACAAATTTACAAAGTTTTGCTTTGATTTATGAATGGTTGACCCCACTAACAAAGTCAAAACTATTTATCGGGGTTTATTTACCACACATATGGGAGGTGGTCCTGGAAGAATTAGAAAGCCAAGTCTTCTGGATTTAACAAGATCTGAGCCCATTTCTAGTGCCCTTTCTTTAAATTGCTCTCAGTCTTTAATGGATTATCTCACTAAACCATAGATACTTCGAGGCACCAAGTGTAGTCTAACCAATAATGAGAGGAGCCATATTCTCTTTGATTCTCAGAATTGGGCAGGAAGACAATGTGTCTTTTTCAAAACTCATGGAGCTCGGTGTCAACTTCTGCAGAAAAGGATGAAGATTCTCTCTTTGGTCAATCACAAATAGACTTGGTTTACCTAGGATAGGTAATCCTCAGATAATACAACTGATGCAACTAAGGGCCATATGTACCAACGAATTTTCCCATAGACACAGAATGGGTAAAACCCTTTGCTACATCTGGCCCTAAAAGAGAAAGCTCCCACTGGTGATGACAGTGCTCCATGCCAAGAAGATGTTTGACTGAATAGTGTTAGAATTTCTGGGGGATGTGCCATTCAGCTTTGGCTTGGAGTCCAGATTAATCTTTCTTGCGCTTGCAAATTCCACAAAACCCAAGGTTGAAATAAAGATCTTAAGCACCTCTTTTCATATGATCCCCAGAGGAATGGATTCTGTCTTGAGCTCTACGATACTGCTCTTGCTATTTGCACTCTTCATGGAACTCAGTACCGAGTATGATAGCAACAAGCAGTTTATCCCAATTATCTGATGGAGCAAATCATTAAGAGTCCTCAACAGCTGCCAATGGACAATAAGGATCGGAGCAGACTGGGCTGTCCCTGTATTCAAAAATACTTTCAGGTGGCCGATCTCCAGGTCTTGGACAAAAATAGGCCTCAGTTGAATTTTGTATGTCCTCGACTGAGGACAGGCCATTAAGCTAGGAAGGAAACTGAGACCTACACCTATTTCCATATATCGCGAATTAGGAAGAAAAACAACAAAATAACTCTGTTCACACAGATGAAGTTTGGAGGCTTTTACATATCCAATGTCTTGATTGCTATCACTAAAAGAGAGAAAATTCTGATTATGGTCCTGGCGTAATCAATGCAGCTGTTAAACAAAGTAAGTACAAATTACCCCGAAATAGAGATTTCCTCTTTTGTATATTGCATAGAGAATAACCCCACATGATTTTTTAATTGCACCGTCTAAGACATTTTTAAGGATGTCAATTCTACCAATGTACTTTAGGATAAGGAAAAATAAAGAAACGTTGAAAAAAAGATAGTATTGTGTGACTTTGATTTGTAATTATTACTACAATCTGTTTAAAAATATCAAGTAACATGAGCATCTAAAACGTGATACGCTGCATCAGTTTTACAAGTGGGAAAGGTTGATGTATTCAATTTGGCGGCTTTCAAGACTCAAATGTTTTCACTTAAACATGTGTCTGGCTCTTCTATTGTTTTTTAAATGAACATGTTTTCTTCTATATAAGCTGAGGTTTGAACGTGAGTTCATTGAATCTAAGGGGTAAGAGCTGATGAAGCAGAAAATTAAGGTTTTGATTTATTAACGCATAAACGTAGTGTGAAATAATCATGTGTGACATTAACCGAACTAATAAAGATTGTACGGGGACAAAATGTGCCCTCAGAGTAGTTTGCCAACATTATACGCGTGCTTTATATATAACGTGGTGTATTAGAATTGCACTAATCTGACATAATCATAAACGTGTGCTTCGATTTGCTTGTTTGAACTACGTTAGCTTAGCATTACTTTAGAGGAGGCTTTGGCCTAGTGGCCTGGTCTCACGGTTTAGATGTTCGTATTTTTCCAATGTGCTATTAAACGTGTATTTCTGCTTGAAGCTGTACTTTTCCACAGAAACTGTTCACATGCTTATCTTAAAGTTTCGTGCCAGCCTGGCATATTTTCTCTTTAATTCAAGGTCGACTTGCAGGTGCGGACAATGGAGGCTCTGAAAGTGAGCTAATTGGTAGACAATGTTGCGATTTGCGTACCCATCTCCAAGGATAATGTAGGCTTAAGTAAAAGCTTGAGAACTGTCGTTTTTGATTGGACAATTTGAAGCTAACCTATGAACCCTCCAATGGAGACCCTACTGGACTCGAACTGTTGTTTATAAAAACCAGGTGCACGAGAAGAAGGGAGCTATTATCAGCCATAACCAGCTCGATACCCGCCATTTTGCAGACTTCGTAGCTATTATGGCCCACTTTGCTGCGACGCCATTTTGAGAGACTTTGATGCTTTCTCTAGTCGAGAGAAAGAGACTTTAATGATTCTTGCCCTAGAGACTTTAACTTTGATTTGTCCCTTTGCATGAAGTAGTAGTCTTAACTTGCCGCCGTGAGGCGATTGCCCCGTCCACCCTGCCCCTTTGTCCCGTCCCATGCTGATCGAGAAACGGTACCTGTGAGACGAAGACTTCCTTGTATGCTGATCGTAATTGGTAAATATGAAAGGAAATTGTAAAATTGCATTGTGTTTCTTTTAGGTAACCAACTGCTGATTTTGATAAGAGCCCTAGCTAGGAGTTTTTCTAAATTTATGTTGCTAAATTGTTTTTGCATGAAGTCCCACATGCCGATGCTAATTTGAAGTTAGATGAGGATTCCACATGTTGCACGATGCAATCTGAGATCTTGTTATGCTGACTAAATGTACGCAATTAGTTCATTACAGATTATCATATTAGTGCTTTGCATTGCTATTATCGAATGCCTTGTGATTCAAATGCTACATAGATTACACTTGTTTCGACGTTATGGACAGCTATTAATGTTCATTTATGTTTATCATTTGGTGTTGAGACACATCTATATCGTGCTAGCTTTGTTAATATAGGGAAATAAATTCACTAACTTTGCAATAAACTGGTGTGGTTATTCCTGACTGAAAGGTCAGGGTTCGCCGAAATGTATTCTGGATTAATCATTAAGTGTTATGTTGATCAAGGTATTGCTTATGTACGTTATTGATTATTGATCTGATGCGACTGATCGATTAAGAGTACAGAGAGTTCCCACTTAGTCAAAAGATTCATCGGCCTAAAGAGCGTCCGAACACAGGTAAATTGTTACTACGGTTCGCTCTATCAGTAGATGGTAGCATAGGACGGTTTCGTCTTTTGGGACCCTGTACTATTAAAATACATGGTGTTGAATTAACGGTTACGCATTTTGAGGCCTCATTCGAGAAGTTGAATTAGATTTTTCTTGGATAAAACTGATTGACAGAATGATGATTGGCTAGGTCCACCGCGACTTTCCCGGGATCTCGGAGCTTGCGAATGGAGAGAACGGAGGTGTGGAGACAGCGTTGGCGGTACTAGTGATGGTATGAGTGAAGTTAGGGTTTTTGCGCTTGCACAGCTTATTGCCGCAGGGTGTGTGAAAAGGTTGCGAGGATTTTTTTCTTTTAAAGGATAGCGGAGGTGCGACTCCGAGTGTAGAAGTAGAGAAGTCGTCGAACTTCATAGAAACAGCGGAGGTGCGGCTCCGGGTGTGAGAGTAGGGAAGTCGTCGAACTTCATGTGCGTGTGGCGCTTTGTGCATAAAAAGGTCCACGTGGTTGTTGTTGCTGAGACGGGCCCTGCGAGGTCAAGAGACTCCGGAGTATGTTGATCCATGTTGTGGTCTGGGCGGTTTAGTAGGTTGATCGGGCGTGGTCAACGAGTCGGTACGTGTGTTAGGGAGTGAAAGGAACTTCGACTTCGGGCTTTGACAAGATTCTAAGTGCACTAGAATAGATCATTGACAAGTTGAGAGTAGGTCTGCAGGTCAGATTTGCTTGCGAACGTGGGGACTGAGAAAGACGGAATAGCGGCCGAGGCTAGTAAAAGGTCCCTAAGGTCCTGAAGCGATTGTGTTACCCTTCCTGTAGTAAACCGACAGATCTGTTTTAGTTTTGGTAGCTCGCAATATATGCAAGAAGTTGTTACGAAAAGAGGTGAGTGAAGGAAGACTAGCCGCGAGGCTTTGTCAGCCGCAGTGTGTGTGAGTGTGACGTCACTAGGAGCCGCGCTGGGATAGGTTGGTTGGAGAGAAGGGTCGCGCACGGATTGGACGCAGTCCGTGGGGCTCGTTTGGAAGGGGAAAGGCAAGCGAAGAGTATTCCGGGAATTAAAGTCACCTATTGATTACAAATTTTGTGGAATAAAAGTGACCTATTGATTATAAACTTTGTGAAATAAAAGACGAAGAAAATGAAATTCCTTAAAGCATTTAGGAGTGCGATGAAGGGGGAGTCTTACATTAAAGCGAGCGTAGGAGAGGAGACGCCGCCCGAAGGTACACCAGCTTATATTGTAATGGAGGAAAAAGGGGTAGCTCCGTGTCTTTGGCTAAAGCAATGGCACAAACTGACAGAGAAACATGGGAGCGTAGCGTTCCCGATACATGGGACATTCAATATAAGGATCCTAGAGAATTTGAGATTCACGATGTACGACATGAAGGTGCCTCCAAGGCCGGCACAGTTTGAGGCTCTAGCAATCTGGGAATTAATGGCTAGACAGCAACAGAAGAATAAGTTTGAAACAAGGATGAGGAAGGTAGAAAAGACACTAGCGGATGCTAGGTGGGATAATGCGCAGAAGGTGTGGAGGTCAGATGTATTGCAGGGGATAAAATTGTTTCCCGCAATTACTAAGGAAGAAGAGGAGACAGGGAAGAAAGCTACCTGTAAGACAGACAGGAAGTGTTCCAAGGATAGAGAGGACGAGGAAAAATTGAGAAGAGAAGAGGAGTTAGAGGATGAGGAGTTAATAATGCAATTGCTGAACGACCGTCCACCACCTTATGCGGAGAATGGACAAGGTCCAAGTACCAGTTCTGCCCCTCCGGCACCGGTACAGAACAGTGAAACCCAGAGTTCAGGAGCGTCATCGGGATCTAAGGACCCGAGTTTACTGTTCACCCCGCAGATACCGCAGGTTAGGAGAATATATCCAGATGTGCCCATAACGAAACCAGCAGAAAATTATCAACCGCAGATGCCAGGGTACTACAGCAGTGACAATAGTGGAGGAATGGTTCTAGAACAAACAGTAAGGGGGGTACAGAATGGTCACAATCCAACAATGACACAGGCTGAATCAACTCAGTTTATGATGCCTCAAAAGCAGATGCAGGGAGGAAACGCTCATGCTCAGATGACGGGGAGTCAGATGGGCATGCCGACAATGATGACCCATAGTATGGGGATGAACATGCCTCAGAACATGGGATATGGACAGAACCCAGACGCGATATCACTACCCATTACTGTAGGTCCACCGGTACCTCTGTATAGCCAGCCTAACTTAGGCATGAACAGTCAGGGATCAATGCTGCAGAATGGGACAGAGAGGAGGTGCATAGAGAACACTCCAGGGATAACTCCGATAGCGGCTCAGCCAAGTGGATCTGGATCCTTGATGGAGTTTAGTCCCATATGTGCTCAGTCTACACTGGTGAGGTCGAGCCCCCCACTGATAATACCTTTAACATCGAATACTGAAAAGTTGCCGCAACCATCAATGGCAGTCGATGTGAATGCTACACTGATGGGGGTAAATGCACAACAGCTGACACAGTGGTTCAACAGCTTGAATTCCACACAAAGTTCAGACAGTGGGAAAGTAGAAGATTACCTGAATAGGATGAGGCTGAACATGGAAGCACAAGAATTGGTGGAAGGGAATATGGGTGTGAATAGGTTAGAGTCCTACACGGAAGAGGAGCTGAGGTATCTACGTCCAAAGATCACGAAAGAAGTGAACAAGGTACATAAAAGTTTGCAGGAAGTAGCGGACAGAAACGGGATTGATATAGGCAAGACGAAACACTTGAGCAGGAGCTATAGGTTGGATTTTGGGACCACAGATTTTGAACACATGAGGTCAGCAGGTATGAAGGCACACCTTAGAGAATTGTTGCAGAGTGCCCAAGTGTGGAGGTGCTTAGACAAGTGGGAAAGCAGGTGGGTAAAGAGGAAGGATAAGAGGAGGGACAGTGCTACAGAGCACAACGAGAAAAGACCGCAGAGCAGCGAAACAGTAACCATGTTACCAATGAGGGAGACAGCAGGTGGAAAATTAATACATGTACCATGGCACAGAAGCGACATTCAGTCATTTACGGATGATTTTCCCAAACTGAGAGAGAAGCCGATTGAATGGTATCAACAGACTGATAGGTTTGTGAAGCTTGCAAAATGTCTCTGGGAAGACCTGAACACTCTCTTTGAGATCGTGGTTCCGGCAGATTTGTGGGAGGATTGCAAAAGAGCTGTAGGTTGGCCGACAAGTGAACCAGAGAGAGACAGGGAGACGGGTGCACCATCACCTATGGTGATGAGTTTGTACTATAAGGTGATTGAGCATTTGAAGACGAAGGTTGCCGCGAAAAATGTGGATTGGCAGAAGATTGATCGAACGGCCCAAGAGGCAAAAGAATCGATTCATAGTTACTATGAGAGGTTGTTGAAGGCGTTCAAGAATTACAGTGGCACGGAAACAATCGAGGCGAAAGATATGCTTCATTTTGTGTTCAGATTTGTGGAAGGGCTGAGACCAGAAATAAGTCAGATGATAAAGTCGCATTTGATTTGTTGGCAGTCTAAACCGATTGATGAGGTCTTGACTTATGCAAAATACTGTAGCGACGAAATTGAGGTGAAACAGAAAAAGCTGAAAGAGAAGGTGATGATGATGCAACTTAAAGCAGCTCAGACAGGTCTGCAAGGTTTGCAAGGGATGCAAGGGTTCCAACAGCAGGTACCGCAACCGCAGCCGCAGTTGCAGGGAAACATGGCGTTTCAGCCACAGGCGAGAGGCAGAGGCAGAGGAGGTTTTGTGAATAATGGTCCGGATTTAAACACTGTTGTGACGGGTGTGCAGGCAATGAAGAAAGTGATGCCGTGTCACGTGTGCGGAATTGTAGGTCATTGGAAACGCGAGTGCCCGATGATGGTGCAGGAAGGTGCAGGTGCAGGTGCAGGTGTTGGTCAGCAAAACAATGATGTCAATGCATTTCAGACAATGAGGGGACCGAAAATGAGAGGTCCAAACCCAAATTTTCAGACCATAAATCAATTGCAGGGATTACAACCTATGCAGCCGCAGCAGATGCAGATGCCTCGTATGCAGATGACGCAAATGCAGCCGATGCAACAGCAGTTACCCATGGTACCTAATCAGCAAATGCAAATACCTTTAGCACCAATGAGTCAGCAGCAAGTGATGGTTCCTCCACAGGTCTCGGGTCAGGTAATGAGTACAAATGGCACCGTACAACAGTTCCCATTACACAGTGAGAGTGGAATAAACAATGTATGGGAGAGTGAGAGCTCAGAAGAGGAAGGAGATTGTGTGCTTGCAGCATCCTTAGAAGTTGATCAAAAGGGTCCGTACGTAGAGGGAAGGGTAATGGGTCATCGTGTTTCATTCTTGGTGGACACGGGAGCCACACGTTCAACTGTTAAGAGTAGTGAAGTACCAAATTTGACACTCTCAGGGAGGACAGTTCAAGTGGTGGGAGTAGCAAACAGGCACCGGACAAACCCAATAACAGATCCGGTACCAGTCAGCATCGGTAACTACCAAGGGGTGCATCAGTTTGTGATATGTGATTCAAGCCCAATAGCGCTGTTAGGGAGAGACCTATTGTGCAAGCTGGGATGTTCGATCATGTGTTCGAACGAAGGAATAACGATACAGACGAGCAGTGATGGGGAGGAAGAGGATAGTGTAGAGGGGGATGAAATGGAAACGGTCGATGAAGAGTATCCTCTGATTTGCCTTTTCCCGATGATAACTGAAGAAGATATTCCAGCCAAATTACGGGAGACAGTCGGAAAGGAAGTGTGGGACATGACAGGGAAAGAGGTGGGATTGATGAAAGGAGTGGAACTAGTGAAAGTGACTGTAAAGCCCAATGCGATCTTTCCCCAGACCCCACAATACCACATGCCACAAGATACCCTCATGAAAGTTGCCCAACTCATTGACGAATTTGTGAAACAGGGGGTACTGAAAGAAGTGTTAAGCAGTCCCTGTAATTCACCAATAATGGGACTAATAAAGCCAAGTGGAAAGGTCCGACTTGTGCAAGACTTGAGGAAAATAAATGACATCATAGTCAAATGCTGCCCTGTTGTACCGAATCCAGCTGTGATAATGTTTCAGATCCCTTGCTATGCCGAGTGGTTCTCAGTCATCGATTTGTCACAAGCATTCTTTTCTGTGCCTCTTCATGAGGACAGCCAATTTCTCTTTTGTTTCAAATTCCTAGACAGAGTATACAGTTGGTGTCGAATTCCTCAAGGGTTTTCTGAGTCACCGTCAATATTCAATCAGATTCTAAAGAAAGACTTGGAAGAGTTAGAGTTGCCATTCGAGTCAACCCTAGTACAGTATATTGACGACTTACTGGTTGCATCAAAGACAGAAAGTGGCTGCATAGCCGATACCATTGCTCTGTTGAACCATTTGGGAAGGAATGGACACAAGGTGTCTCCTTCCAAATTACAGTTCTGTCAGAAGAAAGTGAAATACTTGGGTCACCAGATAGAGAAAGGGTCACGGAGGATAATGAAGGAAAGAATTACAAGTGTACTTCAGATGAGTCCGCCCAAGACGAGAAAGGAGGTGAGGAAGTTCTTGGGAATGGTGGGCTACTGTCGCCAGTGGATTCCCAACTTCTCGACTCTAGCGAAGCCTTTACTGAAACTGACCCAGAAGGATGCTTTGGATCAAATTGAGCTGAAAGGAGATGAGATGGATGCCTTTGTTGAATTGAAAGAATGCATGTGTAGGGCTCCAGCTTTAGGTATGCCTGATTACACAAAGCCTTTCACATTGTTTTGCCATGAACGTGATGCATGTTCTTTGTCTGTCTTGACTCAAGCCCATGGTGGCGTAAACAGACCAGTAGCGTATTTTTCAGCTACTTTGGATCCGGTCGCAGCAGCACTCCCAGGGTGTTTGCGCGCCGTAGCAGCAGTTGGTATCAGCCTCACTCAGAGTGAAGGAATAGTGATGGGACACCCAGTAACAGTCATGGTCCCTCACTCAGTTGAGATACTTTTGACCCGCTCCCGAACGCAACACATGACTGGAGCTAGACTCACAAGGTATGAAACGATAATTCTGGGCTCACCGAATGTGCAGCTAAAAAGGTGCACTACGTTGAATCCAGCAACCTTGCTTCCTGGAGAAAATGCTGAAATTGAGAACGCTGAAGACGTCGAGCATGACTGCCTTCAGGTGACTGAATTTTGCACAAAACCCCGACCGGACATTAGGGATACTAAACTTGATGAAAATGACCAAATTCTTTTTGTTGATGGTTCATGTCTAAGAGACGGGATGGGGATTTTGAAAGCAGGATACGCTGTATGCACTGTAACAGGGGTCTTGGAAGCGGGATGGCTTCAAGGAGTCTATTCTGCACAAGTAGCAGAACTTGTAGCCCTTACCAGAGCATGTCAACTGTCTGCATTGATGAAAGTCACCATTTACACTGATAGCCAATATGGGTTTGGGATTGTGCATGACTTTGGACAACTATGGTCACAGAGAGGTTTCCTGACTTCTTCAGGATCCCCAGTGAAAAACGGGGAGAGAATAAGGGAATTGTTACATGCCATTCAAGTGCCAGCTGAAGTTGCAGTGGTAAAGTGCAGTGCTCACACGAAAGGACAGGACTATGTTTCTCTGGGAAATGCATATGCAGATCAAGTCGCAAGATTTTGTGCCTTGAACTGTATATTACTGAGAGATGAATGGAACTCAATAAGTGAGCCAGAACTCGAACCAGCTGAAGCATTTGCCTTGAAGGTCGTAGATACGATAGAGGAACTAAAAGCACTACAGAATAATGTCAGGGAGGATGAAAGAGATTCCTGGATTAAATCACAATGTATAAAGAGACAAGACGAGTTATGGGTTTCACATGAGGGAAAATTTGTTTTGCCAAATAGTCTCTTATCACAGCTTGCGCGGTTCTATCATGGGCAAGCTCACCTAGGGAGAGATGCCATGATAAGATTGTTCAAAACTGATTGGTTTAACCCCAGATTTCGTCAAGCTGCAGAAGCAGTTTGCCATCGATGTGTCACTTGCCAGCAGATGAACCCAGGAAAGGGAACAGTTGTGAACGCGAGCCACATTGGTAGGGCAAGCGGTCCTTTTAGTCGTATGCAGATGGACTTCATTGAGATGCCTGTGCATGGAGGTCTGAAATATGTGTTGGTGATTGTGTGCATTTTTAGTCACTGGATTGAGGCATACCCCACACGTAGAAATGACAGCCTTACAGTTGCAAAGCTATTATTGAGAGAGTTGATACCACGTTTCGGATTCCCGATCTCTTTAGAATCAGATAGGGGAAGTCACTTCAACAACGAGGTGATAAAGTTACTTTGCGAAGCACTGAACATTGAGCAGAAACTGCATTGTAGCTATCGCCCTGAAGCATCAGGATTGGTGGAGCAGATGAATGGTACACTGAAATCAAGAATGGCGAAAATATGTGCATCGACAAATTTGAAATGGCCTGACGCATTGCCCTTAGTGCTAATGTCAATGAGAAACACTCCTGATAGAAAGACTGGATTGTCTCCGCACGAAATTCTCATGGGCAGGGCTATGAGACTTCCTGCAGTTCCCGCAAATGCGCTTTTGAATATTACAGATGATATGGTGTTAGACTACTGCAAAGGTCTGGCTGACGTGGTTCGCTCTTTCTCTCACCAGGTGGAAGCGACCACCTTGCCACCGATCCAAGGTCCAGGACACGCACTGAAAGCAGGTGACTGGGTCGTGGTGAAGAAGCACGTGAGGAAGTCGTGTCTGGAACCCCGTTGGAAAGGCCCTTTCCAAGTGATCCTGACGACAACTACCGCTGTGAAGTGTGCGGGGGTTCCCAACTGGATTCACGCCAGTCACACAAAGAAGGTGTTGTGTCCCACAGATGAGGAAGTTGAAGCGCTGAAATTGCCAGTACCTGATAAAACAGTGCCGAGTGCTGAGACAGAACAAAAGCGAACTGAAAGCGAACAAGCAGAAGCAGGAGAGAAAGAGATATTATTGGAGAACGAAGAGTCCGACTCACTTGGGGAAGACCAAGGAGAAAGTTCAGACAGCGACGAAGAAGCTGCAGGTGACAAAGAGCCTGAAGCAGCTGAGGGTAGCAAAAAGCCTGAAGCAGCTGAAGGTGACAAAGAACCTGAAGCAGCTGAAAGTGATACAGAGCCTGACGAAAGTAACGGTGACGAAGGGCTCGAAAAAGGTGAAAAAGCAGGAGAGCCTGATCAGAAGGGGGCTTTCCCAGAAACAGACGATACAGAAAAAGAAAAAGAGAACGTGATCGATTCCCCTGAAGGAGGGGACAAGGCAGAGCAGAACGAAAAAGTTCAAACCTCTACAGAAAAGGTCACAGGTCCATCAAATGGACACGGTGCAAAGAGGAGACTAAGTATATCACCAGTAAAACAAAGGTCTGGAGAAGGATTGAACGACGGAGAAAGGCCAAAAGTAAAAGAGAAAAGAAAAGAAGTGTCTGTCGTGGTACCAACCTCGAGTGAAGAAAAAGACTTGACAAAAGAGGAAAGTACCAGCGAGGCAGAATCGAAAAGAGAAGCAAAATTGAAAAGGAAAAGGATACTGAACAGAAGGTATTCCGGTCCAGAATGGGCATATGCAGTCAATGACGATTGGACTGACGAGTTTGTATCTCTAAGCATCGAGAACGAAGAAGAGGAAGAGATACCAATAGAAAAGAAAAGTTTCATGGACAGTGTTGATTGAAAGGGTGATAAATGATATTGCTTGCTACAATCTAACGTGAAATAAACAACCAGCTGAGACATTGCTAAACCGGATGAGACATTTGCTAAACCGATAAAGACTGAGTTATTGCCGAATTGAGACAAATGCTGCTAACCGATAAGTGACTGGCCTCTTGAAGAAGACGGTGTGAACATTGCGCTCGCTCAGCTTTGTAACTGAATTGCTAAATAAGTTTCATTTATAAGTGCTTCTAGCTCTCTGATTCTATACAGATCATGACGCAAAACAATAGAAAGAAATATTGTAAATATGTGTGTATAGGCTTGGTAGTTACATGTGTACTAATAATAATGGCAATTGTGCTTGGAATGCATGGAAAGGGTGAGAATGAGACTATTGAGGCTTCTACTATTGCTCCTGTTACTATCACTGAACTAACCGCATTGAAAAGGCTAGCACTGGATGAGAGACTCTTGCATGAAAGGAAAGAGCTTTCGTATAATGTTTTCTATCGCTTACTAACAGAATATGTTGAGACAATGGATGCGAAAGATTGTTATGTGTGTACCCAGATACCGACATCAGTGAAGGAAGGGGTGACATATCACCACATGCCTCTTACATACGGGATTACATGTAGTATAGTAATGTCTAGATTTTATGGTCAAACTAACATACAGTATTTTTACCCAAACTATGATGTTACCTTTGCTTATGTTCCTATAATTGCGCAGCTAAGCCAGACTGCAAAGGATTGGGATGCAAAAATTATGAGGGAATTTTTCGAGCCAATGCTACCTTTTGAAACGGCTCACGCTCATAGGGAAAACCTTACCTGCTCACTCTCTGCAGTAGAAATAAGCTTTTTAGATCGCACAGATGATAGAAGGGCTCAAATGAAGGCGAAATTAGAAAAGGAGTTACATAAGAGGACTTCAGTAGATAATTATGATTTTGCTGCAATAAAAACACAAGGGAAAATTGCTTTAGATGCTTGGCATGTAGGGAAATTTTGTATATATCGAGGTGAATCTTATTATGACAACATTTTTGTAGGAGCGAGTGAGTGTAAACATACGTTTATCTTTAAGGCCAAATGGACATTCATGATGGACGGACTTGACCCTGTCATTCCAGGTGTATATTACATTTGTGGGTATAATGCCTATTATCGTCTTCCAAAGGGATGGTGGGGAAGATGTTATTTGGGTATAGTGTTCCCAAAGGTTTATCAACTGGATGACCTATCGATGATTCAAAAGACATCTGGATCCCATCGTATCCAGAAAAGAGAGACCGCAGCTGCTGTGGTAGGTGATATATTTGGAGCAATGATTCCTTCATTGGGAGTTGTGCTGAATTCCATCAAAATAAGAAAGTTGTCTACTATAGTGGATAACATTTGACAAAGTTTTCAGGTGCTATAATCCTGATAGATGCTGAACTTGCAGCGGAAAGAGCTATGACTCTTCAAAATAGGCTTGCTTTAGACATTCTTTTAGCAAAGGATGGCGGTGTTTGCAAAATGCTTGGTGCAAGACACTGTTGTACCTATATACCTGACAATAGTGTGAAAATTAAAACTATGCTTGCTAATCTAACAAAAGAAAGTGCAGATTTGAAGGAACTGAAAGAACCAGGAGTGTGGGAGAAGGTTGGAAAAGGACTTGCTTCAGTGGGACATTGGATTGGGGGAATTTGGAATGGAATATTGCTAAAAATAATAGAGGGAATTTTAATAGTGATAATTTGTGTATTTGGAATTTGGGGAATAATAATGATTATGGAAAGAATAAAAAGAAGAAAGGAGGAGAAAATTATGAAAAGAATGGCAGAAGAATACAAAGCACAGACTAGGGGAACTAAAAGGAAAAGGGAACTGACAGAATTTTAATGGAATAAAATTTGTGGGCTTAATTTGTGTGATGACAAGTAGTCATCAGAGGAGGGATTGATGAAGCAGAAAATGAAGGTTTTGATTTATTAACGCATAAACGTAGTGTGAAATAATCATGTGTGACATTAACCGAACTAATAAAGATTGTACGGGGACAAAATGTGCCCTCAGAGTAGTTTGCCAACATTATACGCGTGCTTTATATATAACGTGGTGTATTAGAATTGCACTAATCTGACATAATCATAAACGTGTGCTTCGATTTGCTTGTTTGAACTACGTTAGCTTAGCATTACTTTAGAGGAGGCTTTGGCCTAGTGGCCTGGTCTCACGGTTTAGATGTTCGTATTTTTCCAATGTGCTATTAAACGTGTATTTCTGCTTGAAGCTGTACTTTTCCACAGAAACTGTTCACATGCTTATCTTAAAGTTTCGTGCCAGCCTGGCATATTTTCTCTTTAATTCAAGGTCGACTTGCAGGTGCGGACAATGGAGGCTCTGAAAGTGAGCTAATTGGTAGACAATGTTGCGATTTGCGTACCCATCTCCAAGGATAATGTATGCTTAAGTAAAAGCTTGAGAACTGTCGTTTTTGATTGGACAATTTGAAGCTAACCTATGAACCCTCCAATGGAGACCCTACTGGACTCGAACTGTTGTCTATAAAAACCAGGTGCACGAGAAGAAGGGAGCTATTATCAGCCATTACCAGCTCGATACCCACCATTTTGCAGACTTCGTAGCTATTATGGCCCACTTTGCTGCGACGCCATTTTGAGAGACTTTGATGCTTTCTCTAGTCGAGAGAAAGAGACTTTAATGATTCTTGCCCTAGAGACTTTAACTTTGATTTGTCCCTTTGCATGAAGTAGTAGTCTTAACTTGCCGCCTTGAGGCGATTGCCCCGTCCACCCTGCCCCTTTGTCCCGTCCCATGCTGATCGAGAAACGGTACCTGTGAGACGAAGACTTCCTTGTATGCTGATCGTAATTGGTAAATATGAAAGGAAATTGTAAAATTGCATTGTGTTTCTTTTAGGTAACCAACTGCTGATTTTGATAAGAGCCCTAGCTAGGGGTTTTTCTAAATTTATGTTGCTAAATTGTTTTTGCATGAAGTCCCACATGCCGATGCTAATTTGAAGTTAGATGAGGATTCCACATGTTGCACGATGCAATCTGAGATCTTGTTATGCTGACTAAATGTACGCAATTAGTTCATTACAGATTATCATATTAGTGCTTTGCATTGCTATTATCGAATGCCTTGTGATTCAAATGCTACATAGATTACACTTGTTTCGACGTTATGGACAGCTATTAATGTTCATTTATGTTTATCATTTGGTGTTGAGACACATCTATATCGTGCTAGCTTTGTTAATATAGGGAAATAAATTCACTAACTTTGCAATAAACTGGTGTGGTTATTCCTGACTGAAAGGTCAGGGTTCGCCGAAATGTATTCTGGATTAATCATTAAGTGTTATGTTGATCAAGGTATTGCTTATGTACGTTATTGATTATTGATCTGATGCGACTGATCGATTAAGAGTACAGAGAGTTCCCACTTAGTCAAAAGATTCATCGGCCTAAAGAGCGTCCGAACACAGGTAAATTGTTACTACGGTTCGCTCTATCAGAGCTATCACATATTTTTCTGAGTTTTAAGTTTTTCACAAATCTACTGTAAGTAAAAATATTGGTGGGAAAGTCTGCTTTAAAATGTTAGTTGTATTACTGCTTTTTTACAATGCATTTGTGAAATCAATAACAGTGCAGAACAGCATTGGTGAAACTGTTGAAGCCTTATTAGGGAATATCACCTAATAGTTTTTGACACTAGAAATGTGATGTAAAATATTTTTTTTAAGTGTTGGCTTTTTATTACATTTGCAACTAATATTGAATTATACACTTAAAAGTTAAAGCCTGAAATATATGGAAATGTAAATATTAAAATGCCAATAACAGCCTTAAATCACCCTCAATTAATGGTTGTAACGAAAAAATAGATCACAACCAGAGAAATAGATACATTTCATTAATCTACACAAAAGCACACTCGAGATAAAAACGAATACACTACAAAAGGAATACAAAATAAAACATAAAAAAACGAAACAAAATCAAAGCAATAACCTAAACATTGAGCACAATAGCAACTTCTGCAAAATTATACTGCAAGAGAACGAAACAGTACACGACATAACGTAAATACATAACGTAAATGACTGAAGTATGTCTGTAAATATTATAACACTGTAAAAAAAATACTATAAACATGCTACCTCACTAAGCCAAAGGCATCAGGTAACATAATAACGAAGGAAACACGCGCCACTGTCTGAGAGTGAGGCAAGGTTGCTTTGAACCCTTAAATTTCGATTGACCGTTTATTTTAGAGGGTACTTTTAAACTTTAGAGTATTCTTAGCTGAAGCCTTAACATACGTTTTCAGTCTGGACATGCATTATACATTTTTAACAGTTTATCGGAAATCACTTTAAAATGGCACTTTTATGCACGACTTTCTTGATCCTAATGCCAGCGTTTGCAAATAACATTTCAGCAAGAACTTTGTCCCAAATGAACAAATGTGCAACCAGACATACTCTGCTAATATTGGATAAATATCTGTAGTTCGTGTTTGGCTGCCCTGTTATTCAGAGGTTGTGAATGACGAAGTGCAAATGTTGCTGAATTTAACAGATTTAATTTGCAACCAAACTTCATCTACCTGAATTGTTGAACAGTAAACAAGACCCTAGTGATGAATTGCCTCGGTAACTGGGGAAAACTTATTGCGCCTGTCAAGGAGAGGGCACGAAGACCCTGCCTTCCCTCCCATGTCTCCTCCCTTGGGAAGCTCAAGTTACAGGCCACCACTTGCGTACTCAGACTCCCTGGTATTTCCAGAGGCAAATGTGTCAGAGAGGGGGTGGGGTATTAAAACTCTTGAATGGGCAATACCCACTTGTGAGATGACTATTCACCAAAAGCTCCTATGCTAGGGAAGGAGCTCTAGCAGCATTTTTGACATTCCAGAAGACCTCTTCCGTAGTAGCACTGGTGCACCAAACATCGGTATTAAAAGCCTGTGCTGTGACACATTTTGCACCACACCCAAAATACACCTGGGCTCCATGAATCGAATTATTCTCAGTGCGTTTCGTTTATTTAATACACGGCGTGGTAAACCAAGAGGGTTTTAAAATTAGGTCGATGTATTCATTGCTTCACTATTCTCGCACTCTGAGCTGTGTTACTACAATTATGTATTAAGAGAAGAGGGAGGGGAACAAAAACTATTTACATGTCCACATGGAACAGGCATCCAAAGACTTGCAGAGACGAAGGATTATTCGCCATAGTCACAGGAGTGGCCAAACTGTGAGCCAAGTTCTGTGGCCTGTGACTCTCTCCTCCCTTGTCTCACGTGGGCACAATCTCCACAGCTCGGTACATTCTGCACACTTTGGCCCCCTCACTGCGCGGGTCCTAGCATGCGACGCGACAATGATCACACTTGATAAAACAACACCAATGTGTTAGGAATTTATCGTGTGTGAAAATGATTTCCTTTTACAATTTTTCTCCTCACAGTGGGGCATAACAACATCAGTGTGTTCGGAATTTATCAAGCAAAATGGGGCATAACATGCAGATTTCGGTGTTTTCCACACCAAGATCTACATATACTCTTTACCAGGCCTCCCACCCCCTCCTCAAAAACGTTCCAGCACGTTTGACTTGCCAAAATGTAATGAGGTGTGTAATTAGTGAGTGCAACAGACTTCACAACACTTTGTCCTCATTACCATTTGGACATTACTGGGTGCGATAATTATCGCAACTGAAGAAAACCGACCCCGAGGTGTTTGGTAAGAACCGTGTGCCATAATTATCACCCATCACGTGTTTTGGGAATAACATGCACAATGTGGTGCTAACTACACCAAAATCCACACGTTCCAAAATGTACTGGGCAGTTTTCCACGGTAAATAATGGCAGGTTTGAACTGCTGATGTTTAACGATAATGAAGGAGTTTTGGTGCAACTTCTGATAGTTTGTGCCTACTGCGCTCCCACCGGGTGAATTCCAAGAGTCAGCAGGGCAGAGAAGTGTGGGAAAGGCAAACGCGTTTGTTAATTCCCTTCATCTTATCGCTCTGTGAGTGATTATCTCATTTATGTTGCATTTCCGGGACTGCCCAGCTAACTCTCTCTTAGGAAATACTACCACCCCTGCCCTATCGACTGCAGAAACAGCAGCAAATGTTGTAGCACGGAAACATTCATACAGTTCACGTGGCTGCCAAACTGTGAGCATCCTGCCTTAGTGAACCAATAGAAACCTTACACCGAGAATGTGAAATGTTTCCCGTGCTCAGGTCTGATTTACACACGGCTGACAAGCAATGAATGCACCACCTCCTCTAGCAAACTCACAAGGGACCCATCAGATCTAGTTTCCTACTAGGCCAGTGTGTTATTTTTGCAAAAGCGAATTCTATGCCAGGACCGAGGCTCCGATTATGCTTCTCAATTCTTTACTACTTTAAAACAGCAGCCAATGGAAAAACAGTAACATTAAAGAGGCTTTGGACCCTATGGTGCCTCTTTTTTTTTTCAAAGCAGTTGCTATTGTTTGTTCTGTGCAGTCACTCGTCTCCTAGTGCAGCTAACATCATATAATCATTATTTTTTATTTATTTGGATTGCTGATTTTTCTGACCTCCTGACCTGTGCTGGCTGAGATTGTAACAATTTAAAAAACTTGCTGTTTTCAGCATTGGTGAGCACTTCAAGATTTGAAGTTTTGACAACAGCATTATCATGTCTGATGAAGAGTATTATGGCCAGGGTCTGGAGATGTATGGCCCTTATGAAGACGAAGATTACTATTTTGACCCCTGTTTTGAACAGGTTATTGACTCTTCCATTCAGAAGTCATTGGATAAAGCAATTTAATCAGCTCTTGTACCCTTATCCAAAACAAATTGATGATGTAGCTGGCCCTTCACCTTCTCTTCCTTCTGGAGATACTTCATCTCTGGCTGTCCCTTCTACTGACCAACAGTGGCCTCACAGGAGTAGATTGGCCAATATTCCTTTTCCTTCTACCTCTGAACACACTTATGCTTCAGACCCTTCCACGCCTATTACTTTGCCTACAACTGTCTCTGATTCTGACTCTGTTTCCTCCTCCTAAGAAACGCACTAAGAAGCGTAGATTTTCTTCTTCCTTCTCCCCCTCTCCTTTTTCTTTCGAGCCATCTGATATTATTCATCCTAAATCGTCAGACTGGGCCCCTGCGCCTGCTGTAGCGGATTATATGCATCTGCATATTCATAAGGGGTTTGAGAAAGAGGTCAGATCCAGATTGGGATCGGAGTGTCCGCGACCAGATTTACCTCATAAAACGGCACTTACTCCTGAGATTGACAACATTATGGTCACATTCCTTCAAAAGTATAACAAGGATCCAAAGAAAGGAATTGACGGAGCCCTCAAGGCTTGTCAGGATAAATTTCTGGACGTATCTGGCACTCTCGCAAAAATTCTCGAATTGACTCTTCAGGCTCAGGAGACCAGGGCAGCCATCCATCCGGAGGTGCTGGCTGGGTGGACGCAACGTGCAATATGTTTCCTTGGCAATGCAAGTTGCGCATTAGTGTCTGAACGTAGAAAATCTGTTTTACTTCGTATTGACCCTCAGTTGGCAGACTTGGCTTCGGCTGAAGCAGGCCCTCTAGCCGAGGGACAACTTTTTGGGGACAATTTTGTTAAAGACATTGCAAAATTCGTTAACACTTTCACCTCGTTGGATAAATCTCAGTCTTCCCTTTAAAGAATGTTTAACCCACTTTTTTGGGCTGGTCGATTTCGAGGACACTCGACGGGCTGGGGCTTTCAACAAGGTCCTGCCAGAGGTACTTCTTTTAGACGCAGGGGTTACACCCAAGATCCTTCCCAAGCAGGTATCTACCCCTCCAGACATAGAGGAGCACACAACCGCAACAATCGAGCCGCGAACAGAGGTTACAGAGCCATCGATAACGCTCCCACAGGTAATGAATCTTCCTCTTCCTTCTATCCCCTTAGGAGGCAGACTAAAATTCTTCTTTCAAAAATGGGCTCCCATTTCCTCAGATGCATGGGTTCTAGATACTGTTCGAGGGTATTCCATAGAGCTGATTTCAGTCCCTCAACAACACGCATTGCCTCATCATATCCTTTTTTCCCAACGAGACAAAATGTTTATAGATGGCGAAATTCAGGAATTGTTAACAAAGAAAGCCATTGCCTTAACCTCTCGTCATCCACAGGGTTTCTGCAGCAAAATTTTCTGGTGCAAAAGAAGGGTGTTGGTCAGAGACTAGTGCTCAATTTAAGGCACTTCAACCCCTTTGTGGTATATCGTCATTTCAAGATGGAAGGCATCCATCTGTTAAGAGATCTTCAAAAAGGAGACTGGATGGTTCGTCTAGATCTGAAAGACGCTTACTTATCAGTCCCCATAGCGCCTTCGCACCAACGGTTTCTTTAATTTCGGTGGAGAGACAGTTGGTACGAGTACCTGACTCTCCCTTTCGGGCTGTCTTCAGCTATGTGGTTGTTCACCAAACTCCTGAAACCAGTAGTGGAAAACCTTTGCGAGCGAGGCATTCAATTGATAATCTATCTAGACAACATGATTATCATGGCTCAAGATCAATCGCTGTTACTGACACAGCTGTTTTGGGTGATTTCTCTTCTTCAGGATCTGAGGTTTGTGATCAATCACAAGAAATCCTGCATGATCCCATCCCAACGATTGGAGTTCCTGGGGTTCCAGGTGGATTCTGTACAAGCCCAGTTGCTTCTTCCTCCTCAGAAAATGAAATCAATCAAGAGAGAGTTGAGGCTAGCATTATCGAAACAGATAGTTTCTTTGAGGTCCCTAGCTTGGATTGCAGGCCTTTCGGCCTCTTCAATCCAGGCGGTTTTTCCGGGTCCTCTCCATCACAGAGCCTTGCAGAGATTGAAGATCCATTTCCTTCAACAGGGTTTCTCTTACAATCACCTGGTTCCTATATCTCTAGAAGCCCAGGGAGAGCTTCAGTGGTGGCTCCATCACATGGAGGCGTGGAACGGCAGGGCCATCTTTGGGGACATCCCTTAGGTGGTGATAGAATCAGATGCCAGTCGTTGGTGCTGGGGATGCGAGATGCGGTCCTTTTTCGACAGGGGGGAGGTGGTCCTCACAGGATTTGCATCTCCACATCAATTGTCTAGAACTCTTAGCAGGTTCTTTTGTCATCAGATCTCTGTCCCCCCTCAGGAGCAATTGTTGTATTCTTCTGAAAGGGGACAATATGTCCGCAATCTGGTATATCAACGGTCTGGGGGAACGAGGTCTCGCCTCCTGACGAATATTGCCAGGGAATTCTGGCATCTTTGTGTGGATCGGAAGACCATGGTGATAGCGGAATTCGTTCCTGGCAAAGACAACCTAGTGGGAGATTGGAACTCTCGATTCCTGAGGGATGCCAGCAACTGGAAACTTCTACCTTCTGTTTTTCAGAAAGTCATGGGGTTATTGGGGCCTTGCCAGGAGGATCTGTTTGCGTCTCACCTCAATTTCCAGATCCCAAAATTTTTCAGTTGGAGGTCAGATCCTCTGGCCATGGCGACGGATGCGTTTCTGCAGGATTGGTCATCTCAGATGAATTATGTGTTTCCTCCGTTTGCCATGATTCCTCGAGTAGCAACGTGCTTGCAACGCCAAGCAGCATATGCGGTTCTCATAACCCCCTTTAGGAAGAGCCAACCTTGGTTTCCATCCCTTCTGGAACTCTCGATTGCCCTTCCTCTTCGGCTCCCGGTGTTTCCGCAGCTCCTTCTGGGCCCGGTGGGTTCCCCGCATCCTCTTCTCCTATCAGGGTAGCTGTGTCTCATGGCCTGGAAGATATCGGGAGACACTCACAAGTGCAGGGCCTAGAGCTTCAGCTTCCTCATTTATACAACAAGCTTGGGCTCCTTCCACCCACAAACGATATTTCCTGGCATGGAAAAAGTGGGTGGATTGGTGCATTCGAGGAGATGTGGATCCCGTGGGATCTGAGGTCAAGGACATAATAAATTTCCTGTCCAAGTGTGCAGACTCTGGTCTATGTTACAGGTCGGTAAATAATTTTAGATCAGCTATTTCAGCTGGACATTTTTGGATCAATAATAAACCGGCGGGGCAACGCCCTTTGGTTTGTAAATTGCTGAAAGGTATCAGAGTGGTCAACCCACCTAGACTGCGCTATTCTCAGCTGTGGGATATGAATGTTGTTTTATCTTTTTTGTTTAATTGGCCAGAGAATCATTTGTTATCTATGAAACAATTGTCCTCAAAATTAACTATGTTACTCTGTTTAATCTCTTGTCGCAGGGTGTCAGATGTGAAAGCCCTTGATTTAGGAGGGAGGTTGTTTTCTCCTTCTGGGGTTTCTTTTATCATTTCCAAGCGTACTAAATGTATGTCTTCTTCTGTAGAGTAAAGTTTATGAAGAATGCACTGCAAGTTACAGGGGGGATCCTTTGGGTTCTCTTCTTATTTCCACCCAAAAACCCTTCAAACCAGTTTCAGCAGCTACTTTAGCAAGCTGGGTTTGTTGGGTGATGTTTGAAGCAGGTTTTGATGTGTCTCTGTATGGGGCCCATTCTGCCAGGGGGTCCATGGCATCAAAAGCGTCTATTTTGGGTTCCAGATTGGAAGATGTTCTTAGAGCGGCCGATTGGTCTAGTGATTCTATGTTTAAAATGATTTATTATAAACCTATAGTACATGTGTCTAATTTGGTGGTGGATCAGCTTTGAACCAGTATAATCGGAGCCTCCGGTCCTGACTTAAAATACAAAAATTTCTAGTGTAGCGTTAAGAATTTTAGATTCTATCAAAGACACAAAGGCGAGGATTATCCCACCCAGTATATAATTTGAATTGAATGATCTTATTCAATGATTGTATTATACTCTTTTGTTTCCCACCTGGAAATTTTATTGTATTAGTTTCGAGTCTTATCATGGATTTTTCTTTCCGACACAAGGTTGAACCTGTGAGGAGCCGTCGCTTGGTCGTTCTTGGAGATCTGGATTTGGTGGATTGTTCTTCATCCCAGAGACTTTGGTTAGACTTGAGCACTTTTTTTCTGATTTTTCAAAGAAAGAGGACGTCAGTTGGTGCCTCCCTTGTTTATACAACATGTTGGTCTACTATTGGTAGTTATGGGAGGTGGGGTTCAAAGCCTCTTTAATGTTACTGTTTTTTTCATTGGCTGCTGTTTCAAAGTAGTAAAGAATTGAGAAGCATAATCCTTGCCTCCGTGTCCTTAATGGAATCCAAAATTATTAACGCTTCACTAGAAAATGTTGTATCCTCCCTGAAGCTAAATACGGAAATAAAAACAGTGAGACAGACCTGCCAGTAGAAAAGAAATGTTGAGAGAAGCAGATGTAAAAAAAAAAACAATTCAAGACAGAGGTAAGTGCAAAGGCCACCAGCACAGCAGGGCGATGGGGAGTCCGAAGGGGAGCATAGAACAGCAACCAGCAAGGCAGTCTCCCCTCAGAGCAGGGGTCTTCAAACTGGGGGTGGGCCCCCACAGGGGGACCTCAAGTGATCCCGGGGGGGGGTGGCAGGCTCTGGCCAAAAGAAGCATTACACAGCCTGAAGTGATCCCAGGGGGTGCGCCAGGCTCTGAGCAGAAGAAGCATTACACAGATAACAGTGTTTTGTTTTAAGCAGGAACGTGTTAGTGCAATTTAAAAAAGGCCGCAGTACTTAACTGCAATGTTTAAATATATCTAGACATATTTAAACATTGCTATCTTTAAAAAATATTTGTGAAAAATTCTGAGGTGGGGGGCCCCAATGATTTTTATTTTTCAACTGGAGAGGGTGGTGCGGCATTAAAAAGTTTGGAGACCACTGCCCCAGAGTGATTCGGTCAAGTGACAAGGGGTGCGGACCCATTAGGATAGGTTGGATAGGTCAGGGAAGGTGGGGTTTTAGCCTTAGATATATTAGGGTTATGAGCCAGGGGCCAGCCTCTTTGGTGGACCCTTGATCCTTTGGACAGTGGAGAGTAGGTGGTTAAGTCAGGGTTTAGTCAATTTATATTGATCCAACCCTGTGCCCCCCCTCCACCAGGTCCACAAGGGATGTTTTGCTGGGGTCCGTTTGGTGGGATGGTGGTGGTCTTTGTATGGTAGAGTTGGTTTATGCGTATGTGTAGCTTGCCACAGTAGGACAGGTGCATTTTTATGGTCGTTCAGTAAATGGTAGTTAGAGGGAATGATGAGTCACAAACAGGCATATCCACCCCTCTGTGGTAGGGGGGTGGGGGTCGGGCACAGAGCAGAGTTTGGGAGGACAACCTTGAGGACTTGTGTAGCATGTTAAGCATGCAAGATGAAACAGTTTTAGGGCATGATTGGTTGAGGTGGATATAATAAGAATGGGTTTGACTTGCAGAAGGGTAAAGGAAAGTCTGGGGTGTGAGTATTTGGGGATGAATTAGGTATATTGGAAAGAACCTTTAAGTGGGTGGGGAGTATTGGTCAGGTTGGTTACTATGTATTACTGAGGCTTGGGAGTTTCCATGTATCAGATGTCAATGAAGTTGATTTGCTGCAGTAGGGCCCTGATACAGTGACCTTTTTTCATAACATTGGCCTGTGGTGAATGTGCAATCTTGCCCAGTGGAAGGGCACAAAGCCATATGGCACGATCCTCAAAGGCTGCAAGAAGATGGCAACATGGTGCTGGTGGTCTTTTTCCTGGGCAAATGGGGGCGGGGTTGTGAAGCATGATAGGCGCAACACAGCATGCCTTTGGCTAACTCCCATTCGAGCTCGGGGGGGCCTTTGAGGAGGTTTCTGCAGAAATTGAGGTGAGCAGCCCACAGCTGTCAATGTAAGCTAAACCTAAGCACAATATCCTATTGCCCACAATATTTCAGAGCCCTAAAGACAGATATGCTGCTTCTGATGTACCACTGGTCTTTGGTGAAGGGGTGGATGGTTGAGGGAAAACAACAAAGCGTGCAACAATCAAACAGGAACAGATGGCTGACTTTGCCAAGCAGCGGTTGATGAGAGGTTCTTCTACCCACTGTTTGAAAAAAAAGAAAGCTTGGTGCTTTGCTTGGGTTTATGTCTAGCATTATTAAGATACAGCATGTGGGGAGCAGTGTCTGGAGGGCTTGGCAGCAGAAATCGCCACGGGCAAGATAATTATAGCTACTCCAGAAATGGAAAGCACAAGCCCATAGTGATGATACGCAGGGAAGCACAAGCAGAGGTAAGCCAAAAGTCCCCTTTCAGGCATTGTCAGTTGGGGTGAGTCGTGAGTGTGGTGGTAGAGCATGGGCCAAGCAGCTGGTGAGAGGAACTACCTGCTCTATGGGGTGATTGACACAGAACATAACTGATGTAAGTCATGGTACCACACTGCAGTGGAGCAGCTTATATGGCAATGGGAATGAATGCCTGTAGGAATCAATGTAGTTCACTACTACTTCTGGGGATAGAAAAGTGAATGAGGGGAGTCACAGTGGAATAACAGGGAAGGGGAGCTGCTTTTAGGAGAAGCAGTGGAGTCTGGCCAAGATTTTCGTGGATGACCAGGAATAAAGGTACAGGTAAAAGAAAACCGGAACAGGAGAATGAAGGAGGTATTTTAGCGAAGGCTGGGGTGTCAGAATTGTATCCGGAAGTAGAGATGGAGTTGTTTGAGAGGGCGATCATGACAAATGACTAAGGAATGGGGCTGTCTGCATGAGATTCTTGACAAACCTGTAGCTGGGCCCTGAGGACCTAGTGAGATGATATGCTAGAAGAAATTGGCATGAAAGGACGGCACCCTAATCGCCAAATGAGATGCCAGCTTTGCTGGTGACTGGAATGGAATGTAGGGTGGTACAAAGTGCTCACAATAGAACTTCATATTATCAAAGTGTTTTTCTGTTCAGGGAGTGATAGGGGGCGCTGATGCTACCGAAGGCGCATGGTGCTTTGGAAGATTGCCGGATGGAGACTGAAGTGGCAGAAAGATACTGGTCGCAAAGTCAAATTAGTGTTGTATCGTTAGGTCAATGTGGGCTTGCCTACTGGGTGTGTGAAAGGCTGAAAAGTATCTGAGAGGGGAAGTGATGGAAAAAGGGGTTAAAGGGATCCCGTCAGTGGCAGTGCTGACCTTTAGATTAGTGAGTGTTAAGGACGACTTGGTGGAGATGACCTGTGAGGGAGCTGCCATTGAGTGAATGTCAGCCTGTATAGCAAGGGATGCACATAAGAGCAGTGAAAGAAACTGGGCCAGTGCGTATTCATCAGGAAGGCATAGGATCTCAATGGAGGTGGTAGATTGGGTTGGTGATGAAAATTACACAATGAGGAACAAAGGAACAACAACAAGAATGCTTGAGTGTGAGTCATGAGGTGGCAAAGTAGTTTGAGAACGTGGTTAAAGGTTTGGAAGAAATGTGTTGGAAATGGGGAGTTAAGGGCCTTTGGGGCAATAGAACAGAATTTGGTGTGGCACGCGAAGTGAAGGATGTGATAGCACTTGCAAGAGCAGCAAGGAGTGTCCCTGTTCAAACACCTAGACATGATTATGCAAGCAAATTCAAGCTTCGGGGTACAACCTGGTGAAGGTACTGTTGGGAGAATAATTCACAGCAGGGAATAACACAGATGTGTAAGTTGGAAGCAGCAGGGGGGAACTTGAAAATTACTTATAGGTATACTTGACATAGCCAACCATGCTGTTGATAGCAAAACACACAGCACGCAGGAATTCATTGCCTACCTACCATCATTCCGTTCCATGGTGTACTGCCCAGGGAAGGGAGGTAACATTCACAGAGGCTACATGACAAAGCACAGGAGTGTGCTGGTCATTCAGTAAAGGGCCAGGCACCAAGTTTCCTTATAAGTTTCAACATGAAAGCACCAACTGCAGGGCCAAACACTCAGTACTGTAATGCCTTATTGTAGTAAAAGGGACAGGGAATAGGACTGAAGAGCTGGAGATGAAGAGAGAAGATATGTGGGGAAGGGCACATGTTCGTGGTAAACTGCACATGCTCAGCAGATGGCTTTCACAGTAACATGAGAGAGGCCATGCCAATTTCCTTCAACAAAGTTTTTGTGACTTTTCCAGGATGCCATATGGGGGACACTGATACCACAGGTGGGCTGATTATGCTACATCAATTGATAGACTTAAAACTTGGTTTAGGACAAGCTGTACTGGGAAGTAAGGGAAGAGTGCAAGGTCCGCTCATTTAAATATTTGCCAGTGGACAATGTGATTCTGTCACTAGAGAGTATTATTTTTAAAAAGGTGGCACAGGAGTATAGACTTCTCCATATCCTATGATGTTCAAAGTATGGATCGTGAATGACTTCATCTGTCAAGAAGAATGTTATGTGTTGTATTCCAGCCTAGATACGGCAGTCCACAAGGTAAAGAGCTGCAGATGAGATGCAGAGGTGACCAAATGTGACTTCAATTCAGCACTTTGTTTGCTGCCGGTATGTCCCAGTGAATTCAACTTTTAGGGATGCTGACTGATTTTCGGTGACAAAGTAATGCCCATGGGGTGCTCATATCTACTGGTCTGTTTTTGAAAAAAATCAGCATCTTCCTTGAACGGGTTGTAATAATGAGATCTAGCAAACTAAATATGTTTCATTACCTGTGTTAGACCTGACATCTTTATGTAGAATTTCCCAAGACATTTTGCCTTCACTCCTACTGTGTTGCTGAATTTGTTTTTCTTGGTTTTAGGACTCTGTGCACTTAACCATTTCTAACCAGTGCTAAAGTACTTGTGCTCTGTACATAAAACATGGCAAAAATGGCCTATACCTGATTGGCACATTTAATTTACTTATAAGTCCCCAGTATGTGGTACTATGTGTACCCATGGCCCGTACATTAAAAGCTGCTAGTGGTCTTGCACATTCATTGTGCCACCCACTAAATTACCACTTTAAAACATGTCTCAGGCCTGCCCTTGGAGTCTGTAGCACAGTTTTAAACTGTCATTTGAACTGGCAAAATAAACCCTTTGCTAGACCTAAACATTCCTTTTGAATATTTAAAACACACGCCGAATGTAGGGTCTAAAGGCTCATACGTGCTATTTAAAGCGTAGGACATGTGAGTTTACGCTCTACATGTCCTGGTATTGAAAAACTCCTAAAGCAGTTGTTCACTACTGTAAGATCTATCCTTTCCATTGGCAAACACTGGAGTACCTTATTACATTTAGTAAGTGCTACCTTTGGATTGGGAGCAAACCTCGATATTCTGTTTAGACTCGAATCAATTGTAATTCAAAATCCTCTTTAATGGTGAAGTCAAATTTAAATCACAATTCTGAAAATGCCACTTTTAGAAAGTTGGCATTTTCTTGTCCTAACCATTTGTGCCTCCTGCCAGTGTCCTGCGTCACATGACTGTAAATGGCTCTGCTGTTGGAGTTTGTCTATTCCTCCCAGACAGTGACACAAGGGGGACTAGGAGTGTGCTGGATTGCTGGTGTGGAGCTGTGCCCTGCTCCACTTACAATTCAAAGGGCTTGCCTCCAGCACACAAAAAGGGACATAACACCACCCTTTTGTCACCTGAGACAGTTTGGAGCCTTGACAGTGGAAAGGAAGAACTTTCCATTACCAAATGTGGGGGTATGGCAGGATTTCTCCCCACACACAAAGGCTGACACCAGGTCGTAGCAACTGTTCAGTGACCTCCTCTGAGCAGAATACAAAATTAGAGACTTAAACATTTTTTCACCAAAACTACTCTGAGACAGGGACCCATCTGCAACCAAATCTGCCAAAGGTGCATTGCTGGTAGGACTGACTTCACTGTAGCTCCCACTGCATCCTTCTCTGCAGTAACAAATCCTATTCAGTAATACACCCCACAGCGATATCCAGCCCCGTGAACCCCTCCTCCGCTACAACTTCAGCTACAGACTGGAGCCTCATCCCCCTGGATGAATCCAAGATCCAGAAAAACGTCAAAGTCTGAAGGTAGAAATCCTCCATAGGGGTGACAACGGCCAGCACCCCATCAACAACTGCTAAGACCTCCATGGCTTGAAAGTCCAGTTTTTCACACCCAGAGCTTTTCTGGCTATTGTTGACGGCTTCACTGAGACTTCGTCTAGCGGATCACCGTCCTCCACCACTTCCTCTTGGCTACAGCCTGCTGCCTTGCCCTACTGAGTCTCTATCTTCTCCAGAGCTTTTTCTTTACATTTCTTCTAAGTGAGAAGGTAAATCGAGACCAGGCCCAATCTACCCCTTTTATCCGACCCATGCTCTATCACGGTCAGCCTTAACTTTTGACTTTGTCCTGGTCCACGTGACCAGATACCAGAGATTAGCACTTTGATCTTTTAGGTGCTAGATTTCTCGAACATTTTAAAAATTCATAACTCCAGTTCTACTGATTGGAATTAATTAATATTGGTGTCATTTAATGTATTAAACCTTTCTCGATTGTTCTAAATTGGTTTGGGGGTTTTCTTGTGTTGTGGTTTCACGTTATTGCTATTTGCATGCTCCATAAGTATTTTGCGTCCCTGACCACAGCAACCTGTTCGTGCAATGTACTGACTGGGTGACTCATCTCAAAACTGACCTGTACTATCCACCAGCATCGGTCAGGGTGAATCAATTTCAATACCTGTATCCGATCTGCTGTGCTCCTTTGGAGTTTAAGCCACTGTCACTGCAGGAACAACTGGATGTCCCTCATTCACCATCTGGCATGTGGAACCAGTAGGATGTACAAGGTTATAAGGGCCCGCAGTCGGAAGACCTGTAGGACAAGAGATGCAGGATAGTCAGAAATCTCAAATAATTTCACAAATATTCATGATCCTCTGAAGAGGAGAACACCTTCAGGCACATCACATCTCTCACTTAATCTATTAAGGTCAACCTCTGAGTTGGAATGAAATGGGATTTTCCGGTGTTGATGGTAAAGCCCAAATCATAGAGAAGAGCCAATAAGCACCAACGATTTTCCTCAACCAATATTGGTGACTCTGCATTCACTAGTCAAGAAATATGTTGATTCCTGACTGTCTCAGTGAAGCCGTCACAACTACCAGCACTTTTGTGCAAACATCAGTGCACTCAGCCTGAACATCAAAACTGTGAACTGGCAATGCTGGTATCCCACAGTGAACCCCAGAGTAGGTCGATGAGCAGGCACAACTGGAAGTTTGAAGTTGGTTGGTGTCGTGAGGATCAAGGACACTAACTAACTCCTGCAATCAGGGTCACCAGAACCCAGCTCAGATATGTTTTTAGTTTTTTCTGCCAAATGAACAAGTTCAGAAGATGAAAGTGTAAGATGGGTCTTAGATCACCATCCTTCTGGGAGACCAGAAAGTAAAGGGAGTAAAATCCCCTGCAGCATTCTTCCAGAGACACTACTTCTATGGTCCCTGTGCTCAGCAGGAGAAGGATCTTTACCTCCAGAACTTAAATCCTGGTAGAGGGTTATTGATCTGTGGGGAGTGAGAGAAAAGGCAAGACACAGTCATTGTGGTTCAGATGGATGCCCCAGCAATCTGTCTATTTACCATTTTATTTGTTGTCAGCCTATCCGGCCATAACAATTACACACAATAAATACCAATCCATCGTAACACTATAAAAATCGTATTAGATAAAACATCTCAATAAAAAACTACACTTGGCATCTTTGGTTTGACGTGTGCAAAAGTGCACCCAATTTACCCTGCATTATCATGAACATGATTTATAACAATGATTTACATAACACACTTAACGTATTCTAAAAAGACATTATGAATCTAAAAATTAGATAACTTATTCTGGCACTAATCATTTGGGGCCTTACGGTGCTAACCACCAGTTTGATGGCAACCCAGGGCCTATCCCTATTTTACAGCAACCTGCGCCAGCTTCCCAAGCTGGTAGCAGCTATGGGACGACACGAGCAATTATACTCGTGCCAGCTGCAGGTGCATTGATAAACGTAACTTCCAAGCCTCCAGTATGTAAGTTGAGACCTTCGTCACAATATGTTTTTCATCTGATCGCATACATAACACTTCCGCTTCTTTGCACTTCCTGACTCCGTATCATCTAAAGAGTGGACGTAAATACAATTTGCGGAATTTAAGCGTAAAGTGACATAATAAAAGGAAGTGGGATAATGTTTATTGGCCACCATGAAGACATGGACAGCAATCTAATCTACCCGGGGGGGATGGGTTGCCATCTATTGGTCACCGCTACCACCGGTAGTGTGCCCGCACAGAATTTAAAATAGAGAGCCCTTTTTTCCTCCGGATAAATACTATCTATAAAAACAGCTGGTTTGAGCTCTTGATGAAACAAAATATAACGCTTAAATAAAGGACTAAGGGGGTCATTACGACCCTGGCGGACAGCAGAGAAGCGGCGGTAAGACCGCCAACAGGCTGGCGGTCAATTCTTTGCAATTATGACCATGGCAGTTACCGCAATGGTCATCCGCCGCTTTTCAGTTCCGCCCGCTGGGCTGGAGACCTGGGTCTCCAGCCCGGCGGTCGTGACTATACCGCCGGCGGTATTTGGACCCGGCTGACCGCCATGGATCAGGGAATTCCTTCCCTGGCACTGATAAGGGTCTCCTCCACCCCGACTCCCTCCCCTACACCCCCCACCACCCCTGTCACCCCCCAAAGTTCGCAGGACCCCCCTCCCCACACGACCCCCAACATCACATCACTCATTCACACACGACACGCACGCAGGCACCACCAACACACATACACGCACACACACCGACATACTTGCCAACATCCACACACACAGTCAGACATGCACACCCACATTCAAACAAACACGCACACAACCATACAGACATACCTACAGACATACACGCACTCATTCCCAAACTCACAACACCCCCGCAAGCATACAGGCACTCACACACCCCCACTACATACACTCACGCACACCCCCATGCACGCACACAACACACAACACCCCTCCACCTCCCTCCCCTAACGGACGATCGACTTACCTGGTCCGTCAATCCTCCGGGAGGGGACGGGATCCATGGGGGCTGCTCAGCCGACACCACACCGCCACGCCGAATCACAGGATGTGATTTGGTGGGCGGTGTTCTGTTGACGTGGTTGACGGACCTCCACTTCCCCGCCGACCACCAGTATGGCTGTTGGCAGCTCTCCGTCTGAAAAAGGACGGAGAGCTGCCAACAGTCATAATACGCCGAGCGGAAAACCGCCACCACTGGCGGTCTTCAGCACGGCGGTCTTGACAAAAGACCGCCGAGGTCAAAATGACCCCCTCAGTGTCTCACACATGCTCTGTGTCTTTTGGTCCCAATATGCCTTTTTTTTATAACAAATAGACTAGGCCTTCTGATTTTTTCTGGATGGAGCCAGAGATCTTCCTGGCCTATAGCAGCCAGTATGGTTGAGATGTGTTTGAACCAGGGCAATTTCCGATGGCTTTGTAGCTTCATAATGTCCATCAGTGCGTCTCTATATGGTTTAAGTTTCTCTTTTGCCCAAATACAGATCCAGTATCTTATTGGAGCCAATGCAATGTAATCCTCAATCTTCCTAATTTGTAGATCTATTCTTATTGCGTTCATCGGTGTGGCATTACCTAAACAAAGTAATCGGCGTAAAAATGTATTCTTGGTTACTTGTATTGATGGAGTCTTTCTAAATCCCCAGATCTCTGCACCATATAGTGCTGCAGCCCTTGCTATTGTTTTATATGCAAGCAGTGCAGAACTCACAGAGTGATTGCCTGTGGCTTTAGCAAATCTGAGTACAGCTCCGGCTTGTTGGGCCAAGGAAATGTTACTTTTATAAATTTGCGGTTTCCAAGTCAGTTTTTCATCCAGCCTACAGCCCAGGTAGTCATAGGTAGCCACTTGGGCCAAAGGCTTTTTATTTACCCTAAAGGTCGATTGCATCTTCTGTTTTTGTTTAAGAATCATGAACGTGGTTTTCCCCTCATTAATTACCATGCTCCTCGAGGTACAAAATGATTCAAAACCGCCTAGTAATCGATGCATTGATATCTCTGTTCTTGCCAATAATACAGCGTCATCTGCAAAAAGCAGGATAGGTATACTTTTGTTGGCTAGTTTTGGCACATCCAGATTTAATTTCCTCAGATCTTAACTTACTTCATTTATATAGCAATTAAATAAGGTTGGAGCCAAAACACAGCCTTGTTTTACGCCTCGCTGGATTGGGATCTCTGCTGTATAATCATTTCTCGTGCTGTATCTGACCCTGGCGGTATTTCCTGTATGCAGTAAGATTAACAGCCTTAGGATTTTTCCCTGTATTCCCATTTCCGACAGTAACTGCCATAATGTTTGGCGATTCACGCTGTCAAAAGCTTTTTGAAAATCCACAAAGACCAGGTATAATGGACAATCCTTTAGGGTGACGTACTTAGCACAAATCATGTTCAACTTAAAAAGTTGATCTGTTGTGCTTTGGCCTCTCCTAAAACCGGCTTGATGTATCGATAATAAATCTCCATCCTCTAGCCATTGATCTAAGCGTGACTGAATCAATTTGGCGAAAAATTTTCCAACACTATCAAGCAATGAGATTGGCCTGTAATTACACACCATATCCCGTGGCCCTTTTTTGTGTATTGGAACAATTATTGATTTCTTCCAAGAAGTGGGGATTACCTCGAGGTGCCAAACACTATTGAATAGACGAGCTAAAGCAGGTAGCCATAACGTTAGTTGGTTACGATAAACGTTTGAAGGAATGCCATCTGGGCCTGCAGCCTTGTGCGGCTTTTGGAGGAGGATAGCGTGTTTAATCTCTTTCTCGCTAAATTCCAGTGTTAGCTCCGTTGCACATGGAACGGCATGGATTGCTTGCATAGAATTTGTGCTAGGGAGTTCATTAGGGACTAATTCGTCCTATATTTCATATTTCAACACAACGGGCCATTTTAATGATGCCACATAAGTCTCTTGGAGTGGAAATGCCTTACTTGATCTTTGGTTACTGCCTTCCAACCCTTGGCTGAGACTATTTGAGTTATTGGTACTCCCGGGTACCATCTTGACCTCCTCCTGATACAGGGCGGTGAAGTGCTTTACCCAGAGTTGTGGGTTGATGTTCAGCTCTAGATTTTTCGGAGGGCCTTCGCATCCCCACCTAATTACCTCCCAAAACGTTTTACAGTTTCCTGCCAAAATTGAATGCAGGAGAACTTTCCAGAGCTTGTGTGGGAAAGTCTTCCTCTTGTATCTCAGTAATTTCTTGTACTGTTGCCTGCACTCGTAAAAGTGTTGCTCATTAAGGTCATTCAGATGCCGGTTCTTTAATGCTTGTGATAACGCCCTTTTTAATTTTAAACCCTCACCATCAAACCAGCCCTCCATAATTTTTGGATTAGTTTGGAGATGTTTGGTTCTTTCCTTTGTTGTTTGTAATAGCAGATTGTTAAAGCTGTGCAGGAGGGTTAAGGCCTCATTAACTGATAGATTGAGGAACGTGCTGAGTGATAACAACCAGGTCTGACTAGGTACACTCATGAAGGATTCGTCCACATTTGACCATAATATATTTTTCCTATTTGGTCTCATAGTTATTGTTAGGCTATTCCCGTTATATGGAGACTCAGCTTTCCCTGAACTCATGTCCGGATGGGCCATCTCCATTAGCAATGGGTCATGGTCACTCTCAATCCTGTCCCTTATTTCCATGTCGATGACATTGGGGGTCAGCCACTTTAACAATCCGACCGCCACGGCGGTACAGACAAACAGCGCGGCGGTCACCGCCAAAAGACAGGCGGGAGACAAAGTACCGCCCACAGTATCACAACCTACCAATCCGCCACCTTTTCCGGGGCAGATTCACTGATGAAAAAAACACAGCAGAAACAGCCATTTCAAAGGGAAAACACTCACCTCTACACACTCCACGAGGAATGACGACACCATGGAGCCGGAACTCCATATTCTTCCTGCACTAGTCTTCCTGCTCCTATACGACGATCATCAACGCCGGCGGCGAAGACAACGGTGAGTACTGCACCTACGACATAGGGGAGGGGAGGCAAAAGACAGGGACACACACACGCAACACCCCCACTCCCACCCCGACCCTCACCCACTACAACACACACACCAATGCATATTCAAACATTACAGTAACAACCCCCAACCCCCCCAGGAAGAATGCAAAGACCAAAGGAAATGAGTTGAACCACTGTAATATATCAAAATACAGTAAGCAAATAAATACATATATATATACACATTAAACAAAATATACACCACGATTAGTAGTGCAGGTAATGCACCATTCATTGTCCGTGGACCACTGGGCGCAAAATGCATGGACGAGGCCCACACTAGATACCTGATCAAAACGGAGAGAACACTCCTGGGGCATCAGATAGAAATACAACAGGCACCTCAGGGGGAAGGGAAGGGAGGGCACCTCAGCCGGATGAGTGCACCACGCCAGGTACACGAGGGGGCTCCATGCCCATTGATGTATCCTGGGGAGTGCAAAGCCACAGTCTCTCAAGTCTCTACAGTGGATGGGTTGTCCACTGGTCCATCCTGGGGAGTGCAAAGCCACAGTCTCTCAAGTGGATAACAGTCTCCACAGGTTCTGGAGGGGGACTGGTGCCCAGAGTGCTTCATCCTGTGAAGGACAGAGGTAGTGGATGCATGTCTCCACTGGTTCTGGAGGGGGACTGGTGCCCAAAGTGCTTCATCCTGTGAAGGACAGAGGTAATGGATGCATGTCTCCACTGGTTCTGGAGGGGGACTGGTGCCCAGAGTGCTTCATCCTGTAAAGGCCAGAGGTAGTGGATGCATGTCTCCACTGGTTCTGGAGGGGGACTGGTGCCCAGAGTGCAGCACTCACCCAGTGATGGTCCCAGTTGCGTCACTGCCCCTGCCGCTAATGGGCTAGCGGTGCTCACCTTGGCAGTCTTTGCCCTGTTCAGCGGTGCTTGAGTTTGCAGTTTCTGACCTGTTCAGCGGTGCTTGCCCTGTTCAGCGGTGCTTGCCATGGCGGTCTTTGCCCTGTTCAGCGGTGCTTGAGTTTGCAGTTCCTGACCTGTTCAGCGGTGCTTGCCCTGTTCAGCGGTGCTTGCCCTGTTCAGCGGTGCTTGCCATGGCAGTCCTTCATTGCCCAGCTGGGCTGGGGCTGCCGGGGCCCTCCTGGGCAGCTGGGCTGTTTCTGGCGATGGCCTCCTGGCCAGTGACGATTGGGCTGCCCTCCTGGGCACTGACTCTGGCGGTGGCCTCCTGGCCAGTGACGATCGGGCTGCCCTCCTGGGCACTGACTCTGGCGGTGGCCTCCTGGCCAGTGACGATTGGGCTGCCCTCCTGGGCACTGACTATGGCGGTGGCCTTCTGGCCAGTGACGATTGGGCTGGCGGTGGCCTCCTGGGCAGCGGGGATGATGGCGGTCTTCTCCGCCGTGCTGCTCCTCCCAGACTTTGGCGATTTCTTCTGCCCCTTCCCCACCTTGGGAGGAGTCACAGCTGAGTCGACACTCCCCCCGGGACCCTTGTGAGCGGCTTTGCTGGCTGGAGTCTTCCCCCTGTCCCGCCGGGCAATGTCCAACTTCTGGTGTTTCACGGGGGGGACTGGTTGTGCTGTGGCTCCGTGTCACACTGGCTGCCCTGGTGCCCGGTGCACTCCACATACCTGTAACAACAGGCACCACTCGTCCCGGAGATTTTTTTGCTGAGGTGCTAGTACGGGACCTATGAATTGGAGGGGGCGGGGGGAGGGGGTGGGAAAGACATCAAGCTTGGTCAGGAAAAGTTTCTTAGGAACACTGGGACGGGTAGCTGGAGAGGGTTTGGGAATGGAGGAAGAGGTAGTGGTTGTAGGAGGTGTACGTTTGGTGACTTTGGGTGAAGGTGCATGCGCTGGAGGCTGTTGTGAGGTGGATGGCTGTTGGGTGGGTGTGTGCCTGCGTTTGTGTACTTTGGGAGGGGGCATCACAGACACACTGGGAGAGGACACAGGGGACGTGTAAATGGTAGTGGGGGGGTGAGTGCACGTGAGCGGGGTGTGCTGGTGGGTGTGCTGGTGCAGGACGTAGTGGCTGTAGTGGTAGTGCATGCAGGTGAGAGTGTAGACGAGACTGGGAGGGAGGAGGGAGACGACGAGGAGGGGGACACAGTGGAAGCAGTGGATATTGCTGTGTCTGGATGTGTGTGATGCTTGCGTGAGTGCCTGTGGGATGTGTGGTGCTTATGTTTGCCTGAGCTTCCCTTGGGTGGTGAGGTGTGTGCATGCTGGTCTGATGGTGTGCTTGGGATAGGCTGGGGTACAGGGGATTGGGTCTGGGTGGAGGAAGTTGGAGGGGGGAGGCTAGACACAGGGACAATGGCTGCCATCAGTGCTGAGGCCAGAGTTTGCAGGGTTCGATGAAGGACAGCCTGACCAGAATGAATGCCCTCCAGGAATGCATTTGTGTGTTGCAATTCCCTTTCTACACCCTGGATGGCATTCAAAATGGTAGACTGCCCAACAGTGAGGGACCTGAGGAGGTCAATGGCCTCCTCACTGAGGGCAGCTGAGGTGACAGGGGCAGGGGCTGAGGTGCCATGGCCGAAGGTGATTCCCACCCTCCTGGGTGAGCGGACACGGGGCAAAGGCTGAGGGGCTGCTGGGAGGGCGGTGCTGGTGGGGGGGTGGCGGCTGTACCTGTAGAAGTGGGGGGCACAGATTTTGCCACCACCACAAGGAAGCTCCCATCGGAGGACGAGTCCGTGTCGCTCGTTGCAGATCCTGTGACCGCCGTGAAGCTCCCCTCGCCCTCCGTCCCACTGGTGTATTCTGAGTCCGTGGTGTGGCCCTCCATGGCCATGTGGGATGCAGCTCCCTCGTGCTCCGGTGCCACTGTACCTCCGCCTGATGATGCTGATGCACAGAAGAACAGGGAGACCACAAAAAGGGGGGGGGGGACGACAGAAGAAAGACAGGTTGAGTGCATGGCTTGCCGCTACAGTTGGCGGACAATACAGACACAGCAGCCCCCTGCACTACGCCGCGCTGTTGGGCTCTACAGATGCAATTCCTGGGATATGGCCTCAATGGCTATGGACGACATCTGCACACATAGATGACAAAGGGGCATGTATACCTGTACTTGGCACTCTAAAGAGGTGGGGTGGGGTGCCACATGGCCTGCAAAACGGAGGGGCGTAGCCTACGGAACTCGCCCTGGCCTGGGGAAACCCACAGAAGACACCTTCACTGCGTGCAAAGTCTGCTGAATGATGTTGTACTCACCCCCTTGTGTCTGCTGTGATGCCCTCAAGCGCCCATCCAACTCAGGGTAGGCCAGCGCCAGGAACCGGAACATCAGGGGGGTCATGGTTCGACGGGCACCCCTCCCACGTTGGGAGGCCATCCACAGCTGAGCCTCCGCCGTCTTCTTGCTCCAGCGGCGAATGTTCTCCCATCTTTTCCGCCAGTGGGTGCTCCGTCTGTGGTGGACCCCCAGGGTCGGAACGTCCTTGGCGATGGCACGCCAAATATCCTTTCTTCTGGTGGGCACTGACCTACATGACATGTACAGGGGAAGAAGAGAAGTCATTAACAACTGCACCGTCAAAGTGAGTGGCCCCCATCCCTACCCTTGCCATGTGGCACATGCATTCACCGTCTTTCATGCACTCAGAACTCTGCCCCCTTCCTTCTTACAACCTATCCTCTCCACACAGGCATAGCCCATACAACGTGATCCCTGTGTACTTACCTGTTGGTCTGGAGGACCGTAGAGTAGCGTGTACTGGGGGAGGACCCCGTCCACGAGCTTCTCCAACTCCTCTGCAGTGAAGGCAGGGGCCCTTTCCCCAGACGCACGAGCCATTGTCTCTTCCAGACCGAGGTCACAGCAGCACTAGCAGTGTAGGTCCTCTCCTGTCGAAGATCAGGTATCGAGTGATTGAACAGCTAGAAAATGGCGGTCACATCCGCGGCGGTCACGTCCGCAGCGGTGCGTAGCATAACCGCCGGCATACATCGTCATTGGCTCCTGGGACCCATAGGGTCCAATGTTAACCAATGCAGCATTGCGCTGCGGTCTTCGACCGCCTACCGCGACGGTGTACAACGCCAGCGCAGTTACCTCACATCCCATTGTCCCACTTGAGAGGTCAGGCAGCCGCCATTTCAGGGGCCCACATGGCCTAATTACCAACTGCGTCACACAGACCTAGGCCTTGTCGCACAACACAAATACAGGCCCCCTTTTGTGTATGAATGGTGTTCTGTGTAGACTGTGGGTACATACCTCTGAGTTGTTTGACTCTGTGGTCGCTGTTGTCCTTCCTAGGCACCGTCCGCTGGGACATGTGAGGAGATGGCGGAATCCTCCGGTGTACCAACCGCTGGTGGACCTGTTGACAATGGAGGAGCGACATTTGATAATCACCTACAGGTTTGACCGTGCCACAATCCAGGAACTGTGTACCCAGTTGGAGCCAGACCTGATGTCAGCAATCCGCCATCCCACAGGGATCCCCCCTCAAGTGCAGATGCTATCAGTGCTCCATTTCCTTGCAAGTGGGTCATTTCAAACAACAGTGGCCATGGCATCAGGGATGTCCCAGCCTATGTTTTCCAACGTGTTGTCCAGAGTGTTGTCTGCCCTTCTGAAACACATGCGGAGCTACATCGTTTTCCCTCAGGTGGAGGATTTGCCTACAGTGAAAGGTGACTTCTATGCCCTTGGACATATCCCCAACATCATAGGTGTCATTGATGGGACCCATGTAGCTCTGGTCCCCCCCCACAGGAGTGAACAGGTGTACAGGAACCGGAAGAGTTATCATTCGATGAATGTACAGATGGTATGTTTGGCAGACCAGTACATCTCCCAGGTAAATGCTATGTTCCCTGGCTCTGTGCATGACGCCTACATCCTGCAGAATAGCAGCATCCCTTATGTGATGGGTCAACTCCAGAGGCACCGGGTGTGGCTATTAGGGGACTCTGGTTACCCCAACCTGTCATGGTTACTGACCCCAGTGAGGAATCCCAGGACCAGGGCAGAGGAACGCTACAATGAGGCCCATGGGCGGACTAGGAGGGTGATCGAACGCACCTTCGGCCTCCTGAAGGCCAGGTTCAGGTGCCTCCATATGACAGGTGGTTCCCTATTCTACTCACCAAGGAAGGTGTGCCAGATCATCGTGGCCTGCTGTATGCTTCACAATTTGGCTTTGCGACGACAGGTGCCTTTTCTGCAGGAGGATGGTCCAGATTACGGTGTTGTGGCAGCTGTGGAGCCTGTGGACAGTGATGAGGAGGAAACAGAGGAAGAAGACATTGACAACAGGGAATCAGTTATCCAGCAGTATTTCCAGTGACACACAGGTGAGAATACATTCCTGCCTACTACAAGTACTTTCACACTTCTACCTCTATCCTGTCTGTCGATTTCAACCAGTATATGGTAACTGAGTTGTTCATTTTCATTACGGTTTCACAGGTGTGGTTTCCAACGTGTGTTATCTGCTTAGATTCCTCATGGACTTGAGATGTGTGACATAGGTATGTTGACATTACATTTGAGAACGCATTTTGTCACTGTCATTGCTAATACACATTTTCAAAATCACAGACTGACTCCAGATTGTTTTGTGCTTCAAGGGTGTTTATTTAAGTGCTCAATATTGGAGGGGGGTTGTAAAATGGTGAGGGGTGATGGTGGAGGAATGTCCATGGCAGAGCCCAGTCTATTAGTCTCACAGGTGCATTGCCCATATGGGCATAGGAAGTGGAGCTGGGGCAGTTCCAAAGTGGGACAGTAGGATGACAATCTGGGCGGTCTCATTTCTTGGCGGGGGTGTTGGCCTTGTGCTCTGTCTTGTTCCTGGATCTCAGGGACCGTTTGCGGGGTGGTTCTCCGTCTGCAGGGGGTGGGGTGCTGGTGTGGTGGTCCTGTGGCAGTGCCTCCTGTCCACTAGCGCCGGCGGAGGTGGTGGGCAGTTCATCGTCCATGCTAGTGTCAGGGGCCCCTTGTAGTGCCACAGTGTCCCTCCTGGTGTTAAGTATCTCCTTCAGCACCCCTACGATGTTGCCCAGGGCGGTGCTGATGGTTCTGAGTTCCTCCCTGAACCCCAAATACTGTTCCTCCTGCAGCGGCTGGGTCTCCTGAAACTTGGGCAGTACTGTTGCCATCGTATCGTCTCCTGGGAGTGGTGGTATGCTCCCATGATGGAGAAGAGGGCCTCGTGGAGGGTGGGCTCCCTAGGCCTGTCCGCCCCCTGTCGCACAGCAGCCCTCCCAGTTCCCCTGTGTTCCTGGGCCTCCGTCCCCTGGACCATGTGCCCACTACCACTGCCCCCAGGTCCCTGTTGTTGTTGGGGTGGTGGGTTATCCTGGGTTCCCTATAGTGGTGGACACACAGCTGATTGACGTGTCCTGGGTACGGAGGTATGGGCCCGCTGGGTGGGTGCTGTGCTGGTGTTACCAGAGGGTGGAAGGTCTGTGGTGGCCTGTGACTGGGTGTGGGGAACCGACTGTCCCGAGGCCCACGATGGTCCGGGCTGGTCATCTGGATCCAGTTGGACAGAGCTGCTGTCATCACTGTGGGCCTCTTCTGTGGGTGGGGTGGAGATGTCTGGACCCTCCTGTCTGGTGACGTTGGGTAGTGGTCCTGCAGGGGTGTAAAGGCATGATTATTGCATCTGTGTGTGTCATGGTGTGCAATGGGTGGGTGACAGTGTACCCCAGTGCTGGCATTCCTGTGTGGGAGCTTGTGTGATGATGGTTTAGGGGGTTGTGTGGGTATGTGTAGTGGGCATGCTTTAGTGATGGGTGTCCATGCTTTGTTGCTGCATGCAGGGCTTGGTGTTGGGATGTGTGGTTTATGATGTTGGGACATTTGTGAGGAGTTGGAGTGATAGGGGAGGGGGCGAGGGTGGGTGTCTGTGATAGCATGCAGGTAGGTTGGGGGATATGGTAGTTAAAGGTTTGACTTACCAGAGTCCATTCCTCCACCGACTCCTGTGAGGCCCTCAGGATGCAGAATAGTCAAGACCTGCTCCTCCCATGTTGTTAGTTGTGGGGGAGGAGGTGGGGGTCCGCCGCCAGTCCGCTGTACCGCGATGTTGTGTCTGGAGACCACGGAACACACCTTCCCCCGTATGTCGTTCCACCTCTTCCTGATGTCGTCCCTATTTCTTGGGTGCTGTCCCACTGCGTTGACCCTGTCGACTATTCTTCGCCATAGCTCCATCTTCCTAGCTATGGAGGTGTGCTGCACCTGTGATCCAAATAGCTGTGGCTCTATCCGTACGATTTCCTCCACCATGACCCTGAGCTCCTCCTCGGAGAACCTCGGGTGTCTTTGCCGTGCCATGGGGTGGTGTAGGTGATGTGTGGGGTGGTGTATGTGGTGATAAGTGTGGTGATATGTAGTGGTGTGTGGTGTTTTGTGCGTGGAAGTAGTGTGGGTGATGGTGTTGAGTGCCCGTGGCTGCTAGTTTGTGGATGGTGGTGTCTCTCTCAGGCCTTCTTTCAGATTTTCTTGTCGTAGGGGTTTTTGGGTGATGTGGGTGTGTGTTTTATATAGTATTGAGTGTGTGGGAGTGGTGTGTGTATGTATATCAGGGGTGTGTCTTTCGAATTGTCCAATGTGGTGGTGTTTTGGAGATGTATGTGTATTTTGAGCGCAGCGGTGTGTACCGTCAATGGAATACCGCGGTTGAAAGACCGCTGCATGGATTCGTGGGTCGTGATAGCATGGGCGTACTTCTGTTGGCGTGATGGTGGAGGTTTTGTTTTCGCCAGTTTATCACTGACCTTTGGTGTGGCGGACTTGTGTGGGTGTCTGAATTTTGTCGGATTTCGGAATGTGGGTCATAATAGCTGTGGCGGATTTCCGCGGCCACGGCGGTGTGTTGGCGGTCTTCTGCACGGCAGTAAGCGGCTTTTACCGCCAATGTTGTAATGACCCCCATAGTGCCAGGCTTCGATGTTTATTGCCATGTAATCGATTATGCTTTGCCTTTTTCCAGTTCGAAACGTGGGTTTGAAAGCTCTGTCTGAATTTGTTCTTCCATTTAATGTACGGATTCCTCTTTCTATTAGAGCTTCAAAAATTAATTCTCCTTTCTTAGAGTCTTGACAACGTTGGATGAGGGGTGTCGGAATATTCCAGACATGATATTCCTCTACTACTTGTTCATCCCCGAGAATAGAATGGGGTTTAATGTTAAAATCACCGCATATTAGTAAGAAGGTTTTACAAAGCTGAGGGGGGCGGTCGTTCATGTGATCAAATGCTGGGTTCCTCCAACCTTTGGATCTTTTGTTTAAGATATGTTCCTTGAGGAGCCACACGCCTGGCTTGACTTGAACCCAGCTAATAGGAGGGAAATACACATTTACTATTTCGAGTGACCACTCCTCGTATTTTACTACAAGCGTATGAATTTCCTTGCTTAATACATGAGTTACTGCGGAGTTTCCCAGCAGTGAAGTTCTGATCCAAATGATCAAGCCTCCTGATGGTCTTCCTTTTTTTGTTTGGTGGCAGGTAGATGGAAAGTAGAAAACCCGTCTAAATCAATGGCATTGATAGACCAAGTTTCCTGGAAGCAACTGATGTCTTGTTGTTTAATAAATTCTACCCAATCCTTGTCCTCCATTTTCCAGCTTCAGATTTTTAGTGTTGGACTGGTTCTATCTTTTGTACTCAAGCAGTCCATTTTTTGCGACAGGCTTCTAGATGGCTGATCTTCACATATCTGCGACTGTGGGGGGTTACCCATGCTGTTTCTTAGGGAACTAACCAACAGGCAGAACCTCATGTTGCTCAGATTTGTTCGTTCAGGTAGTTGTTGTTTGGAGCTAATTGCTCCCTGCAGTATTGAGCCAGAGTTGCCTTTTACCTCGTGCCTACCTGACACATTTTGCTTTGGAGCTTTTTCAAGAAATATTGTTGGATACGGTTCCTTTTGCGGAATAGCGGTAGAGATTCCCCAGGTCTTCAACGAATTAGAACATTTTAGGATCTGTTTTACTATCCAAGGTGAAGCCCAGACTGTTTCTGTTGATTCCCTGCTCTCTAACCCTTTTCTTTGTATGAATCTTACTGAGAGCAGATCTTTGGTTGTTACATTCGGCAGGGCTGGCAGGGAGTTAACCAGATGTAAAATATTGGACCTATTTAGGATGTCTTGGCTTCCTCCTGAGGAGTACTCGGGGATAAACATAATTGTGTCTTCAAGCTCTTCACTTATTTCAGTGCGGATCTCGGTATGCCTGCCACCTACCTGCGACCATCTTCCTTGAAGTTGATTATCTTCCTTTTCATTACTGTAAATGATAACTGCCCATCCAGTCGATGCTAGTTCTTCCTGGCCTTTTATCCTTCCATATTGCGTCTCTATATTCCTATATCCTTCATGCGGTTGCCTTTTTCGAGGCCAATTTTCAGTTTTTTCTTTAATTTCCAGGTCAAGCGCTGGGCGTGATAGAGAATGCAAGTCAATAACCCAACCGGGTTGGCTACTGTAATTGTGATTTCCTGGGCTAGCCTGAGAGCAGTATTTTGCTTTTGTCCGAGGTGTTGTCCACACACATAGTTGTTCTTATACTTTGTTCACTTCCTGTGGGCTCGGGGCTCTTTACCCTCCTGATTTCAGTTTTACTGTTTTCTTGTGGTGCCCCCTCAGTAATAGAGTTTGGAAGCTGCTGACGTATTCCGTTGTGGTTCCCCACTGTGTTTGAGTAATGTACCTGAGCTAGGTGTTCTATTTTTGTAACTGGGAGGTACTTGTCCATGCCGGTGCTTAATTTTGATGTCTCTAGGCTCCGTTTGGATATTCCATTGACTAGAGCATCACTTACCTCGCTTGACCCTAGGTTTGCTCCTGGATCTATTTCCGACCTCTTTCTATTATCTGTGTCATGCCCAGACGCTTGATTTCCCCTGAGGCCAGTGGGTATACCATTTATGTGGGAATGGTGAGTGCAGCTTTTATCGCACAATAGTCCGGGATTTTTGTTTGTAAAATTACTGTCTTTATCTGTTGATTTTCCGAAACTCTCTGACTTAATGTTTTGATCTCTATACTGCTGTTGGGCAGGCTGATCACCTGTATTCCTAATTTGCCCCACTGGGCTTGCCTGTCGTGACATATTTAGTGCCTTTTTTACTAATACTTTTTTATTTCCTCTAGCTTTTTTCCACTTATTTTTCCATTTACCTATTGATTGAGGCCTTTTGCTCGGGACCCTCTTTTCTGCTATACTTAAAGCTTTGATTCCAGGTACAGGACTTCCGTTCTTTCCCTCTGTCTTATCTATACAGATGTTATAGCACCCTCTACTAGGGCCATCCTGTAATCTATGGTCTGTATTGAAGTTGTGAATTGTTTGGTCAGCTCAAGCTGCAGACTAAGGGGGTTATTCCAACTTTGGAGGAGGTGGTAATCCATCCCAAATGTGACGGATTTACCACCAGCCGTATTACAAGTTCCATAGGATATAATGGACTTGTAATACGGCTGGTGGTATATCCGTCACTTTACCGTCACTTTTGGGACGGATTACCACTTCCTCCAAAGTTGGAATAACCCCCTAAATGAACTACTTTCGTGTCTACGCAGTGTTGAATTGGTTTTTCCTCCTTGGCTTTCGTAATGGAGCTGCGACACTGAAAGCTTACAGGTCTGCTTTATTAGTAATTGTTCCGTTTTGGGCCCCTTTGTATTCTGGATTACTATAGGTTCTAATTGGGCACATTGTGGGGGGGATATTATTAAGGAGCTCCCGGGATTTAATAGTCCCATTTGGGCTCCAGGATAATTTCTAAATAGCTCATGGCTTGTTCTCAGAGAATGGCCCCACACTGGGAAGCTGTTTAACTCCACTTCGCCATCCTTGAAGGAGTTATTCATTGGATGAGATGAACGAGAAGATCGCAGCTGGGATAGAGGAATATCCGGCTGCCCGGTCTCTTAATACTCCAATTCGACCTCCCCCGCGTTGTTGCCACCTTTTTCCCCCGATGGCAGTACTGGGGGGTCACTAGCCTTAGAGCTTTACATCTGCGGCCAGTCAGTGTTTAAGTTCACATGGTTATAGTAGTTGGTAATGGTGTTTGCTTTTGGTTTGGCTTTCCTTGCCCCCCTGGTCCCACCTGGACCCGGGTACGTCGGTGTGTACTGTTGTCTCCTACTCGGAGGACTTGCAAGGCCCCCTGCAGTTTCTCCTACATTCAATAATACACGCCCCGTATCATCGGGGTCAGTACAGGCTAACAGCAAAGATCCTGGAGCCAAATCAGGTGTCCCACCCATCTCCTCTCCTGGTTCACTTTTGTCGCCGGAGCTCCTGGATTGGACACCCACTGCTATGACCTCTCCTTGATTTACGAATTCCCTTTGTGGTAGCTGAGTGATTCTGGGATCCTGGTCCTGGTCTAACCCAGGATCTTGCAGACTGTCGGATTCCTGTTTTGGTCTTTTGGATTTCGTTGGATGGACTAGTGCCTCGTTGGCCTCCCTGGCCTCCCTGGCCCTCTTTGTTTTTCCTCTTGTTCCGACCATCTTGGAAGACTTCATCGTGTCCTCGCCTCAGTTCCTTTCTGGGTCTTTAGAGAATAACTTTTATTGTTGTTGTTGTTGTCTTATTATATCTTTTTTTGCTTGAACTCTTGCTTGAACTCTTGCCGTTTAGGTCAGTACCGGCAATTTCAGTCTCAGTCTCAGTCTCAGTAAATTGTTTTTTTGCAGAAGTAGGATTGCTTTTGCGGAGGTACACAATATGCGGCACACAGAACGCAGTACACAGATGGTGTCTGTCCCTCCGACACCATTAACATCTGCTCCTCTCTTCTCTTTATCAATCTCTTTATCAATCTCCTGACTCCTTTCTTCCCCCTCGACAGCCGCTTCGCTCTGCAGCTCAAATGTCTATTACTGTCTATAACTGTCTATAACTGACTTAGCAAGTTGATAGCAAGTTGGTAGAGTCGCTTACTTGCTTAGCGCTGTTTGTGCATCCACTCGCGTCCACCAGGGTCTCCACTTCTCCACTTCTTCACTTCTCCTGCCTCCCGTCACCTCAGGATGTGCCTCACGTCGCCTCGCACCTCCCAAAGCTCAAGGACCGCATGGTCCGAGCAACAACCGGACTGGACCGGACCGCCAGCAACAACCGAGGCTGGAGTTGGAGGCTGGAGGCTGAGGGATGGGGCTGGGGTGAGGCAAGGGGCGAACACCAGCAGCCGGCGACCAAACCAGGACTTCGCACCGGAGCTAGAGCTGGAGTGGGGCAGGGAGCAGCCAAGTGCCCCGGAGCAGCACAGCACAGGACCAGCATGCCAAGAACCGGCGCGGGAACCGGGGACTGCCCAGCGCCTCAGGCTGGGCACAGCAAGAACTGGCCCACCCCGACCAGCAAAACACCAGCAGAAACCACGAAGCCCCGCAGCGGCACACCTCCGCGACGAGATCTGAGACGCGAGCCACCCGGCACCGGCGTCAGCAGGCGTCAGCAGGGCGTGTACTCAGCACCGTAATCCAAATCTGTCATAATCAACTCCCAATCAATGGAAAAGTGGGAGATGCTCTGACACACCAGAAGGTGGTGGTGTAAGTGTAGGGTGGTTTTGACCCAACAGAGGATTGGCTCTGCTGCTATTGCTGATGACCTTTTGACCCTCACCTGCCCCGAAAGAAATATTTGCTGCAGTGACTGGACCGGCTAAGAAGGTTACCTCTACTGGAACACAGGACCTTTGGATTAGCCCCTGAACATCTGTATTGTTGATGGAACTGTCCTGTTGGCGAAGCCAAGTGCAGTGAGTGGGCCACAGCCTTGCTGTTTTTGAAACACTCCAGGGCAGATTCAGCCTTTTCACCAAAAAGCTGCTCTCCTCCAAAGGGCATATCATTCAGAACATTCTAGACATTTGCTAAATAGGGTGTAAAATGCACCCAGTCATGCCAGTGTAACATGACAGCCATGTCCATGAATCAGGACATGGTACCCACTGAATTCAAGCTGAACATCAGGATCTGTTTTGGGGAATCCAAACAATCACTGACCATTTCTGAAAAGGGTTTCTTAGAAGGTTTACAACTGCCAGTTTTGCAAATTCCTGCAAGGAATGGACACAGTGAACTAACATGCATGTGTCATTAGCTATACAGAGAGTGAGACTTCCTAAAGCACCTTCCACCTGATGTTATCTAGCACTGTTGACTCCCTATCCGGAGGGAACGTAGGCAAGGCATTGAGTTTGAACCACCAAGCTATTGGGCAACAACTACAAGGATAAACAATTCAGGTCACCCAGAGCAGTCGATGGCATCTACCAGTTTGTCTGTGGACTGCTGGGCCTGAGAAGGGAATCGTCCAGTTTAGGTTCGAGTAGAGCCTTATTAAATGTGAGCAATGAGTCTGCAGCTAAAATTCAGTGTAATCTTCTGGTCAAAATGTAAGACTTTGGTAACTTGGAGGGCAAATTTAATGCCAGTTTCTGCAGCTTTATGCACCACTTTGGTAAAGAAAGACATTTCCTCTCTTGGGGCCCTAGAGGATAAGGGATGTTCTATCCTGCAAAGGAATCTAAGCTGCTGACATTTTGTAAATTAAGACAAAGACCTGCCTGCACATTGTCGGAGTTTGACTAATCATCTTCTGTATTTATTATCCCTATCAAGCATGGATATAGTACTGGAGTAGGAGCCAATTAAATTCTTCCTCTGGACAACTTTCTGGCCTCTAGGAAGGGCCTGTTTCTCAATTAAAGGTTTGACCTTCTCTTGAGCCACCAAGATAATTTAAGTTGATTTTGAGGACTGTGCCAATAACGACTCTGAACGCGACATCATGGATGGCACCACAGATTCAGGATGATGCAGTCCATGACTGCTTTTCAGGCACAGAGGCTTAAGACTATGAAGTCGTGGACTCAGGAGGCATCAGAATCAGATCTGTCAGAGTTGCCAAGCCAGAAGAAGCAGTCTGCCCCTGGGTAGTGGTTCGGAGGGTACTGGAGCCAGCCTGAAGGTGTCCAACATGGCCTGACAGAAGAGTTTGATAAGCTGGGTTTAGCAGATAGGGTTGAAGTGTGTAGATGAATTTTCAGCAGCTTCGGAACTGGCTCTGAAGACTGGGAGGGCCCAGCATATGGGAATGGTGGTGTGATCTGGAACACCCCCAGGAATAGGGTAGTTTCCTGGAAGAAGATTGCTCTTTCATTTTGAACATTTTGTGCTTTTTTTGTGAAAATACATTTTTGATAGACTGTTCTTTCACACAAGACTTTACGTAAGTCTGACATGAAGCACATGCAGCAGAAGTCTTAACAAACATCTCTAAAACAGACATATTATAAAACTAGTGTGACTGTGTGGAAAACATAATAAGCATAGCAAATATTACAAAATGGTTAACTGTATTTTGAAAATAAAAATTCAGGATGGATAGAAGCAACAAAGTTTGCCTAATGAAGAATCGGTGAATGTAGGGTGGAAGCAGGTGTAAAGGCTGTAGTGCATAATGATTTAAATACTGAAGCAACCTACATTACCTCATGACAGCGATGCACATCTGAGCAATGTGGATTGTAACACTAAATTAGGAGGAAAGTATGAATTTTGCTTCTGCATTGAAACTTTACATACCACTGAAATGTGGATTGCTGTGTGGCAATAGTCCTTTAAATTCAAGGGTAATTTGAATACTGCACATTGTGGTACTGTAGCACATTTAAAGGACAAGTTTAGTTGGGGTTTTGTGCCTCATTTAGGGGACACCCTTTGGGAAGATGATAGAGAACATTATACTAATAGCACACATGCATTTGGAAGTTTTTATAACTTACAGGAATAGTGATGGACATGATGCCCTTTTCATGCATGTGATATTTAATATGATTAGCTTTTTTTACAGTGGGTACACTGTCAGATTGAACCTACTTCTTCTGTGACCCAAATTGTAAGTTTCATCCATCTTTTTGTACTGGGCGCGCTACTGTCAAATAGGCACACAAATCACCTTTTTCTACAGATACATATTTATCCTGGGTACTGTTGAAATCTCTAAATACTAGGAGATTTTAATCAAAATATTTTAAAGAGGGTGGGGGGCTCTACAGCTAGATCTCAGGGCTGCCGGACAATAGCCCACCTCCATTGACTGTAGGATGTCATAGCACATTTGGAAACAGAAACAATATGGAGGTTTGAGAGAATCCCCCCCAAAAAAAACAGAAACAATCAAGGCATGGGGGGCATTGTTTTTTTTAAAAAAGGACACAGGAGGGGCACACTTTGAAGCAGATTCAGTTCCAATTCTTGGCACACCAAGGAATTTTGAGGCTATGCTGTACCATGTGAAGGACTGATAGCATTGCCCCACGACATGTTTCAATAGGACAGAAATGAAGTGAGAGAATGTGAGTGACACTGAGGGGAGAAGGGCCAGGGTTTGTACTGATTTCATCCAGTGGGTAACTGTTCTTCTTCCTTGATACGGATCAGGTGATATGCACCGCGCAAGTCTAGCTTGGTGTAAATGGTGGAACCGAGTACTTGGTCCAACAGGACTGGTATCGGAGGCAAGGGGTAACGATTTTTGATGGTTGCTTTATTAACCATTCTGTAATCTATACAAACCTGTGAATCTCTGGATGTTTTGCCACAAAGGAAAGAGGTGACAAAATGGGAAAAGTAGAATGTCTTATAAACCCCAAATCCAACAACTCATCCAAATACTTGCGAAGATATTGAATCTCGGGTTCAGTTAATGCATATATTCTTCTGCAAGGAAGCACTGCTCCAGAAACTATGTCTATCCGACAATCATAAACACTATAGGGTAGCATCTGAGTTGCTTTGACTGGGTCAAAGACATCTTGGAAATCCCAATATTCTTCTGATAGAATAGTGGAAGATGGGTCATTGTTTGCGGCACAGTGTGTGGGTGTCACAGGACAACAGACTTCTTGATAGCATGTGGCCATGCAGAAGGGGGAGTCCAAAGTGACTGTTTGAAAAACCCAATCAATTTTAGGATTATGGGGTTCCAGCCAGGGAATACCAAAAATAACCCCAAAGGTGGGGTATCAATTAAGACAAAGGTTATATCTTCTGTATGACCAATGTCACTTACTAAGGTTAACAAATTAGTGTGAAACTGAATAAGACCAGAGGACAAGGCTGAACCATCAACTGCCCTAACTGGTTCTGGTACTGCCTTGGTAACATGTGAAACTTCCAGCATGGCCGTTAAGGCCAGATCAAGGAAGTTACCTGTAGCACCCGAGTCTATGAGCCCTGACAGACTTTTTCTGAGGGGATGGAATGAGGGTTACTCTAATGGTCAGGTGTCTAGGGACATGGTTTAGGACACTAGTCAAGTATTGGAAGATCTGGTAAAGGGACCCTCTCAGAGAGGGGATCTCAGTTCTCTCTGAGAGCATTAGTTTTCCTACTGCAGTTCGGGAACACTCAAACCAGCGACAGCTTTTTTCTTTTTAGGTTTAGCTGTGCAGTCTTGTGCGAAGTGATCGGATTTACCACAATACAGGCACAGATTGGCCTTACGGCACCGTTCCTTCTTTTCAATAGATAAAGGGCCTCTTACTCTCCCAATTTGCATGGGTTGTGGTTCCTGTGCTTTTTCTTCGATTTCATTTTTATCTGTTTTTAAAACAACTACCCTGGGTTCACTTCAAGGACATTGAGATTTCCTTTCTCCTAACTGACGATCTAGTCTCACTACTAAATTAATGAATTTGGCGCAATCTTCTGGTAATTCAATGTTATGGGATAAACTATCTTTTAAACCATCCCTCAGGCCTATGTAAAAAAGTGAGATATCTTTTTTTTTTCAGGCCATCTACTCTCAGCAATTAACCAGTTGAAAGTAGTAATGTAAGTAAGGAGGTCCCAGGAACCTTGTCGTAAATTTACTAATTTGTTATCACAAGCCTGTTAAAAACATGTTTTGCAAACAATCGCATTAGGGCTGCCTTAAAGGAAGCAAAATTATATAGGTTGGGATCATTGTTTTCAACAAGTGGAAAATACCAATTGGCAACAACACCACTAAAATGGGAAACTACAAAAGCTACCTTCGCGGCATCAGATGTAAATATTTGAGGTTTACACAAAAAATGCAATTTGCATTGACTCATGAAAGCAGAAAAATAAGAACTATCCCCAGTGAATTTTTCAGGGTTGGCCAACAGTACAGATGTCGGAGTGATCATTGTTACATGTAGATTCTGGTCAGAGGGATTAGCAGGAGTGGAAGTGGAGGCTTGAGTACCACGTTTTGGGGGATTATTAAAGGGCCTTGGACCTGAAGGATCCCTTCATTGCGTGAAGGATGTGGAACTTGCTAGGGTCTCCCTGAGCTCTTGATTCTCGGTTCTTAATTTCAGGAGTTGTTCCTGTAAATTTTGTACTTGAACTGCCAACTGCTCGGTAGGCATTAAATAATCTGAATCAGTTACAGACTCGTGATCCATGATGACGTTGCCTCAAGGGAACTTTAATGTTGTGGCTTGGCTTTCTGTACTGTGCGAGCCACTCACCTGAATTCCAGGTGTTCCGAAGGGGCGAGGATAATTCCCCAATCCTGGTGAGGACTAACATGACTATGATGAAGAGTACACTAACCTCTCACAAGTCCTCAAGGGGAAGGGGGTTTTAGGAAGGGAATTTCTCAAAATACTGAGTTCTTATTTTTTTAGGATTCTGGGCTGCAAAAGAATTACTTAATACATTTAAGTTGCATTAACTATTGTAAATTGCATAATGTCAGTTACTGTTGACACATTGTGCATGCGTTTCTATAAGGCAGAACAAGTCTCTTCTGCGTTTTACAATACTCCCAGAGTCTCTGAAACAATGTCCAAACTCAAAAACAATCAACTTTACCAAAGGGCTTCTTTGTGTTCTGGCATAATCGCTTGCCAATAATAGTTTTGATAAACTTGCTCTATTTCCAATCTCCTGATTCTCAGGGGAGCACTTGATACAGGAAATATGTCTTTCCTTAATGTCTGTTTAGCGGTATCTTGGATTTTCACCCAAACTATAAATCACGCTTATTGTGATAAATTATTTAAAAGACAGAGCTCTGTTTTGTTTAATTTAAGTGATTGATCTTTCTTTACCTTGAAATGAAGTTACTTGCTTGAAAATTTCAGAAGAACGCAAACTGGGTTTTTTCACCTTTCCTATTTTCTCTCTTTTACAGGAAATAAGGGATCATCGGCAGAAGACGAAAGAGAAGAGATGGGACTCCGCAAGAAGCTGACCGGAGGGCGAGGCTTGCCAGAACTCGATTGCCCGCTGTCCGGAGGAGGAGAAATGCTGGAACTCGACTGGAAGGCAGACTGGAGAACAAGAAACTTGACTTGCACTGGAGCTCGACTGGAGGTAGGCTGGAGGACAAGGAACTTTACTTGACTGGAAACAGGTGAGCAGAGCAACACGTACGAAGCCAAGCAAGGCCTCAGACTCACATCGATCCTTAAATAATCAAATGTGCCTTTTGGCAGTTGATTGCTTGTTAAAGCAATGAGAAATTATCCTCCTGATTGTGGCACATGTTCAATACAGATCACATTATGAAGAGCACATGTTTTGGCAGTTACAGTTGGCACACGTTTAGCAGGTGGGATACAATGTGCATAATCAACAAGCATTGGTTATATTAAATTAGACATTTAATGAGCATTGGTTATTGCAAACTTAATATTCAAGGATGTAATAAATATACCCAATTAGGTCTGAATGTTGCATGTAACAGCATCTTACTGTAACTGAGCTCTTTGATGTGCTAGTGTACTCACAACAGTAACCTATGAGGGCATACAAATGAAGAAGCCTCCTTCAGCTTAGGAACAAAACCAGAGACCAGCCAATCCTTAGGGTATAGAGAAAGACAATTTAATACGTGCACAGGTACTGAAAGCTTGTGGGACCAAGTCCAATCAGTTCAAATTAAGGAAGTCATACATGATATTTTATTTCTACAAACCACAAGGTGTGTTCATGCATCTTATTAATCCTTAACATAAGCATGTGATCATTTCTCGAACATTTCACAAACTATTACTGTTAAGCCTTTATATCACACCAAATATGGTAAGGTGCAGTACAGCAAGGAAGTTACAGAATATGGTTTGCGTGCATCACATTGCAAGATGGAACTTTCCATCTGACAGAGACAACACATACCCAGGATAGTACATTTCTTCATATGTATTGCTTTAGCTAGCGTGCAAAGATATTTCATGAGGGCTGTCTTGATAGTAAGCCTTGCATTATTATGCGTTTTGAGCTAACAGAAAAGAACAAAAAATTAGAGTTCTGCTAAGTCATGAGCTGTTCAACAAACAGGCCCTGTTATCATTAAGTATCAAAGGGCCTAGCAGTCCCAAAATGGAGACAAGGTAAAATGCAGTTCCACATTCCACCCTCTGATGCTCAATGACAACCTACACTTCCCTCTGTAGCAGCGTGGTCACAGGAGTGACTTTTTCCTCTGGTGCATCCTTCTCATAATGGCGCTGGTGATACGCAGCAGTCTTGTCACAACTTCTGTCGATCTGTCCCTTTCTGCAGGTGGGACATACCTTTATTAGCACCCACATCGTTATGAGCACCACTGTTCCCATCACCAGCGCCTCTATGAGCCAGGACCCCCAATTGCTGAACCATGCTCCTAATTTTTCACAAATCCTGCCAGGGTCTGTCGAGACAACCACTTCCTTTGTCTCCCTTTCTACTTTTCTTATATTTCCTATTGCCTTATGGATGTTCCCACTGTTATACGATATGTACACACAGTAGTCTTGATGGATCACGTGGCATACCCCAACATCCTTTGCTAGGAAGATGTCTAAAGCCATGCTGTTCTGAATTACAACAGCTCTTAGATCAGTGAGCTCCTCAGTGATATTTCCCAGACCAGTCGCTGTGGACTCCACCAATGTCTCCACCAGTGCAGCCAGTTTGTGCATTTTATATTCTGAATGCATACCCCAAGTGGTGGCACTATCGCTCCCATTATTTCTAAGGCTTGATCTATCCAAGAAGGGGTCCTTTTTCTGCATATCTCTGGGTGTAATACATTTGTTATCTGAGACAGACTTGTCAGATACGTTATGGGTGGTAGCACTAATGCTGCATAACAGCTACCCCGCCACTCAGCCGGCAGTCTAAAGTATGCAGAATTTCCACACACTAAGAACAATCTCCGAGGTCCTGAGAGACTCACTCACAGGATATTGGGGCCATCCCTAATTCTATCTAAATTGATGTAGCTAAGGCAATCGCTGGTGCCCACATTTATGCTGGCGTTGGTATCAATGGCACCCTCCTTTATCTCATTTTTAACCGGGGCACTACCCTTGGTGTACTTGGTGCACCAAGGTGCCTTCTTCTGCCCACTTATTCTAAGAGAGGGGGTGCCCACACTTTCTGCAATCCTATCACTGGCCTGGCCTTTCTCCAGTACTCTTTTTGTGCTGGTGTTCAACCTCCTTGTTTCTTCAAATATGGAAAAGACCTGTTGATCCCCCGCGAGAGGGGTCAGTTTTCCACATGCTGCGCCATTCCTTAGTCTGTCCTTTCCATGTTCCCTCTTCCCCCTTGCATTTGGGAAGTTCTGCAAAATCTAAAAAGAGCAACCAGGGCACTCCATGGTAGATAGGTAAGTAACAGATACTTTAATCCTTAGCGTAGCAAAATATGAACAAAAATACAAAGATAGTATAAGTCCATGTAGACAATCGAATATACGTGGGATCGGTGACAGCCAACACGTGTTTCGTCCTCACGGACTTCTTCAAGGCTTAAAGGGTCAATGTATTCGGGTAACACAGTGTTTCTGTGTGCAGTAAAAATATGCAGCCATATCAGGAAAACTATGATTTGAATATCCAGGTAAGAGAGGGTTCCTCGTTATAACAGGGACCGTTAGTACTCTCCAGGGCAGAGAGACTGCCCCGTGGGATGTATCCGTAGTCCAGGATACACAATCCGTCTGTGGTCTGAGTAGACCCCGTCAGTGATTCCCTAGGATCCGGGAACCAGAAACACCTCGGTACGTGTGCCGGGTACAGCGTATGATAACGCTGCCGAGTACGATGAGCCGTCCCGGATCCTGGGGAATCACTGACGGGGTCTACTCAGACCACAGACGGATTGTGTATCCTGGACTACGGATACATCCCACGGGGCAGTCTCTCTGCCCTGGAGAGTACTAACAGTCCCTGTTATAACGAGGACCCTCTCTTACCTGAATATTCAAATCATAGTTTTCCTGATGTGGCTGCATATTTTTACTGCACACAGAAACACTGTGTTACCCGAATACATTGACCCTTTAAGCCTTGAAGAAGTCCGTGAGGACGAAACACGTGTTGGCTGTCACCGATCCCACGTATATTCGATTGTCTACATGGACTTATACTATCTTTGTATTTTTGTTCATATTTTGCTACGCTAAGGATTAAAGTATCTGTTACTTACCTATCTACCATGGAGTGCCCTGGTTGCTCTTTTTAGATTTTGCATATTGTTCCATACAGCACACAACATAGCCGGTTTCTGCTACCGCCTATGTGTCTGTGCATTTTCGAAACCCGTGGTGGTTGGGTTTCTGCACCAGGTTGGCACCCTCCACATGACTTACATATGATATTATGTTTCCGGACTTCTTTGTAGCCAGATGTGCAATGATTAGCATTTAACCACCGTTTTTTAGTAATATTTGGGAAGTTCTGTTGAATACTGCTGTGCACCATATCAAATGCTCTGTTACATAATTTATTGTACCCCATATCACGTGCCCCGTTACTACTTTTGATGGGTCTTTTTAGTTGCTGCACAATGAGACTGTTCACTATGCAGCATCCTATGTACTTGCTAATTGGAATATATGTATAATTCATGGCACCTTGGACGTTAGTGGGCAGGTGGGTGCATACATAACAGTCTGAAACATTTGTAGCTCCTGTATACAATTTAACCATTTGCACAAATGTGTTATCAGCATAAGTTTCTTCATTCTCGCTCCATGGCATGGAAACCCGAAACCCGAAATGTGGTATCAATTCCCTAAGCAGCAGCTTCGTTACTGTAATACTGTCATTTCTGCATGTAGGGTATGCTTCAATCCAGTGACTAAAGATACACACAATCACCAAGACGTATCTCAGACCTCCACACACAGGCATCTCAATAAAATCCAATTGCATTCTGCTAAATGGACCTCCTGCTCTCCCAGTGTGGCTCAAATTCACCACGATCCCTTTCCCCGCATTCATCTGTTGACAGATGATACACCTGTGACAGATCACTTCTGCAGCTTGTCTGAATTTCGAGCTAAACCAGTAAATTTTGAACAACCTGATCATGACATCTCTCGCAATATGTGCTTGACCATGGTAAAACCTTGCAAACTGTGACAGGAAACTGTTCGGCAAAACCATTTTCCCCTCATCTGAGACCCATAAGTAATCTGGTCTTTGTATACATTGCATCTTAACCCAAGAACGCTTCTCATCTTTGCTAGCGCGTCCTTGCAACAATCTCGATTCCTCCAACGTGTCAACCACCCTTAAAGCGTAACCTGTGCATGTCTCGTTTTCTGTTTCGGGTAGCAATTGCCACTGATCCTCAAACGATATACAGTTCAATGCACAAAACCTTGCAACTTGATGCACATATCCATTTCCCATTGAAACAAAGTCCTATGATTTCAAATGAGCACTGCATTTCACCACGGCAATTTCATGAGGTAACTGAATCGCGGGCAACAACTCCTTAATTCTTTCCCCATTTTTCACTGGAGAACCAGAAGAGGTCAGGAAACCCCTCTGTGACCATAGTTGGCCAAAATCATGAACAATTCCAAATCTGTATCTGCTATCAGTATAGATAGTCACTCTAAACTGGGCAGCAGCATGGCAAGCTCTAGTAAGAGCAACCAATTCAGCCACTTGAGCAGAATAGACTCTCTCAAGCCAAGACGCTTCCAGGATACCAGAGATCGTACATACAGCGTATCCAGCTCTCAGCACTCCTACTGAGGGGGTCATTCTGACCCCGGCGGTCTCAGACCGCCGGGGCCAGGGTCGGCGGGAGCACCGCCGACAGACCGGCGGTGCCCCGCAGGGCATTCTGACCGCGGCGCTTTGGCCGCGGTCAGTGCAGGAAAACCGGCGGTCTCCCGCCGGTTTTCCGCTGCCCGTCAGAATCCTCCAAGGCGGCGCAGCATGCTGCGCCGCCTTGGGGATTCTGACACCCCCTACCGCCATCCTGTTCCTGGCGGTTCGCCCGCCAGGAACAGGATGGCGGTAGGGGGTGTCGCGGGGCCCCTGGGGGCCCCTGCAGTGCCCATGCCAATGGCATGGGCACTGCAGGGGCCCCCGTAAGAGGGCCCCGCTTGTATTTCACTGTCTGCTATGCAGACAGTGAAATACGCGACGGGTGCAGTAGCACCCGTCGCACCTTCCCACTCCGCCGGCTCGATTACGAGCCGGCTTCATGGTGGGAAGGTCGTTTTCCCCTGGGCTGGCGGGCGGCCTTTTGGAGGCCGCCCGCCAGCCCAGGGGAAAACTCAAAATACCCGCCGCGGTCTTCCGACCGCGGTACGGTATTTTGGCGGCTCCCGCTGGGCGCGCGGTGACCGCTCCCGGCGGGAGTCAGAATGACCCCCTGAGTCTTTTAGACATGAGCCATTGACAAAGATAATTTTGTCATTTTCTTCCAATTGGGTATCTTTAATATCAGGCCTCGGTTTATTGCACATTTCTGTTACCTCAAGGCAATCATGTTCTACATCTTCAGCATCTTCAACTTCTGTGTTTTCATTTGAAAGCAAAGTTGCTGGGTTCAGCACTGTACATCTTTTTAATGTTACATTTGGCGACCCCAATATAATTGTTTCCTATTTTGTCAGTCTTGCATTTGTCATGTGCTGCGTTTTGGTATGGGTTAACAAGATCTCGACTGAGTGTGGGACCAGGACTGTTGAAGGATGTCCCATCACTATGCCTTCACACTGTGTGAGGCTTTGACCAACTGCTGCAACTGCACGCAGACAACACGGTAAGGTTGTTGCAACTGGGTCCAAAGTAGCTGAAAAATATGCTACTGGTCGGTTTACACCTCCATGGACCTGTGTCAGGAAAGACAAAGAACATGCATCACGTTCATGACAAAACAGAACAAAAGGCTTTGTGTAATCAGGCATACCTAAAGCTGGAGCCCTGCACATACACTCCCTTAGCTCAGTAAACACCTTCATTTCTTTCCCTGACAAAGTTATGACATCTGGCCCATCCTTAACCGTCAGTCTCACCAATGGCTTGGAAATGACTGAGAAATTCGGGATCCACTGACGACAGTAGCCCATCATTCCTAGAAACATCCTAACATCTCTCTGTGTCGTTGGGGGATTCATCTGCAATAGGGCAGTCACTCTTTCCTTGGAAAACTTCCTCAACACTTTCTCAATTTGATGACCTAAGTATTTCACTTCCTTCTGCCAATATTGCAGCTTCTTTGGGGACACCTTATGCCTGTTCTTTCCCAAGTGGTTCAGTAAGGCAATCGAATCATACTTGCACTCATCCTTTGTCTTGGAAGCGATCAACAAATCCTCAATGTACTGTACTAGAGTTGATTGAAAAGGCAATTCCAATGACTCCAAATCCTTCTTCAGTATCTGATTGAAAATGGAAGTTGATTCCGAAAACCCTTGAGGAATTTGACACCAATTGTTAACCTTATCCAGGAATTTGAAACTGAAGAGAAATTGGCTGTCCTCATGAAGAGGCACAGAAAAGAAAGTTTGGGACAAATCTACTACTGTGAACCACTCTGCATCACATGGAACCTGAAACATAATCACAGCTGGATTTGGCATCACTGGGCAACATTTCACCACTATGTCGTTAATCTTTCTCAAGTCTTGGACAATGCGGACTTTCCCACAGGGCTTTCTCAGTCCCATTAACGGTGAATTAATGGACTGCTCATCACCTCTTTCAAAACTCCCTGTTTCACAAAGTCTGCAATAATTGCGCCACTTTTATAAGGACATCTTGCGCCATGTGGTACTGCGGCACCTGGGGGAACACAGCATTTGGCTTCACACTGACTTTACTGGTTCCACTCCTTTTATCAGTCCTACTTCTTTTCCTGTCAAGTCCCACACTTTCTCTCTGACTGTCCCCTGCAAGTCTGCTGGCAGATCAGTCACTGTGAACATTGGGAAGAAGTTAATCAGAGGATACTCCTCATCTGTCCTCTCCGTTCCAGGCTCTGAAACCTGCCCCTCTTCTCCTTTATCGTCACTTTTTGTCTGAACCTCAATTCCTTTATTGGAACAGGTGATCGAACACCTTGTCTTGCACAGTAAGTCTCTTCCTAGTAGGGACACGGGACTCGAATCGCAAACTACAAACCTGTGCAACCCCTGGAAGGTGCCAAGCTCAACCTGGACCAGATCTGTGATCGGGTTAGTCAAGAGCTGATTCGCCACTCCTACTACCTTTACTGTACGTCCCGAAAGGGGCAATTTTGGAACCTCTGCACTTCTAACTGTAGAGCGTGTAGCTGCTGTGTCAACCAATGAGAACTTGTGACCCATTACTTTCCCTTGCACATAGGGCCCTCTCTGATCTACTTCTAGGGACGCTGCAAGCCTACACTCCTCACCATCTGAGCTCTCATCCGACCATTCATTGTTTATTCCATTCTCACCACGTAATGGGAACTGTTGTACTGTGTAACTTTGACTCATTGGTTGACCTGTGACCTGTCGAGGAAGCATCACCTGTTGCTGTTGCATTGGTGCTAAGGGCAACTGCATTTGCTGTCTAGGTACCACAGGAACCTGCTGTTGCATTTGCTGCATCTGCATCAGTTGTACACGTGGCATCTGCACTTGTTGCATGGGTTGAAGACCCTGCATCTGAACCATGTTATTCTGAAAGTTTGGATTAGGACCTCTCAACCTTGGTCCTTTAACGTTTTGAAATGCATTAACATCATTGCTTTGTTGAACAACACCCTCCTGCACCATCATCGGGCAGTCCCTCTTCCAGTGTCCAACGCCCCGCAAGCATGACAAGGAAACACTTTCTTCACCCCCTGCACATCATTTTGAACCACTACAGTATTCAGGTCTGTGCTTCTGTTCACAAAACCCCCTCGACCTCTGCCTCTCACTTGCACCTGAAACATCCCGTTTCCTTGCGGCTGTTGCACCATCTGCTGTAGACTACCTCCCTGCAACACTGACTGTGCCACTTTAATTTGCATCACCATCACTTTCTCCCTCAACTTTCTCTGTTTCAACTCAATTCCGTTACTACAGTACTTCGCATGCTGCAACACCTCGTCAATCTGCTTCGCCTGCCAACAGATCAAATGATTCTTGATCATCTGACTAATCTCACGCCTCAATCCTTCAACAAATCTGAACACAAGGTGATTCATGTCCTTCGCCTCTATAACCTCTGTGCCACTGTAGTGCTTAAACACCTTCAACAACCTCTCATAGTAGGCATGTATCGACTCCTTGGCCTCCTGCGCTGTCCGATCAATCTTTTGCCAATCAATATTCGGCGGCGATACCCTCTGTTTCAATAACTCAATCACCTTATAGTAGTATTTCATCACCTCAGGTGACAGTGCTCCTGTAACTCTATCCCTTGCCGGTTCCGCAGCCGGCCAGTCCACACTCCGCTTGCACTCAAACCACAAATCAGCTGGAACTATGATCTCAAAAAGGGTATTCATGTCTTCCCAAAGGCACTTTGCAAGTTTCACAAACCTGTTCGTCTGCTGATACAACTCTGTTGGCTTCTCCCTAAGCTTGGGGAAATCATTTGTGAATGACAAAATATCACCTTTGGCCCACGGTGCATGGACAAGAACCCCTCCACCATTTCCCTCATTGGTAACATCTTTATTGTACCAGTATCCGGCACGGCTTTCGCCTGCTGCTCTATGCCATCACTCTTCCTTTTATCTCTTTTCTTCGCCCATCTGCCTTCCCACTTCTCTAATGCTCCCCAAACTTCTGCACTCTGCAGCATCTTTTTGAGGTGTGCCTTCATCCCAGTAGACCTCATGTGTTCAAAATCTTTGGGCTCAAAATCTAACCTATAACTTCTCTTCAGATGATTGGTTTTTTCTAAATCTATATATAGATATATATTATTTTTGGGGACAAATACCTCAATTCTGCTTCAGTGTATGACTCTAGCCTGTTCACTCCCATGCTCCCTTCAACTAGTTCATTTGCCTCCATGCCCAACCTCAAAAAATTCAGATACTCTTCTCTTTCTGACCGTTCTGTTGTCACAGGAGTGGTCTGTGGTGAATTTAACTTGTCTAACCATTCATTCAGTTGTTGCGCAGTTAAACCTTGCAATGAGATATTTCCGACCTGCACTATCGGTGTTTGCGGTACATTCACACTTGAGATCTGCGGAGTCAGCAGTCCCAAACCTGATTGTTTCAGGGTATCTAGAGGAACCCCAATTGGACTGAAGTCTAACAAAGATCTAGGTCTTTCAAATGTCGGCCCCACTGGAGTCATCCCATGATAGCTCCCTACGAACCCTCCTCTTGTCATTTCTTGGGTCATTACTCCCTGTTCGCATACACTAGGCTTCGCCTTCGCATACACTTGTACTGGTGGACCAACTGTAATAGGCAAGGATATGGCAGCTGGCGGCTGCCTGCTTCCCAAAACCTGTGGAGCATTAACTCCCACATTCTGATTCATTCCTGGTGCTATGGCTGACTGCGTTCCTGTAAGTGTAATTCGGAATCTTCTGTTGCTACACCTGAGGCAGTAAAAGTGAAGTTGGCTTAGTCTGTATCATCTTTGGTCTCGTATATGCCGGATCTGACGGCATCATCAAATTTGTGGTAGTCTCTAATATTGGGACATCACGGTAAAGCCTCTGAACTTGTGGTGGCTGTAACTGAGGTTGCATCTCTGGAGCAGTGGACACACTAATACTATTCTGCACCGGAACTGGTGTTGCAACAGTATTAACCTGTACCATATTTGTTGTTCCCTTATTTTGAGTCATATCTATGGGACCTGCACTAGTACTTGGTCTATTATCATCTAGGGCGTATGGCGGTGGTCGATCATTTAGCAACTGATTAAGGAACTCATCATCATCTGAGTCATCTTCCTCTGCCCAGGACTTCTTAGTCTCCTTTTCTTTGCTAGAACCCTTGTCAGTCTTAAAAGTGGCTTTCCCTCCTTGGGTTTCGCCTTCTTGAGTTATTGCTGGAAACATCCTAACTCCGTCTATTGTTTCTCTTCTCCAAACCCTCTGTGCGCTATCCCACCTAGCCACCGCTAGTGTCTTTTCTGCTTTCCTCATTCTCCTCTCAAATTTCTGTTGCTGTTGTCATATTGCCATCAATTCCCAAATTGCTAGCACCTCAAACTGTGCTGGCCTCGGAGGTGGCTTTAGCTCATTCAACACCCTCCGCAAATTTTCCAAAATCCTTATATTGAACGTTCCGTGCTCCGGAAACGCCAAACACCCGTCTTTCTCTGTCACTTTGCACCATTTCTTTAGCCAAAGACATGGGGCGACACCCCTCTCCTCCATTACACCATAAGCCGGTGTATCCTCTGGTGGTGTAGGTTCCCCTTCACTCGCGGTAATGTACACATCTCCCCTCAAAGGCCTCTTTAAAGCCTTGAAAAACATCATTTTTGCATCTTTTATTTTGTTAACAATCGAATCAGGAAGTGACTTTAATTCCCAGAACCCTCATCGCTCACCTTCTCAACCAATTGCCTCCCACGGACAGCTGCCAATCCATGAGCGACCCTTCTTACTAACTGACCTATCCCAGCACGGCTCCAATTACGTCACACTCACACACACTGCGGCTGACAAAGTCTTGCGGTTTGTCTTCCTCACTCTCCGCTCACACAAAAACTAATGCAATCAAATTTGCCGGTTTACTACAGGAAAGGGTAACACAAACGCTTCAGAACTTTACAGAGATTTCGCTTAGCCTCGGCCACTACTCTCTCCTTCTCAGATCCCACACTCGCAAGCAAAATTTGACCCGCAAATTCTACTCTCAACTTGTCTATGGGTTGTTTTAGTGCACTTTAGAACTCGCCAAATCTCCATCGAAGTTTTCATTCACTCACTTTGACTCAAACTCAACTCGTCAACCATGCCCGATTGACCCATTAAACCGCACAAATTACTACATGAACCAGGTGTCTCATGTACTCCAGAGTCTTAGATCACGCAGGGTCTGTACATCACCAACCACAACGTGGACAATTTTTTAGCACAAAGCGCCACACTCACATGAAGTTCGACGACTTCCCTACTCTCATACCGCAGAGTACACACACTCCTACTAAAACATTACCTGGCCTAAAATTCTCACAAACCTCACAATTCACCTGCGATATGCATAAACTGTGCAAGCGCAACACCTATTTAATTTACACTATCACTAGGACGCCGAGAACATACCCAAATCACTTCAGCAAGCTCCGAAATTCTGGGAAAGTCATTCGGGACTTAGGGGCACATCATCTCTCCAATTTGCATCGTTTTAAAACAATTTTCAAACAGTGGTACTCATCCTGGGGCCCCAAAGGGCCAAACCATCTACCTCTGCTACCAAAACTGATAACGCCTCAGAACCTTGATAAGTAAACTTACAAGAAGACACATCTAGGCCAATGAACCTTTTGACCACGTTTGGAGACTTCCCAGAACGAGATATCCGTTTAGCATCGCAATCAATATGTCAATGACTCTTTCAATATTCATAATAACTAATCATTAAGCTAATCAATAACATTCAATATTGCTCAATACAGTGAAAGCACCATGACCTTTCAGCCCTGAATAACCACACAATCCTAGTTATGTGTTAGGATATTTATTCCCTATTAGTTACCATCTAGTATCATTTTATTAGTTTCAACAACAACAAGCACAACAAAACCACTATGACTTGGCAATCAGAGCAAAACGTTATCAAAGCATAGATCATGAACATTTAGAATAAAACACGATGTTCATATGAATCAACTTTAGCAGAGTAACATTAGTACATTATTCAACAAAGCAAGATCTTAGCCATTTGTCTATTTGCATCCGATATTAGTGAATTCCTTAACTAACTTCGAATTAGCATCAGCATGTTGGGCTTCATGCAAAACAATCTGGCAAACACAAATTTAGAAAAACATCTAACTATGGCCTCTATCAAAAGAGCAGTTGGTACCTAGAAAGAAAAGGCAAACAGACAATTACAATTAATATCAGATGGTTACCCCTCTAACGTATCAACAATCAGCGTCAGTCTTCGTCCTCAGGACATCAGTCGATTCACCATCAGCAAAGATAGGACGGGACAAATCTCAGTATGGCACAGTTAAAAATAGACTCTTCCCTCATAAGGAGGAGAAGTCAGTATCAGGTAAGGATTCAAAAGAGGATGGTTAAGATATCAGAACAGCAAAGTCTCAAAGAATAGTGGCAAAGTATAGCTTAAGGCAGAATGTCAGAATAACGGCAAAAGTGTCCCAATAATGGCTGATTTCTTCTCGGGTCATGCTGTCATATCAAAACAGTCGAATTAGCCCTTAATTTCTCATTGGATCAATTTTGGTGCATCATTATCTGTGTCCAATAATTCTCCACGCACCTTACTAGAATTTTCCACAAAACACAGTTCTCATGCAATCTATTGGCTCCTGTGATTGACGTCTTCATTGGGTGGAATGTCAGGTAAGAAAAGTTACACTTTACGCTCCAGTCAGTAGTTCCATTGTCTTCTCCTAGTCCAGGCGGCCTTGCACCTGTTGTGAATTTCACAGTTGCATTCGACAAGAATGTCTCCTTGAGCAAGTCGGGTCCCATGAGAAATAATTTACGGCTACACACACATATCTCTAGTTTCTGGAAAAGTACAACTTTGTGTCCTTCAGGAAAGCAGCACATTGCACGTTAGAAAAACACAATTTATATGAGATCAGGCAGCTAGGCCCAGACCCTCACTAACCAAGGCCTAGTGTTTAATTTAGCAAAACCGCTAATACATAACCCTTAATGCTAATACAAAGTCATACATTAGTACATTGTTAATTCATCATTAATCAGTTTCATTAATCATCGTATACATTGGTGGCCACTCCCCGTGGGCACATTTCAAACGTGTACATTATTTTCTATGTTAACATATTTCTATGCAGTTTCACTACACATTATATTGCAAGCTTTTCATGTTAATATTAATTTTAAAAGTTACACTCCAACAGCATCAAGCATGTATGAATTTAGTTGGGAACCATTAAAAAAGGGGTGAATCTTTCAAGGGCTGGGCAAATGGAGTCCGAAGGCCACATGATTGATCTGCTTAATGATAACAAAAGAACCAAAATAATGAGGATAAAACTCGACAGGAACATTATAAGTCTGCAGAAACATAGAAGACAATCAATCACCTAGCTTATAATTAGGAATTGGTCTATTTTTGTCAGTATTGGCCTTCATAGCAGTCTTGGAATCCTGAACATTCTTAGCAATCAAGTGTTTCTCAGAATATATTTTTTCTTTAAGTAAATAGCTGTGGGCACTAAAAGTGTGGAAAGAGGAGTTATTCGGAAAGAACGTTGCTGAAAGACAAAAATGCAATAAAAGGGAGAGATTGTGGTTGCAGAGTGTTTAGTTTTCTATGAGAATTCTGTCAGCATTACAAACTGCCCAGTTATTTAGAACAGCATTATAGAGACACCTCATGTATTTCTCTACCTCGTGTTCACACTTTCAGTCTGCCTACTTGCCTGTAGATTGGAAACCTGAAAAAGTGTTTGTTGGATTTCTGAAGAGGAGCAAACTGACTGCTAAAATCGTTTTGAGAGCCCCATTCAGAAATTATGGTGTAAGGTTGTCCATGTAACTGGAATATATCACTTAAGAATCTCTTTCTCATTACACTAGCGGATGGAAGTTTCTGAAATAAAGTTGTGTGCCATGTTAGAAAATAAATCAAGTGGGACCATAACTCATGGTGCTCCATTTACAGTTGTAAGACAACAAGGAAATAAGTAGAAATGGTATGCCAGGGATGAGGAGCAGCAATGGCTGGAAGCCAAAGGGTCTGTCATGGACAGCCTTAGCCCGAGCACAAACAGTACAGTACCTTATATCAGACTAACATCTTGGTGAACAATATGCCACCGAAAAGTATGAGATACAAGTTCAAACGTTACGCTGAAAACTTGATGCCCTGCCACAGGAGAGCCATGGCACATTTTAAGGATTTATGTATGCATCTCCTTGGATGAAATCAGTAAGGCCTGTTGAAAAAGGAAAGATTCTGATGACGGGACTCTGTAAGTTATCAAACTCTAAGTTGAACGTGGTACAGGAGTTTCAGGATCTTTAGTTACCACATCTCGTCTAGAGACAGCAGTGCAAGAATATTCTAGGACCAGGAATACAGATTATGCAAAAGTCATACTGGGAGAAGAAATATGCCCAATGGGGCTTCCTACTATTCCTGAATGGCATGCTCTGGAGAAACTGAATGTCTGTGGTTAGTGTGTGCTTCAAAAGTTCCAAGCCCATCAAAAGATGTTGTCACTAAAAGCAAGCATATTTTAGTGTCAAAAGTTCCAAGACTGACTGCTTGCACTCATAGGAATTCAGCACGTGAGACAAATAAAAGAGGGGATCCTTCAGATGATCTTGCTCTTGGAGTCAAAGTAAAATATCCCCTACAGCTGAGTCACAGGCATCAGTCGACCACAATAAATTTATAGGCTTGGTTGCTGAGAATGGACCCTTGGGTAAACAATCTCTTGAGTTTTAAAAAGGCTTCGCTTGATTCCGTGGTCCAACAAAACCCCTGGGAAAAAATCATTTCTTCAAGGTGGCACAAATATGGTACGTCCTGGAGTCAAAGGTCTTAGTAAATTTTTTTTAAAATTGGCCAGACCTTGGTGGAAGTTAGAACTGGCCAATCCAGGATAGCCAAGTTCCTTAATGGATTCATATAAAGACCTTACCCTGACAGGCGATATCCCAAGGACTCAACTTTTCTTCTTCTTGAATTCATGTTTAGTGTGACACCAGTTAACTAATTATTTCGAAGGTGACAAAGAATAGGGATGACATGCTTCTGATGCTCAGGCAAGGAAGAAGAGAGAATCAGAATATCGTCTAGGTGGACAACCCCATACTGATTAAAAATGTTTCAGAAAATGCTGTTGGGGAATCTTTGGAAGACTGCTGGAGACGCCAAAGGGCCTGCCTCAATATTCAAAGCCCCTGATAGGATGAGGGTAGTCAGGTCGGGGACCTGAGCGCATATGCTCCAGCTGAGCTCTGACCCTCAGGTCTGGTAAATGGGCAATGAAAACATTTAAACAGTGCCAAAAAAAGGCACAACTTCTTGCAGGAGGTAAAGGATAGCTTAATCTTCCCCTAACTTAAAGAATTTAGAGCATATGTCTCATAGCAACACAGATTCTAATAAGAAGAGGATTGCAGCCTGGGTTTAAAAGGGAGCATAATGGCCGCCACTTCTCCGTTAAAAGGTTGGTGGCTGGAGGAGTAATGAGAGGCCTGGAGTTGGTGGGGCTTTGAGGACACCCGCTTTAGGAAGCAGAGTCCTCAAGAAGAGATGTGGTGTCCACAAGGGGAAGAGTTGAGCGGGTGAAGGTAAGACCCTGGCAAAGATGATAGCAAGCGGCCTGGGCAGTGTGCACCCAAGAGAGAGACTCTGCTGTCTTTGGCTCTGGCAGAGTTGATATCAAGGTCCCTGCCAAGTTGGGTGACGAGTGCTGGCTGACAGCAGTTGAGGAAGGAGTGCAAGGGCTCCTGGGGCAGCAGAGGCAAAACACAGGGGCTTCCTGCTCCAGCTCAAAAGATCTGGCCAGTCTGGATCAGCGGTGCTTGGGTGCAGGACCCTTTGGGAGGAGGATGTCCTAAAGAGCTGGGGGATGTCTGGACGATGGCATATTGGCACATGCCTCAGAGTGGATCAGATGATTTGGAAAGGCCCAAGAGTTTTTTTTTTTTTAGCTTTATAATTATGCCCTGAAACTGTTCAGGAAACAGTGCACTCTGTGGCAAGATGGACAGAAAGAGGTGCTAAATCACAGAGGACTGAAAAATTGAAGCCTCAATTGCATAAAGGTGCACATTCTGGGAAAGTTGAAACAATAGGCGAAGGTCAATATTGCCACCCTTCCTTGGGATTTTAGGCCTTAATGCGTGGGGCTTTGATGGTGGTGGATGCCAACCTGCTATATTATACAGTGCAGAGAGCAAAAAGGAGTGTTAGAGCCCAAAAGGTGACATTTTTACTTGGATTCAGCATCACACTTCAACAGTCTAAGAAAGCAAAAGGAAGGGCTAGTTTTGGCCTCAAACAAATCCATGACATCGAAGAGTGTCTATTAAGGATGCCTTCATGAGTTCAAAACAGGACAGAGCTTAATCTCCAGAGATACTGCCGACAGCCGCATCACACCCTCAAACTTACAGTTGTTGACATTGGTGACGAAAACTGACAAATGCTGTTGCAAGTAAATTACTACTTTGAGGTAGAACAATAATCCATTGGTGCGTTAGATCACCACTTAAAGAAAGTGGAAGGGCGATTGGAGCACATGTAAAGAACAGGAATGGAATGAGACGATGAACAAGATACCTTGTTTTTGAGGTTGGCAGGCCCAACCCCATCACACCCTCAAACTTACAGTTGTTGACATTGGTAACAAAAACTGACAAATGCTGTTGCAAGTAAATTACTACTTTGAGGTAGAACAATAATCCATTGGTGCGTTAGATCACCACTTAAAGAAAGTGGAAGGGCGATTGGAGCACATGTAAAGAACAGGAATGGAATAAGACGATGAACAAGATACCTTGTTTTTGAGGTTGGCAGCCCTTGAGAGGGTGTAACGTTTTATAATGAACAAGGCTGACGATGTAGAAAAAATTTCACTCACTGCAACAATCTTCACCTAAGGGTACTCAGTCCTAACATCCCAGACTCTCAGCTCTCTGTTCATGTTCAAAAGTTGCTTTGTAAGATACGTGGAACCTCTGCAGATATTGAGATTGTCTTGGATAAGACACAAAGGATTTATTCAGAATTTCAGAGAAGGAAAAACCTCACACCTATGTCCTGACCAGGATCAATTTCTCTCTATAGAAAGAGATGTTTTTAGCATTTTAGGAACAGAAGAAGATTTAATAGTAAGAAAATAGCATATTAATATTTAAGATGCATCCTTCCACACCTTAACCAAACAAAGGAATTCAAGACAGCTACTACGTATCAGAGACCACAAAATTCTTTACTGCTGGGGTTTCCATTTAAGACTTATTCTTCCTCCATAATAAGTGACACACAGACTACACCTGAGAGGAAGCTGCAAAAAACATTGAAACTCAAGACAGGTAAGGATGCTGATGAGCAAGAAGACGATCAGAAGTACCTCCAGTGGTGGCGTGAGCTGGCATGTTCAGCAGACTTCTTAACAACAAAGAACCAATAGGGAACTCTGAAACCTACAGCGTTGATTCGTGCTCGGTCTTTAGCCACACCTCTGGCCATGCACCTTGTTGGCCTTCAGAATGGACTGCAGAATGCATCCGAGCAGCATCTGCAATTGATTCAACACAGCAATGTTCTTTTCCTTCTAAGAAACTTTGGCCCTCATTACAACCCTGGCGGTCTTTGACCGCCAGGGTTGTTTTGGCGATCATACCACCATTAGGCTGGCTGTACAAATTGCCATATTTTGACCGCAGCGGTAGCGCCGCGGGCACACCGCTGGGACCAGCGGTTTCCCGCCATCGTTGTCCCGGTGGTTATAATCCACCAGGGCAGCGCTGCTTGCAGCGCTGCCCTGGGGATTATGACTCCCCTTCCCGCCAGCCTGTCCATGGTGGTAGAGACCGCCATGGTAAGGCTGGTGGGAAGGGGAGTCACGGGGCCCCTGCACTTCCCATGCACTTGGCATGGGCAGTGCAGGGGCCCCCAAGCACAGCCCCACCCAGCTTTTCACTGTTTGCACAGCAGACAGTGAAAAGAGCGACAGGTGCAGCTGCACCTGTCGCACGACCACAACACCGTCAGCTCCATCAGGAGCCAGCTGCAATGTTACAGCTGACAACCCCACTGGGCCGGTGGGCAGAAACTCTGTTTCCACCCGCCGGCCCAGCGGGGATGTTGTAAAGCAGCCGGTGGGTTTGCGGCGGGCCTCCGCCGCCCGCCGAGGTTGTAATGAGGGCCTTTGTGTCTCTTCAGAAAGAGCCTGGCTCCTGATATATGCCATATTTGTGGGCCTTTGTCCTGTTATGCTCATTTTATGTTTTAATCGTTCTCATCTTTGTTTTAGTTTTACCTTTCATTTCCAGTACTTCACCTAGCTCAGGGGAGCCTGACCCTGGAGCTGGGGATCGCTGGATTCCATTTAGCGTGTGTTTTTAAAATTGAAGCACTTACTTGCACTCAGACTTTAGCCACGCCTGTGGCCACGTTCCATGTCAGCCTTCAATGCAGACGCGCACAGCGGGTTTGCCAAAGGCAAGTGGGCCTGTGAGTACATCTGGCCAATTCACTTCCCAGAAGTACTCCAGAGAACAGCTTTATTGGTTTAACAACCCAGGTAAAAACACCTTGTGTAATACCTTTGATTTCAGCAGGGATATGGAGTGTTTCCAGTGCATCAACTGCCAATTCTCATGTAAAATGGCCACCTCACTCTTGGTTGGCATACCCAGCCAAAATCGAACAGCCCCTCCCTTAACACTATTGCTTGCTCCACAAAAATAACCTGTGTTTTGATCAACACTTGTTCCGTAACTAAGCACAGATACGAATTCTTTGAGTATTTAGACATTCATGCTCCAAAGATAGCATTTGTTATGGAGACTTGGGCCGATGAGGCCTCTGGGCCTGACTTAGCAGCTGCAATTCCATCTGGCTATGCCATTTTTAAACTAGATCACATCTCAAAGTGAAGAGGGGGCCTAGAAGTTATTTACCGTGACCAACTGGAGATTTTCTGTGAGTCAACCACTCAAATAGATGGTGAAGCACTCACTTTCATATGAAAACTTCCCAATAAGTATGTCTTTAATAGTCTTATTATTATCAGTAAATGATTTTACCGAATCATGTATGCAGTTCTTCAACTTCTCCATCTTAGGTGATTTTCTTTTCCACTTAGAAGATTTAACTAATAAAGAAACAGAACTTATTGACAATAGGAGTTGCTTCCACTTCAAACAACTGATTAATATTGCCACACATTTGGTGGGCCATATCGTGGATAGTATATTTTCTAGCAATCCTGACCTACAGTTTGGAGCTGTGCTGCCGCTAGCATGGTCAGATCATAAAGCAATCAGCTTCAATTTAAATCTCCTAGCTGCAAGCACATTAGTTGAAAAGACCCTGAAGATAATAAAACCCTGTGACTGGAACAAAATTTACAAAACTGAACACATTGAAATTCTAGCACCATCACAACCCACCCTTATTGGTAATCCTAATATTATCACATCTAGCTACTCTGAAAGGATTAATTTCAGTGGTTACGCAGCTAACCCTGCCCAAGGGTGTTAAAAACATAGAAATAGTCTGCCCCTTGGTTTCCCCCATACTAAGATCACTAAAACAAAAATGCCAAAGGCAGTAGAAAAGATGGAAAGAAAATTATAGCCCAGACAAAGAAACAAACATAAGCAATACATTCAAGAATACAAGAATTTGATTATTACTGAAAAACAATCTATTTTATTGAGTAAATCCATCTAGCAAAATATTTGGCAGAAAAATTATTAGAAACAGTCAAAACTTTCTGTAGTCCCAATTCCATTAATTCCATGACACCCAATCACTCCGTATGTGATTAATTAGCTGACTTCTTTCAAGTCAAAGTAAAGGAAGTGTACTGTGAATTTGACTGCAGCCACAGTACCAACCTTTATGCTTCCAGGACAGCACCTTTAGGTACCAGGAACAGCGAGCTTTGCATGTTCCCCCTTCACAAGGTGGAAGGAGTTGTCAAATTAGCCGAAGCTACCAAATCAGGGGCCCCCTATATCCCTGGCCCCCCACAATCCTTCATGAGATAGCTGGTATAGTAGCAACCCCCCTCACCAACCTCTTGAACAGTATTATTCTCTCCCGACAATTTCCCAATGAATCGAAAAAAGCATCTATTCTCCCTCTGATTAAAAAAAGTCTCTCAATCCCAATGAGACAAAAAGTTATTGCCCCATCACATGCCTGCTGATGCGGGGGGAAAGTCCTAAAAAACACATCTTAACACAGAACTTTCAGCCTTCTTGGACAAAAATGAATTTCTGGGCCATGCTCAATGTAGTTTTAGAAAACAAACAGCACAGAATCTGCCTTGATAGTCGCTACAGAGGAAATCAGATCAATTGTGGACAGAGGAGGGACGACTGCAGTGATCCTTTTGGATCTATCCACAGTCTTCGACACCGTGAGCCATATTGTGCTAACAGATCCACTAGAAAAGATAGGTATCAGTGGGTCAGCGCTCAATCTGCTCTGCTCCTTTCTTTCAAACAGAAAATAGTCGGTCTCTCTTGGAGAATTCACATCAAAGTTTTTTTCACTACCCTGCGGTGTCCCTCCAGGGGTCCTCTTTGAACCCTATGCTCTGTAGTACTACTAGCTAGGCTGATAGTATTTTTAGTTTTTTCAACAATTTTATATGCAGATGGCACCCAAATCGTGGTGTCTTTCTCATGCGACATAGAAGAGATCTCCACACTCTTCAACAGCTGTATGAATGAAGTAGTAAGATGGATAAGAGGCAACTGTCTCAAATTAAATTCAGAGAAAAGCGAGGTCTTTCTGTTGGGAAAGATACCTCCTACTGGAACGCTTCCTGGTGGCCCAAACATCTGACCCCCCTTTCCTCTCTAGTCCTAAAAGTCAGAAATTGGGAAGTAGCTTTTGATGCAAAACTGACAATTGTAGATCAGATTATTAAGCTTAGTTCTTCTTGCTTTCTCCTCTTAAGAACCTTGTGAAAGGTTCTCTCGTTCATCCCTTTTGAACTCCAGAAAACCGTAATCAATGCCCTTGTACTTTCCAGGTTAGATTACTGTAATGCCCTTTATATGGGCATTCAACAACGATTCATGAACAAACTACAAGAAACACAGAACGCAGCAGCTCATCTGCTTATGAAAATTCCCAAATTCAATTCAGTCTCTCAATAATTAGTGGAGCTACAGTGACTCCCGGTCAAGAAGCGAGTAGGTTTTAAGGCACTCTGCATAGCTCACAGAGCCCTTCATGACTCAGGCCCAGATTACCTTTAGAAAGAAATTCGAATGTTACATACCTAGGAGACCTCTCAGATCATCTGTGTCCAAAACTGTGGTAATCCTCAAGTTCAACAAAGCATTCTGGGATGGTAGAAGCTTTGCCTTTTCCACTTTTAAACTATGGCACAAGCAACCTTAGCATCTTAAAACCCAGTCTAATCTTACCTATTTCAGGAAACCACTTAAAACCTGGCTATTCTTGTCACCCTGCCATATTAGTCCACCATTGTATTAATCAGCAGATGTTAGCACCAAGACAGCTTTGGGTATTCATGTGCTCTATAAACATTATCAATATCGATTGGCTGAATAGGATTGACATTCAGCTGAAGACTGAGAGGAGCGAATTCATATCATTTTCATTGTCTTTTTGATTCTTTCTCCTACTGTATATCATCTCTCTGTTGAGCTGTCCATTTAAAATCTTGAGAGCTCTTGATGCTCTCGCTGGAGGGTCCAACTAGGCTTCCAAAAGGTGTGATGAGAGAGAAGGGAGATAACCGTATAGACGTTCCCTGAATACACTAAAATGATGGACACTTCTCTGATTTTGGAGCTAGCTGCTCCTCTCAACTAGAGGCAGTGATTTGCAAGTAAACTTTAGAACTGGCATGGCAGGACCCGGACAAATGTACGTATACCACCCTCTGGTCTATGGTTGTTGAACCATACAAATTAAAGCCGCCACGTTTACTATATGTGTCAGAGAATAACCATTTAGTCTTCTTAATTTGGTTGTTTTATTGTTGTTTCTTACAGCAGTCAAGTGTGCAGTTTTCGCCTATTTCTGGGTATTCGATATCTAACAATGTTGAAGGTGGTATGTATTTAATTAAACAAAAGCTGCATATGGTACTCAGCTACAAGGTAGGGTTTTAACACAAATCTCAATCCATTCATTAGTATATTGACACTTAATATACAACGCTTAAACTCCCCACCAAAAAGGGAGGCATTATTGAAATGGGTAAAATTAAACAATATTGCAATAGCATTTTTGCAGAATATCCATTCACTCTTGAATGGTGTCCACGGACTATGTATGGCTTTCTTCCTCATGGGGGGCATTCTCCAGGACTTAAAAAAGCTAAGGGTGAGACGATGTTGTTTAGAAAAAGGTTGAAATTTCAGTTTGCCTCCACATCTAAGGACAAGGAGAGTCGACTTGTGCTTAGAGGGCAGAAGGAAGGAACACTTGTGATTTTGGTTTAGATCTTTGAGCTGTCAGAGACGAAGTGCATTTTCAAAGATGTATTTTTAACTAAGGCTAAATTAAAGGAGGGAACGCTGACTTTGTGGGGGAGGGCTACTGCATAGATACACACTACCCACTTCTCTAATGAGAGAAGCAGCGTGTGTTTTGTACCAAATCCATTGGTACATGGTCTTAGAGACTTAGGGCCAGATGTAACAAAAAAGGCATTTGCGATTCTTAAATAGCGATTTTTAAGAAATCGCTATTTCTGATTCGCAAAATGAAAAGTATCATATTTGCGATTCGGCAATAGCGATTTCTTAAAAATCGCAAACGCTATTATCGAATCGCAAATTGCAATACCGGCCCCATTCTCACCTATGGGCCTGTAGGCCCATATTTGCACATTTCTTTGCAGTTCCCAAATTGCGAATTCCTAACTGGAATTTGCAAATTTGTGAAATGCAAACCCCAGGGTACTGGGGGCCTAAGGCCCCCTCTGCTAGACCCCTAAGAAGTTTTTTAAGGACATGTAAGGTGCACACATGCCAAAGGGGCATGTGTGCGTTACATGTAAATTTAAAAAATGCATTTTTAATGCATTTTTAAAATTTGCACATGGTTACCACCAAGTTGAACTTGGTGGTAACCATGTGCAAATTTTAAAAATAACGATTCCTTAATGCCCAATTCGCATTAAGAAATTGCTTCTTACATGTGCTTTAGAAATCGCAAATAAGGATCCCTTTTTGCAATTTCTTAGTTAGAGAATTGCAATTTGCGATTCTCGAAACAGGCTCGCAAATTTAAGGAATCGCTATTTTAGCGATTCCTTAAATTTGCGTTGTGAATGCCTTTCATAAATACTGAAAGGCATTTTTGCATTCGCAAATGGGCATTCGCACCGTTTGCGAATGTAAAAAGGCTTGATACATCTGCCCCTTAGATTTGATTGATATTTGAAGATCTCACCACACGTCTGACAGGGACTATACTTTCTCTTCCATTGTCCATAGCGTATTCGCTAGGACTATGGGCCAGATGTATCAAAGCTTTTTGCATTCGCAAACGGTGCGAATGCCTGTTTGCGAATGCAAAAAGCCCTTTCAGAATGTATCAAAGGTATTCTGAATGCAATTTTAAGGAATCGCTAAAATAGAGATTCCTTAAAATTGCGACCCTGTTTAGAGAGTCGCAAATTGCAACTCTCTAAATAAGAAATCGCAAATAAGGAATCCTTATTTGCGATTTCTAAAGCACATGTATGAAGCAATTCCTTATTGCGAATTGGGCATTAAGGAATCGCTATTACCACCAAGTTCAACTTGGTGGTAACCGTGTGCAAATTTAATTTAAAATGCATTTTGAAAATTTACATGTAAAGCACACATGCCCTTTTTTCACGTGTGCACCTTACATGTTGTTAAAAAAAATGTTTTGGGGTGCAGCAGAGGGGGACTTAGGCCCCCAGCACCCTGGACTTTGCATTTCCCAAAATTGCGAATTCCAGTTAGGAATTCGCAATTTGGGACATGCAAAATATTCGCAAATATGGGCCGACAGGCCCAGAGATGCGAATGGGGGCCGGTATCGCAATTTGCGATTCGGTAATAGCATTTGCGATATTAAAGAAATCGCTATTACCGAATTGTAAATATGATACATTGCATTTTGCGAATCAGAAATAGCGATTTCTTCAAAATCGCTATTTCCGATTAGCAAAAGGCTTTTTTCATACATCTGGCCCCATATGTTTTATACATAGAGGGAATGTTTGTCCATGTTCCTTACGACTTCGATGGGGACACAACTGCTACCTGACCATGCCCAGTCCTAATCCACTATGATTTAACTATGATAAAAGCCTTTCCGGAGAAACAGTGCCACATGAATGACACTACATTCAGCGACCACCTGGTAAAAGATGGTATTCGAGAAGTATTAGATAATTTTATCCCAGGGAATGAGGAGGTATCTACACCACTCTCGGTTGGACGGGATGAAGCTAAGGCAGTTATTAAGTGGGGAGCTCATGCCACACACAACGACTGTTTTTAAAAGGAATAGGCTTGAAAGTTAGCACTGATAAATGAAATCTCCTTGAAGGAGCAACATGAACAGACATGTTCCCGTAAAATATACAGGGACATGCAGAAACTAAGAGGGGAATTGAAACAGATTTCTTGGAGAGACTGGACATAACATGCTGCAAAATAAACAATAGTATGCAAAAGGCAATAAAGCCATTAGACTTCTTGTGTATAAAATTAAAGTGAAACAAAACTAACCCTATAAAAATAGTACGATCACCACAGGGCCTATGAAAACCGAGACAGAGTATTTCTTATGAATCAGATATTTTATGATTTTCATTCAATGTTCTATTCTGGAGGAAGTGTCTCAGATCTGGTACAAATACAAATTTAAAATATATTAAATTAAAAAATATTCCCTCAGCACTCATAGAACCACTTGAAGAACCCATCGCTCCCCAAGAAGTGTTGGAAACTATTAGAGCTACAGCAAGCTATGAGGCACTGCAACCTGATGGCTAAAATGCCTCTTTTTATAAAGCTTTTACGGAGAAACTACTTTGTACTTTAAACTCCTTTTTATCAATAGGAAAGGTAACAAAGACCATGGTAGAGTCAGAAACTGTCCTGATCACCAAGCTAAATATATATCCTAAGTTATGTGTATCTGATTGTCCAATAGCTTTATTGAACATTGAGAGAAAAATATATACAAAGATCTGGGCAAGTCGACTTGAGAGTGTGTGGTCTGGTATAGTGAGAGAGTGTAGTTTAAATATTACATATTAGATGTGAAATGCTTATACCTAACAATGCTGTATACAAAAACGATTACAAAATATTATTCGCTTGGATGTATTCTTAACGCAATTATAAGTGTGAAGCTGCTATTGTACACATATACTAATGTCGACTATAAGAGATAATTGCTTGTATTATGATTAATTGAATATGTTAACACCTATGAAAATTACGATTATTAGAATCCATAAGTCTTAAGTTAGCGTGAGCCGAAAACTTAGTCGTGTAGCTTTCATATTAAAGCATATTTTTCTGTTTCTTCAGTGTGCTGACTCGCAAAAGGCCATGACCCAGTATGTGTTCTTTTCTTTGTTTTATGTTGCAAGTCATGCTCCGTTCTCATCCGCATGCTAGCTGTTTTAGTATAAATTTTATACATTTTGCAACAAATATGGAAACTTTCAAGGACAATCGACCACGGAAAAGAGAACTTTTGACCTGAAGAACGTGCCAAAGAATGAAGCAACCCCGGATGTGCCACCTACGAAAAACGTCAATTATGTAGACCAATCAAAGTGTTATAAATTATCGTGGGGTGACAACTGTATTACCTAATGCATAATTTGATAGGCTAAAGATAGTGGGGTATAGCGATTATCCAATAGAATTTTGGGGAAAAGTATTGCAAAAAAGGGATAAAAACCTATGACACAGAAGACTCAAGAGAACTAGATAGGGAATGATATCGATTGCATCCAGAAACTCTGTCACTCTGTTTGGTGATTTGAGACTTAAAACCATCCTCATCTATAGACTTCCCCATCACACTTTTCCTCCTTATGAGGGAAGTGTCCCCCGTCCATTAGAAGAAGCAGATTGACTGCGATCCAACTGATGTCCTGAAGACGAAGACTGATCCTGTATGCTGACTCATTCCGAGGAGGGTAATTATGACAATTGCTATCGTAATTTGTCTATCTGCTTTTTCTTTCTAGGTACCAACTGCTGTATTTTTGGATAGAGACCTTAGCTAGATGTTTTCCAAATTGGTGTACAAAATTATTTTGCATGAAGCCCAACATGCTGATGCTAATTAGTGGTTAGGTTAGGAAATCACTTTGACTGACGCAAAGAGACGTGACTAACATTGTGCCATGCTGAACTAAGACGTATATGATGTTCTATACACTCTGATCTGTGTATATCTCACATTGGTGTTTTATGTTTGTGATCTTTGCATTATCAAAATCTCGTCACAGTTGCCATATCATGACTATGCTCTTTTGCTTCTTGGTTTTGAGATTGATACTCTTATTATTAGATTGTAATCAATAGGGAATAAAATTCACAAAACTTCAAAGAAAGGTGTGGTTATTCATGACTGAAAGGTCATGGTTGCGTCGACAGTTTAATCAATGTCTAAAGTAAAGTATATTGTGGTGATACATGTTGATAATATCATTGATATATTGCTTGACATATTGATCAGTTATCTCGTTCTACGGTGTCTCACCACTGGGTCAAAAGATTCATCAGCCTAAAACGAGTCCTAATGTGTATAAATCGACATAAAGGGGCGCGTTAACAGTTTTGGTAGCAGAGGATGGTTTGGCCCTTGGGGGCCCTAGGACGGAGATTCATTGTTTAATTTGTTTTTCTGTGATAATGCAATTCGGAGGTATGATGGGTTTCTAAGTTCACCATGGCTTTCCCGGGATCTCGGAGCCTGCCTAAATGAGTTGGGAATGTTCTCGGCGCCATAGAGTGTGTGGTTAGGGTCTTTGCGCTTGCCTAAGCTTACGCATTTTGCAGGTGATTGTGAAAATTTGTATGTATTTAGGCCAAATTTAGTGTTATTTAGTAGGAGTGGGCGTACTCCACAGTATGAAAGTAGGGAAGTCGGCGTACTTCATGTGAATGTAGCGCTTGATGCTCAAAATTATCCACGTGGTTGGTTGTTGTGTACGGACCTGTCGAGGTCTAAGACTCCGGAGTATGAAGATAAATGTGGTTTATGTTGTAATCTGTGCGGTTCAATAGGTCAATCGGGCGTGGTTGACAAGTCGAGTTTGAACTATAATGTGTGTATGAAACCTTCGATGGAAGATTTGACAAATTCTAAAGTGCACTAGAAGGAGTCATTGACAAGTCGAGAGTAGAATTTGCGGGTCGAATTCTGCTTGCGTATGCGGGAACTGATAAGGAGAGAGTAGCGGCTGAGGCTTCAAGTGAAATCTCTGTAAAGTTCTGAAGCGAATGTGTTACCCTTCCTGTAGTAAACCGACAGATTTGTGTTGTCATTTTAAGGTGCTCGCAATAATTTGCATTAGTTTGTGTGAGTTATAGGGGATTAGTGAGGAGCGGACAAGCCGCAAGACTTTGTCAGCTGCAGTGTGTGTGAGTGTGACGTCAGTGGTGCCGCGCTGAGATAGGTCAGATGTCGAGAGGGGTCGCGCACGGATTGGCTGCCGTCCGTGAGAGGCAATAGGTTGAGAAAGGTAGGTGAAGAGTGTCCTGGGAACTAAGCCATTTCTGATTAAATACGAAATAAGAGAATTACAAAAATGAATTTTGTCAAAGCATTCAAGAGCGCTCTAAAGGGAGATGTATATATTCTTGCAACCGATGGGGAACCTACACCACCTGAGGGTACTCCAGCTTATACAGTTATGGAAGAGAAAGGTGTTGCACCTTGTTTATGGATGAAACAGTGGCACAAATTAACAGAGAAGGAGGGGTGTCTAGCTTTCCCAGAACATGGGACGTTTAACCCAAAGGTGCTAGAAAATTTGAGGTGGATGTTAAGTACGCAGAAACCACCTCCAAGACCAGCACAATATGAGGCTTTGGCGATTTGGGACTTGATGGCTCTTAAACATAGACAAGAAAGGTTTCAGAGAAGACTGAGAAGGGCAGAAAAATCATATGCAGAGGCTAGGTGGGATAATGAGAGCAAAATGTGGAGACGGGGAATTGTAGACGGGTTGAAGTTATTCCCAGCGATAACACAAGGAGAAGAAACGCAGGGAAAGAAAGCCTCCTGTAAAACCGACAAAGACTCAGGCAAATCTAAAGAGAATAAAAGATCCTGGGAAGAGGAAGATGATTCAGACGATGGGGAATTTATGGATAGATTGTTACATGATCGTCCGCCACCATATGCGGTGAGCGACAGTGCTCCAAGTACTAGCTTGGACCCTGGGAACCAGACGCAGGAAAAGGGAGTTACTGATACGGTACAGACTAGCGATACAGCTTTGACACAGAATGGTGTCAGTGTACCCACTGCACCAGACATGCCGATACAGTTACAGCCTCCACCTCAGATAAAGAGAATCTACCCTGATGTTCCAGTACTTGAGACTACTACGAATTTGATTGTGCTGCCAGATCCGATATATACAAAGCCAAAGCTAATACAGATTGAATCGACTCCGAAATTAATGTCTCAACCACCACCACAGCTGATACCAGGGTATAACCCTGTAGCGGGACCACCGTTAGTACCTGTTCCGGGTACATTGGAACAGACCTATGGTGTTGAGGCTCCAAGAGGTCTGGGTCCAGGTCAGACACCTGCCGCAATATCATTACCCATTACTGTTGGTCCCCCAGTGCCATTATATGCACAAGGAAAAGCAGGGGTGTGTGACCAGGGAGTGATGACTCAGGAGGCGATAAGAGGAGGGTCTATGGGAACTCCACAGATAATGGCCCCTGGGGAGCAAGTAAATGAAACACCGAGACCCTTAATGGACCTTAGTCCAGTGGGGGCACCTCTCGAAGCAATGCATCAAGCAGGGTTGGGAGTTCTAACTTCGCAAACCATGAGTACGAATACCTCACATTCTCCAATGATACATGCAGGGAACATTTCACTGCAGGGTTTTACAGTTCAACAGTTAAATGAATGGTTGGAGAAAACTTATACTTCACAGAAGACTGCAGTGACTACAGTTGAATCTGAGAAAGAAAAGCAAGATGAATACGTGAACTTTGTACGATTAGGGGCGGAAGCTGCTGAGTTGGTAGAAGGGACAATGGGAGTAAATAGACTGGAGTCCTACACAGAGGCAGAATTGAGATACTTGTGTCCCAAGATTACCAAGGAAGTAGGCAAAGTACATCAGAGATTAGCGAACTTAGCAGACAAATACAATATCGATATCGGAAACACTAAGCATTTGAAAAGGAGTTATAGACTAGATTTTGACTCAAAAGATTTTGAACATATGAGATCTGCAGGCATGAAAGCACATTTGAGAGAACTGTTGCAGAGTGCACAAATTTGGGGTGCATTGGAGAAATGGGAAGGCCGATGGGCAAAGAAAAGAGATAAGGGAAAGGGTGATAGCCCAGGACCTAATCAAGCTAGAACCTCACCTGATTTGGAATCGGTAAAAATATTACCTATGACAGAGACAGCTGGTGGTGTTTTGGTACATGTGCCATGGACTAGAGGAGATATTCTATCCTTTACTAATGATTATACCAGATTGAGAGAGAAACCGATTGAATGGTATCAACAAACAGACAGGTTTGTGAAACTTGCAAAGTGTCTCTGGGAGGACTTGAATACTTTGTTTGAGATTATTGTTCCGCCTGATTTGTGGCTCGAGTGCAAGAGAGGGGTAGATTGGCCGACGAAGGAGCCGGCGAGAGATAAGGTGACTGGAACACCTTCTGAATAGGTGATGAAGTATTATCATAAAGCGATTGAGTTTTTGAAACAAAAGGTGTCGCCGAAGGTAACCGACTGGCAGAAAATCGACCGGACTTCCGAAGAGGTTAAGGAGTCAATACATGCTTATTATGAGAGATTGTTGAAAGCATTTAAGCATTACAGTGGTACTGAGACTATTGAACCGAAAGACATGAACCACCTTGTGTTTAGATTCGTCGAAGGATTGAGACCAGAGGTTAGTCAAATGATTAAGAATCATTTGATTTGTTGGCAAGCTAAACCGATTGATGAGGTGTTGCAGTATGCAAAGTACTGTAGTGATGAGATTGAGTTGAAGCAGAAAAAGTTGAAGGAAAAGGTGATGGTGATGCAGATAAGAGCTGCACAGGCTGGAATACAGGGAAATGGAGTTCAACAGATGATACAGCTCCAACCGCAAATGAATGGTGTGTTTCAATCCCAACCGAGGGGCCGAGGTCGAGGGTTTGTGAACCGTGGTTTGGGCATGAATAATGTTGTTATTCAAAATGATGTTCAAGGAGCAAAAAAGATGTCACCATGTCACGCGTGCGGGGGCGTGGGGCACTGGAAGCGGGAGTGTCCGAATATGGTGCAGGATGGTACAGTTCAGCAGGGTACTAATGTTGGTACCTTACAAAACTCACGAGGTCCGAAAATGAGACATCAAAACCCGAATTTTCAGAATAATTTGGTACAAATGCAAGGGGTACAGCCCATGCAGCAGATGCAAATGCCACGTTTCCAGTCAATACAAATGCAACCAGTACAACAGCAGATTCCTATGGTGCCTAGACAGCAAATGCAATGACCAATGGCTCCGATGGGACAGCAACAGGTGATGCTTCCTCAGCAGGTCACAGGCCAGGTAACAAATCAAAACAACACTGTACAACAGTTCCCACTACGAGGTGAAAATGGGATGAATGAGGATTGGTCAGATGATAGTTCAGATAGTGAAGAGTGCAGGCTTGCAGCATCCCTAGAGGTGGATCAGAGAGGCCCATGAGTTGAAGGGAAGGTGATGGGCTATAAGGTTTCATTTCTGGTTGACACAGGAGCCACACGCTCTACAGTCAGGAGTGCGGAAGTTCCGAGATTACCACTGTCCGGGCGTACCATACGAGTAGTTGGAGTAGCAAATCAGTATCTGACTAACCCGATTACCCACCCAGTACAGGTTGAGATTGGAAATTTCCAGGGACAACATAGGTTTGTAGTATGTGACTCAAGTCCGGTATCCTTACTGGGAAGGGACTTACTGTGCAAGACAAAGTGTTCAATTACCTGTTCCAATGACGGAATTGAGGTGCAGACAAATAGTGACGATGAGGGAGACGAAAGTCAATTTTTAGAAGAAGAAACAGGGACAAATGAAGATTACCCTTTGATTACTCTATTCCCAATGCATACTTTGATTGATCTGCCTGTTGAACTGCAAGGAACGGTAACAGAGGAAGTGTGGGATTTGACCGGGAAAGAAGTAGGATTGATAAAGGGAGTAGAACCAGTCAAAGTTCAGATAAAACCGAATGCAGTGTTCCCACAAGTGCCACAATACCACATGACCCAAGATGTTTTAATTGAGGTGTCACAAATAATTGCAGACTTTCTCAGAAAGGGAGTCCTAAAAGAGGTTTTGAGCAGTCCATGTAACTCTCCCATAATGGGATTAAAGAAGCCCTGTGGAAAAGTTCGAATTGTACAGGATCTGAGACAAATAAATGAAATTGTGATAAAATGTTACCCTGTGGTACCTAACCCAGCAGTAATAATGTTCCAGGTTCCCTGTGATGCTGAATGGTTTACTGTAGTAGACCTATCACAATCCTTCTTTTCAATACCTCTTCATGAGGACAGTCAATTTTTGTTCAGTTTCAAATTCCTGGACAAGGTGTACAGTTGGTGCAGAATTCCTCAAGGGTTTTCTGAATCACCATCCATCTTCAATCAAATATTGAAAAAGGATTTGGAACCTCTTGTGCTGCCTTTTAATTCAACTCTTGTGCAGTACATTGACGATTTGCTAATTGCGTCCAAAACGAGAGACAGTTGCAAATACGATACCATTGCATTACTAAATCATCTGGGAAAGAATGGGCATAAGGTGTCACCCAGAAAGTTACAATATTGTCAGAAAGAAGTAAAATACTCGGGACATTTGATTGAGAAGGGTTCTAGGAGAATATCAAAAGAAAGAATAACAGCTGTCTTGCGAATTAACCCTCCAACAACAAAAAGAGATGTCAGGATGTTTTTGGGAATGGTGGGCTACTGTCGCCAGTGGATACCCAACTTCTCAATCATTTCAAAGCCATTAATAAAACTGACAGGGAAGGAAATCAAGGATGAGCCATATACTATAACCCTATCAAAAGAAGAACTTGAGTCATTTTTGGAATTAAGAGAATGCATGTGCAGGGCACCAGCATTGGGAATGCCAAACTACGAGAAACCTTTTCTTTTGTTCTGTCATGAACGTGATGCTTGTTCTTTGTCTGTCTTAACACAGGTCCACGGAGATGCGAATCGCCCTGTAGCATATTTTTCAGCTACCTTAGACCCTGTCGCAGCAGCCTTACCGGGTTGTTTGCGTGCAGTTGCAGCACTTGGTCAAAGCCTTTTACAATGTGAAGGCATAGTCATGGGATATCCTCTGACAGTAATGGTTCCACATTCAGTTGAAATTCTGTTGACACGAACTAAGACGCAACACATGACAAATGCACGTCTCACTACGTATGAGACGATCATTCTGGGGTCGCCTAATGTCACTCTTAGAAGATGCACTGTACTGAACCCGGCAACCTTGCTTCCAAATTAAATACAGAAATTAAGGATGGCGAAGAATTTGAACATGATTGTCTTGAGGTGACTGAATCGTGCACCAAGCCTCGCCCAGATATTCAGGACACTCAATTGAAAGAAAATGACTGCATTATGTTTGTCGATGGGTCCTGTCTAAGAGATTCTGCAGGAACACTGAGAGCTGGTTATGCAGTATGTACTATAACTGGGATTGTCGAAGCCTCCTGGCTCGAAAAAGTGTTTTCTGCGCAAGTGGCAGAATTGATTGCTCTTACAAAAGCATTCCACGCAGCTGTAAATTTGAAAGTCACTATCTATACTGACAGCAGATACGGATTCGGAATTGTGCATGATTTTGGCCAACTTTGGTCACAGAGAGGTTTTATGACCTCCTCTGGTTCTCCTGTGAAAAACGGTGAACAAATAAGAGATTTGTTGCACACGATTCAGTTACCTCTCGAAATTGCCGTGGTGAAATGCAGTGCTCACATCAGATCACAAGATTTTGTGTCTATGGGAAACGGCTATGCAGATCAAGTCGCAAGATTTTGTGCATTGAACTGTATATAGTTTAAGGAGCAATGGGAATTGTTACCACAAACTGAGAATGACACATGTTTAAACCTAGCATTGCGGGTGGTTGACACATTAGATGAACTAAAAACATTACAAAGTCGTGCGAGCAAAGAAGAAAAACGCTCTTGGCAAAGAATGCAATGTGTACAAAGAGCTGATGATCTATGGGTTTCAGACGAGGGAAAATTAGTCTTGCCAAATAGCCTTTTGTGACAGTTTGCCCGGCTCTATCATGGGCAGGCTCATCTGGGAAGAGATGCCATGATCAGATCCTTTAAAATTGATTGGTTTAACCCAAAATTCAGACATGCCGCGGAAATCACTTGCCACAGGTGCGTCATCTGTCAACAGATGAACGCCGGAAAAGGAACTGTGGTAATATTGAGCCATATTGGGAGAGCTGGAGGTCCGTTCAACAAAATGCAAATGGATTTTATTGAAATGCCTGTTTGTGGAGGATTGAAGTACGTGTTGGTGATTGTGTGTGTTTTCAGTCATTGGATTGAGGCATATCCCACACGTAGAAATGACAGTCTTACAGTTGCAAAACTACTACTTAGGGAACTGATACAAAGATTCGGGTTTTCGGTTTCTATAGAATCAGATAGGGGTAGACACTTCGACAATGAGGTGATTAAACTCCTGTGTGCCGCACTCAACATTGAACAAAAGCTGCATTGTAGCTATCGCCCTGAAGCATCAGGACTAGTAGAGCAGATGTATGGTACTTTGAAATCAAGGATGGCAAAAATGTGCGCAGCAACTAATATGAAGTGGCCAGATGCCTTACCTCTAGTGCTGATGTCAATGAGAAACACACCAGACAAGAAAACAGGACTGCCCCCCCATGAAATCCTCATGGGCAGAGCTATGAGATTACCAGCAGTACCTACAAATGCAATAGTGAATATTACAGATGATATGGTGTTGGATTACTGCAAAGGTCTAGCTGATGTGATTCGCTCTTTCTCTCACCAGGTGGAAGCTAACACGTTGCCGCCGATTGGCGATCCAGGCCACTCTCTACAAGCCGGTGATTGGGTGGTTGTCAAGAAGCACGTGAGAAAATCCTGTCTAGAACCATGTTGGAAAGGGCCATATTAAGTAATATTAACGACTACTACCGCTGTAAAGTGTGCCGGGGTTCCTAACTGGATACATGCCAGTCACACAAAAAAGGTAACGTGTCCTGTTGAAGAGGAACTTGAAGCTTCCGGCACAGCAACTTTGGAGGGAGAGGTCTCAGGGTCAGAGAACAGTCAAGAAGGAACTGAGACTACTGGAGGGCCCACTGAGAACAGCCTTGTCCCTCAAACAGTCAATGAGTTCGAGAGAGGTGACAGAGTGCCTATCTCAGTAGAGGCAGCAGGAGAACTAAGTCAAGGAGAGGTTCTCCCAGAAGTAGACGGATACGGGTTAGAGCCCGAACCCAACTTAGAACCGGAAGAAGAAAGAGAAGGAGAAATTGTAGAGAGAAGTCAAAACGTGTCAGAATCTCCAGAACCAGTTGCAGGTCCGTCAAGAGAAAACACCATATCACCAGAGGAGGGTGCTGTCCAACGTCCTGAAGGAAAACGTCGAGAAAAGACACATAGAGGCGACAATTGGCCAGACAAGCAACTCCTTCAAATAAGGGAGATATCAAATGACACAATAATAGAAGAGAGTGATACTTCTCAAGCGGATGATCTGAGTGAAGGAGAACAACAAGGTGAACGAAGGTTAAAAAGAAAAAGAATCGCAAATAGAAGATATACAGGTCCTGAATGGGCATATGCTACAACCTCTGAATGGCAACAAGAATTCCTAGCATTCTGTTTTGATCGAGAAGTACCAGGCCAATATTACGGTACCTGAAAGAGTTCAAAGGAAAACTTGGCTAAATTTGAATTTGTGAAAACTAAAAAGAGAGAGAGACTTTAGAAACTACTGGAAGTGACACTAAAACCTGATTTGACCTTTTGAAGAAACCTGATTACGACAAGCTGCTAACCTGAATTGACAAAAGAGGCCTTGGAGTGAGTGAAGACTTTATCTTCAAGTTGATTGTTGATCCAGTCTTCTGATTCTATATAAACATGGCTTACAATAGAAATAGTAGCAAGGGAAGTAAGGTGTGTGGTTGGTTAGGTCTTATAATAGGTGTTGTGTGTGCAGTAATAATTGTGGGAGTGATTGTAGGAATGCCATGGATAGAGAAAGAAACTATTAACGCTACTTCAAAACCTGAAACTACTACACTAACTCCGTGGGAGAGATTTGAGCAGGATGCAAGACATATGCATGAAGGAACTAATGCAAAGGGAGAACTTTCTACTAATGTCTTTTATCGCTTACTAAATGAGTATGTGGAAACCATGGATGCGAAAGATTGTTATGTATGTACCCAAATTCCTTCATCTGTGCAGGAGGGGGTTACTTATCATAGCCTCCCTCTTACTTTTGGAATTAGTTGCAGCTTGCTATTAACAAGATTCTATAATCAAGAGTATGTGCAGTACTTCTATTCGAATTTGGATGTTGTGTTTTCCTTTGTGCCGGTGATTGAATTTTTAAATAAACTAGCTAAAGTGCACGGTATAAAAATAGTTAGAGGATTCTTTGAGCCGACACTTACATTTGGAACTGCCTATGCACACCGCAACAATTTGACTTGCTTACTGTCACCTGTAGAGAAAAGCTTTCTAGATCACACAGACGATAGACGCAAAGCATTGAAAGAAAGATTAGAGAAAGGATTAGAGAAACGTACCTATGCAAATGATTATGCCTACACTGCAATCAAGACACAAGGCAAATTAGCTATAGATGCATTACATGTAGGTAGGCTTTGTATATATAGGCCAAAATCTGATCAGGATAATTTGTGGGAACGAGTGAATGCAGACATGTGTTTTTGTTTCAGAGCAAGTGGACCTTTATGCTGAATGGACAAGATCCAGCGATTCCTGGAATCTATTACATCTGTGGGCTAAATGCTTATTACTGTCTCCCTAAGGGATGGTATGGGACATGTTATTTGGGGATAGTATTCCCAAAGATATACCAAATTGATGACTTAAAACAAATACCTAAGACGTCTGAATTACAACATCCTAGACAAAAACGAGAATCAGTGGCGGCTGTCATTGGTGATATATTTGGAGCCATAATCCCATCAGTAGGGGTTATCTTGAATTCTATGAAAATTCAAAAGTTGTCTACTATAGTGGAAAACATGTTGACAAATTTTACAAGGGCTATACTCCTGATGGATACTGAGCTTGCAGCAGAAAGAGCTATGACTCTTCAAAATCGGCTTGCTTTAGACATTCTTTTAGCTAAGAGCGGAGGGGTCTGCAAGATGCTTAATGAGCGTCATTGTTGCTCATTTATCCCGGATATCAGTAAGAAAATTAGAAGCATGCTTACTAACCTTACTAGAGATAGTACAGATTTGAAGGATTTGAAAGAACTTGGTGTTTGGGAGAAATTTGGAAAAGGAATTGCCCGAGTTGGAAGCTGGTTTACCAACATTTGGAACGGGGTACTTGCAAAAATTCTGATGGGTTTACTAATTGTTTTGGTTTGTCTATTAGGATTATGGGGGGCATGTAAAATTAATGACAAAATAAAAAGAAATTGGACTAAAAGAACCAGAAGAAATGAAGAGAGTGAAAGACAGAAAATGTTTAATGAGATATGGGAAAGCTCACATAAAGGGCAAGATGTTGAAATGCGTATTATGCGCAAGGTGAAAAATTAAGATCAAAGGAAGATTTATGTGATGACGAGCGTCATCAGAGGAGAGACTGAGAGAGCGTAGTTTAAATATTACATATTAGATGTGAAATGCTTATACCTAACAATGCTGTATACAAAAACGATCACAAAATATTATTCGCTTGGATGTATTCTTAACGCAATTCTAAGTGTGAAGCTGCTATTGTACACATATACTAATGTTGACTATAAGAGATAATTGCTTGTATTATGATTAATTGAATATGTTAACACCTATGAAAATTACGTTTATTAGAATCCATAAGTCTTAAGTTAGCATGAGCCGAAAACTTAGTTGTGTAGCTCTCATATTAAAGCATATTTTTCTGTTTCTTCAGTGTGCTGACTCGCAAAAGGCCATGACCCAGTATATGTTCTTTTCTTTGTTTTATGTTGCAAGTCATGCTCCGTTCTCATCCGCATGCTAGCTGTTTTAGTATAAATTTTATACGTTTTGCAACAAATATGGAAACTTTCAAGGACAATCGACCACGGAAAAAAAAACTTTTGACCTGAAGAACGTGCCAAAGAATGAAGCAACCCCGGATGTGCCACCTATGAAAAACGTCAATTATGAAGACCAATCAAAGTGTAATAAATTATCGTGGGGTGACAATTGTATTACCTAATGCATAATTTGATAGGCTAAAGATAGTGGGGTATAGCAATTATCTAATAGAATTTTGGGTAAGGTATTGCGAAAAAGGGATAAAAACCTATGACACAGAAGACTCAAGAGAACTAGATAGGGAATGATATTGATTGCATCCAGAAACTCTGTCACTCTGTTTGGTGATTTGAGACTTAAAACCATCCTCATCTATAGACTTCCCCATCACACTTTTCCTCCTTATGAGGGAAGTGTCCCCCGTCCCTTAGACAAAGCAGATTGACTGCGATCCAACTGATGTCCTGAAGACGAAGACTGATCATGTATGCTGACTCATTCCGAGGAGGGTAATTATGACAATTGCTATCGTAATTTGTCTATCTGCTTTTTCTTGTAGGTACCAATTGCTGTATTTTTGGATAGAAACCTTAGCTAGATGTTTTCCAAATTGGTGTACAAAATTGCATGAAGCCCAACATGCTGATGCTAATTAGTGGTTAGGTTAGGAAATCACTTTGACTGACGCAAAGAGACGTGACTAACATTGTGCCATGCTGAACTAAGACGTATATGATGTTCTATACACTCTGATCTGTGTATATCTCACATTGGTGTTTTATGTTTGTAATCTTTGCATTATCAAAATCTCGTCACAGTTGCCATATCATGACTATGCTCTTTTGCTTCTTGGTTTTGAGATTGATACTCTTATTATTAGATTGTAATCAATAGGGAATAAAATTCACAAAACTTCAAAGAAAGGTGTGGTTATTCATGACTGAAAGGTCATGGTTGCGTCGACAGTTTAATCAATGTCTAAAGTAAAGTATATTGTGGTGATACATGTTGATAATATCATTGATATATTGCTTGACATATTTATCAGTTATCTCGTTCTACGGTGTCTCACCACTGGGTCAAAAGATTCATCAGCCTAAAACGAGTCCTAATGTGTATAAATTGACATAAAGGGACGCGTTAACAATAGTTTAGCCCATACAAAATGGAAGAAATTAGAAATATCATTATTCGGCTGAATCGCCTGCATCAAGATGAATTTTGACGGCAGACTACTAAGCCTACTTATTTATCTTTAGGATTGATATTTCCGAGTGGCACACTTAAGAACATACAAGATAGACTTTTGGTGTTTATCCATGTGTCCAAAAATTCATTATACAAGGGTAAATAAAAGGGGGTACGGGTAGCACTCACACACATTTTTTTTTGCTAAACACATTTTTATTGGTTTATTATTTGCAGTGCAACAAGTTACCTTTACAACCCATAAAAAGTCCCAACCCGCATAATTTCCAACTGAAAGCATATTCATTATAATAGTCAGTGCGTCATACAAGTGAAATAATGTCATTTCAGCATCTGTAATTTTACAGCAATTCGACACCCGTAGACCCAAACCACTTACTCCAAATCTTTGCATGTTTAGCAGGGCATCCCCCCGCCTCATACACTGGCTTCTACAGCGACAGTGTTGGGGGCTTGGAAGCCTTCCGCTGAGCAACAAAGTCTTGTTTAGCTACAATACGGGTCGTTTCCAGTAATACCCAGTCAGCTCATGGACCACCAGCACCATCATCCACTCCCAGTAGGATCAACAAGGGGGAAAGATCTAGAGTCAGGCCCAACACATCCAAAAGTTCAGCAACAACAGTTTCCCAATAACATGCCATGATGGGGCAAGTCCACACCATATGAAAGAAATCTGCCGGACTGTGAGAGCAGCGGGTGCATGCAGGGCTGGGAAGGAGGCTTGCTCTGAACAGCCTGGCCAGGGTGAGGTATGCGCAGTGCAAATAGTAATAATGTTTGCACTGAACAAAGCCTAGAATATATTGTGAGGACTCTGTGAGCCATCAGCGTATCACACCAATACTCATCTTCCATGGGTCCAAGCCAACTCTCCCAGCAGGCCCTAAGGGAACCTAGAGTTTCTGGGGTGTTGATAATCAGTGTGCGATAAATCTGGGAGATACCCCCTTTGTCCATGACCCCCATCATTATCTTGGCCTCCATAGGGCTGAATTCTGGGAAGGACGTGTCTAGGGGAGATATGTACTCGTAATGCATGGCGCAGCTGCAAGAATTTGTGAAATTTCATCTTGGATAACATGTATGTCTGCTGGAGATCTCAGTAGACATGTGTGCCTATCCCGACGTCGCCTAATTGTGAGATGCCAATGGTATCCCATAGAGTGAACCCCTTTAGTGCCACCACCTCCCCCAACCATGTGCCATGCCACAAGGGAGTTTGCTGAGAAAATTTCATCCACCACCTTGTTTGATGAAGCACAGCTCTCCACCCATTGAACACCGGACTAGTCACTTCCGGAAGTGCATTGCGGATGGCGATGCCATAGAGCATCGCTATAATTTGTATGAGTCTCAGCAAAGCAAATTCCAGTCTGAAGGCTGGGTCTGACCATCCCCCGTTGAACCAGGTGCTGATGACCAAAAGGTGTGACGCTAGGTAGTACAGATACAAGTTAGCCATGCCCAAGCCCCTGTCATATGGAGCGTGTTGACATTTGGGGAAAGTCAGGCAAGACCTAGCACTGTGCCATAGAAAGGAAATAGCTACTGAATCCATCTCCCTGAACCAGTGACAAGAAATCATGTGTGGGAAAGTTTGGAAGAGGTACAGAAATCGAGGCAATATCATTTTGCATAGTGCTATTCCTCCCATGACAGTCAACAGTACAGTCTGCCATTTCCTAAGGTCAGTTTTGATTTTGCAAGTTAGAGGGGTAACATTAAGGGACCATGTTAAAGCTGAGTTGAGAGCCACCTGGTTGCCCACGTAGCACAAACTGAGGTGTCGGATCAGGCTAGTTGTTTGTCAGTCCACACAGTTTCGCGATGGCGCTAGCAGGTCTAGTATCGATATAGCCCCGTTAATGACCAATCTCAAAGCTTCCACAAAGAGCTGCAGAAACTGAAGGCACCAAGGGCCACTGCTTGCTGGGATTGAGAGGTACAGTGCAACGTCGGCGTAAAGTGCAATGCGGTCTTCATGACCCGTGTCCTATTCCTATCCCCTAATCAGAGCATCGCATCTTATGAGTTGGACCAACGGCTCAATTGCCAACGCAAAAAGAAAGGAAGACAGGGGGCAACTCTGTCAGGTTCCCTGATGGATGGAAAATTGATCAGAAATCACCCCGTTGATTTTCACACGTGCTGTTGGATTGGAATAGAGAGTCCGAACCCTGCCTTCTCCAGTACCTGGAACAGGTAGCTCCAGTCTGCCATGTCAAAAGCTTTTTCTAAATCTACCAGCAGAGTCAGTGGGGATGTCTGCAAATGCAGATGGGCCAACGCCATGTGAAGGCGTCTCAGACAGTTTCTCGCACTCCTAGCGGGCTTAAAGCCGCACTGGTCTGGGTGACCTAAGGACCAGAGGACTCATTGTAGGCACACTGCCAAGAAGGCTGCAAAGATCTTAACCTCCTCATTGATAAAGGATATGGGCCGATAGTGGGCACAGGAGATCGATGGTGTACCTTTGGTATAACCACTATGGTAGCCTGGTAGAGGTCTCAGGGGAAAGAGCCTGCCTGTGCTGCTTCTCTGTAGAGACATGAATGAGGGGCAAGGATGTCCTTATACTTAACATAATAGTTTATAGGATAGCCATCAGGGCCGGGTGGCTTGCCGGGTGCTATTGCAGAGATCACGTCCCCAATCTCTTTGATTGTAATGGGATGCACCAACTCTCACCTCTCTGCTTCAGACAGGATGGGCAAGGGCACCTCGTCAAGGAGGGGGGCAGCTAACTCTGCGGTCAGGCACGGGACTGAGGCATAGAGTGCTGCATAATAGTCAGCAAAGACTTGAGCAATATCGAGAGAGGTGCGGTGAGTGTGACCCTGGCGGTCTGCTCTCTCAGGTATAATTCTACCAGCCAAAGGTCTCGCTAGCCAGTACAGCAACTTGCTATTCTTATGTCCATTCCATACACACGCACAAATCTGTTTTGCCACCTCATGCAGCTGGGTTCTAATTTCTTCCTGGAGCAATGGTGCCGTGTGGAGCGGTGGAGTGCTGCATCCTCAGACAAAGGGCACAAGCTTCGAACTGCGTAATGTGTAGGTGTTGTGTTTTTACCTTCTGCCTTAATATACTTTTAGCGTTTTGAACGGCCATGTATTTGTGTGGAAGAACGCCTCGATTTAAAGCCTCACATCTAGAGTGTTAAGTGTATCTTGAAGACGTCAACCACTGAGTCGCCACATATATGTAGGAGCAATGGGGCGTGATCATAGATCCTGCTCGAAGTATTTGCACATGTGAAACGATTAAGACATCAGTAGCAGGCATGAGAATCATATCTATGCGCATGTGTGTATGATGAGCAGCAGAGGTGTATGTGTGTGTATTGCCTCTGTCTAGGGTTCCAGAGTCTCCACTCATCACACAAGCCCAGGGTATTCAACCATTTGCAGAGGGAATTAGCTCTATGATGTTGTGTCTCCAATGGAAGACCAGTGGAATCAGCCGCATGGTCTAAGACCAAGCTAAAGTCACCCCTCATGATAGTGAGACCTGGAGGCAGTTGGGCAAGTACGCCAAGAAGAGTGGCTAGGAAGGAGTATAGTGCTGTGAGAGTGAAATAGAGGTACAGAAGATTCAATGGGTGGCCTTCTGTTGTACCAGTGAGGGCAAGATAGCGACCCTGAGAGTTAGCCCAGGTCTGTACTACCACCAGGGGGAAGGTATGACGCAACAGGATTGCCACACCACAGGGCCCAGTAGCATACCCAGCCTGATAGACTGTCATAGTCCCCCCGTGCTAGAGATGGACACCTCGCACCCATCAGATGCATCTCCTGCAACATTAAGATGGAGGTGAGGAAGCAATGGGCATAGTTCAGCTTTACCAGGTGCTTCATCTGGTCCAAAAGATTGTTCAGTTTCCAAGACATAACCCTATAAAGAGTCATGGCGAGTCTCGGGATGTAGGTCTAATGGAGCCCAGAGGCCCACTGACTGCATGAGAGAGGCTGGGTCCTGAGTGTGGTACGAGAGCGACTGAGTGTGTTGAGGCCATTTCTGGCTGGGCAAAGTTAGGGCAATGTGACAACCTAGGAAGGAAAGGAAAAAACTAGAACATATAGCAAAACAGAGCCATACTAACAACACGGTAAAAGAGCCATTTGCCCTCAACTCCCCCACCCCATACTTTCCCCAAAGAAACATCTGTTGTCGTAAAACATACATCCCAACTCAAAACCAATATGTCACAAACAGGTGTGAAGTAGTGGACCCCTCCAGGAAGTAGGATCAATACTCTTCAGTGCCTACGTCTAGGCCGCCGATTGTGAGTGTTTCAGGTGACTGTCTGCAGTGTGGGTCCTGTGTCTAAGTCTCGGAATAGGCAGTGTATGACATAGTTAAAGAGGAGAGGGTGTCTGACTCAACCTTTCTTCAGTTTGGTTTGAAATGTGTGGGACCCCGCCGGTCTCTAAAGACTGATCTGCATGGTGTGGCAGCCGTGGTGAAGAGGAGCTGGAGCTCAGTGAAAGTGAGGTGGTACGTGCGTTGTGCCTCCCTCAGCAAGATCGTGCATGAACTTGTTTCCGGCGTCTATCCACCTCTTTGCCAGTTTTGGATGGACTGCCAGCCTACTGGAGAGGAGAGTGAGCCGGCCGGTGCAGCTACTTTTCTTCTGTAAGCCAGTCCCATGCTAATTCAGGGTCTTCAAAGAAGTGTCATTTGCCAGCATATATCACTTTGAGTCGTGCTGGGAACAAGAGCATGTAGGGCAGATGAAGAGCCCAGAGTTTGTCAGTTTCATAAGATCTGCGTCTGCCCTTGACAATGCAAGTCTAATCAGGAAAAATTTGATTTTTGAAATTTTGATATCGGAGGTCCGGGTGTATACGAGCTTCCTTCAGAATACTGTCGCTGTCTTTGAAATAAAAATAAAAAACACTCTATCATGGGACAATGTGAAGCACCAGGAGGTGGTTTAGGGGAGAGTGCTCTCTGAGCTCTCTCCACAGCAAACCATGTGGATAATTTATTCTCTGGTAACCAGGACTTGAGGAGGTTGAGTGCCTTCCACATCCTCCAGAAAACCCAGGAAGCGCAGGTTGTTGCACCTTGAGCGATTCTCTGCATCCTCAGCGCGGTGGTGGAGTTTGTCTGTATGAGTGAGGAGCCAAGCAACTTTGTCTTTAAGATCAGAGCCATCAACTTCAACTGTGGAAAGACACCTCTCTGCTTTAGTTATGCGGCTGGTGGCATTTTGCAGGTCTTGACGGAGTGCTACATAAACCCGCACCTCCCCTATTTTATTTTTGACCACTGTCGGTGAGGCATGGGTGACCTGAATAACCTTGTCCAGATCTCCCCCAGGAGGTGTGTCCTTTTTCAATGTCTCTCTACCCACATTGCCAGCCGAGGTAGTGAATTGGTCAATACGTGGCTGGGAGGGGTGATGTTGTACAGGTTTGTCCTTTCCCATATTTTGCCACTTAACAGAAGAAACAGGTGTCCCTGAAGACTGGCCCCAGTGCAGCGACCGCAGCAGTCAAGCGCAGAGTGGGTCATTGTCCGTGATTACAAACAATTTGTGTAGGAAAGTCACTCTTTTTAGCATGGGTACCCCCACTTTATGCCAGTTTATCAGTGTGTTTAGATTGTGTTCACTTGAATCCTGCTCACCAGGAACCCAGAGATAGTGCTCTCTCCTCTAAATGTGGTTGCTTTGGTACCCTTTACACCCCACAATTGGCATACCGGTGTACCCCTGTAAGTCCCTAGTATATAGTACTTAGGTACCCAGGTCATTGGTACATCAGGGGTCCCCCAAGGGCTACATCATGTATTATGCCACCCATGGGAGCTCATGCAAACTGTGTCTGCAGACCTGCCATTGCAGCCTGCGTGTAAAAATGCATGCACCCTTTCACTGCTGGTCACTGCACTAGATCACTGTAAGTCACCTCGATGGTAGGCCCTCCTAGCCCCGAGGGCAGGATGCAGGTTCCTGTGTGTGAGGGCACCCCTGCAGGAGCAGAGGTGCCCCAATGCACAGGACTTTGTGAGTGTAAGGAAGCCATTTTACCCATGTACTGGCCACAGGTCACTCACTACCTCTGGTCCAGCTACATAATGGTAACTCCAATCCTAGGCATGTTTAGTATCAAACATGTCGGAATCATACCCCAATACTAATGCCAGTATTGATGGTATGATTCCAAGCACTCAAGAGGCTCCTTAGAGGACCCCCCAGTATTGCTCCTACCAGTCTTTCAGGGTTTTTGGGCAGTCCACTCTGCTGAAGCCCCTCAGACAGGTTTCTGCCCTCCTGCTGCTTGACCAGCTCAAGCAGTGGAAGCAGAACAAATAATTTCCTGTTGGAGAGGGAGGCAACACCCTCCCCTTTGGAAAAAGGTATTACATGGCAGGGGAAGGGTAGCCTCCCCATGCCACCAGCTTGCTTTGAAGGGCACATTTGGTGCCCCCTTGCATAATCCTGTTTGCACCAGTCCAGGGACCCCCAGTCCCTGCTCTGGAACGAAAGCACACAAAGGAAAGGGGAGTAACCACTCCCTGTCCATCACCACCCCAGGGGTGGTGCCCAGAGCTTCTCCAGTTGGCCACTTGATGCTGCCATCTTGAAATAAAGATGTGCAGAGGCCCCTAGGAACAACGGGTTGGCCAGGACAGGTGACTGACGTCAGTGACTCCCTCTGATTTGTGGCACCAATCCTCCTGGTAGGGCTGTTTAGGGACTCCCTTGCAAATAGGTCCCCAGATTCAGCATGATTCAGTGTTCAAAAATCCACCAGGACTCCTTTGCAACGACGTCCACTGCTCCTGGCCCACTGGAGCTGCTGCTGGACTTCACAGGAACCAAACAAGCCTGCAACTCCAGAGACAACCTTGCCTTGCAACATTGTTTTTTCGGCTCCTTCCAGTAATTTAAACATTTCCATGGCTGTGCATCCTCTGGGGTTGTCAAAACTTCAACTGCCCCAAAGAAGCAAGAAGGAATCTCCCTTGGAGTGAAGGAGTCACTCCCATGCATCTGCAAGCACCTAAGGCAACAATGACTGGCTGCTGGAATTTTCTGCCATCCGGCTCCAGGAAGAATCTCCAACACAGGTGGTGGTTCTGAGTGGTCCTCTTGGTCCTCTCTACCCATTGTCCAACTTTGGAGACGATGAGCCCTTGTCTCTCTTTGTAGGATAGTACCCCTGTGCATCACGACTCTTGCAGCAACCAAGACTTGTTGACTCCTGCTCCAAAGGATTTTCAGGTTCTACGTAGCCCCAGCCTCCAGCACTTCATCCGTACAGGGACAGTCTTTCCTCTGCTGCTCCAAGGACGTTGGACTCCTCTCCAGATGTACTGACTGGGCCTCACTGCAACTTACTGTGCCTGCTGCCAGTGGGTTACCTTTGGGGGCTGCGACTGCTTCTGCTGGCTCTCCTAACTGCTGACGGTCAGCTTGAACTCTCCTCCAAGGGTCAGGTCCCCTGGACCTTGCTGGTCCTCTTTTTCTCTGCAAATCCTATTCTGCCCAGATTTGCATGTGACAAGGCTTGTTGGTGGTCCTCCAAGCTACTGACCATCTTCGACCCGGCGACCGGCGTGGGACATCTGCACGACTCCAAGGCCCTCCCTGCAGCTCCTGGTCTCCACACCCAAACTTCATCTTCCCCTGTCGACCCGGATCTTCATCCAAAGAAGGGTGGATATTGGTTCCTGCCCCACCTGGACACTCCTGTGTGGGCTGGTCTATGTCCCCTTCTTTTGCAGATCCTCTTCTTCCTGAATCCACCATTGGGTTCCGCTGAACTGGTCCTGGTCTTGCAATCTTCCTTTTCCAAGTCCCCTTGTTAGTCTTTGGGAACACCAGGTAACTTAACTCTGCTCTCCTGGTCGCTGGGGGTCACCTAGGTACTCACCTCTTGGGCTCCCGAGTATTCCCAGCTCCCTTCTAACTACTCCACATCCTTGGGTGGGGGACCATACTTCACATTCCACTATTTTAGTATATGGTTTGCCCCCCCATAGGGCCATAGCTAATTTTTCACTATTTCTTGACAATGCCTGTTGTTTCTATATACTAATTCCTAATATTTACTGTGTATATATAGGCCCTCATTACGGGTTTGGTGGTGCGAGGACTGCTATGGTGGTGATGGTGGTGGCACAGCCGCCGGGCCGGCGGAGAAGACCACCATATTATGACCATGGCGGTTAACTGAACCGAACACAGACAATCCACTGCCAGTACCGCCAGTGCTGATGGGCTGTGACGGGCGAGCATATTACGAGGTTGCACACCGCTAGGAATTCCACCTCGGGTACATCACCACCAAAACCCTGGCAGAAACGAACAATATAAAAGGAGACACCCACCTTCAGAAACACAGACACGTCCAGAGATGCCATGGAACCAGAACTTAAAGTCTTCCCAATTCTCCTGTTCGCCCTGCTTCTTTGGAACCAGCGACAGCGAAGAAGACAACAACCGTAAGTACACACAACTAGCACACACTGGAGGGAAAGGTATTAGAACACACAACACACATCCAGGACGGCTAGCGACGGACACACACACACACACTACTACACACCCGTATCAACACACACTCTCACACACAAAACACACACACAGACAATACACACTCCACACACAACACACGTGTCATACACACTCCACACCGCACACACATCACGGCCACAGGCCAACACACATATACACACCACCGAGTCACACAACATCACAACCGCAGCTACACAAACGCTTGCCAACACATTGCACTGCCCGCCTACACATGACAACACATACCAACAACAACACACAAAGACAACACACAACCAATCAACAGCACACACCCACACAGCGTACCAAATGTCACACCATGCCCACACAACGCAGATTACATAGCCATCACCACACACACGGGTGCACACACAACAACCGCACAATGGCACACAACACCATCACACCACATCACACCAAGTACAATGCTCAACTCAGCGACACACATTCATGGAACTACACAATCATATTACACATAAAACATATCAGTAGCAGCTAGTCCAATGGCAGGTCCCCACACAGAGATGCATTCCAGGCACACCTTCCAGCACTACCAACACACACAACTCACACAGCCAGATACCAAAGCCCACATACACAAATCAGACATGTTGAATGAAAGGCAGGACAAGTAAGTCATCATCGACACCAACGGCAGGTTGGCCTTGATCTATTCAACAATAAATACATAACTATATACAGGCAAAAGGCCATTGGCCAGTCCATGTGTCTCCATGCCATGACACAAATGGCGCGTCTCAGTGCCCCAACTTGACTCCTGACTGTAAAATCACATCCACATGGTTGGGGCATCAAGGGGGCTGGCAGGCATCTCAGGGCTGAGGGGGTGGTGTACGAGGCGGGGTTGGATTTGGGAAGAGGGTCCCTGGGTTTGGCCTTGGTTGGGGGGGGCCCTGGCCTTGGTTTTGGGTTTTGGGGGAGGGTCTTTAGGATTGGCCTTAGGAGCGGAGGACTTTGGGTTTGGAGGGGTGGATCTCTTAGCAGAGGGAGGAGCATGGGCAACACCGAGGGGCAAGGGAGGAGACAGAGGTGGAAGGTCTGAACTTGGCCAGGGACACAGGGCACTTTAGGGACTGGCGGGGTGGGAGAGGGTCAGGGAGGTGGGTAAACTCATAAAGGAAACTTTTTTTAGGGACACAAGGGCACTCATGAGAAAAGCGTTTGGGAGTGGAGTGAGTGGGAGTGGTTGTCAAATGTGTCTTTGTGTGTGTCATGGGTGCAGGTGCATGAGTGGAATGCTTGTGTGTGCGGTGTTTAGGTATCTTGGGAGGAGGGAGGGAAGAGGTGCTGGAAATTGCCATGCTGGATGGGTGACTGTGTGTTGGGGTGGTGGCTGCAGGAATGGTGACTGGGGTGGATGTCTATGGGCCAGCTATTATGGTGACTTTGGGTAATATGGGAGTTGTGGCTGGATTAGGGAGTGCTGATGTCATACCAGCAGGTGTGAGTGGTGAAGTGTCTGTGATGGAGGCGGAGGCAGGGGAGTCTGTGCAGGCAGTGGATGTTGTCATGTCTGCAGGTGGGTGTTGTCTGTGTGCATACCAGTGGTGTGTCTTGTGATGCTTGTGTTTGTCATGTGGAACCGTGTCTGTTGTAGTGGTTGCATTCATGTGTGAAGGTGTGCTCTGGATCGGTGTGGGTTGAGGGGATTGGGAAGAGGTAGGTGGACAGGGGATGGAATACAAAGGAACACTGGCTGTCATCAAGGAGGAGGCCAGAGCCTGAAAGGATCTCTGCAGGGCAGACATGACACTGTGAATGCCTTCCAGGTACGCATTTCTCTGTTGCACTGGCCGGCATTCACAATGGTAGTATGACCCACAGAGATGGACCTCAGGAGGTCAATAGCCTCCTCACTGAGAGCAGCAGGGCTGACTGGGGCTGGGGCAGAGGTGCCTGCGGTGAAGGAGATGCCCACCCTCCTGGCTGAGTGGCACGGGCAACTGGGTGGGGAGCTACAGGGAGGACGGTGCTAGTAGGGGGGTGGCGGACAATGATGGTGCTGAGGTGACCCCAGATAGGTCCGCCACTACCAGGGAGTGTCCACTGGAGGAGGATTCCGAGGATGATGTAGACGATCCGGTTTCCCCCGTGGCACTCCCTTCGCCCTCCGTCCCACTGGGTCCCTTGACCTAGCTGGAATCAACCTCCTGGATCCCGTGGGCTGCCACTTCCCCACTCCCCCACTCCCCTGTGCACCTTCTCCTTCGCCAGATGATGTTGATGCACACAAAGGGAGAGAAAGAGAGGGAGAGTAGATAGGGAGGAAATGGGTCAACACCTAACTTCCATAATACATATGAACATGTGCATATTTCACATAAAATCTCATGTCTAGGCATGCCATAGGAATTGCACTCCAAGTCTGATAATACCTATTGGCCTTGGAAAGCTGTAAAGGACAGATAACATCAGATGTCCACACAAGTACAGATATGGACATGAAGAAGGTAGTGACTCACCATAGCAGCAGAGGAATTGGCAGGGACATCTAAAAAATGACATGACTACACTATGTTGGTACTTCAGGGACCTCCCAGGGCACTTACCACATCAAGGACTGTGCCATAATTGAAAGGCCTAGTCCACATAAGAATATCCACAATAGCAGCAATTGTTGTACAATCTGACCTCATGTAATCCCATATAGCAGTATCCCATTGTTGTTTCCTTACACAGCCCTACACTCTGAAGGTGACATATGTTTGCATAGTAACCTATCAGGGCTATACTCCTGTCCCCTTGAGGCCATTCTTGTGGTGGAACTGTGAAGCCAGACCCACAATCAGTCCATGACAGCAACTGTACAATACCAAGACATTCTCATTCATGTAGGATACTAACACAGATGGGATTGCACTCACACCTTTGATACACTGATGTGTATGGTTGGAACTGGTCAGACACAATTCTTAGGTTGACAAAACCGGGCCAACCATGGCAAATGTGAAATTTCAATCCAGTGACAGCATTTTCTTGTCACACATAAATCATATATACCCTGGCTGGGTCACTAATACCCATTTTCGTTGTGGTCTACCATTATCCACAATCACAATATTCCAGTACAAGCCCACTCAATCCCACTCAAGGCCTGGCAAGGGCGAGGTAACAGTCAGTACTCACCCCCTTATGGCTGCTGTGCTGGCCTCAAGCGACCATCCACCTCAGGCTAGGCCACCGCCAAAATGCAGACCATTAGGGGTATCAGGGTCCGACGGGCACCCCTCCCTCATTGGGATGACATCCTCAGCTGGGCCTCCACAGTCTTCCGGGCCCACCGTCTCAGGTCCCCCCAACGCTTCAAACAATGGGTGCTCTGCCTGCTATGGACCCCCAGGGTCAGCACTTGCTTGGCGATGTGATGCCAAATCCCTTTCTTCTGACCTGGATGGGTGACACAGACAGGAGGAGAAAGTGATTAAGACTGGCATAAAGTAGACAGCAATTGTCTACACACATCAGATATGCCACATCGCCATCCACATCCATTATAACGGGTCACACTCCTAATATCCATGCCCCCAGCATGCATGCACTCCATGGCTGGTATGCCTAAGCCATTCACAATGACACAGACACCACCACACACGACACATACTCACCTGCTCCACTGGGGCCCATACAGGTGTCCATACAGGGGTAGTACCCTGTCGACCAGCCTCTCCAGTTCTTCTTGGGTGAAGGCTGGGGCCCTGTCACCTGCAAGACATGGCATGATGGCTCCCAGAGACAGTACACAGCAGCTCATGTAGTGGAGGTGTTGCTTGCAGAAGTGTCAGGAGTCAAGTGAGCCAAGCGTGAGAAAATGGCAGTCACGGCCGCTGTGCACATGACCATGGCTGCCGCCAGTGATCATTGGCCCCAGTCCCCCATAGGCAGCAATTTTAACTAATGAGAAGTTGCACGGCGGTTGCGACCTCCTACCGGATTTGCATCACTTCCATCTGTCCTGTGCTGCAGGACAGGCGACTGCCATTTTATGTACAGTAAATGGCTTGTTGTAGAAAATCAAGTGCGTCATGGTACTTATATGTCCAGATTGCTGCACAGGCCTATGTTGTACCATCATGTATTGGCACATGCATGTCACATTCAACACACAGTGCTGTAAACTGCATGTATACCTACTAGCTGCCTCATTGGTGGTGTTGCACCCTAGATTACTGTAACATCTACATACATGGCCCATGAGGGACCCATATGTGCACACAACATGGAACATTACACGTGTTGTGTGGCACAACATTTTGTACAGCTAACATGTGAGGAGTGCTTATCACATTCTACATTCTCTCCTCTCCATCCTAGGTACCATGTAATGAGGAGAATGAGAAATGCCTTCCACTAGTCGACCTCGCTACCTTGGAAGAGAGACACATCGTTCAGACCTATAGTCTGAATCGTGTCACCATCATGGAGCTCTGTACCCAGTTGGAGGTAGATCTATTGCCTGCCATCTGCAATCCCTATGCCATCCCTCACACAGTACAAGTCTTGACGGAACTACACTTCCTTGCCACAGGGCCCTATCAGGTCACAGTGGGCTTGGCTGTAGGGATATCACAGCCCATGTTCAGTTTTGTTTTGAAGGATATACTGTCTGCTTTCCTAAAACACATGGACAGCTACATCAGGTTCCCCCAAACTGCGGATTTGGCCACTGTAAAGGCAGACTTCTATGACCTTGGACACATTCCTCACGTCATAGGAGCAATTGATGGAACCCGTATTGCTCTGGTACCTCCCACTGTAAACAAACAAGTATATAGGAACCGGAAAAACTTTCATTCTATTAACGTGCAGGTGGTGTGTTTGGCGGATCAATACATCTCCCAAGTGACTGCCACGTTTCCGGGATCTGTGATGACACCTACATAATGAGGAACAGCAATGTCCCACACATGATGGCACGTCTACAAAGAAAGAGAGCTCGGCTCATTAGTAGGTATCAACATAGATGTGTGTCTCAGTGTGTAGCACCTGTCAACACATTCTTCTCTGTGGCTGTCCCTCGTTTGTTACATATCCTGCCTTTATTCGTATAGGTGACTCACGTTATCCTAACCTGCCCTGCCTGTTAACACCACTGAGGTCCCCTGCCACGGATGCTGAGACACGTTACAATGAGGCCCACAGCAGGATGAGGAGTGTGATTGAAAGGACTTTTGGCCTACTTAAATCACAATTCCGGTGTCTCCACGTCTCTGGAGGTGCCCTCCTCTACAGTCCCCAAAAGGTGTGCCAGATAATAGTTGCTGCATGCTCTACAATCTGGTCCTACAACGCCACATCCCATTACTGGCAGATGAGGAGGTGGCCGCTGGACCAGTGGGTGGTGATTGTGTCATGGAAAGTGATGAGGAAGCAGATGAGGATGGTGCATCACACTAGAACGGAGCTGATCAATCAGTACTTCCAGTGACATACAGGTATGTTGTGTGTATGGTAGCAGGTGATATACTTGCACTTGGATTGATGGCAATGCCTCTAATGGCCATTTACATCAGTGCAGAAGTACCATTTAACCATTCCTATGTTTGGGTGGTGATAGACGACTGATTGTATGTCTGGAGCAGTGTAATTGGTCTCACCTCAGCCATAAGTCCCCTATGCAGGATGCTAGGTATACATCTTCTGAGGACGGTCCTGTAGAGTGCTATGTGTCCTGTCATCTCATGTCCAGATGTGAGTCCAGCTAGGGGCTGTATTCAGTGTATTCTTTCCTCTCCTATCAGTTACCTGAGCCATTCATGTCAAGTTGCCTTTGCTAACAGTTGAAGTTGTTGAGTTGAGCCCATTACAGCTGTCAGCTACAGCTATTTAGTCATGTATTTATTGTGTTTGTTGATGTAGAAGTGTAATCAGTCGTGCCCTGTTGCCTTGCCAATCCACAATGGCCACCACAATGATGGGCTGCATATGTGCTTAGAGTGCTGCCATGCCTTACATCCTGATTTGTGTCCTAATGTTGTGTTTTTTCAGATTTATTTACTGGATCTACTCTGGTGTGTGGCTGGACTACTGTCTCTCATTCAACTGACTATTGTGACATCGCTCATGTATTAGGTGCCCCGCAGAGGATGCCTCCCTCTACTGTAATTTGCACTGGATATTGGCTGAGGACTATTATTACACATGCCATTTAGCTGAACACACATTTGTACATCACACAATAAAGACACAAATGCATTAGCTGTGATCAACAGTGTTTACTGTGCATATTTTATCCAGTAGTTGATGAGTGGGTCCTGGTGGATGAAATCATCGGAGTGGATGGCCTAGCAGTAGGTAGTACAGGTCCAGTGTCTAAGGGCCATAGGTAAAATGGAGATATGAAAATGAACAGTCAACAGAGTGTGTCAGTGGCACACAAGGGAGGATGTTCAGGAAAGGGTCACTTCCTGGCAGTGGGTTTGGTCTTGACATGCCTGGATGGATGACCATGTTTGTGGGGGTGGGTCCTCAGCTACAGAGGGAGGGGTGTCAGTGACCTGTGGCTCCCCTTGCAGGGCCTCCAGTCAACTGGCTGCCGGTGATGTAGATGGCTCAGATAAGGGGTTTCCATTGGAGGGGGCCTGCTTCTGGGTGGAGGTGGGAGGCAGGATTTTGGGTGAGTTCCCTGGGCACCTCTACAATGGTGGCCATGGAGGCATTGAGTGTCTGCCACTGGTACATGGCCTTCTGGTGGTATTCCCTCTGCAGTCTCTGGTTTTCCCCGAAGATGGCAAGTATTTGGCCCATCTTTTCCTGGGATTGGTGATATGCTCCCAGGACTTGGGTGTCCCATCCTATGGCCCATAGGTGCCCTCCCAGGCCCCCTGCGCCTGTGCCACTGGCACAGTGTGCCCGCTCCCAGTGTCACTAGGACCTTCATTGTCTTGGGTGTGAGGGGTTGACTCTGGTCCCTGTACTGTGGGGCACAATACTGATTGACCAGTACTTATGACACAGGTTTGGGGGCGAGGAGTTGGCTGTGCTTTTATTGCCACAGTGTGGGGAACGTTGGACGTGGGCAGGGTGAGACTGGAGTGGTGGACTGACCAGGTGTCTCCGATGGGCCAGGTAAGTTGTCAATGACCAGACATCCTGAGTCGTAGTTGTTGCTGTGGCCTTTATCCTGGGGAGTGATGGCATTCTCTGGCACCGTCTCCATCGTGGCAGTGGCTGGGGTACCTGTGGATGGAGTGAAAGAGTGTTACCTGGTGGTGGTGGATTGGTTGTCTCTTTGTCTGATCCATACAGTGGCTTGACTTGATTCCCAGTTATGGCAATGACAGATGCAGCACTGCAAGCATTGTTTGTTGATAGCCGATTGTGGGGTAGGTCCCTTGTTCCATTGGGGCTTGAGGGATGGGGATTGCTTTTCTGTCATTGCCATGTGTTGGTCCTCAGTCGAACCATCCAGTGGGTGTGGCAGGTGCAATAGTTATACATGCAGGAGTTGCACTGTGCAGTGGACATAGCAGGTTTATTTGTATATGGGTTGGTGAATTGTTGGATTTGTAGTGAGTGTTGTTGGCAGTGTTATCCGTGCACTTGGGAGGGAATATGTGGGCATTGTGGCTGGGTGGTGGTGTGGCATGCAGAGGAGTGCTGTGAGGTGAAGCGGTAGATAGGGTGACTTGGGGAGTGATAAGGTGGTGAGGAAGCATGCGGTGGAGTTTTACTTGGTGCCAGGGGAGTTTTAGTTACTTACCAGACTCCAGTCCTCCGGGTATTCCAGTACGGCCCTCCGGATGCAGTATTGGCAAGACCTTGTACTCCCACGTTGCAAATTCATGGGGAGGAGGTAGTGCCCACCGCCAGTCTTCTGTACAGCAATTTGGTGTTTTGATGCCATGGTAGGTTGTTCCACCTCTTCCGGATGTCCTCCCTTGTGCGTGGATGGTTGTCCACTGAGATGACCCTGTTGACAATTCTCTGCAATAACTCAATTTTCCTGGCTGTGGATGTTTGCTGGACCTCAAACAGTTGTGGCTCCACCCTGATGATTTCATCGACCATGACCCTCAGCTCATCGTCTGTGAAGCGTGGGTGCTTTTGACGTGACATGGTGGTTGTGTTGTGTGCAATGGTGCAGTAGAGGGGGGCTGGTGGGGGATATCTGGTGTTTGTGTGCAGTGGAGATGTGTGTATTGTGTTCTTGGTGCAGTTGTGAGGTGCGTGTGAAGTGTGATGGTGCCTATGGTATCGACGTGCAGTGTCCTCCGTTGGTGTGCTCCTCGCTGTCTGTGTAGGTAGTTGTGTTTGCAAAGGATTATGGGGGTGTTTGAGGGTGTGTTATATAGTGCAGTGAGCAGGTGTGTGTATGTGTCTCAGGTGTAGTGAATTCGTACTGTCCAATGTGGTGCTGTGTTCTGGTGCAGGTGAGTTTTTGACTGCGGCGTTCGCACCACCACTGGTTTTCCGCAGTGGGGAGGGGGGGACAGCCAGCCTGCATTTGCCCAACGAGCCCACTCCGGGTCTCTGCATGGACGTGTGGTGCCCGCCCGCACCTTTTTCATCAGGGCCACAGCATTACTCCATTCACTCCAGGAAATAGTCTCACTGGCTGGGCTGCCTTTCTCATCCAGCAGGAACACAGCAGGATTGATGATCAGGTGAGATGGGGGCACTTCAGTGGTGGGAGTCAGGAGCCCGCTTGTGACACAGATCTGCCATCTTGAGGTCACCACTTGAGACCCCCGTCGTGCGGGCCCCTGCTGTGTCAGAAGTCGGTTTCACACCTGCTAGACTGGAGAAGGTGCAGAGGCTAGTGCAGGACGATTGCCAGCTTGTATAGGACAAGTTATCAATGTAGATGGCTGCAAATGACTGAGGGATCCGGAGCCTTCTTAGAGTGTGACCACCATCTAAACTCCCTAAGCTACTCCCCCCAGCACTCATACAAATTTAAAGATATATTCAGCAGTGGCGGCTGGTGACATTTAAAAGTGGTGGGGTGTAAAAGTTGAGAATAACTTCTATGTAGTGAGCGACAAGAGCAAGCCTTATGGACAAACATGGGGTCCAGGGTGGGTCCTCCTCCCGAAAATAAATTGAACAAAGATTGGCAACTGGTGCATTTTAAAGCAAATGAATTTATTGAAAAAGTAAGGCTTATAAAGAAGTGGGAATGTATGCGCTTGAAATATTAAACACTATAAACCATGCCACATCTTACTGCATTAATATGTTCAACAGTTACTGTAATTTTGCAAATATTACAGCGCAATAACTTCAGCCCGTTAACATCTGTGCTTGCTCAGTGTCTTGCACCGCATGCGGCATCAACTTTGGAAGAGAATGTTCTACCCAGGCTTTAAGAAGAACCCACAGCTGCTGGCTGCAAACAGTAATATGGAACATTTGCAGACAGGTCTTTAAGTAAGATTTAAAAAAGTGGGGGCTCTCTAAAAGGGAACATGTAAAATGCATTTCTGTGATTCCCATTGTGTGCCACCCTATGGGTATTTTTGGTTTCTCTCTGAGAAGTAATTGCATCCAGATATACAACACAACATCTGACATACACCAAAAATCATCCATCTGCACAACTTCAACTGCCTCTTTTTCCTCTTCAGCACCCTCTTTTCACTTTTCCCCGAATGCACTTCCTCACTTCACCACTTCCAAACATACACTGCACTCTCTTACATTTAAGCAATTTATTTCCTTTTGATCTTGCCTTGTAATTATTGATATCTGTGTACCCCGTTCACACACATTTCCAAATAATTGTAATTGCAACTGGAATACATGAGGATAGTTCTGTGTGCTCTGCAGCAGCCAACCTACTGACAGGCATTCTCATTTGGCTTCAGCCTCAGAGCTCTCAATCAAAGTCCCTAATAAACACCTGGCACAGCTCAAAGTATGCACTATGCAAGAGTAGTACAGATGCACAGAAAAAAAATACAGAAACACAACATGATAAAATAGCTAACAGTCTTCGTGAATGAAAGATTAAGCAAACGTGAAATAAGAGAGGAACTAAAACACTGACATACATTGCCTTAACATTTGTAACATTCATTGTTCGTGAAGCAATCCATGTTTTTGGCATTAATGTTAAGGGCGTGAAGACAGGGTCAGTTTTATCGATACAGCAGATAACTGTCTTTACTACAAGCACATATTTCTCCCTTTGCACTTGGCTTGGATATCTGGATCAACTTCACAAGAGAATAAAACGCTGCTAATTTTTTGGATAAATTTCACAGGGGAACAAATACAGCAGTTCTACTTCTAAAGGGACTGGCGACGTACAGCCACGGCTTGGGGTGTCACAGTGGGGGAGGAGAGAGTGACCTGGGGTCTCAGCACAACATATATAATACAGGATTATCATTATAACACTTACTATTACCAAAGACAAGGCACCAAGGGCCATATGTACGAACACTTTTTCCCATAGACACATAATGGGTAAAAACCTTTGCTACATCTGGCCCCAAGTTACACATGCTTGCATACACTCCTATGTTAGATGAATGGGAAAGGGTGGGGCCTATGAATCATGGACGGCTGCCCTCGTGCAGAGATGATGACACTGAAAGCATCACTGGCCTATTACGGATAACCACCATAGGCTACAAAGACAATGAAAGGCTTTAGAACGATAAGTCCTGTGTCACATTCCAGAAAGTTGATTTACTGCCTGACTTCAGTCTCCTACTTCAGAGCGAGGCAGAGCAGGCATCCTGGGACTGACTGCCCAGACTAAAATACATTGAATTGTTTAGAGATACGATTGTATTTCTAAATAAATCGATCTTATTAATATTTGTGAAGGAATGTAGATGAATTTCAGTTTGACACAGCCCCTTCATCCTAATGGAGAAATGTCCCCAGATGTTCAGGCAACTCAACTCTGCACTTTGATCTTACAGTGCCTGTATTTAACAAAATTGGGTAGATGGTGAGGCAGGATATTCCTCCAGGCTACGAAGTGTGTTACCATGGCTTTCCCCAAGCAAGAGAAGGCTGGGCCGTCTTTAAGGGACTATAAGGATCATATTCCTACACTGTAATGCCACAGCTAGAAGGAATTGGGTATCTATGTATCTATTGACTCCGATATTGAATAATCCAAATGTCCTCAAGCATATTATAGACACAGGTTTCCATAATTGGTTCCAACATGAAGAAGCTACAGTGGGGGATTTATTTGATAAAGGGAATATTAAAAGACTGAATATGCTATGTCAACAGTGGAGAATGACAAGACAGGGCACATTTCAATATACAGAACTAATAACACTGGGTTATTATTGGAAACCGAAGGCAAGCTGCAGTAAGAGATGTAACACCTGTAGAATCGTTTTTTGAAAGGTCAGAGACTTAGAAAGTATAATTTGATTAAATCAATACTTGTTAGGCCATATGGCTGTGAATCAACATACCAATGCTGAAAAATGGGAGGCAGAGGTGAAATGAAAAGAATTATGAGAATTTGTGGTTTTGTGTTTAAGAATGGGCCTCAACAGCATCAATCAATAGCCAATATCAAGAGAATGAGTATAAAGTTGTGATGCCTCAATTCATCTTAAGGTAATGCTTGTCTTCTCTTTAGAATTTTGCAGGTGTGGGAAAAAAACAGTAGTGCAGAGTAAGTTATGGGCCAGGGTGTATACTAAGGTACGCCATGAATCTAAAATATGCCATTCAAGTTTTTCTAGAAGCTCTCCAAAGCCCAAGTGAGAAAGTAACAGGAGTTCACCCTAGGACTTTTCTCCCTAGGGCTTATATCTACCTAGTAAGTGATCTTGAAATGAGGTAAATAGGAGTCAGAGAAAGAAATCTGACTGATTGATATGTAACTTGATGAATTAATGAAAAGAATGAATGTAGTTGAGTACATCGCTGTCTGCAGTTCGGTTACTTTGTACCTTGTTTTACCTATAAATACTACTAAGGCCATTTATGAAGGATGTAAGTTATGTACTTTAAGAGCCATACCTCTGTTGTATGTATGCAAAGATTAGTTTGGGCCCTATATATGGAATGTGCTAATGCTCCCATATGTTATGCACTAAATGAAAATAAACATATATTATTAAAATGCCCAAAAGACGTTCAGAAAGCTGTCTTCCACTCACCCCTTTCCTTGATTTGGAGCAGATGGTACGCACCTCGGAGATCAAACTTAATGAAATATGTAACCCACCTGTACCGACTACAAGATGTCTTTAATGAGGGGAAAAGGCTACTGATCTTTGAACAGTGACTCCATTAAGCCCTCTGTAGTCCATGCGTGGCCTCAACACTTTAGACGTTTTGGTACAAAAAACAAAGATACTCCAGCAGGAGAGGAAGACCAGACAATCAGAAAATTGTGAAGATTTTCTTCCATGTATCGTTTCAAAACCTCCTTTTCTTGGGCCAAGGTATAAATCTTTCAAAAGTGAATCAGAACATTAAGCTGGACAGGAACAGAACAATACAAATCTCTATTTGGAGGCAGAGTAAATGCAGCAAGTTTTTGGAAATCATTAAAAAAATCTTGATATGGACAGAGGATAACAGACATCCGTGCAATGGGGGAGGCAGACTCCATCTCTGCAGATTCCTGTTCAAGAGGTGATCAATACCTTCCATCAAGATAACAGTTGTCTTAAAACTGAGAGGACAGGGAGAGGGTCCATGTCTCCTAGCTGATGTATGGGTTATGACGTTCCAACTAAGGAGTACCTAATATCATGGTACAGTTAGGTGAAGCAGTTATATCAAAGGCAACCTTCTCCTTAGGACTGCCTAAGGACAGCATCAATGGAACAGTCATAGAAGGCTTAAGACCTGATGAAAAGGAAACTCCATCTTCGGTCTGGACATGCTCTGAGGAGGTCATGCTCTGACGAGGTCTTCCTTCTGATCAATAATTACCATTTGTTTAGGCTTGCTCTTTAGCCTTATTAATTTCTGAAGCTCCTGAATCCAACACAGCAGGCAGGGGACAATCCTTCCAGGAGCAATGTGAAGGAATACTTGTAGAACAAACAGGGAAGATTCTGATTCCTTCTACAGAATTCAAGGTCTTTGGTTTTGAGAGAAGAGACTCTGTTGTCCTTTTTGGCCTTATAAAGGTTGTGACTTGGAATCTCCTTGAAAGCTGGGCGGCCGGATGGGGCATTGTCTGACAAAGTGACCTGGGTCTGCACAGTATAAATACAGGCCATTCTTATGCTGTTGATTCATTTCAGAGTTGGAAAGAGGCCCCTACTGGATCCTATGTGCATGGCTTTTTCCAGTGGTGAAGATTCAAGGCTGGGGTTGACTGAGGTACTCTGAAACTTCAAGGTGGAAATATTGAAGGTTTGGACAGGCTCTTACATCTCTCTAGTGTTGTATCCTGAAGCCTGCATCCAGTGAGTAGGATTTCATATAATTTCATGTCATCCAGATTTGTATAATGCACTAATCACCCAGAAGGAATCCAGGTACTGGGTTCAGGCTGCTCGGGGTCTCAGTTGAAGAGCCATGTCTTGAGTCCTTTTATGAATTCCTGAAAGGAGGGCAAAGTCATCAGGTGAATGGGGAGGCTGTTCCAAGAATTGACGGCTAGGAAGGAGAAGGAATGACCTCCACTGTTGCTGCAGCGAATGCAGGGGGTGTGGGGAAGGGAGAGAGAGGCGGAACGCAGATTTCGGGAGGTTGAGTGGAAGTTCAAGCAGTGGTTGATGTGTGCTGGTCCTTGGTTGTGGAGGACTTTGTAGGTGTGTGTAAGAATCTTCAATTGGCATCTCTAGTGTACAGGGAGCCAGTGGAGCTTCTTCGGGTGAGGATGATGTGGGTCCATCTGGGAAGGTCGAGGATGAGTCTAGCTGCCGAGTTTTGGATGGTCTGAAGTCTCTTGAGGAGGTGTGATGTGATTCTGGTGCAGAGAGCTTAGCCATAGTCCAGGCGGCTGGTGACAAGGGTTTGGGTGATGTGCGCCTGGTGGATACAGGGGCAGAGGAGACAGTGATCATCTGGTTCTTCATGGTGAGTTTGCTGTCCAGAATGATTCCCAGGCTTGGGCTGTGAGAGCAGGAGGGGGTCTCGAGCCAGCAGGAGTCGTCCTAAGGCAAGGTGGTGCTCCCGAAGAGTAATACTTCCGTCTCGTCTGTGTTAAGTTTGAGGCAGTCATTCTACATCCAATTGGCACCACTGCTCATGTAGAGGTAGAGATTTTCCTTTGCAGTGGAGGGTCTTCAGAGAGCGATAGGACGAGCTTGGTGTCATTCGCATAGGAGATTATGTTCAGTCCATCGTTTCTGATGATGTCAGCTGGGGGAGGGGTCATGAAGGTGTTGAAAAGGGTGGGGCTAAGGGATGAGCCTAGAGGGACACTGCAGATGGTGTGCTTCGGCTCCAAGGTGAAGGGAGGGAGGTGGACCCTCTGAGTCCTTCCAGAGAGGAAGGATACAATCCATTTGAGGGCCTCACTTTGGATGCCAATCTGTTGGAGGCTTTTGGCCATGGTGTGGGTGGAGACGGTGTCGAAAGCCACTTAGAGGTTGAGGAGGATTAGAAAGGCTGAGTGTCCTCTGTCCAGGAGGGCTCTGATGTCGTCTGTGGCAACTATCAGGGTGGTTTCTGTGCTGTGGTTAGAGCAGAATTCGGATTGGGATGCATTCAGAAGGCTGTTGTTCTCCAGGTATTCCTTGAGTTGCTAGTTGATAGCCTTTTCTTTGGCGGGGAAGGCAAGGAGGGAGATCAGTCTGTAGTTTTTGAGCTAGTTGTGGTTAGCGGATGGTTACCTGAGGAGGGGGCTGATATCGGCATTCTTCCAGTCATTCAGATAGGTGGCTGAAGTGATGGACATGTTGAAGATGTCTGAGCTTGCTGCCCATGGTGCTAATGCTGAGGTTGTACATTTGGTGTGGGCTGGGGTCTGTGGGAGATCCACAGTGGAGGGAGCATATGATGGCAGCAGTGTTGTGTGGTGAGATGGTTCCATCTGGTGATCCTGTTATCAACTGGGTCATTTGTGGGGTCTAGGAGTCTGAGGGTGTTGGCGGTGGTGGATTGGGGCTAAAAATTTCTGTAGATGGTGGAGATGTTGTTATGGAAGAAGTCGGCTACATGTAGTTGCCCGTGGGGTTCTAGAAGGGTCATCTTGGAGTTTTTCCTGTAGACCTATCAAAAACAGGTCCTTTTGAGTGCACACCACTCAAGTGATTTTGGCTGCCAACTCTTGGAAATGAGTTGTATTTTTGAGAACATCCACTTTTCCCTGGAAAATGTCACCCAATGCATCTCCTAAAAAAGGCTTCTTAATCTGGTCTCTTAAACATCCTCTGGAATTTCTCTAAGTCTAAACTATTGGAATGGCCCAGGCTAAGGTGGCACCCAACAAAGGTTACATGAAGTAGCCAACCTTTGCCCTGTCAGAACATGTTGACCAGGACAAATGTCAAATTGAACCACTAGGCCATCCAGAAATTCTTTCAGTTTAGTAGTATTGCTGGAAAATATAGGCATTGAAGTACTAAAACAAAAAATGAGTATGGCTCTAGTCCTAGAGAGGATTGCTTGACAAATAGCAGCGTTCTCCTTTCTTAACTGGTCCAACTCCAAAGTCCGTTGCTGAAAAGGAGTCACCAGGTCCATACCCAAATACATTTTAGAACCTGCAGTCAGCAAGCACTGGTGTAACATCCTATTCAAAGCTAGGCAGTTAGTAAACTTCCAGGGTTGGAAATCGTACTTTTGCAGGTACAGGCAACTACTTCCAGAAGCAATAACCTAATCAGACAAGTGGACCATGTGATAAACAGGTGCCCAAAGAAGTTGGCAAGGTCCCAGGAAGAAAAAGCTATAGGCATAAAAAAAAACTCCCTGCAGAATGAATAACTTCAAAATACAAATGGAGGATTCCAAAATGCAGGAAAGAATACCAGAATAATCACCTTCTAGCACAAGTAACAGGAACCAGCAGGTGGCGAGAGCGCACAACTGCCAAAGGAACAATGGTGCTTTGTGACACACTCTTCAACCAAACTGAAATTCTTCTATAAGGAGAAAACAGGTAATTAGTAAATACCCCATGTGACAATCCCAATTATGGACTGGGAAATTCAACAGAAACTAAAAGAAGAAACAACCATATTGTCAAGAGAAGAAAAGGAAAAAAGAAAGTCAGAGCTGGACTATCAGAGGAGTCCCTTTAAAGCCTACCTGCAAACTTCAAGCCTGTGGGAAGACAGCCAGCAGCTCACAACAGTAGCAAGAAACTAGAAAGATCCAATAAAATGTACCCTTGTGCGTGTTTTGCCTTGACGCCAGCTGCAAAATTCAGAAGGCATCTTGTGGTTCACAGGTACAGCGGTACTGTGATATCCAGGTACCACAACATTGTAGCCATTTGATCAACGTCTTTAAATCACTGGCAAAGGTAACAAGTTAAACAGAGAATTTAACCGCATCTTTATTTATTGCTCCGACACTCGTGACCCACCACAAATCAGCTCACTACCCACCAGTGGGTTGCGACCCACACTTTGGGAAAGATTGTTATGTTATACATGTGCAAACAGTACTAAATGCAGCAGGTTAATAAAGGAACTATGTGCACTCAGATAAACGAATAAATAGGAAAAGCTGAAATGCAATTGGGGTATATAAACAGAAAAATGCTTATTTTACATCCTCCCCGGAATGATGAACTATTTTGATAAATATATTTCCATATACTTTCATATATGCCTATGTGCATTGATAAGTGAAAAAGCCAGTAAAACGTCTTGTGCCTAATTGACTGGCACAATAGTTGAAAACCAAAAATGTATCCACAGAGTTTGGCGGTGGGGGTTAGTCAGTCACAAACATGACTAGCATCCTGCTGCTGTATTACCATCCCTAGTAGCCTATGGAGATTGTAATATGGCGGACGGGATATCCATTTTGTGATGGAGTAACCCCTCTGCCAAACTCTAAATCATGCAGACTTTGCTGTTTTACAGAAGTAACAGGAAAACTGAATCCCAAAATAATCTCGGACTGGAAAAGCGAAGTAAGGTTGACACAATGAGGAGTTTGAACAAATGATGTCAAGGGCACGGACCTTCATAACTGAGTGAATTTGGAGGACGCTGTCGCAGTTAGCACAAAGTGAATAGGGAGGTCCACCAACACAACTTGCAGAGTTTTAACTGTAAGTACCTGATAGAGACCCGCAGCTAGCTCTAAACATCACATGCTTCTAGCCTTGATGATGGTGGTCTGTAAACCAATAGTTGAACCCACGAAGACCCAGAAGGATCACAAAGCTTGACTGACACATTTTCTAAAGCTGACACAAAACAGGTCTTCAGCCTCCTACACCTCAGACTTTTACACTAAGTTGCAAGGCCCCGATTCTTTTTGAGGTGTTGTGAGCTGTTAACAATTAAGAGTCAGAAAAAGTAATAGAATTAAAAATGTCAGGCATGCTATGTTTAAACCAAGTTTCAGTGAGAGAGACAATATCAAGTTTCTACTCCATGATTTAAGTCTCTAATGGCTTGACAGTTTAACTGCAGAGGGTGCATTAATCAAATCCTCACATAAATATCACATAGATTGCTGGGTGGTAAAATGAAACAGAGAAAATGCTACTGATTGCTCCACATTCAAATCATGTGCTATTGAAGTGTTCCAGAACCCCAGGACTTAGTGATGAGATGGGGAATAAAGTTTCAGGAGGGCCTCATGGTGAGAGACCCAATCAACTTACCAGCATTGGAGGGTAGCTGGAAGACTGACTGAGTACCGGGCTCAGGCAAACTTGTTTCAGTGCAACTCTGGCACACTGCCAGCACATCTGCTGAGGGTTTGTGTGAGTACCTGGTCTTCAAGTCATCCATTCAGCCTTTTCTCAAACAACTAGCATACCTACCAATATTGTTGTTGCGAGTAGAACCTTCGAATACGGAACATATTGTGGAACAACTGTTCGAGTCCAAAAGACCTCGTACTAGAGTGCTTACCCCGTTAATCCAGAAAACACCAGTCCTCAAACAACACACATCAGCCCCCCATAACAAAAACTATTACTAGTAAACGATCAGAGGCAGGGGATGTGACTATCAGTGGCACGGCTAGGGCTGTCCCATGTGAAACAGGATTACTTTAGAAGCCATCCCAGACTCATTGGATGATCATCCAACTACTTTACAAGTCATTTTCTCATAATCGACATCATCAAGCTCTTAAAGTCATCAGCAGTGATTAGAAACTTGAGCCTGATGATCTGAGGATGACTTTAAAATGGCATTCTGAATACTTTACTGGGTTGGATTGTTTCTGATGACATTAGGATGGTTTCAGAATTACTACTGAATACTTCGCAAAATGAGATTGTTCCTGGTGATCTGATGATGACTTGAGGACGATTATCTGATTACTTCAGTAGCACCACCATTTTCAACCAAATTACACTAGTCCTAATACTAAGAAGATGAAGTGCAGATTACTATCTAATTTGTTAGAAACGTTGAACCTTTTGGGTAATTTCAAAGTAGGTAGATTCTTACTGCATGAAGAGCACCATTGAGATATTATACAGGGTTGGTATTTTATGCAAATACGTATTCAGTGTACTTCAGAGGATTGTGTGTAAGTTAAATCAATGATCAATGTTTTTACTTTTTTATTATTTATTTAGTTAATAACAGGTAAAAGCACATGTACAGTGTTAATGTGCTCAATACATAGCAATAATGATGATGCCTATGGTGCATTTTATGCAGGACCCCAGTAATTAAGCAATAATGGAGTTACACTGGATGCATGCTAGAGCAACTGCAGAGGGCCTCATGTGGGGTCAATTCAATGCTCAGACTAATCAGCATTCACACTGTCCTCAACACACTCAAAGCCTGTGTGGTTAGAAAAGCTGTTATGAAGGTGCTCTTGGGGATGTGTGCACTGTGAAGTGAACTTTGCTGTCCCCTGTGGAGTGACTGTTAGTGGTCATCATGTCTTGAATGCCACCTCCTTCCTTAGTGGGTTGATTCCCACTGCGGACAAACAGATGTATGTTTGTGTCAATAAGTATGAACGTTCTTATATTGTTTAAATATATGTATTCAGGGAGTATGATTCACAGCCAGTTACTTATGGGTAAATGGTTTACATTTTTTTCGCCAGCGTGGGCAGAGGTCTGGAAAGATACCATTCTTATATCTTGTGAATAGTACATATGGAATATCACATTTTTGCAATGCACAAATATAGCTCGAATAGAGGGTTTGAATAGTGATGTGATGGAATCATATCGCCTGTGACTACAACATAGAACACATGTAGGGATGTGTGATGATGCCTAGTCTTGGGATTTGCAATTCCTCAAGTTTATTTTAAAGTGAAAAATAATTTCTCAATTTAGAAGTTAACAAAAAAGATGTGAGGAGCAGAAGAAAATGATTCCTGCCTCCACAATGGAATGTTCACCAGAAAGGGAAATTGGAAGAGCAGTTCCCCCTGTTCCCTAGCTCTGAGCCCCTCTTCTGATCAGTTTTATAGCTAGTCTGGCACGTGTTCCCATCTTCACCATTACCTGCCCACACAATGAATGATCCTCTCTGCGGGGCCAACTCCCACTGCTGTAGCATTCTCCAGCACATAGAGATGCTAGCGGAAAGTGCAACCTGCCCATCTCTAATTAGTCATAGAAGGTAGGCAGTAGTTTTTACTGGCCTCATATAATTTGGTGAAATTTGAAAACTTTTGCACACTTTGCAAAAGCAGAAATTTCCTGAATTAGTCCAACTGTATAGGAAGAGTAAAAACTGCACTTCTCACTAAACACACATCATAATCCCTGAATGACAGGGGATTTGGCGGGTGCCTAAGGTGACTAGGTGTTTAAATAGTAAGTGGTCCTTTCAGTGGGGTTAGGTTGGCTTTGCATGCATTTGTACAGTGTGAATGGAAGAAGATAGGGTTCCAGGCAGCTGCGATGACAGTATCTTTGTATTAGCATCAGTTATACTGCTTGCCAGCTACTTGACTCTTTTTCATTCTCTTGGTTCAGATAAACCAGGACACTTTGCAAGTGACTTTTTCGACAAATGTAATCATAGGGATTGCGCTCATCACACCTCTTAAATCAATGATGGGTACTTGCTACACCTGGGAGCTGATAGGTTTACTTGGATGTGTTTTTCTCGCAGTAGGCAAGTGGGATGAATGTCATCTGCCCAGTATAAATACTAATATTAGTTTGTAAACAGCCATATTGTCTTGAAAATTCTTAACCTGCTCGCCAGACATTCCTGTCTCACAGCTGAGGTGAAGATCATACTTGGCATCTGAAAGCATGCCTTTCTAAAACCTGTTGAGTTCATAGAAGCCCATCTCCATTTAAATAGTTTCAAAGGTAGTCTGCTCTTTGTTCTGCATGGCATGTATTGACCATTAGAGAAACGAAACTGGGTATCATGTGACAATTTTTTTGAAGCTGCCTATGCTCAGAAAAATGATTCCTTCGTCGATGCTGGCGTGCTCCTCGTTAGTTTTCCTGTAATTCACAGTCTCCTTTTATGAATTCTTTTAAAGACACAACCAAAATCCGAATGCTGATGTTTTCTTCAACAGAGACTCTCTACTTTGATATGATTCACCAGGCTTCAGTGAGACAATTATCCACTGTCCTGGGCACAAAAGACAGTCTGGGCACGCTGCTCTCAATCCTTAGGTCAGTGAGTCTTTCAATACTTTTCTTAGGTGACCCTATGCCAGCACTAAGGATGCTATAGGTATTTTCTCCTGTGGGTGGGGCTGGTAAATGTTCTTTTGAAATATTCAGTACACAGAACTTCCATTGGTGTACTGCCTTTTTCCAGCAGTGAGCATTGTTGCTGACTCATTACAAGACTTCAGAAGGGTAGAGGTACTGTCAGTCGTTGCTTAAAACTAAAAGTACTATTTTCTAAATGTCTCTGGGAAAGGAAGGGAGGGAGTGCATTCTAACAACACTAAAGGGCCCACAGAGACCCTGATGTTCTCTACTCTAGAGGTACTAAATCCTGAATGATATACAAGCCTACCAGTGCACCTGTAGACTAATTCTGAGCTTTGGTCCAGCTCTAAGTCTACCTGTTGCAAGACCTACATTGCTAGGTGAATGAATATCCTGCCTCAGTTTCATTTAGCAAACCAACTTCAGGGAGTGCCGAGAAACTTTTATTACTTTGCAAAGAGTCCAGATTCTGCTTAAATAGGTTAGGGGACTGGTGCCAACTGCTGCCAAAAGTGCCTATAAGTTCCACCCTCTTGAGGTAGTGCTCACAGGGCCACTACATGGCCAACCCGAAGGCACTTATACAAAAGCGATGTCTCCAACAGGTCTATAGTCTTGTGCTATAACTACCCGAGGTTGCAAGCATCTGCATTGCGGCCAAGTTTACATCTTGCCCACGTGTGACATTTCTGTAGATCAGTGTACTTGAGTGTCACTCTACAGCCAAATGTACTGCACTTCCAGTGATGCTCATGAGTAAATCGAAGCATTGATCAGTACTGAGTGCCTCGCTGTGCTTTTTGTATTTCATCCAGACATATCTCACAATGCCAAACCTACAGGTGTTGCCAAGGCTTCTTAGCAGTATCAGATTAATGAGCAATAACAATAATTTTGTTGCATTATTTACAAATAAAAATGTTTCAATACTAAAAATGTTAGGCTGCAAATTAAACATTACTATGGTCTACGGGAAGGGGTAGTGGTCTTCAGAGGGTGTCTCAATCACTCCCATTCTCACCTTCACACCACTTCCCTCTGCAGTCTCTCACTATTAGTCTCTTTTTCTGCCCATAGCTTTTTGAAATCCTCCATCTACTCATCTCACCTGCTGTCTCTTTTGATCACCGTCTTTTCACTCTCTGCCCTTCTGCATGTGGTTCCTTAGGTCGACCCTTCACCATGCTCTCCCTTTCAAACACTCTATCTCTCGCCTGCAAATAAAGCCTTTTCCTTTGCTTAGCGTTGTGCATGCATTATTTTGACAGCTCTGTTCCTCCTTTACATAAAATGCTACTTATAATTAGCACGCCTGACAGTTGCTCTGTCCGCTGTAAAGAGAGGCCAAAGAGTGGATGAGCACGTAGTATGAACATCTTTATAACCCACAGACAGTCACTGTGAGAAACTGTCTCTGACTTCAGGCTCAAGGTCAGCACTCTCAATTGTGCCCAGTCATGCACACCTACCCATAACCAGACACCTGAAGCCAACTCAGTTAAAAGTGCATGCACTACATAAGAGAACCATTTTGCATGAAAAAAAACTTCAAAAATACAACATCTGGAAAGTGTATACTCTTAGGCAAAGCAAAAAGAATTTAATTTAAATGTGAAATGTAAACAGGGAACTGCATCACTGACATGGATTACCTTAATGGAAGGGTTTAATATTGTTCTATGCACTCTGTATAGAGGCACATGATTGGCCTAAACACCTTTATGACCCACCAATAGGCACTGTGAGAAACTCTTACTGCTTTCAACTTCAGCTCCAGAACTCTCTATGGTGCCACTTCATGCACACCGAACCACAACCACAACTTACACAGACACCTACAGGTGATTCATTTCATAATGTGCAATATACAACAGTCACATGTTGTATGAAAAAAATTGAGAATTACTTCTGGAAAAATCATATACTCTTAGGGAATGCAAGATACAGTAAAATCTAAAATGTACACAAATGCATAATTGCACAGAGGGTATGTAATTACATTATTTGGAATGCAAATCAGAATTGCAACCATGAAAAGGTTTTTGTAGACCCTGCACTTGCGATATTTATTTGAAGGCAAATTGCTCACCACCTTTTTGCAAATGGAAATTAATTTTGTGAACCGACCTATATGCTAATAGCTTGGTTCCAAATTAATGTGGGTTCCAGTTTTACTTACCTCATTAATATACATGAGGCAAGTCGCAATTGCAACCCATTATGATTGGCTAGAGTCAAAGGCGTGGTGGCCTGCTGGGTTCAGCAGACCACCATGTCTATGAAACAGTCTCCTATGCCGACAACACCCAACTGATCCTCTCTCTGTCTGAGGACTCTGCTCAAGCCAAGAGGAATTTCCACAACGGGATGAGAGCAGTCACCGCCTGGATGGAGGCCAGCTGCCTCAAGCTCAACTCGGCCAAGACAGAGATCCTCGTGATCGGCTCCACATCTTCTGCCTGGAACGACTCCTGGTGGCCAACCATTCTGGGTAAAGCCCCTGCCCCCTGCACTCATCACCAGAAAACTGGACTATGGCAATGCACTCTATGCCAGGCATCACCAAGAAACTTTAATCAAGACTACAAAGAGTCTAGAATGCAGCAGTCAGACTCATCCTGGACATCCCCCAACACAGGTGCATCTCCTCCCACCTCAGAGACCTACACTGGCTCCTAGTCAACAAGCGCATCGCATACAAATTCCTGATCCACACCTTCAAGGCACTGTACAACATAGGACTGGCAAACCTCAACCACCGCCTCACCTTCTATGTACCCAACAGACATCTCCGTTCCCCCCGCTCGCCCTTTCAGTCATCCCCGAGATCCAGAAAAGCACCACATGAGGAAGATCCTTCTCCTACCTAGCAGCCCGGACATGGAAGGCACTACCTCTCAAGCTCAGGCAGACCTAATCACTGAAGTAGTTCAGGAAGGACCTCAAGACCTGGCCCTAAGACTGAACGACACGTCCACATACGCCTTGAGACCCTATAGGTGATTAGCCACGCTCTACAAATCCATGAATTATTGATTGCTTTTAAATAAAGCAACATTTAAAAAAAAATACATGTGAAAATGGGAATCTTTACAAAAAAAAGAAAACAACTGAGTTAAACCTTTTTAGAAGTAGGCAATGGTACCATTGGACCACCGCCTACTTCTAAAAATGTTTTTGTCAATATTCTCAAAGGTGAAGATGACTTCCTGTTTGCAAATGACTTAACACCAATTTGGAGGAAAAATATGAATGTTTTGCAACCAGATTTTGGTTGCAGAACATTAGCACATCTTTTAAAGATTCTGTATTTCCAAATAGTGATTCTTTCATGTTTACTTAACCCATTTAACAACTTGGAAACCCTTGTTGGATCATTACTTGGTTTTAGTAAATTACAAGAAGTGGTTTAGCAAATACAAACCCTCAGCTTTCACGAATCTGAGCATTTGCGACCGTTAAGCCACTTTGTATATCAGGTCCCAGAAAACATTATGAGATGTGCCATTAAAGAGTAACATTTGATTACCTAAGGTGATGATTAAGGGGGCAGAGTCAGTCAGGTGGATGACAGAAAACTGAAAGTGGTGATTGGGAAGGAGGCGATAAAGTTTGTTTCAGTCAATACTTTATGTTTTAGAATTAGTAAATGACAGTTGTTACTCTTTTATCATACTTTATTTATCAATCTCAGAAGAATGGAAGAATGAGTTTGTGTTGGAGGGATTTGAATTTGTGACCTGCAGATTACTTGAAATCTATATATAAGTATTTCCTTCACTGAGGTATTTTCCTGATGTTAGAAAAGAAGGTAGACTGACAGAAGGGAGCAGGGTGTTGGGACAGCCTGAATGTGAAAGCGCGACAGAACAGACAATGAGGGAAGATTATAACAGAAGAAGACCGGAATGGATAGTTTGAGTATATGGTTCTTGAAAGAGGGTGAGATTAGAGGGTTCTGGATTGAGACTGGTGGCACAATGAGGCACTTTGACAGAAGTTGACAGGGAATGAGTGACACTGGACAGATGTTGAGAGAAGTGTTAATAGAAATTTTGCTGGGACGTTCACAGTAGAAGTAAATTAGACATGAGAGAAGAAACAAGTTGACGTTGCTTGATGACAGAAGATTCCATCAAATAAGACAGGATTGTGAATTTGAGGAATGAGCACAAGGGGCAACCAGGGGATGGGCCACAGATGGGAACACGAAATAGGCGCCAAGGGTGTGATATTGCTGATGGTTGGCAGGAGGTGAAAGGAGACATGGGACAGATGGGAGGTGCTGTGTACAGTTGACAGGAAAGGACATGGGATGCTTGAAGGAGCTTGTTGAGAATAGGGGTAGGTGGGGGAGAGGATGCATGTAAAAGAACAGTTGCATGACAGGAGAGGGTACAAAAAGGGATATCTTACAAGAGGGGACAAATACATTTAAAAGGGAAGTGGTAACGTTGCCAAGACAGAATCGCAGAATGGTGACTAACTTGAACATATTCTGAATTCTCACAAGTAAGGCTGGGTGCATTATCTGTGGCAAGCTGAATTGAATTCCAAGCCAAGTCTGCCTTTTCTGGTTTACTCTTCTGTTTTCTGTGCACACATAAAATAGTGAACAATAAAAAGTATCCCATGATGATCCATGAACTCCTAAAGGAATGTCGGCCTATCCCTTTTATCACAATCTGGCAGGTCGAGCAAGGACAGTGCTAGGGTGAATGATTTTGTACAAGTCAATCAGAAGGGTCTAACCACAGCCTTCCCTTACATTCATTCTTAATTGTTGACTCCAGACAATCATAATAGGTCACTGTGGTTAGACGCTGGGTATTCATTATCCATTCAGAGTAACAATGGGCAGTTCATGCCTCCTTAGAACAGTTTGTGAGTGCTTTTCTTTCAGAAACTAATCCGGGAGTAATTACTATGATGACTCTAGAGCAGTGGTCTCCAAACTGTCTAATGACGCGCCCCCCCAGTTCAAAAATAAAAATCATTGGCCCCCCCTCAGAATTTTTCACAATTATTTTATAAAAATAGCAATGTTTAAATATGTCTAGATGTATTTAAACATTGCAGTTAAGTACTGTTGCCTTTAAAAAAATGCAATAACATGTTTCTGCTTAAAATAAAACACTGTTATCTGTGTAATGCTTCTTTTGGCCAGAGCCTGGCACCCCCCCCTGGATTCACTGGATGCCCCCCTAGGGGGGCCCGCACCCCAGTTTGAAGACCCCTCCTCTAGAGTCATATCATTTATATATTTCACCCTATACACATACTTCAGGGTGTCTTGCGGTGACTTCCACAGATAATTACAGGAATAGATCTGGTGAAGTCATGGGATGACTTCAAATTTACTCCAAGAAAATCTTCCTCTTTGACTTGGGGAGGCACTGGGACCCGCTGCTCCTGCTGTTGCTACTTTTCAAGCCAATGTGTGAGGCCCTTGAACTGAATTTCAATAAAATGTAGGACGCTTCCCAGTCTGATCTGATGTCCGTATGTGCCTTGTGTCCTGGGCTGGCACCATCTGAACAGATGAGCAGCACTGCACTTCTGGTGCATGCGCACTGAGACGCCTTCCCACCATGTGTATAAAATAAGTGCAAGGAAGGCACATGGCTTTGGAGGACAGTGGTATGCTGGTAAAGCCTAACCTGGAAAAAAAGGGCATTCTTAGTATTTAAGTCTGTTTCTGTTAAAGATGTTTTTTTTCAATATTTTACAGCAATGTATCACTTCAAGCAGTTGCTTGCTTCTACTTCCTGATGGGTACACGTTATTTCTCTTGAACAGCACAGCCACAATGCTGCTGTTCTCCACTCTCAACTAGCGTGTGATGTTACATCTGTGTAAGGCAATCTTATTAGATCGGTGTAAAACAATCTCCCTTTGAATTGCACTCTTTAAAATGATGGTCCTCCCTAGACTCCTCTACCTGCTACAGAACTTCCCCTATCCAATCCCCAAGAGATGGTTTAATAACCTTTATTCAATGATCCGCCAATTCCTATGGAAGGGCACCCGTCCCTGACTGGCACTCACCACGTGCCAGTGAGACATCTACGATGGAGGGCTGGGAATGTCAAACTTATACTATTACCACCTCGCGACGCCACTGATTGTCATCAACGACTGGGTTGGAGGTGGTTGGTCGGACCCTGCATACCGACTTGAACTCCACACGCTGAACTACTCCGGAGTATTCAATGCCCTTTATGGGTGCCCAATCCCCCGATCCACTCCTGAGGTGACTAGGGTGACACTACTGGGATGGAGAGATGCCCAGAGAATCACAGGATGGTGGAAGCGAATTACCCAACAAACCCCACTGTGGCATGGTGAACTTCTTGCTGAAGTTGCGGGACTACAGGGGTTCCAGAAATGGGACGACATTGGGATCTCTACGCTTAGAGATGTCTGGGAGGGATCCCACATGAAGTTCTTCGAGGACCTCCAAAGACTCTTCTCGCTGAGCAAAGTACAATTTTATAAATACCTCCAGTTACGCCATGCCTTGATGACACACATGCGAGCTGATGGACACATCCCTGAACACTCCCCCATGGAAGCAAAAGTACTAATGGGTAACCTCGGCAAAGGAGGAGTCTCACAGATATACCGCTCGTTAATAACTAACACCTCCAGCCCCCTAGTTAGGCTTCGTCGCAGATGGGAGGGATGGGTGGGAAAAATCAAAGAGGGAGAATGGGAGGAGGCCCTGATGGCGTCTAGAGCCCTGACGGTGTCCACCAAACTCCGTCTAGTGCAGTCCTTCTTTCTACACACTGCGTACATGACACCTAAGAGACTGCATGAGGCGGGTCTCCGCTCCGCAGCTGACTGCCCGAGGTGTCCCCAGCCGGAGGTTGACTTCTTTCATATGACATGGTCCTGCCCAATCATAGAGACCTATTGGGGAGCAATCAAATCTCAGATCTCCAGGGCCCTACAGACTGACTTGGCACTGGACCCACTCCTGTTCCTATTGGGGGTAATGGGGGACACAGAACTAAGAAGAGCAGAACGGACCTTCATGGGAATAGCATGCCTGGTAGCTAAAAGGGACATAATGACGAAATGGAAGACAGGAGTGGCGCCATCCTTTAATAAATGGAGACAGGGAATGGACTGGTGTGCATAGCAGGAGAGGTTGGTGTATGAGGCCAGAGGCAGCCCGGGTAAATACGACAAGATTTGGGGAGGGTGGGAGGCCTTGGTGGACAACTAGAGTAGAGTAGAACTTAACACGCATCTGAAACACTCGCCCCCGCAGGTGGGCTCGTGCCCCTACCGGTTCTCTATCCTTGCTCTTACACTCGCCTGGGATCCGGTAACAACTATTTTTCTGCCACTGAGAGATATAGACACCAAGAGTTAGGCCCTCAATTAGTCCGGGTCGATCAACATCTAAATAACTCAAGCACTTACAATACACACCATTTAGCATTTGTTGATAAGAAGCATATATTTTATTTTATTTTATTTTACTATATTTTATTTTACTTTTACTTTAATTTATTTAATCCTACTTTATTTTACTGTATTGTATTGTAGAGTATTGTATTTCCCTTGTTTGACATTTGTACATGATGTCACGTTTTATTTCCTTAAAACAATAAAATCTCTTTAGAAAAATAAATACAATCTCCCTTTTCTATCATAAAATATTTGTTTTCTTAAACTTAAAAGAACAACTACCACTTCCTTGAGTAGACTTTAGATTTAAACATGTGACAATGCCTTGTAGTTTTTGTTTTTTAATTAAGTGAGTAGGTTGTGGTTCTGCATCTTATTCCACTGATTGTTAATATGCTATGACAACTGATCAAACTGCCCAAGGGTAGCTGCAATGATCTCATCAGAAGGTGCCATCTCATTGGTTGGAAAGATTAAGGAATAGCAAGGTGCATAAGGGGCTCTGGCAGATTTTGCTCCCTTAATTGGTTAACTGGTGACCCCATGCCATGTGCGCCAACGTCTGCCCATCTTGGCATTTTAACCAACAGAAATTTGCATTCCTGGACAGGTCGTGCATTTCAGATTGTAGGCATGGACTGAAACATTCCAGAATTTAAAGTTTTGTTGGAAGCAAAGCCAGGGATAACTGAAGATACATAGTTGCTGAGCTGGAGAGAGCCTGCACAGGCTCCTAGTCTGCCTGGGAGCACGCTGCTGGGCACTCCCAGCCAATCCTGATGCTGCTCTGAGCAGCGTCAGGATTGTCACAGGCAGGCTGAAAGCCTGTGCCTGCAGAGGTAGAAGAGCGTCGAGGGACAGAGGAGCGGCGGAGGAGGTAATTGTTTTTTTAAAAATTCAATTTAATGTTTATTCCCTTCTGCCGCCCCTCCCACACCTTCCGCAGCCTTTGAGCCGCTACTGTATACTATCCGTATGTTCATACACCCCAGAAACAGTACGAAGGTTGTGCTTATTTTATTAACATTCATAGCTACCAAGTGAGTTCATGTCATTTGTAACACGTTTTGCAATTTCCTGCATTTTAGCCAAGAAGAATTTGGCTTCTGGACTCTTAGTTACACAGTTATAATTGGAAGCATGAGCTTAAAATCCTAAGTATGCAACATGTTGATTGAATTAAAAGCATTCAAATTGACAACCTCAAATGTTGCAACTTTCACGCAGCAGTTAATATGAACTTTTTATCTGAATTAAGATATGATCGCCTTTTGTGTCTATAATATGAACCACAAAGCCACCTGAAGCAGCCAAAACGCAGCACGTCAGTACCAGAAAAAAAAAACAAGAACATCGTAAAACCTGGCAAAACGGCACATGCATAGATTTACAAAGGCCGCCTTTACACCATAAAAAGTTTTCAATAAAATGACGTGAGTAGAGCAGCATGTACTGGTCTTCACTCTTCTTTTGAGCACCTGCACTTATGAACAAAATAAAACTCCAGGTAACAGTGAAAAAACTAAAACTACAGGCTTAAAGTGGCACTTAAGCCTGACTGAGAACAGCTTTAGAGAGCTAAGTTCACAGCAAGAATGCGCACAAAACGCAGATATTTTGAATCTCCAAGCAAAGGTATAGTCTTTATCAGGGATATTGGAAGATCAACACTTGCCCTTGAGGAAATGAGCTTCGACTACTGTTGTCTGCAAGTGATCATGGCCGCTTGGTTAGACTGCTTGCTGAAACAGTGCAATCATCATACCCAGAATATCCACAGAGAGCAAACAGTTTATCGCTTTTTCATAGCTGCAAAGTGGCTCGTTGTCATGTGCAACACTTTCAACCATTTTTGGCTGTTTAGCGGACTATGTTGAATTTTGTGACTTTGGTACTCCTTTTACCACTGAGTGTATGGGCTTAAAAATCGTAGCATGCAAAGTTCACAGTTGCCAAGAATATCGATGTTATGTGTGGTTATGTGTGACACCTTCAGTCAAACTTAGGCCCATATTTATACTTTTTTAGCGCCGGATTTGCGTACTTTTTTGACGCAATAACAGCACAAACTTACAAAATATAGGCCCATATTTATACTTTTTTAGCACCGCATTTGCATCATCTTTTGACGAAAGACGGCACAGACTTACAAAATACAATGTATTTTGTAAGTTTGTACCGCTTTTGCCTCAAAAAGCGGCACAAATGTGGCGCTAAAAAGTATAAATTTGGGCCATAATTGTATCTTGTAAGTTTGCACCACTTTTGTGTCAAAAAATGACGCAAATGTGGCCCTAAAAAAAAGTATAACTATGGGCCTTAGCTTTTTACCCAACACCATTTTCCGTGCTAGAATTGTGAGCCCATACTTGATAGAAAAATCAAAACTACAAGTCCCACAATGCATAGTGCAGTTGTATGGAAAAGGCACACGGTGGCACACATGACATTGAACCATATGGCACAGAGGGTTCCCGGCATGGACAAATTGCCCTAAGAACAGTGAGTAGTCAAGTACAGGCTGCGGGCAAAGGAATCCCTGGTAATCTGTCAGACCTAGACTTCTGTCCAATTGTATTACCATATTGCCATTCTGAGCCCCTCCCCTAGCAATAGCCATTTAGCCTTTCCCTGCATTGTACAAAGCACCTACAGACTGACTGGTATCAAAATATGACTTATGACTGTAATTGCTCATTCCTTTTCTGAGGTATTTCAATTTGCCCTATGTTGAAGGTAATCAGCTCATAGTGTCTATTTTAACCTTTGCATTCTGGAACTTGTAGTTTTGCTTTATCATCAGTTCAAGACTAGAAATGGCAGACTGCAAAGCAAAGCAATACTCCACGAACCTCTCCACCTGATATATCACTTGAGACCTTCACTCAGTCATTTGCCTGATCAATTATCTGCAACGAATTTTCAAAAATTAGAGAACGAGGCAGCTTTTGAAAGAAACAGCAGTAAAGCGCAAACGTCAATCTTTAATAGGCCCATCTGCTAACACACACCTCCATTTTAGCGTCTTGACACCTTGGGTAAAGAAAATCCCTTGTTCATTGTACTATTACAACTTACTTGACACGTGATCACACAAAGACATACGGACCTTGTCACAATATCCGTCACTACTGGTGTTAAAAGTAATATGCGGAGTGTAAACACAGCAGCCGCAGTACATATCTTTCACAGTGTGTTGGTAAGTACTGTTCATATCGAGGTCTCGTCAAATGGAAGAGCAGATGGCTTGCATAGCAGTGCAGTGCGTCAAATAGGTTATTTATATCACGAATCAGGCCCTGTCCAAACCTGCATGTCATTTTCAGGATACAGCCCGACAAACTATTCATGGCATTGTTAGTACACAACTATATTCACACCGGCGTGCAGACCACTATAACTATGAAGCTATAGGTTGTGGACAGTGAGCCCAATGATACACTAAAGTGACCTGCCACTATAATTCCCATATAATGGACTCATTTTACATTTTTACAGAACCACACGCACGTGAGAAATCTTTAGAGCCATGTGGTCTTAAGTGTTAAGTCAGAGCAGACCCGGCATCTGTGGAAAGATACTGAAGGCTATGGAGGAACTGAGAGGAACAGTTGCGCAAACGCAGTGGATGTGCAAGACAACTAAAAATATACTAATATGTTGGCACAGCTTTCAAATGCACAGATGACCCACGGCTTTCTGCTTATTTTATCCTGTGATGCTGCCAATGATTGTTTGTTCGCTTTTCTAACTGAAGTCACAGGACGAATGCAGAGCTGGCATTGTGCCGTTACCACGCCACCTGCCGTGCTTAGACATTCACAGCACGAACGTTTAACCCTAAAGACATTAAGCTTTAGTTACCTAATGTAACTAGTAACGCTCTGAATGCCGGTAGTTTTGAGAGCCCAAGTTTTCCCACAACGCCGTTACGGGGAAAGAAATCGAAAGTGCCGTGTCCCCTCACAACCTGAATTCCGATGTTTATCGACCAATTAGAATATCACAGGGCCAATTCACTAACTTAAATTTACGTGTGTATATTTACTTGCGCAAACTTACTACTGCAGCTGGTAGTAATGTGACACTTTTTTCGCTATTTACTGTTTCCAAGTGTAAATTTACTATAAGCCTAGATGTAAAGGTCTCTATCCCCTCAAAAGGGGGTGGAGCTACTGGTAACTTTTCACACCTAGGAGGTTTCTGCAAAACAGGGTGGAGCTACTGATGACTTTTCGCATGCAGATAGAGGCGATTGCCATCGGTATAGGCGTAGGAAAAAATAATAACGTTTATTAGTTTATTAATTATTACATAAATATTGAAAACATTAATGTAAAATAAAAATGCAAATTAACTTAACATAATTCACCTAGAACTAAAAACATAAAATGTTACAGCACATTGCTCAAACTAATTTATTTTATAATTATTATTCTATGCCTGGATGCAGTTCACTTCAAAAAGAGCTACTGCTGGCAGCTAGAGATGGAAAGCTCACCCTCACTAAACCAGATACATGAGGAAAAGAGGCCTTCATGTGGGAAATGCTCCGGACTGTGACTACATCCTAATAGCCATGGAGGGCAAAATCAACATTATAAACATTCAATTTCAAGAAAATGAATGTGAGGGAGGAACCGGGAGGCGTTGATTCTGTTGATGTACAGAGGGGAAAAGGCCGGGTAAACCAACTAATGAATGGCATTCTCATCCTACAACAAAGCCTCGAAAACACAGAAGGCAGATAGATCAACGTGGAATAATGTTCATTTTATTACCACATCAGAAAAATCTGAGGGCCCAGTTTTAACTGTTCTTTAAAGAATGGCTTAAAACGGTAATGAAGGCAAAATGACTGTCCTCATTTTTCTCTGTTGAAAGGAAGTATTTAACACCTGTCCCTCTGATGGTACCTTAGACACCTTTTAGGGCCATGCTAGTGATAAGGTCTCCATCGAAAAAGATTCATAAGCATGAACCATTAACATAAGAATTAACTGCTAGGCCCGAAAAAACACCATTGCCTGAACCATTAAGGCATGCTCTGAGCTCTACTTAAAATATGCTGCATGACTTGCAAAACTGCTGGAATATTCTTTTTCTGTTTCTTTCATAATCTCTCTCTCTGACCTGTACAACAACATCTATCTCTTAAACAATGGAAGCTGTATTACTTACACTTTTACCCAGCTACTAATCTGCTCTGGAATGTGCCTAGAGGTCTTAAAAGTAACCACAGCAAAAGTGTCAACATTCACGTTTGCATGATCGGTGGGAACTACATGGGTGTTAAAGTCACATGAAATTGCTCTTTTAGTAAAGTGGACAAGGAACCGGATGAAACCAGCAACCCCATGGTCCGATCCGAACATTTATTGTTAAACTATGTTGAATGTTTCACATTTCTGTCAATCAAATGTTAAATAAGGTGTCCTAGGCAGTGCTTTAAATGGAAAAATAGAAGTGCAGGTACTCTGTAATAGAGTACCTGCTTGTTTCTGAGAAGTGCCGGTACTCTCCAATTAAAAGTATTACGTTTTTCTTGAGATATGCCGGTACTCTCCCTCTCAAAATAAAAAAGTGCCGGTACTCAGTACCGGAGAGTACCGGCCCATTTAAAGCACTGAGGGAAAGTGAGTCATCATCATCGTTGCTGCCTTCTTCGTTGTTGCTGCTAGGCGTTGGTGTGGTGCGATGCTGAGAATACTGATCCACAGCTGACAAACTCTGAGTTCTGCTCCAGAGCCACCCCCTTCAGACCACAGTCACTGTTGAAACTAAAAGCTATAGGTGAATATATACACATAGATAGTAAGAGCATTAGGTAATAGAGAGTAGACTGTGTCGGAACAGTACTATAAGAGCTTTTAGACAAAAAAATCTTTAAGCACAACAGAGTTATTCATTCAGCTGCTAGTCTGTACTGAATCTTAGAAGAGTTGATCATTTGTTTCAAAGGAAGCCTGATAGCTAGAAGCACACGAGATCGATAACAGTGAGAATATTTCGAAATGTAACAGATTGACATTCCATTCTAACACTTTCTCATACTAAAGAACTGTATTAGACAAAGAAACACTGTAGTAGGAGGGCAAGATCGACTAAGGAGGGACAGATTTCAGACACTTTATGTGAATTACTGTATATTGATATTTAGAATTAGTACACTCATTAAAAGAAATTTATAAAATAAATATTTTAATCTGCTTAACATTCCCTTTATTGACTCTAAAGTCTAAGTGTACTAATGGAATGATTATTGTTGCAGTAATTATTTCCTTTTGCTACTCTCATAAAGGGTCCACATGAAGGTAATAAAGATGGAGAGATTTTTAGGGTGATGCACCCAGCACTAGCTAGCTTTCTGGACTATAGACATAGTGGCATCAATCTCCAGAAGGCAAGAGGACAGGAAGCTATCCCAAACAAGATTAGGAGAGTGCTAATGTTCCCAGAATAAAAAATGTTCTAACACATACGTCAATAATTTTCAATTCTATTAAGGACACGGAGGCGAGGATTCTGCTTCTCTTTCTCTACTGAATAAACAGCAGCCAATCAAAAACGTTAAACAGAAAAAAATACTTATCCCAAGATCCCCTATAGTCCATACTGCTATCCAATCATATCCCTTTCCTATATATATATATATATCCTATACAACACAGTCCTTCCTCTTTCTTTGTGATTGACTGGAACATACCAACCTGACTCCTCTGAACTGGAATCCAAACAAAAGTGGGAACCTCTGCAACCGATTTCTGCCAACTAGACTCAAACCATGAAACAAAACCTTCTTCTCCATATCTCTTGATCATTCATGTACCTTTATTGTCCGAACCTTGCACAAATGAAGACATACAAATAATACTCATTCTGACCCAATGGATCAACGGGTGGGTATATCAACAATCTCATTACAGTTTATGCATAGATATAATCATTTATCCACAACAAAATGCAATCTCCTTCATTTTACGGGTGGGATAATCCTCGTCTCAGTGTCCTTAGTTGAATTGAAAATTGACACGTTAGCTAGAAAAGTTTTTATTCTAGGTCACGACCGGAGGCTTCGGATTATGCTAGTTCAAAGCTAGTCCACTGCTGTAGATGCCACATCAATAATAGGTTTATGATAAAATACCTTGAAAGCATAATCCGAAGACCAGTCTGCCGCCGCCATTATGTCCTGTAAGCGAGAACCTGTACAAAACACCTAGGAGGCCATTGCTCCATGGACAGGGTGTGCTCGGAACTTGGAATTGTTAATCCCAGCCTCCCCCAACAACCATCTGACCATCTGGCCAATGTAGCAGCAGAAGCTGGACCAAAAGCACTCTAATGAAATGAATAATTGTCCCTGGACATAGACGAATCTCACAAGTACAATCCTCATAACCCTTCAAACACACATAATTTATGATTATGGGGAAAAGCTGGATATGAAATACATTTATATGCAGTCCTTGTACATCTATAAACAGTGAAAGAGACTCCAGAAGGAGTAAATACTCTAACTGCTAAGTCTAGTGCATGAACATCTGAGACACAACGACAAGAAATCAGACAAAGAAGCAGAGTAAGCTTTGTCGACAATCGTTTGCATGAAAGGGCCTCATTACAAGGCCAGGCTCTAAAAAACATAAGACCACATCTATATCCCAAAATGAAGAATATCTAGCCAGAGGAGGCCTAACCTTCCTGATGCCCTTTAGCAGCTTGCATATTAATGGATGCTCTCCTACAGGCTTACCCTCCAGATGGAGATGTCCTGCAGAAACTGTGGACCTGAAGTTATAAATATTTTGGTAAGCTAAACCCTGGGAAGCTAAATTGGACAGAAAATTAACAATCATATTAATGTTCGATCCCATGGGATCAATACGTTGCTCACCACAGCAACAAACCCATCTCTTCCAAGAAGATTCGTATTGCTTATGTGTGAAACTGGCCCAGGATTGCAATAAGAAAAACATTGTGTTGTCTGAAACTCCTGGCAACTGCCAACATCACCGGAAAGTCTCCATCCTATGAGCGACAACTACCCTGGTATTATCTAAGGTTGAGGCAGTCCCGCTGGATCCAGAAGCAGAGATGGATCTACAGCGATATTGCCACAGGAAACAACAGTTGAGTCTTCCAAAGAGGCGTCACCAAAAATGATCTCGGCTACCTGTCTTCTGACGTGAGAGAATCATGGAAAACAGGGGCAATGCATATAGGAGCCCTGTCTCCCACAATTGGAGGAAGACATCCGATCCCACTGCTAGTAGATCTGGTCTCTCACTGAAGAACCGTGGCAGCTTAGCATTCAGTCTGGACGCAAGCAGGTCTACTGAACACGGACCAGAATAATGGTGCAAGCTGCGAAAAATCTGTGGATTGAGTTTCCAATCACTGACATCCCTCAGGAAACAAGACTTCCAGTCCGCCACCAGATTTGCGCATCCCAGAATATACTCTGCCATCACCGAAACATAATGCTGGGGACAAAATTTCAAAAATTCTTTGGCTATCACCGCCAGAGCTTTTGATCTGGTGCCGCCCAGGAGACTGATATATCACACCGCCAAAATGTTGTCCATGTGAAGCAGGATACAACAACTCGCTTTGCGTGGAGAAAGGGATCGAATTGGAAATGCGCCCGGTAGAAGTTCCAGGAAATTGAAATGGAGCTTCAGCTCATTCGACGACCACCAGCCCCCTGTCTCCACTGATCCGCAATGAGTGTACCAGCTGGCATTCAATTCTATCACCTATTCTGGAATGGAGGCAAAAAATGGCCCTGCAGATCTACGCATCCATGTGAGATAACCACCAGGTTATCTTTGCTCTGGCTTCATCGGAGAGCAGAATCTGTTCTGAATAGGAGAATCCTTTGCAAAGATGCAAAATCTTCAAGCTCTGAAGAGCCCTGTAATGAAGAGGGCCTGGAAAAATCACCTAGATAGAGGAGGCCAAAAGATCCACTAGAGGAGCAAGAGTCTTCAATGATATAGTTGGAGAGGCAAGGGCTCTCCTCTACTCTTTCTTGATAGAGTTCCGTTTCAACAGGGGTAACAACAATTGGATTCTAATAGAATCTGTCTGGAAACCTAAAAATTCCATGGTTTGAGAACAGGTCATGATCGACTTGTCTGAGTTCATGAGAAAGCCCAGATCCTGAAGAAGCTGCATTGTCCACGACAGATGCCTCAAGGCTGACTCTTTGCTCTGAGCCATGATCAAAATATAATCTGATAAATAATGAGGCGGACGCCTCTTTCCCTGAGGAGATGCACTATCAGCTGCACAAGCTTTATGAAGCACCAAGGGGCCGAAGATAGACCAAATGGGAGCACAGTGAACTCGTACCATTGGTCTCGCCAACGGAACTGAAGATATCGTCTGTGCGGACCATGAAATGGAACGGTTAGATAAGCGTCTTAGGTCTAGCCGCATCAGGAAGTCTCTCTCTTGCAAAAGATCTCTTAACAGATAGATACATTCCATCTTGAAGTGGCGGTAGATAATCCAAGAGCTGAACTCTCTCAGGTTGAGAACTAGACTGGAGCCCCCGCCTTTCTTCTGCACTAAAAAGATGGTGCTGACAAACCCGGAGGGATGCCGGTCCATTTTGACTATCGCTTGCTTGCGAAGAAGTACACTGATTTTGATGTTCATGAAATTGCTGTGTTTGGGAAAAATGAATGGGGCTTGGAGGAACTTTCTGCTGAGGGGAGGAGTAAAATTCTAGTCCCCAGATTGTCTGCAAGATCCATGGATCCTGAGAAATTCATTCCCAGGCTGTAATATTCCACTTCAGCCTCCCCCCTACAATCACTTCTGAAAATGGAATGACTCTCACCTGTGGTTGCGCCATCTGGTGCGTTGAAACCACCCAGAGTGTTGCCTCTGAAGCCACGGCCCAACCTTTTCAGGATCTGGTAGTGTAGAATCTCGACATGGCATAAGAGTTACTTCAACACCGTTGGGAATATCCTCCTGAGACCTAGTAAAATCTGCTGCCTGTTACCTGTAGCATCCAGCCCTGACAAAAAGACCCCGCTGAACATCTTTTTCATTGATGTCTGGGCCTTATCCAACACAAAAAGTAGCTACATACTTCCCTAAGTCTTTGATGAATTTGTCCCCAAATACCATTCCATTCGCTAGGGATCCTGGCTCATTAGAGGCCAATTCTGCAAACTTCAGGTCAATGTGCATCAGAAAGGATAGTCTACGCTCGGTAGACATAGTGAGCCCATTCTAGTACTGTGTCAGGGTCCAGCAGAGAATTAGCTTCCTTTGCTTGCACCTCGAGCTCCAGGATCTTCGTAATAGGCCCAGAAATGTCCAGGAGCTTGTCGCGACATCTCTTCCACACCGAGTCTAAGCCCTTCCTAGAGTCCTTAGTAAATTTCTTAATGAACGTCACCATATTAGGATCCAATTCAGGAGTATCCACCACCTTACCTACAAGGGAAGGGCAGGGATATTCTGAACGCAGGGTGATGCACATATCTCAGTTGAATCCCTTCCTCAATCTGTCCTGCTCATAATGTGCTACTTCTGCATGGGAAATGTACTCCGTGGAACGTGGGTGGATAATATTCTCAGAGTCAAACGACAAGGTATGTTGCACCAGAACATCCTCCTGTAGATTGCGGGATTTATGTCGACCCAAAGGCTTAGGATCATCTTGTGTTTTATTTGAGTCAGATGCATGGGAAGAGGTAGAGGGGGATGCCTCCATCGTCTATGTAGAGGGCCCCGGAAAGGATTCTGAGGAGCCAAATGATGCGAAGGGCCCATATTCATGAACCTTTAGGACTGACACAGCCATGTGCGCAAGAATCTCGGCTGAGGAAGCTGGCCCTAGTGAGGCTGTCTGGGCAATGCCCAAATCAGATGTCAGGACTTCCCTGGACATATTCACAGGGGGGTTGCCCCTTAACTCAGGATGGCTAGATCTCATAAGAGGCTGGGTGAAGGGCTTGAAAGCTTTAATAGGAGCTTGGTTGACGGAGTCCTGGACATGGTTTCCCAGGGTTTCCACTAATCCCTCCTCCATATGATGTTCTTCTGGTATATCAGTGAAATCCTGATAATACTCGTCCTCTTGATGGCAGATTGCAGGGAAAAGGAAAATCCTACTCTTGAAAGGAGTGGTGAGAAAAGTGAGACAAGAAGGCATGACATAGTCAGACACAGGTGAAAGGTGAACCCAATGGAGAAGTTGCTGTTGATGATGTCTAAAATGGAGAGCGGTTCAGGCAAATATACTGAACATGAGATGTGGGTACATGGATAACGCACAATAGAATAACACTCAGTAGTAACGATCAAGGCAGAGACTGAAAGATTGAAGAAGCGCCATAGTGGTGATGCTGACATGGACACTGTTGACGGCATGATGGGTCACTGCTTGGGGCAGGAATGACAAACCAAAAAGATGCAGTCTGGGTGGCATCCAGGAGGCTGTGAGCTCCAACGATTTCAAACATTTGCCACTCCACAATTACAAAGAACTCATAAACACTGGCATTATGTTGTGTTGACTAACACTGATACAGCTACAGCTTCAATCAATGGATTTTTGCAAAAGGGCAGTTTTTTTCAAGGGGGTGACAGGCACATTGTGCATTGGGTGGAAGGTAGATCAATGTCTACCATTCAAATTATGTGGCACAGGCAGAAAGGAGACTCATTTTGTCCAACGTTACAGCAGCTGCAAATAAGGTCAGTGTCATGAAATTACCAATTATATGGGGGCCTTTCAGAAGTTTGCTTATTGCCAAAATATACGATGTTAGAAAAACCAGACAGAATCAGGTCCTAAACTAGGAATGGTAACAGTCTGAGCAACAAGGCAAAGAGAGGAAAAATGTTTAACATTCTACTAAGATGCAAACTTGGAGTGTTATCTTTACAAGAAATATATCTGGTCGGAAATTATTGTGGATTTAAATGAAAAATAAAATATAAATTGGTAGAGTACTCAGACTTCACAATGGGGTAAAGAGGACAATGATTATGGTTAAAAGATCAATGCCTTTGGTATTTGTAAGGATATGGATAAAGGCCTTGGAGTGTTTTGTGGCCGTAGCTGGGAAACGGAGCAGAGACCTTGTGATGATTATCATGGTGTACTTGCCGCATGGACAACAAAGGGGCCCTGATTAAGTTAGCACATTAATGCTAGAAATACCCGGTGAGATTGTTCTTCTGGGCAGTGGGACGGACAGAGTGTTGATGATGACTATGTCATTTTACAGAGGCGTATTGTGATGAAGCACAAGGAATATCAACAGTTAACAATAAAGCCGCAACACACCCAGAAAAAAACAAAGAGATGTCTCTAGGATGTAAGCAGTATAGTAGGAAAGCTTCTGACATGATTGAGACAGAAAATGGATAGTGGGGGTGGCAATTAACAGTGGGACTGTGCGAAGCCGAAGTGAAGACATGGCTCAGCATTTGGTAAACTTTTAAGCCTTTCATAACTCCAGATGTACCAAGACTGAGCAAGAAATTGCTGATTTTATGAAAGATCTGCCAACAGTCAGCTTGGGGTGGCATGCAAGGAACATCTAGGAATATTTATTATAGTGCATGAGGTTGCAGCTGTGCTATTTTGAGCTACAGTTGGGAAAATGCCAGGTCCAAATTGACTTACACCTAAATTATGAAAATATCTGAGGTGGTGATTCCACACGTAACTGAGGGATTTCATGGCATACTAAATGAATGAATAATGCTGAAAGAATACAAAATCGCTGCAATAACTCTAACATCAAAAAGGGCAAATCCAGAGACAAATGTGAGTACTACTGGCAAATCTCGCTGCTTAATATGGAAACCAAAATACTTGTGAAGGTTCTCACCAAGCCTCTAATGTAGGTGGTTGGAGAATTGGTGCATGCTGATTCATCAGGTTTTATGCCAAATAGAGTCCCAAGGCTAAATCTGGCAAGATGGGTAAGAGACCTAATGGCAGTACTATTATGTGACACTGAAGAGGCTTTTGATTTGGTAATGTGGTCCTTCATGTTCTTGTGCTAGAAAAATCAGGAATAGGCTCCGAGATGTTGGTTTGGAGTAAACTGCTTTACAACTCCCTCCATTATTAGAGTTAGCGTGAGTAGGCCAATAACACTGCACTTTACTTTACAGAGAGGCACAAGACCAGTTCTCACTTGTCGCATACAGTTTTTGATCCCAGTACTTGACTCACTCGCATGTTGGATATTTAAGAATGAGATGACCCTTGACCCTCCTTCCAGCAGGTAGGTCGCTCCTCTCACCGCTGCCCCGCGCCGCCTCCACTCTGCTGCATTTGTCTTTGTATTTTTTGGGCTCCGTCCTGCCCGTTTCCTAAAGCAAGCCGCTGCGTCCCCGCGGCCCCACCACCCTCCCTCCACCTCGATTCCGTTTCCCTTCCCGCCGCTGAGCCCTGCGGCCCCGCCCCCCCAGCCTTCTCATTCGTCGAGCCCTCCCTCCTCCCAGCTGCCACTCCCTCCCACCTCCCCTCTTATGGCAGCCACGACGTGGTAAAAGAAGCGACCCTTGACCCTGCTTCCAGCAGGCAAGTCGCTCCTCTCACCGCTGCCCCACGCCGCCTCCACTCTGCTGCATTTGTCTCTGTATTTTGGGCTTTGTCCTGCCCGTTTCCTAAAGCAAGCCGCTGTGTCCCCGAGGCCCCACCTCCTTCCCTCCACCTCGATTCCGTTTCCCTTCCCGCCGCTGAGCCCTGCGGCCCCGCCCCCCCAGCCTTCCCATTCGTCGAGTCCTCCCAGCTGCCACTCCCTCCCACCTCCCCTCTTATGGCAGCCGTGGCACGGACACGCACATCGGACACGCCACTGTGGTGCCAAAGGCAAGCCCGTCTGCGCCTGTCCGCGCCTGGACCGCGCCCAGCACCACTCCCCCTGGCCCGCAATGCCCCCACACCTCCCCACGCCACTATACTGCCAGTGACGTCCAGGCCCTCAATCCAGGACGCCCCTCCACCTGCTTCCAGTCCTCTCCAAAGAACACCAAGAGACCTTTCTCCTGCCAAGCCTGCCGCTTCACCTGTACCCTAAAGCACCACGACAGACCTGCCGACAACCACCTCAGCTGCATCCTACTCAACACCCGCTCCATCCACAAACACGCAATTGAACTCTGGGACCTACTGACCTCAACCTCACCTGCATCCTACTCAACACCCGCTCCATCCACAAACACGCAATTGAACTCTGGGACCTACTGACCTCAACCTCACCGGACATCGCCTTCCTAACCGAAACCTGGACACACTCGGCCTCAGAACCCGACATAGCCATAGCCATCCCTGAATGCTACAAAATCACCAGAAGAGACCGCACCAACAAACCAGGAGGAGGAATCACCATAGTCAGTACCCACATCAACGCCAACACCACCCTCAAAGGAACTCTGATCTACAGACCCCCAGGACCCCGCTCTCAATTCTGCGAAGCCATTGCCGACATCGTCAGTGCCAATGCCTTCGACTCCACAGAATACATCCTCCTCGGCGACCTGAACTTTCACCTAGAAAATAACAATGACGCCAACACCACCAACCTGCTGGACAACCTCGGCCTCAAACAACTCGTAACTTCACCCACCCACTCCGCAGGCCACACACTCGATCCCGTTTTCTCAGCCAGCAACCACGTCTTCATCAGCCACACCACAGAACTCAGCTGGACAGACCACCGCTGCATCCACTTCTCCTACCAGAAACCAGTCACCCACCACCAACGCACACAACGCCCCCCCGACGCAACTGAAGCAAAATATCAATGGATCAACTGCTTTCCACTCTCGCCCGGGACCCACCCCTGGGACTCCGGACCCCAACACAGCCGTCAACCTGCATCGCTGGATAGAGGACTGCGCCAACACCCTCGCACCGCTCAGAAAACCCCCATACACCCTCCACAGAATGAAGGCCAGCTGGTTCACCCCAGACCTACAGGAATCCAAACGGCTATGCCATGGAAAAAAACCTGACACCTTGAACCTACCAACTCCAACCAAATCGCGTTCAAGGATGCCATACGCAAACATCACCAACTGATCCGCACCACCAAAAGGACCCACTTCAAAAACTGCATTGACACCAACGCTCACAACAGTAAAGAGCTCTTCGGCATCATCAAAGAGCTCTCCACTCCCAAGACCTGCTCCAACGAACCCACACCATCACAGGAGTTCTGCAACTCACTTGCAACCCACTTCTGTCGAAAGATAGAAGAAATCCACAACAGCTTCAACCCCCAGACCCACCAGCTGACTACAAACACCCACGAACCCAACACCCCAAGCAACACCCACCTCCTCCACACCCGGACCCCCGTCAACAAAGAAGACTCCGCCAACACCATGGCCTCCATCCACTCCTGATCACCATCGGACCCCTGCCCACACCATATCTTCAATAAAGCAAACATCATCATCGCTCCCCACCTCTGCAACACCATCAACAGTTCCTTTGAGTCAGCCACCTTCCAGAAAGTTGGAAGCACGCAGAAGTCAACGCCCTGCTGAAGAAACCCAAGGCAGACCTTGACGACCCCAAGAACTACCGACCGATCTCCCTCCTACACTTCCCAGCCAAAGTCATCGAAAAAATCGTGAACAGCCAATTATCCCAGTTCCTGGAAGCCAGCAAGGCACTCAACACCTCCCAATCCGGATTCCGCAAACACCACAGCACCGAAACCGCACTCATTGCTTCCACAGACGACATCAGGACCATGCTCGATGAAGGAGAAACAGCAGTACTCATCCTCCTGGACCTCTCCGCAGCCTTCGACACGGTATGTCATCACACTTTCCGCACACGCCTCCATAACGCCGGAATCCGTGAGAAAGCACTCGACTGGATCTCATCATTTCTCGCAGGCAGAACCCAGAGAGTCTGCCTTTCACAGTTCCTATCAGAAGCCTAGAGAATCATCTGCGGCGTCCCCCAAGGATCGTCGCTCAGCCCCACGCTCTTCAACGTTTACATGGCCCCACTCGCCAACATCGCACAAACACACCACATCAACAAAGTTTCCTACGCAGACAACACTCAGCTAATCCTCTCCCTCACGAAAGACCCTACAGCTGCAAAGAACAACCTCCACAACGGACTTCACGCCATCGCCAGCTGGATGGAATCAAGCAGCCTCAAATTAAACCCAGACAAGACAGAGATCCTCATCTTTGGCACCAAACCCTCAGCATGGAACGACTCCTGGTGGCCCACCTCCCTAGGATCCGCACCCTCTCCCACCACCCACGCACATAACCTGGGACTCATCTTGGATTCCACACTCAGCATGACTCAGCAAGTCAACGCCATCTCCTCTTCTTGCTACAACACCCTCTGCATGCTCTGCAAAATCTTCTAGTGGATTCCCATTGAAACCAGGAAAACTGTCACCCACGCACTGGTCAGCAGCCGATTGGACTACGGAAATGCCCTATATGCAGGAATAACAGCCAAACTCCAAACAAAGCTGCAAAGAATCCAGAACGCATCCGCCCGCCTCATTCTTGACGTCCCACGCTACAACCACATCACCCCCCACCACAGAGACCTACACTGGCTACCAATACCAAAGAGGATCACCTTCAAACTCCTCACCCACGCACACAAGGCCCTCCACAACACAGGCCCACCCTACCTCAACGACAGACTCACCTTCCACACCCCCACCCGCAACCTCCGCTCCGCCAGCCTCGCCTCCGTCCCCCACATCTGCCGCACCACCGCCGGAGGAAGATCCTTCTCCCACCTAGCCACCAAGACCTGGAACTCCCTACCTCTCCACCTTCACCAGACCCAAGACCTCTTAACTTTCAGGAAACGCCTCAAGACATGGCTTTACGACCAGTAGCTTCCCCCCTCAGGGCCTTGAGACCCTAACGGGTGATTAGTGCGCTTTATAAATCCTGTGATTGATTGATTGAGATGACGTCCTGATTGGGAAGATAGGATCTTACTATATGTGGATGATGTTTTCTCCAAATAGTGAATTCTGAAGAAACAATAAGTAGACTGCTCAAGGTCTTTCAGATGTTTGCCAATTTCTCCCATTTACAAATAAACTGAGCAACATCAATGTTGTCTCTATAGGTGAGTGGATATCTGTAGATGACAGGTATTAGAAATGGGGTCTCTAGTTGGCAGAGATATTCACCTTTGTCCAATTAGGGACCACAGTCCTAGTCAAGGTAAGTTGCACACAATCCAAATTATCCTGTGCCCACCGTCTGGTAGCTTGGCACTGAGCAGTCAGGCTTAACTTAGAAGGCAATGTGTAAAGTATTTGTGCAATAAACCATGCAATAACACAGTGACAACACCACAAAAATACACCACACAGGTTTAGAAAAATATATGATATTTATCTAGTTAAATTAAGATCAAAACAATAAAGATTCAATAAGCACAAGTTGAAATATCACTTCTGCAATGTTAAGAAGAGTCTTAAATCTTAAAAATCACCAGTTGTCTCTTGTGTGCACAAAGTACCTGGTTTGTGTCAACATTACATGCATGGAGACCGCAGAGGAGGAGATGGTTGGAAAAATAAGGTGTGCGTCAGATTTTCCGATGCGGCACAAACAATACGTTGTTTCTCTCCACGCTGCAAGGGGCTTTGCTTCGATTTCCGGCACACAGTCTTAGGTCCTCGCTGTGATGCAGGATTCTTTTGACGCCAGGGGTTGGCGCATGGAAATCATGGGTGTGCGGGACGAAGTCACAGGCATTGCGCCAATCCGGTAGGTGTTGAGTCTAATTTTCTGTCGCAGGGCATGCGCTGTGTTGATTCTTCACTCAGGAAGTCAGGCTGCATTGTTCCGGCTCAGCTGTGCGTCGATCCGGTATGGCTGTGTGTCGAATTTCCGGTTGCAACACAGGCGCTGCGTCGATATTCACTCGGGAAGGCGGGCTGCGTCGTTGCGGTTCGGCTGTCCAGTGATGTTCTTGTCCCAGGGCAGGCTGTGCATCGCTTCTGTCAGGCTGCGTGTCGATTTTCGGCGCACAAGGAGTTTCCTTGAAGAAATGAAGTCTTTTTGGCCCTGAGACTTCAGAAAAACAGCAGGCAAGCTCAATCCAAGCCCTTGGAGACCACTTCTCAGCAACGTCATAGGCCAGTAAGGCAGCAGGGCAACAGCAAGGCAGCTGTCCTTCACAGCAAAGCAGTCCAGGTGAGTCCTTTGGGCAGCCAGGCAGTTCCTCTTGACAGGTTACAGGATCTGGTCCAGAAGTGTCTGATTTGATGGGGTCAGGGACCCAGTTTATATACCCAAAAATGCCTTTGAAGTGGGGGAGACTTCAAAGAGTGGTTTTGAAGTGCACAGTGTCCCCATTCAGTACAGATCTGTCTGCCAGGGTCCCAATAGGGGGTTTGGCAGTTCATTGTGTGAGGACAGGCCACTAGCCTTTGAAATGTAAGTGTCAGGCCCTCTACCCTTCCAGCCCAAGAAGACCCATTCAGTATGCAGATGAGTGCAGGTGTGACTGAGTATCCTGTCTTTGTGGTTGTCTGGGTGAAATGCACAAGGGAGCAGTCAACCAGCCCAGCCCAGACGTGGATTTGAGACAGGCTATAAGGCACACATGGATTTTAAGTGCAGAGAAATGCTCACTTTCTAAAAGTGGCATTTCTAAAATAGTAATATAAAATTCAACCGCACCAATAAGCAGGATTTTGTATTACCATTCTGGCCATACTAAATATGACCTGGCTACACCTTTCTGATCAGAATCTACCACTCAAGGCAGTATATGAGTGTAGCCTTAATGTTATCCTATGAAAGGAGAAGGCCTCACAGTAGTGGAAAACCAATCTAGGGGTTTTCCACTACCAGGACATATAAACCACACATGCACATGTCCTGCCTTTTAACTACATAGCACCCTGCCCTATGGGTTACCTAGGGCCTAGCTTAGGGGTGACTTATATGTAGAAAAAGGGGAGTTTAGGGCTTGGCAAGTACTTTTAAACGCCAAGTCGAAGTGGCAGTGAAACTGCACACAGGCCTTGCAGTGGCAGGCCTGAGTCATGGTTAAGGGGCTACGTATGTGGGTGGCACAACCAGTGCTGCAGGCCCACTGGTAGCATTCAATCTACAGGCCCTGGGCACACGTAGTGCACTTTACCAGGGACTTACAAGTAAATCAAATATGCCAATTGGGTATTAACCAATGTTACCATGTTTAAGGGAGAGAGCATATGCACTTTAGCACTGGTTAGCAGTTCTAAAGTGCGCAGAGTCCTAAATCCTAAAAACAGCAAAAACAGTGTCAGAAAAGGGGAGGGAGGCAGGCAAAAAGTTGGGGGATGACCACCATAAGGCTGTCAGGTCTAACAAAAGGGTATTAGAGTATAACATGTTAACAGAAGGTTTCCAATACCTTGGGGTGCACAGGACAAAAAGTATTTTATAAAAGTTATCTATAGCTACTGCTCAACCCGTTGAGAATGGAAGAAGTGCATAGGAAGACCTGTCTACTTTCTCTAATTGGGAAGAGCAGCACTTTTTAAAAATGACTGAATCTAGCCTCTTCCTATATGTACTGCAGAATACAGGTGCATGATATAGAGGTTTTAGTTCTGCTGCTCATACTTGCTCACCCACGTGCTGAGCTATGCTCTGATGGTGTCTGTAGAACAAGATCCACAAATCATGGCAGTCTGTCAGGCCGCTATACGCTTCAACGTGAGTTCTAAACCAGATCTACTGCAACTCAAAGCACAGGATATCTCTGATATTCAGGAGAATTTAAAAATATTCCACATAGAAGGAAATTCGCCCACTGCAAGAGTCTCAAGTAATCCCTTTCACAGTCTACTGTAAAGACCTGAGCAGTCCTGGTATCGCCCCACTTTAGGAATTCTAATTTGACTGACAAATTCACTGGAGATCCCCATTTCTTTGAGCACTTTATGACTCAATGTAACCTGGCCAAAGTAATTTACTACTGACATTTGTGGTATCTTATTTGACGAAAAACCATTTAATTTGGACTACATCTTTAATTCTTAATAAGAGTAATTGGCTTCAGCATATCCACCTATCCCTGTTCAATTTTAAACATTATTTAATCAGAAACATTTAACACAGGCAGCACAGTCTGGCTTATTATATTTTCAAGATGGATCTAAGGATAGTACTTACATTAGCCACTTACGCATTTACAATCGGAGGCAGCCCAGACAAAGTTTATGTTTCTTAAACTTAGGGAAACCTAAGGATGCCCTTAGCTTGGTTGCCAAGAGACCAACTACCTCGAATGTATTCATTGATATAGTGATCCGGGTTGGTCAGAAGCAGAAAGAACATAAGCTGAAAAACACAGAACTGGCTTCAAGGAATTTCACTTGCTTCAGCTGACCCAGTGCCAACTGCTTCCTCCGAATAACCTATGCAGATTTGAAACTTACATAAGCCATTGTCTATAAAAGAAAAGGATCAGAGAAAAATAAACTTTAAGGTGTCTGATTTAAGTAGAGCACATTTTTGCTGGTACATGACGTTGGCTGCTCCATGCAGCCTTAAGGACTGTTGGGCATTATTACATTCAGGAGTGGCATGATGTTTTATGGATCTTCAAGTAGTTTGTTTGCATAACGTTCCCACAAAAAGAAAGGAAACTCCTGAACCAATTAAAGGCAAAGACGGCACATGGCTGACATTAGGAACAGTTTGTGAAGAGACTTTGGAACTAGTAATGGCTATTGATCAAGGATATTGATGGACTTGATTTGTTTTAACAGACACCCCCGACTTTAATATTTGGATACCTCTTGGTTACAAGAATACAACACAGCAATTCATTGGAAATCTTCTGATCTCACACTATTGTGAAGAGTGCTGTATCCCTACTAAAATAAGTCCACTTTTACATCATTTATTGAAATGTTATGCATAGTTTCAAGATGTGCTTAGTGAGAACATTGCCGATTCCTTACTCCGGCATCGGGCTACCACTGTGCACTGAGTTAATTCCAAAATAGTTATTTTCAGTATTGCTGCTTATATACTGTGACCATTAAAGATAACATATAAAGAGACATATCGAAAAATATAACAATATTTTTCATTAGGCACTCTATATAATCTGCAGGGGCTCCCATATTTCTTGTCCCAAAATCCAATGGAGTGCAGAGACGATTTGTGGACGATCTAGAATTGAATAGTTTCACAGTGAAGAATTGTTACCCTTTTCATTCATTTCAGTTTTGTTGCAGCAAATCGGCTCTGCCAAGATTTTCACAAAGTTAGATTTAAGTAAGTGACCAAAGAATATTTGATGATGTTTTTGACATCATAATCAATTACTTTACCGGAAGTGACATCACAAAAATTGACATCAGATTTTAAGACCTCACACATATGTTTAGCAGGTCCACCATGAATGCATTTGAGCACATTACGAGTATACATGCAAACACTCCTGATTTAGGCGGAACACTCATGCTTAAGTAAGTTACACATAAAATAATGTTGCCTTTTGTCAATCAATCAATCAAAAAATTTATAGAGCGTGCTACTCACCAGTGATGGTTTCAAGGCGCTGGTGGGGAGGAAACGGGGGGGGGTGCAGGGAGGGTCACTGTTCTTGAGGTTCTTTCTGAAGAGCAGGAGGTCTTTGGTTTTGCAAAGGTTGGTAGGGAGGGAGTTCCAGGTTTTGGGGGCGAGGTAGGAGAAGGACCTGCCTCCTGTGGTGGTGCGTTGGATGCAGGGAACTGTGGCTAGGGCGAGGTCGGCTGATCGGAGGTTGCGTGTGGGAGTGTGGAAGTTCACTCTTTCATTGAGGTAGGTTGGGCCGGTGTTGTGGAGGGATTTGTGTGCGTGGATGAGGATCTTGAATGTGATTCTCTTGTCTATGGGGAGCCAGCGAAGGGATTTGAGGTGTGGTGAGATTCGTTCGTGGCAGGGGAGGCCAAGGATAAGGCGTGCAGCTGTGTTCTGGATTCTCTGGAGTTTGCGTTTGAGTTTGATTGTGGTGCCGGCGGAGAGGGCGTTACCGTAGTCTAGTCTGCTGCTGATGAGTGCATGGGTGACTGTCTTCCTGGTGTCTGGGGGAATCCATTTGAAGGATTTTTTTAGAGTGCGGATTGTGTGGAAGCAGGAGGAGGTTAGAGCATTGATTTGCTGTGTCATGGAGAGGGAGGGGTCCAGGATGATGCCGAGGTTGCGTGCGTGGTTTGCGGGGGTGGGTGCGGGGCCTAGGGTGGTGGGCCACCAGGAGTCGTCCCATGTGGATTTGTTGGGGCCGAAGATGATGATCTCGGTTTTGTTGGAGTTGAGCTTCAGGTGGTTAGTGGTCATCCAGTTGGCGGTGTCGGGGAGAGCAGCGTGTAGGTTGGTTTTGGCGGTGGTGGGGTTGCGGGTGATGGAGAGGATGAGTTGGGTGTCATCTGCATAGGAGAGGATAGTGATTCCGTGTGCTCGGAGGATGTTGGCTAGGGGGATCATGTAGATGTTGAAGAGTGTGGGGCTGAGGGAGGACCCTTGGGGGACTCCGCAGATGATCTTGGTAGTGTTGGAGTGGAAGGGTGGAAGGCGGACTCACTGGGTCCAGTCGGTGAGGAAGGAGGTGTGCCAGTCTAAGGCTTTGTGGCGAATTCCTATGTTGTGGAGGCGTGTGCGGAGTGTGTGGTGGCAGACGGTGTCAAAGGCTGCGGAGAGGTCTAGGAGGATGAGTGCGACGGTCTCGCCTTTGTCGACTTTGGTCCTGATGTCGTCAGTGCATGCGATGAGGGCGGTTTCCATGCTTTTGTCAGCGTAAAGCTTCCTTTATCCAAGGATTAAATAAACTTATTGCACTACTAGTCTACTCCACCAGGCATAATATTCCATATGCAGCATATTATAACCCTATCAGCCATAAAGGCCTTTGCCAGCATTAAAGGCTTTAATGACTTCTATAGCGCAGCTACCGCAGGCTAAAAGGCTATTAGAAGACTCCGCCACCAGAGGGCAGAATGTTCTAATAAATAAAACAAAGGCCTCAAGGAGCCCGATGGGACTGAAATCCCTTTGAGCTCTGTGAGGTCTTTGTTCACAGCTGTTGCTGTGAAAGAGGAACATTGGCATGTTGGAACTCCGGGCTTTTACCAGCCATTAGAAGCCCAGAGCACTTCATTGTCTTCCAGCCTAAAAAAAATCTACTCGCTATGGTGAGTCATATTTTATCAGGTCGAGCTACTTTTAGAACCTAGGTGCCCCATCTGGCGGTTTGACAAAGAACAGGTGTTCTGTTCAGTCAGAAAGTGTAGGAGCAATAAAGACGTCTTTACATCTTGTTCTTGTCACATTTGTTCTGTGCTCAGAGACAGAGGTCAAAAGTCAGTTTGTCTTCTTACAATTGCTTTTCCTTCTGACTGCAGAGTTCCAGGATTTTGTAAGGTGAACTGTCTGACTTTCTGTACAAAGTGGTGTGAAATGAAAGGCTGTAGGATATCAGGTCTTTTCTAAACCACAACATTTAAATAACTAAGTCAACTGTACAAACAGTTCAAAATACATTTCAGTAGTTGTGAAAGCCCATGTTTTGTACTTTTGTGTGATGAAAAAAATACTTTAAAAGTATGGAAACAAATCAGAACACTTCACTTGGTGATGTGCTAATTATAAACATGTTTTCTGAAACCCAATTATCATAGATTATTGTTAATACACTATGGGCCTGATTCTAACTTTGGAGGACGGTGTTAAACCGTCCCAAAAGTGGCGGATATACCACCTACCGTATTACGAGTTCCATAGGATATAATGGACTCGTAATACGGTAGGTGGTATATCCGCCACTTTTGGGACGGTTTAACACCGTCCTCCAAAGTTAGAATCAGGCCCTATATTGTTTTATTGGTGAAGCTGCAAGTTAGTGGGAAGCAACCCATGACCTGCTTTTTAGGTTGGGAGAAGCTCACCACGTCGCACAGCTCCACTGTTGTGCCCGTGTCCCTCTCCCCGCCCTCGCAACTGCTTCTCTGTTTTTTCTTGCTCTGTTTTTTGTGCCTTTTTCACTGTCATCTTGCCCTGTTTCAATTCCTTGGGCTTCCCCCGTTGTTCCCCTGCCACTGCATCCCCCGTGGCCCAGCCCCCCTCACGCACCCATTCGCGCTTTCTCCCCCTCGCAGTTGCTCCTGCCTCCCACCTCCCCCTCTTAATGGCGGTCGCTGCACGGTGAGGAGAGCAACCCCTGACCCACTTTTTAGGTCGGAAGAAGATCCCCGTGCTGCACGGGGCTGCACAGTTCCACTGTTGTGCCCGCGTCCCTCTCCCCGCCCTCGCAGCTGCTACTGCTAGTTCGAGGCCCTCCTCCACCCGCAAGCCCCCACCTGCACCTCATCCCCGGTGGTCTAGTGGTGCCATAAGTATTGTCTGTCTGTTTGCCTTGTGTCTGTTTTTCAATTTCTTTTTTCACTGCTTCTCTGTTTTTTCTTGCTTTGTTTTTTTGTGCCTTTTTCACTGTTTTCTTGCCTGTTTCCATTCCTTGGGCTTCCCCCGTGGTTCCCCTGCTGCTGCGTCCCCCGCAGTCGCGTGCCTATTCGTGCTTCCCTCTCACCTCCCAGCTGCTCCTCCCTGCCACCTCCCCCTCTTAATGGCGGTCGTTGCGCGGTGAGGAGAGCAACTCCTGACCTGCTTTTTAGATCGGGAGAAGCTCCCCGCGCCACACAGCTCCACCGTTGTGCCCGCGTCCCTCTCCCCGCCTTCGCAGCTGCTACTGCGAGCTCAGGTCCCTTCTCCACCCGCATGCCCCCGCCTGCGCCTCACCCCCGGTGGTCTAGTGGTGCCGTAAGTGAGCAACCCCTGACCCACTTTTCAGGTCGGGAGAAGCTCCCCGTGCTGCACCGGGCTTCACAGCTCCACTGTTGTGCTCACGTCCCTCTCCCCGCCCTCGCAGCTGCTACTGCTAGTTCGAGGCCCTCCTCCACTCGCAGGCCCCCGCCTGCACCTCATCCCCGGTGGTCTAGTGGTGTCATAAGTATTGTCTGCCTGTTTGCCTTGTGTCTGTTTTTCACTTTCTTTTTTCACTGCTTCTCTGTTTTTTCTTCCTCTGTTTTTTGTGCCTTTTTCACTGTTTGCTTGCCCTGTTTCTATTCCTTGGGCATCCCCTGTGGTTCCCCAGCCGCTGCGTCGACCACGGCCCCACCCCCCTCATGCGCCCATTTGTGCTTTCCTCCCGCCTCCCAGCTGCTCCTCCCTCCCACCTCCACCTCTTAATGGTGGCCGCTGCACGGTGAGGAGAGCAACCCCTGACCTGCTTTTTAGGTCGGGAGAAACTCCCCGTGAAGCACAGCTCCACCGTTGTGCCCGCATCCCTCTCCCTGCCCTCGCAGCTGCTACTGCGAGTTCGAGGCCCTCCTCCACCCGCAGGCCCCCGCCTGCGCCTCATCCCCGGTGGTCTAGTGGTGCTGTAAGTATTGTCTGTCTGTTTGCCTTGTGTCTGCTTTTCACTTTCTTTTTTCACTGCTTCTGTTTTTTCTTGCTCTGTTTTTTGTGCCTTTTTCACTGTTTTCTTGCCCTGCTTCCATTCCTTGGTCTTCCCCCGTGGTTCCCCTGCCGCTGCGTCCCCCACAGCCTCAACCCCCTCACGCGCCCATTTGTGCTTCCCTCCTGCCTCCCAGCTGCTCCTCCCTCCCACCTCCCTTTCTTAAAGGTGGCCCTGCGTGGCCGTGCCGCTGGCATGCCAGAGGCAAGCCCGTTTGTGCTTGTCCCCACCTGGACCGCGCCCAGCGCCAGTCCCCCTGGCCTCCGAGATCCCCCCGGCACCAGATGCCACTATGACGCCAACTCACTCCACGCCCTCAACAACAGCCGCTCTACCACCTGCTTCCAGGCCTCACCAAAGCTCGCCCATGGACCCTTCTCCTGCCGTAGCTGCAACTTCTCCACTCTCCGAACCACCACCTCACCCGCAAGAACTGGATGCAACCACCTCAGGTGCATCCTTCTCAACACCCACTCCATCCACAAGAATGCCATCGAGCTCTGGGACCTTCTCGTCTCATCCTCCCCGGACATCGCATTCCTGACAGAGACCTGGATAAACCCATCCATAGCTCCCAACATCGCCATAGCCATCCCAGACGGTTACAAGATCACCTGCAGAGACTGCACCAACAGACCAGGAGGAGGGATCGCCATTGTCCACAGGAACACCATCAGAATCTCAACCAACACCGAAGACACCCTCAGCACCGCCGAACACATGCACTTCCAAGTCCACATCGGCCCCAAGACTACCCTCAGGAGTACCCTCATCTACAGACCTCGACCTCAGTTTAGTGACTCCATCGCTGACATCATCAGCACTCAAGCCCTTGCTTCTACAGATTACAACCTCCTCGGGGACCTGAACTTCCACCTCAAAAACACCAATGACAGCAACTCAATCGCCCTGCTCGAAAACCTCGCCAACCTGGGACTCAATCCACTCGTCATATCTCCCACCCATTCCGCCGGACACACGCTCAACCCCATCTTCTCCGCCAGCAGACACATCACCTTCAGCCACACCACCAAGCTCCACTGGACCGACCACCGCTGCGTCCACTTCACCTTCAATAAACCCACCACCCACTACCACCCACAACCGATCCCCCGCCGCAGCTGGAACAAGATCACCAACGACCAGCTGATCTCCGCCCTCGCCCCACCAGCAGACTCCACCGAAGCCGACTCAGCCGCCTGCAACCTCAGGCAATGGATCAACGACTGCGCCAACACTCTCGCCCAGTCAAAAAACCCTCTCACAACCGCGCCATCAGAAAGGCCACCTGGTTCACCACCGATCTCCGAACCTCCAAACAGGCCTGCCGCAAACTCAAGAGGAAGTGGCGCCAGGAACAGATACCAGTCACCCACTCAGCCCTCAAAAACGTCATCCGCAAGCACCACCAGCTCATCTGGGCCACCAAGAGATCCTCCTTCAAGGAACCTATCGACAACAACGCGCAGAACAGCAGAGAGCTCTTCAACATCGTAAAGGAACTCTCGAACCCCAGCTCCAGCACCAACGACATCCCACCTTCGCAAGACCTCTGTGACTCCCTTGCCGCCTTCTTTCACCGCAAGATCACAGACATCCACGACAGCTTCAACAACAAGACCCCACCAGCAGCCATCAACACCTCCGACTCTTCACCCCACAACCACATCAATCTCCTGCTCTCCTGGACACACGTCAACGACGCTGACACCATCAAAGTAATGAACACCATTCATTCCAGTTCTCCATCTGACCCCTGCCCGCACTACATCTACAACAGAGCGAGCTCCATCATCGCCCCCCAACTCCGTATGATCATCAATAGCTCCTTCGAGACCGCCACCTTCCCGGAAAGCTCGAAGCACGCTGAGATCAATGCCTTACTCAAGAAACCCCAGGCGGACCCTAAGGACCTCAAAAACTACCAGCCCATCTCCCTGCTTCCGTTCCCGGCAAAGATACTCGAGAAGATTGTCAACAGGCAACTGTCCCACCGCCTGGAGGAAAACAACACTTTAGACCCGTCCCAATCCAGCTTTCGCAGCAATCACAGCACCAAGACCGCCCTCATCGCGGCAACCAACGACATCCGGACCCTCCTGGACAAAGGCGAAACAGCAGCCCTCATCCTCCTGGACCTCTCGGCCGCCTTTGACACCGTCTGCCACCACACCCTGCGCACACGCCTCCACGACGCAGGGATCCACGACAAGGCCCTGGACTGGATCACCTCCTTCCTCACCAACAGAACACAGAGAGCCCACCTCCTTCCATTCCTATCTGAAGCCACCAAGACCATCTGCGGCGTACCACTGGGCTCCTCTCTCAGCCCGACACTCTTCAATGTCTACATGGCACCGTTTACAAAATCGTCCGATCTCTCAACCTCAACATCATCTCTTACGCCAACGACACCCAGCTGATCCTCTCCCTCACCAAGGACCCCGCCACAGCCAAAACCAACCTCCACGAGGGTATGAAGGCCGTTGCCAACTGGATGAAGAACAGTCAACTAAAACTAAACTCGGATAAGACAGAAGTCCTCATCCTCGGCCCCACCCCCTCCGCTTGGGACACCTTCTGGCGGCCGCCCTCGCTGGGAGCCGCACCAATGCCCACCAACCACGCCCACAACCTGGGTTTCATCCTTGACTCATCGCTCTCCATGACCCAACAAGTCAACGCCGTCTTATCCTCCTGCTTCAACACCCTCCGCATGCCCTACAAAATCTACAGATGGATCCCTACCGAAACCAGAAAGACAGTTACCCAGGCCCTCATCAGCAGCAGACTGGACTACGGCAACGCTCTCTACGCTGGAACCACGGCAGCTCTCAAGAAAAGGCTGCAACGGATACAGAACGCCTCCGCACACCTCGTCCTCAACATCCCCTGCCACAGCCACATCACAGCCCACCTGAGAAACCTACACTGGCTTCCCGTCAACAAAAGGATCACATTCAAACTCCTAACCCACTCCCACAAAGCACTCCACAACCCTGGACCAGCATACCTCAACGATCGTCTCACCTTCTGCACCCCGAATCGTCAGCTCCCCTCCAACATCGCCCTCGCCACCATCCCACGCATCCACAGGACAACAACCGGCGACAGATCCTTCTCCTACCTCGCGGCCAAGACCTGGAACACCCTCCCCACCCACCTACGGCAGACCAAGGACCTACTGACCTTCAGGAGACTCCTCAAGACTTGGCAGTTCAAGCAGTAGCAGCCCCTGCAGACCAAGGACCTACTGACCTTCAGGAGACTCCTCAAGACCTGGCTGTTCGAGCAGTAGCAGCCCCTCCCCCCCGCCTCAAAGCACCTTGAGACCCTCACGGGTGAATAGCGCGCTCTACAAATACATTGATTGATTGATTGGAAGGTTTTTGGACATTTCCTGGAAACGTAGGCCCTCATTACAATCCGGGCGGTCGGTGATAACGTGGCGGTAATACCGCCAACAGGCCAGCGGTAATAACTGTGAAATTTTGACCACGGCGGAAACAGCTCATACAGACAGCCACTTTAACACACCGACCGCCAGGGTGGAATCAACAGGCACCACAGCGGTAACTGCCTACAGCCAGGCGGAAGACAATGTTCCGCCCACTGTATTATGAGACAGGAAACCGCCACCTTTTCCGGGGCGGTACCAACGACATCAAAAACCTGGCAGAAACACTGCACAGAAGGGAAATGACTCACCTGTGGAAACTCAGGGAACAACCACGCCGCCATGGAGCCCGAGTTGCATGTCTTCCCCATGCTCTTCTACATGCTGCTCCACTACCAAAACACAAATGATGGTGAAGACGACCACGGTTAGTACTGCTGCCTAGCACACAGGGGAGGGGGAAGGAAAAAGAGAGTGACACTCACAGCACGCAATACCCACACCCCCAACACCATACACACATACAGCTGCAGTAACATAACATATTGACCCCGTACCCCTCAGGAATAATGCAAGGACAACTACAATAGAGTAAAAAGAGTGTAATAAGATCAATATAGCAGTAATACGTGCATCCAAATAAAAAAGTATGTACATTTTACAAATCAAGGGTCACTGCCCAGTTCTTAATGTTCGTGGGCCACAAAGTCCAAGGACCCACCTCACTCCTGCAACAACATGGAGAGAACACTGCAGGGGCATCAGGTCGAAAATAGGCAGGCACCTCAGGGGGATGGGGGATGGGGGACGGGGGGAGCACCTCAGCTGGAAGATGGTACAACGCCACTGGTCCAGAAGGGGGCAACATGCCCATCACTCTGTCCTGGGGAGTGCAAGGCCAGTCTCTCAAGTGGGTGATTTGAACACATGCTCTGGAGGGGGAAACATGCCCTGTGCTTGGTCCTGGGGAGTGCAAGGCTACAGTCTCTCAAGTGGGTGATTTGAACACATGCTCTGGAGGGGGAAACATGCCCTGTGCTTGGTCCTGGGGAGTGCAAGGCTACAGTCTCTCAAGTGGGTGATTTGCCCACATGCTCTGGAGGGGGTATCGTGCCCAGTGAGCTTCATCCTGTGGAGGATGGGGTTAGTGGATGTCTTTTCCACTGGTTCTGGAGGGGGCATTGTGCCCAGTGAGCTTCATCCTGTGGAGGATGGGGTTAGTGGATGTCCTCTCCACTGGTTATGGAGGGGGCACCATGCCCAGTGAGCTTCAGCCTGTGGAGGATGGGGTTAGTGGGTGTCCTACCCACTGGTTCTGGAGGGGGCATCGTGCCGTGTGATGCAGATCTTGGGGAGTGCAAGGTCACAGTCTCTCAGCTGGGTGTCAGACCCACAGGATTTGCAGGGGCCAGGCCGCACAACGGCCCATGAACGCAGGACTACACACTGTCCGCCGGCGGTGACGGCTGTTCAGTGGTGGCAGTGGTGGTGCTGCTGCTGGTAGTGGTGGGGGGAGGCTCCAGCCCATCCCCTGAAGCCTCTGACGGCTGCCCACTGGTGCTACTGCTGGTAGTGGTGGAGGGAGGCTCCAGCCCATCCCCTGCAGCCTCAGATGGCTACCCACTGGGGCTGCTGCTGCTGGTGGCCGTGCTGCTGGTGGAGCTGGTAGTGGTGGGGGGAGGCTACAGCCCATCCCCTGCAGCCTCAGACGGCGGCACCACCATGGTTGGTGGTGGTGGCTCCGACTGAGTCCCAGCACCAGGTCTCTTGTCTCTACTGCTTGCTGTTGCAGGCACCTTGTCCTTCCTTCCTGCGGCTGGGGCTCTCCCTTGCCCTTCCTTCCTGCAGCTAGGGCTGACTCCATGCCCTTCCTTCCTGCAGCTCGGGCTGGCTCCTTGCCCTTCCTTCCTGCAGCTGGGGCTGGCTCCTTGCCCTTCCTTCCTGCAGCTGGGGCAGGCTACTTACCCTTCCTTCCAACGGCTGGGGCTGGCTCCTTGCCCTTCCTTGAAGCACTTGGGGCAGGCACCTTTTCTGTCTGGCTGGCTGGTGGCCAGGATCCTTTCCCACCTGGATTTGCTGGGGACACTACTGTGCCTGTGGACTGGGTGGCTGAGGTGCTTGCCTGGGTTTTTACCACCCTGGCCTGACGTGAGGGATGGGGGGGAGGGCTAGGGAAGAGGTCAATGATGGCGAGGTAAAGCTTCTTAGGGACATTGGGGCAGGAAGAGGGAGATGGTTTGAGAGTGGAGGAAGAGGGAGTGGTGGTAGCAGGTGTCAGTCTGCTGTGTTTGGGTGCAGGTGCATGGGCTGGATGCTGTTGTGAGGTGGATGGCTGTTGGGTGTCTGAGTGCTTGCGTTTGTGTACTTTGGGAGGAGGGGGCACAGACACAGTGGGAGAGGACACAGGGGACGTGTGCATAGATGTGGGGGTGGCGACTGCCAGTGAGGGGTGTGTACTGATAGGTGTCCTGTTGATGGTAGTAGTGGATGAGGATGTAGTGCATGCAGGTGTGAGGGGAAACGCTACTGGGAGGGAGGTGGATGACAACGAGGAGGGGGACACAGTAGAGGCAGTGGATGTAGGTATATCTGCTTCTGGATGGTGTTTATGTGAGTCCCCGTGGAATGAAGTGTGGTGTTGCTGTTTGTCATGTCCACTCTTGTGTGTTATCCTGGGTGTCTGCTCGTCTGCCCGTGTGCTTGGGATAGGGTGGGGTTGAGGGGAATGGGATTGGGAAGAGGAAGTTGGAGGGGGAGGGTGGAAACAGGGACAATGACTGCAATCAGAAAGGAGGCCAGAGCCCGATTTGATCTCTGTTGGGCTGCCAAGCCAGTGTGAATGCCTTCCAGAAATGCATTGGACTGTTGCATTTGGGATGCCAGCCCCTGGATGGCATTCGTAATGGTTGACTGCCCAACAGAGATGGATATCAAGAGGTCAACAGCCTCCTCACTCAGGGCAGCAGGGCTAACTGGGGCAGGGCCTGAGGTGCCTGGGGCGAAGGAGATGCCCACCCTCCTGGATGAGTGGGCACGGGAAACTCGCTGAGGGGCTGCTGGGAAGGCGGTGCTGGTACGGGGGTGGTGGCTGTACCTGTAGCTGGGGTGTGCACATAGGTGTCCGCCACCACCAGGGAGCTTCCATTGGAGGAGCTATCCGAACTGTCCCCTCCTGTCTCCGCTGTGGTGCTCCCCTCGCCCTCCGTCCCACTGGTGCCTTCACCGTCGTTGGATTCGGCCTCCTGGGTTCTGTGGGATGCAGCTCCTACCGTCGCCGGTGCCTCTGTTCCTCCGCCATATGATGCTAATGCACATAAGGACAGGATGACAAAACAAAAAGAGGGCGAAAGAGACAAAGGATACACTTGGTCAGTGGCGGCACCAACACCACTGTTGGCGTACACAACACACTCAAACACAGGGAACAGGCCTACGCATTAGGCAATGCACTATCAGTCACAATGCTAGTCACCAACCCATGGATAGGGGCACCTAACGCAAATTGCAGCATACCTGAGACCCACAGACCCCTGCCCAGTAGGGGATGCCTACTAGCTTGGTTAGAGGACTTTCACATCAGAAACCTGCCAAACATGGGACCTACTCTGCAATGCCAGGCCTGGCCTAGGGCCCACACCCCCCACCCGGCTATCTCCCCACCAGGCGTAACTTCTAATGTAGGGCACTATACTCACCCCCTTGTTGCTGCTGGGATGCCCCCAAGTGCCCATCTAGCTCAGGATAGGCCACCGCCAGTATGCGGGTTCGACGGGCACCCCTTCCTCGTTGGAAGGCCATCCCCAGCTGGGCCTCCGCCATCTTCTGTGCCCAGCGTCTCAGGTCCTCCCTCCGTTTCCGACAGTGGGTGCTCTGCCTGCCATAGACCCCCAGGGTCAGTATGTCCTTGGCAATGGCACGCCATATACCCTTCTTTTGATGGGCGCTGACCTGCAGGGAAATAGACACAGGGAAAGCTATTAGTCTGACCGTCCTGCCTGTTACACTTATGGCCCACCATGCCCCTTCCCATCCCCATTAGCACAGACATGGCCCAGCATACATGCTGCACGCTGACCAGGGCCCATCCGCCACGCCTCCTACATAAGGCCTTCACACACAGCACTCCATGCATTCACACCCCATGCATCGTACTCACTGTGTACTCATCTGTAGGTCTGAAGGCCCATACAGCAGTCAGTACTGGGGTAGGACCCCATCCACCAGTCGCTCCAACTCTGCCGAGGTGAAGTCAGGGGCCCTTTCCCCAGTAACATGAGCCATGGTTGGTTCCAGTCACAGCAGCACATGCAGTGTAGGTCCTCTCCTGTTGAAGGTGAGGTAGTAAGTGAGTCAACAGATACAAATGGCGGTCACGTCCGCAGTGGTGCATACCGTCACCGTCAGCGTACATCGCCATTGGCCACTGTACCCTATAGGGCCCAATGATAACCAATGAGGAGTTCCACAGCACAACGTCAGCGGAATTACCTCATTTCCACTTGTCCCTCCATACAGGACAGGCGGACATCATTTCAGAGGGGGGTTGCAGGCCATGGATCCTAACTGCGTCACAGTACACAAATTCACATTTTGGACAAAGCCCACCAAGATAATGTTACAGTCACAATATGCATTGAACTGTAGTGGTTAGAATGTACTGATAATAACCAGCTACTCACTCTTTTGCCCCATTGATTGCAACCACTGTAGATGAATAGGAGATGGAGACATACCCCCGTGTACAGACCCCTGGTGGATTTGGCAACAATGGAGAACAGGCCCATTATCCTCATCTATAGACTTGACAGAGGCACAATCACTGAGCTGTGTGCCCAATTGGAGCCTGACCTAATATCTGTTATCCGTCACCCCACCGGGATCCCCCTAGATGTGCAAGTCCTATCAATGCTCCATTTACTGGCAATTGGTTCTTTCCAAGTGACAGCGGCCTTGGCAGCAGGAATGTCACAGCAATGTTCTCAATAGTGCTGACAAGAGTTGTCTGCCCTGATTAAACACATGTGCAGCTACATTGTTCCCCCAGGTGAAGTATTTGGCCACAGTGAAAGCTGACTTCCATGCAATGGGACATATCCCCAACATCATTGTAGCAATTGATGCAACACATATTTCATTTGTTCCCCCCCCCCGGCGAAATGAACAGGTGTTCAGAAATCAAATGAGTTTTCACGTCATGAATGTTCAGATGGTGTGCCTGGCGGACCAGTACATATCCCACATCAATACTAAGTATCCTGGGTCTGTGCATGATGCCTTTATCCTGAGGAATAGCAGCATCCCAAATGTGATGGCTCAACTCTAGAGGCACAGGATGTGGCTAGTAGGTGAGCCCTGGTGCCCACCCAGTGGATGTTGGAGCATGGGTATGATGTGAGCCCTAAGGGTGAGTGTGTGGCTATTAGTTGTCCCTCGATATTTGCAGGTGATTCTATTTACCCCAACCTCTCATGGCTACTGACCCCTGTGAGGAATGCCAGGACAAGGGCAGAGGAACGTTACAGTGAGGCACATGGGTGAACAAGAAGGATTATAGAAAGGACCTTCGGCCTCCTGAAGGCCAGGTTTCGGTCCTCCATCTAACAGGTGGATCCCTGTGCTACTCACCAAAGAAGGTCTGCCAGATCATCGTGGCATGCTGTATGCTGCACAACCTTGCCTTGCGACGCCATGTGCCTTTTCTGCAGGAGGAGGAGGCTGGAGATGGCCGTGTGGCAGCAGTGGACCCTGTGGACAGTGAAGATGAGGAGGCAGAGGATGAGGATGAGGACAACAGAAGTGCAGTTATTCGTCAATACTTCCAATGAGACACAGATAAGACAGTGTTATTTCACATATAATTGACAGTTTGATGTGTGACATTGTCACTGGCAGGCTGTGCATTCCTACTTCTATGCCCACTCACTGTACCCTTTGGCATCTCTTTTTGCAGATGTTGGTGCCCCACTATTGCTCCTGGTGTGTTCAGTGCAGCCAACTACAGGTCTTTCCTATGTAAACATTACTGTACAGTTGAATTGCAATGTTTGAACCTGGTTAAACAAATACATTTTGAAAACATTTGACATACACCATACTTGTATTTTATCAAAGTGTGTTTATTGCAGTGCTTTGAAGAAGAGGCGGTAGTGCAATGGGCTAGGGTGATGATGGAGGAAAATCCAGGTTAGAGTCCAGTCTATTTGTATCACATGTGCAGTGTCCAAGGGGACATAGGAAGGGGCTCAATAGCAGTTCAAGGTTGACAGGTTGACATAGTGGGACACAAGGGTGACAATCATGAGAGTCTTATTTCCTGGTGGGGGTCTTGGCAATAGTCTCTGGCTTCTGCCTGGATCGCAGGGAACGTTTGAGGGGTGGTTCTCCTTCTGCAGAGGGGGGGGTGCTGGTGGCCTGTTGGTCCTGTGGTGGGGCCTCCTGTCCACTAGCGGCTGCGGAAGTGGAGGGCTGTTCAGTAGTGTGGCTAGTGTCAGGGGCCCGGTGGTGAGCCACTGCCTCCCTCATACTGTTGGCCATGTCTGCCAGCACCGCTGCAATGGAGACCAGGGTGGTGTTAATGGCCTTCAAGTCCTCCCTGATCCCCAGGTACTGTCCCTCCTGCAGCTGCATGTTCTCCTGCATCTTGTCCATGATTTGGCCCAGCGTATCCTTGGAATGTTGGTATGCTCCCAGGATCGCAGTGAGTGCCTCATGGAGGGTCGGTTCCCTGGGCCTGTCCTCCCCCTGTCACAAAACAGTCCTCCCAGCTTCCCTGTTGCCTTGTGCCTCTGACCCCTGAACCGTGTGCCCACTGCCACTGACCCCAGGTCCCTGATCGTCTTGGGTTTGTGGGATGCCCTGGGGTCCCTGTAGTGGTGGACACACTGCTGATTGACGTGTCCTGGGCACCAATTGCACATGACGGCACACACAGATGCAATAATCATGCCTTTACACCTCTGCAGGACCCCAACCCAACGTCACCAGACAAGAGGTACCAGACATATCCAGTCCCCCCACAGAAGAGACCCACAGTGATGACAGCAGCTCTGCACAACTGGATCAAGATGACCAGCCCGGCCCATCAGGGACCTCGGAACAGTCAGTTCCCCTGACACTGTCACAAGCCACCACAGAGCCTCCCCCTCAGGAAACACCAGCACAGCACCCACCCAGCGGGCCCATCCCTCTGTCCCCAGGACACGTCAATCAGCAGTGAGTCCACCACTACAGGGAACCCAGGCAAACCCTCCAACCCAAGAAAATCAGGGACCTGGCGGCAGTGGAAAACAGGGAAACTGGGAGGACTGCTGTCAACAGTGGGAGGACAGGCCCAGGGAACCCACTCTCCACGAGACCCTCTCCAACATCATTGGAGCTTACCATCATTCCCAGGAGACGATGGCAACGGTACTGGCCAAGTTTCAGGAGACCCAGCGGCTGCAGGAGGAACACTATCTGGGGATCAGGGAGGACCTGAAGTCCCTAACAACACCCTGGTCACCATTGCAGGGGTGCTGCAAGACCTTGTCAACACCAGAAGGGACACTGTGGCACAACAAGGGGCCCCTGACACTAGCCTGGACGATGAACAGCCCTCCACCTCCGCCGGCGCTAGTGGACAGGAGGCACCGCCACAGGAACACAACACCAGCACCCCACCCGCTGCAGATGAAGAACCACCCCGCAAATGGTCCCTGAAATCTAAGAACAAGAAAGAGAACATTGCCAAGACCCCGCCAGGAAATGAGACCCCCCGAATGTCACCCTTCTGTCCCACTTTGTCACCCTGTCCATCCTTAAACTGCCATTGCTCCACTTCCTATGCCCCTTTGGACAATGCACCTGTGAAACAAATAGACTGGACTCTGCCATGGACATTCCTCCACCATCACCCCTGCCCATTTTACAACCCCCTCCACTTATTTGCACAGAAATAAATACACTTCAATCACAAAACAATCTGGAGTCAGTCTGTGCTTTCACAAACGTGTAATTGCAATAACCATGGAATATAGCAATGTCAATTTACTTGTTCACATACCGATGTAACACAGCTGTAGGGCTGGAGGAAATATAGCAGAGGGCACAAAGTGGGACCCACATCTGTGAAATGGAAAGGCAAAGTGACAAGTCAGGGTCCATACACTGAGTGAAAATGACAGACTTATGCTAGCTCCAACAATAGTATGAGATGTGGGATGCAGTGACATCTTCTTACCTGTGTCTTACTGGAAGTATTGCATTATTATGTTGTTTCTGTTGTCGATATCCTCTTCTTCTGCCTCCTCTTCTTCACTGTCCACAGGCTCAACAGCTGCCACAAGACCACCAGCTGGCCCATCCTCCTTCAGAAAAGGCACCTGGCGTCGCAAAGCCAGGTTGTGCAGCATACAGCAGGCCACGATGATCTGGCACACCTTCTTTGGTGAGTAGTAGAGGGAACCACCTGTCATATGGAGGCACCGGAATCTGGCTTTCAGGAGGCCGAAGGTGCATTCAATCACCCTCCTAGTTCGCCCATGTGCCCCATTGTAGCATTCCTCTGTCCTTGTCCTGGGATTTCTCACTGGCGTCAGTAGCCATGACAGGTCGGGGTAACCAGAATCACCTGCAAATATGGAGGGACAACTGTTAGACACACACTAACCCGTAGGGACAACCCCATACCCAGACAACTATTCACACTATATAGGGTCCTTGTCCTCACCTATTAGCCACACACAGTGCCTCTGGAGTTGCCCCATCACATAAGGGATGCTGCTTTTCCTCAAAATGTAAGCATCATGCACTGAGCCAGGAAATTTGGCATTCACATGGGAGATGTACTGGTCTGCCAAATACATCATCTGCACATTCATAGAATGGTAGCTCTTCCGGTTTCTGTACGCCTGTTCTCTCCTGCGGGGGGTACCAAGGCCACATGTGTCCCATCAATGGCACCTATGATGTTGGGGATATGTCCCAGGGCATCGAAGTCACCTTTCACTGTGGGCAAATCCTCCACCTGAGGGAACACGATGTAGCTGCGCATGTGTTTCAGCAGGGCAGACAACACTCTGGACAACACGTTAGAGAAAATTGGCTGGGACATCCCTGATGCAATGGCCACTGTTGTTTGAAAGGAACCACTTGTCAGGAAATGGGATACTGACAGGACCTGCACTAGAAGGGGGATTCCTGTGGGATGGCGGATAGCTGACATCAGGTCTGGCTCCAACTGGGCACACAGTTCATGGATTGTTGCACGATCAAGTCTGTAGGTGACTATTATGTGTCTCTCTTCCATTGTCGACAGGTCCACCAGCGGTCTTTACACCGGAGGATGCCGCCATCTCATCACCTACCCCAGCAGACGTGCCCTATGGACAAGAACAGCGAGCAGAGAGTCAGCCAACACTGAGGTATCACAAAATGTAATTTGCACACATTAATGAATCCGCAATGTGCCTGTAACTGTGTGTATTCAAGGCCTACATTGGTGTGACGCAGTTAATATTAATGCCATGTGGCCCCCTGAAATGGCGGCTGCCTGACCTGTAAGGTGGCTGCCTGACCTGTAAGGTGGGACAAGGGGATATGAGGTAACTGCGCTGGCAGCATTGGTTAACATTGGACCCTATGGGTCCGAGGAGCCAATGACGATGTACGCCAGCTCCTCTCACTTGATACCTGACCTTCAACAGGATAGGACCTACACTGCAAGTGCTGTTGTGACCTCAGTCTGGAAGCGACGATGGCTCATGTGTCTGGGGAAAGGGCACCTGCCTTCACTTCAGGGAGTTGGAGAAACTAGTGGATGGGGTCCTCCCCCAGTACACACAACTGTATGGTCCTCCAGACAAACAGGTGAGTACACTGTGAGCATGCTGCATGGGCAATGCCTGTTTGGAGTGGTGTGGATGGAAGATAAATGGGGGGGGGACTGAGGCCTGCATGTGCGGACAGTGAGTGTATGTGCGTCAGGGCAAGGGTGGGAACGTGGGCCAATGAGTATGACCATCCGGATGGTTAAAGATTTTCCTTTCTCCCGTACTATTCCTCTAGGTCAGCGCCCACCAGAAGAAGGCTATTTGGCGTGCCATCGCCAAGGACGTCCAGACCCCGGGGGTCCACCACAGATGGAGCACCCACTGCCGTAAAAGATGGGAGGACCTGCGCCACTGGAGCAAGAAGATGGCGGAGGCCCAACTGGGGATGGCCTCCCAACGTGGGAGGGGTGCCCATCGCACCATGACCCCCCTGATGTTCCGGATCCTGGCGGTGGCGTATCCGGAGTTGGATGGGCGCTTGAGGGCATCACAGCAGCCACAAGGGGGTGAGTACACTCTCATTCAGCTGACTCTGTGCGCATTACGAGGTGTCTGGGTGGGGGAGGTGGGTAGTGGGTTCCCCTAGGCCAGGGCGAGCTTGGTAGGCAAGGTCTCTTGTGAGGCAGGCTCAGTGGCAGTGCCATCTACACCTAGTCAGGCTCCTGTGACTTCCAGGTGTGCAGCAATCAGGCTTAGGCCTTGTACCCCATGGGCATCTGATTAATCTAGGAACTATAAGTGCATGGCGTAGTGCAGAGGGCTGCTGTGTCTGTTGTGTCTGCCAACGGTAGTGGTATTGCATGCACTGAACATGTCTTTCTCCTGTCTCCCCCCCCCCCCCCATTTTGTGGTCTCTCTGTTCCTGTGTGCAATAGCATCATCAGGCGGAGGAGCATTGGCACTGGAGCAGGAGGGAGCTGCATCCCACTTGGCCCTGGAGTGCGAAATAACGGAGTCTGAAGCCACCAGTGGGACAGAGGGTAAGGGGAGCTCCATGGCGGGGACAGGAGCAGACAGCAGTGACAGCGGCTCCTCCTCTGATGGGAGCTCCCTTGCGGTGGTGGGTCCCTCTGTGCCCCCCCATCAACAGTTACAGCCGCCATCCCCCTACCAGCACCGCCCTCCAAGCAGCCCCTCAGCGTGTGTCCCGTGCCCGCTCACCCAGGAGGGTGGGCATCTTCTTCGCCCCAGGCACCTCAGGCCCTGCCCCAGTCAGCCCTGCTGCCCTCAATGAGGAGGCTATTGACCTCCTGAGATCCCTCACTGTTGGACAGTCTACCATTCTGAATGCCATCCAGGGTGTTGAGAGGCATTTGCAACAAACAAATGCATACCTGGAGGGCATTCATTCTGGCCAGGCAGCCCAACAGAGAGCATTTCAGGCTCTGGCCTCAGCACTGATCCCAGCCATTGTCCCTGTGTCCAGCCTCCCCCTCCAACCTCCTCCACCCAGACCGAATCCCCTGTACCTCAGCCTATCCCAAGCACACCATCAGACCAGCATGCACACACATCAACACACAAGAGTGGGCATGGCAAACATAAGCACCACACATCCCACAGGCACTCACACAAGCATCATACCCATGCACACATACCAACATCCACTGCCTCCACTGTGTCCCCCTCATCCATGTCTCCCTCCTCCCTCCCAGTCTCGTCTCCACTCACACCTGCATGCACTACATCCTCAGCCACTACTTCCATCACCAGCACGGCCATCACCACACACCGCTCTTGTGCACTCACCACCCCCACTACCATTCACACATCCCAAGTGTCCTCTCTCAGTGTGTCTGTGAGCCCTCCTCCCAAAGTACACAAACGCAGGCACACACCCACCCAACAGCCATCCACCTCACAACAGCCTCCAGCCCATGCACCTTCACCCAAATTCAGCAGACGTACACCTCCTACAACCACTACCTCTACCTCCACTCCCAAAGCCCCTCCATAAACCCGTCCCAGTGTGTCTAAAAAACTTTTCTTGGCTAACATTGACCTCTTCCCTACACCTTCCCCCCCATCCTTCCCCTAGGGCCAGGCTTTCCAGGTCCCAGCCCAGCACCTCAGCCACCACATCCCCAGGCACAGTGGTGCCAGCAACTGAGGGGTCATGGAGTGCGCCACCCATCATGGCTGCCAGTCTGCCACAGAGCGAGGGCAAGGACATTCTGCCACCTGCCAAGGTGAAAAAGGTGCCCACATCCCAGTGGGAGAAGCCGAAAACACCTGCCTCCAAGGGGTCAGGGAAAACGAAAGGGGATAGTGGCAAGACAGCTGTGCCACCATCAAAGGTGGGGAAGGGCCAAAAACTAAAGGGCAGGTCAGGAGAGGGCATGGTGGCACCGACTGAGGGACCAGTGTCACACCTTCTGTCCATGTCGACGCCAACCTGTACGACGGAGAACACTGCCACCTGCACCGCAACCTGCACCGCCACCCGCACCACCACAGACCCTGCCACCAGCACTCCCGCCACAGACCCCGCTGCCAGCATCCCCGCCACAGACCACGCCGCCAGCACCGCCGCCACAGACCCCGCAGACAGCACCGCCGCCACAGACCCCGCAGCCAGGACCGCCACGACTGACTCCGCCGCAAGCATTGCCGCGACTGACATCGCCGCAAGCACCGTCGCGACTGACACCGCCGCAAGCACCGCCGCGACTGACACCACCGCAAGCACCGCCAGCGGCCCCGCGATATCCTCAGACATTGACACCACCGCAGACATGGCTACCATCCCCAGTGGTCAGTCGTCTGAGGCTGGTGGTTAGTTCCAGGACCCTGGGCAGCTTCCATGAAGCATCACTGTCATCACAGATGTCACCTGCATATGGAATGCGAAGCCGCAGCAGTGTGGGGTATGTCTCTGCCTCCATGGTGTATCATGCTACCTGTACCTCGGCAATCTCGTGGCAGACACACCCAGGCGAGTGTATTGTTCAGGCCACACTACACGTGGAGCACTCTGGGCACCAAGCCCCCTCCAGAACCAGTGGAGAAAGAGATCCACCACCTCAGTCCTTGGCAGGATGAAGCACTCTGGGCACCAAGCCCCCTCCAGAACCAGTGGAGAAAGGCATCCACTACGTCAGTCCTTGGCAGGATGAAGCACTCTGGGCACAAAGCCCCCTCCAGAACCACTGGAGTATCACATCCACTACCTCAGTCCTTGGCAGGATGAAGCACTCGGGCACCAAGCCCCCTCCAGAACCAGTGGAGTATCTCATCCACTACCTCAGTCCTTGACAGGATGAAGCACTCTGGGCACAAAGCCCCCTCCAGAGCAAGTGGAGTATCACATCCACGACCTCAGTCCTTGGCAGGATGAAGCACTCTGGGCACAAAGCCCCCTCTAGAATCAGTGGAGAACGGCATCCACTACCTCAGTCTTTGGCAGGATGAAGCACTCTGGGCACCAAGCCCCTCCAGAACCAGTGGAGTATCACACCCACTACCTCAGTCCTTGGCAGGATGAAGCACTCTGGGCACCAAGCCCCCTCCAGAACCAGTGGAGTATCTCATCCACTACCTCAGTCCTTGGCAGGATGAAGCACTCTGGGCACCAAGCCCCCTCCAGAACCAGTGGAGTATCACATCAACTACCTCAGTCTTTGGCAGGATGAAGCACTCTGGACACAAAGCCCCCTCCAGAACCAGTGGAGTATCACATCCACTACCTCAGTCCTTGGCAGTATGAAGCACTCTGGGCACAAAGCCCCCTCCAGAACCAGTGGAGAAAGGCATCCACTACCTCAGTTCTTGGCAGGATGAAGCACTCTGGGCACCAAGCCCCCTCCAGAACCAGTGGAGTATCCCATCAACTACCTCAGTCCTTGGCAGGATGAAGCACTCTGGGCACAAAGCCCCCTCTAGAACCAGTGGAGTATCACATCCACTACCTCAGTCCTTGGCAGGATGAAGCACTCTGGGCACCAAGCCCCCTCCAGAACCAGTGGAGTATCTCATCCACTACCTCAGTCCTTGGCAGGATGAAGCACTCTGGGCACAAAGCCCCCTCCAGAACCAGTGGAGACTGTTATCCACGTGACAGCCTGTGGCTTTGCACTCCCTAGGATAAAGCAGTGGGCAAACCACCCACTGGAAAGAGTTGAGAGACTGTGGCATTGCACTCCCCAGGATAAAGCGGTGGGCAAACCACCCACTGAAAAGACTTGAGAGACTGTGGCTTTACACTCCCCAGGATAAAGCAGTGGGCATGGAGCCCCCTCGTGGAACAGTGTCGTCGTGCGTTCATCAGGCTGAGGTGCCCCCCCTCTCCCTGAGGTGCCTGTATATTTTCTATGTGATGCCCCTCCAGTGTTCTCTCTGTTTGGAGTCAGGTATCATGTGTGGGTCTCACCCATGCATTTTGGGCCCAGTGGTCCACGGACAATGATTGGTGCACTATCCAGACTTGTGTAGTTGGTGTACATAATTGTATATACTGGATTTTGCATTTTGATAATGATATTTCACATGATTACATTCGTTCAAATCATTTCCTTTTGTCCTTGCGTTCTTCCAGGGCAGTTGGGGGGGTATATATGTAATGTTGCAGCATGTATTTGTGTGTATGGTGTTGTGGGTGAGGGTGAGGGTGTGTCACTCTCTTTTCCCTCCCCCTCCCCTGTGTTGTAGGTGCAGTGCTCACCGTGGTTGTCGCCGCCGTCGTTGGAGCTCCTGATAGAGGAGCAGGAAGACCATCGCCAAATGCAGCAAACATGCAGAGAGAACATAACAAGAAGAAATAAAGATATTTCTCCTTGTTACGCCAGCTTCAGGTAGACTCACCAATTTGGTGCAAGCCTATACTTAAAAGTCTTTGCAGATTTGAGTTTGCATCATAATGCATTGGTGGATGCACAGGAACGCCCAAGCACATCCCATGAAATACCTAGCTAACGCAAGGCAGAGCAGTGTCCTGCCTGCATTAAATTATTTTTCTTTACAAAGCCACACAAAACGGAATTTCTGTGTGGTACTGTAAATCCCATAAGAGATTCTGCATTAGAGTTGTCCCAGAAAATTGACACGACCCAGACACAACATCTGGGCCTCAACTTATACATTTTTTTAAAACTCTGCCACAAAAAATAGGCACAAGGAGAAATGTGACAGTAAATATGCTCTGCTTAGTATTTTGCAAAGTCTGACTTTTAAAATATCTTATAAGGATAAGGGACCTGCTGCCGAGATCTTACTGTTGTCAATACATCTGAAGGAATAATAATAAAGGTAGGACACCTCTTGTGGTTAATGCATTTGCTGGAAAGATCTCTGTTTGTTTAGTCCCAGTTTTGACTTAAAGTGGCACAGATGATTAATGTGCATCCTGCAAAGCAAATCATGTAAAATGCAGATGACAGAGTTTTAATTTATGTAGGAAGGTAATTGGGGTTGCTGCTTTTAACATAGAGATCCTTTTGTTACTTGCAATTGCATTGTAATCTTTCTAATAGAACACGGTGAGCTATGAACTATGGTATGGGACTCCTACACCTTGTAAACTTCACTACCTTATGTAACATATTCTGTATATTGATTTACAAACGTGTGTGGTTTGTTGTCAATGTAATATGTAGGTGTGATGTAAAGCAGTCTAAAACTCTGCATTGGGATTAATAGTGCTATAAAAGAAATACAAAATAGTTGCATTTAAATTGTTATTTTGTGTAAATACTAGGAAAGAACAACATATCTAACATTCTTACAATGCATGCATATCTTTTATATACAGGAACGGAACAAAGTCATAAATAAACATACCTCTCCTAAGTGTGAAGTGCTATCGAGCTGTGTGCTTTTGTTTCCCTTCCACTTTCCCTTTCCCTTACATTTAGGTGTTAGGTTCCAGATAGCTCCTGATCAGGATACTTGAACAGGAGGAGGCCTGGTGACCCCTTAAATGCAGACTTTGTTATGGAGCCAGCTGGAGTTTGAAATAAGAACACCCCCCTCCTTACCTGCACATTGTTGCTTGGATCGAAAGCAGACAAAGTGGGGTTGCTGCTGAATGTGTGCCCTGGTGTTTGAAAATTACACCGGATGAGTTCAGCATATTTTAAAGTGGGGGCCAACTTCTTGGCAAGCTGTACGGCATCCACCCAGTAAAAATAGTGGGTGGAACACTGCCCACCCGCGTGTTTTGGCCGTTCCCCGACTTGTATTGTATTGTAATAGTATTTATATTGCGCTTACTACCCTTGGCGAGGCCTCAAAGCGCTTTTCGGTGAGTAGCACGCTACTCTGGAACCCAACAAGAATTAGTGATGGATTAGTATCGGGAAATAATGAGTACAGTTTTAGTATTATTATGAGTTAATTTGAGCCGCGGATATGAGAGTTTGTTAGTTAGATTGACTGGAGTAATGGAGGGGTGGAGGAAGAAAGAAATCCAGAAGTGTTAAATTGGAGTATATCCTTCATTTACTCAACCCAAAGGCTTGGGATAACTAAAGGGGGATGGAGGATGGAAGAGTCTGTGGAAGAGTTAGGGAGAGCATAGTATCAGGGTGAGATAAATGAGGAAGAATTTAGTAGGGTTGTGTGGGAGGTCATGGTAGTAGAGTGAGGTTTGGTGAGTTAGATGTGGAAGCGGAGGGAAGAGCTTAGGCAGAGTTATTTAGGAGATGAAAGTAGTAGAAAGGATTTGGGATGAGTCAGAGTGGGAATGGAGGATAGTTTGATTCGAGACATGACATATGATGGGTAGATAAGTGTGATAAGATGAGAGCAGGAATTCATATATATCTAGTATAACAACCCACCCAGGAGCCATGCAATGACCCACGAACATGCCAAACACAGAAACAACATATACACATACATATATATATATATATATATATACATACACACACACATACAAACACACATGAATACACACACATATGCACATACAATACATAATTAGAACCATGGGTAAATATACTTAGTCAAACAGGATTAATGAGTGTATGTGTATTTTATTGTTATGACATAGAGGCAATACATATTTTCTAAAGAACTATACATAACTAGAAATATACATGTGCTCTGAAGGTTGCCAATTTTAGGGTCCTGGAATATTTAATGGGGATGCTGCCTGAACAGTTCTTGTTTGATTTGGAAGCCTACCTGTTTTGCACAGAATTCACACTGTTTTTTGGATCATTCATCATGGGTGAGCTGTTGTCTCCTTCTAGACACAGGATACTGTTGACAGGAGACACTGGCATTCCAGTGTACATTCTTTTAGGTCTCGACTCTAGACGGCGCGCATGCACTGCCTCAAATTGAGACATGCTGTATCTACATTGTGGACTTACATTACTCCCCTCACTTTTCATTGTTGGCTTTGTGTAGCTTTTACAATCTGTGTCTTTTGGGTGGTGAAGTCATCCCAATTGTTCTACCTTTATTGTTTTCATTCCCTCCCAAGATGACTGGCCCTTTCACGTGTCTTCTTTCTCCTGCTGGCATTGATGTTGTTTTCGACTGACTCATTTCTTATTTTGGCATGCCACAGGATTTTGTAAAAATGTGTTTTTGGGGTGATGAACCAACTGCACTTAAGTGCATGTGAGCTTTACGTGTTTTAAAGCAAACATGCTTCCTTTAACGTTGCATGCTTTCTTTACAGTTTTTCCATACCATGGTCCATGCTGTTAGTTTTAAAAAGACTGCAGTTGCGCAAGCACTGTTGTTTTGTATGCAATTCCCTCACTTTTACATTAGTGATCCAGATCCAAATGTTACATTGCTGCTTTGAAAACACAGCAGTTGTGCTTGCACTGTGTGTTTTTGAGCCATTTGGCACGTTCATTTCAGTGAGCATTGCATAGTGTGTTTTACTTCATTTTCCCCGTTTGACTTCAGTGCTCCAACACAAAAATTCTACATGAAAAGTTTAGTTTTACTATGGGGAGATTATGGCCCTCATTATGACCCTGGCGGTGAGTGATGATGTGGCGGTAATACCGCCGACAGGCTGGCAGTAATTACCACCAAATTATGACCATGGAAGTGATAACTTCCATAGACAGCCAATGTACCACACCATCCGCCAGGGTGGAAACACCACGCATGCCAGCGGGTGCCATCAACAGCCAGGCGGGAGACAAAGTACCACCCACCATATTTAGACCCTTCCATTGTTTTCCCGGGCGGTACCAACGCCATCAAAAGCCTGGTGGAAACACATCACTGAAGAGAAAAGTCTCACCATCGGAGACACAGGGCTGCAGTGTGGTTCCAGATGGAGGTGCCTCCTGGGAAGCCTCTTCAGGTGGTGATGGCTGCAGTGTGGTGGCAGATGGAGGTGCCTCCTGGGCAGCCTCTTTAGGTGGTGATGGCTGCAGTGTGGTGGCAGATGGAGTTCCCTCCTGGGCAGCCTCTGCAGGGGGTGATGGCTGCAGTGTGGTGGCAGAAGGAGGTGCCTCCTGGGCAGCCTCTGTAGGGGGTGATGGCTGCAGTGTGGTGGCAGATGGAGGTGCCTCCTGGGCAGCCTCTGCAGGTGGTGATGGCTGCACTTCCTCAGCTAGCGGTGGGGGACCCGTGACCGATGGTGGTGGTGGAAGTATCACCCTGACAGCCTCCATTGGAGTAGAGGGCTTTGTCCTCTCCATGACATGGGACGTGGATTCCTTACCCTTCCTGGCAGGGGTTAATGGCTTCTTCCCCTCCATGGCAGGATGTACATGGTCCTTAACCTTCTGGGCAGGAGTTGAGGGCTTCTTCCCTTCCATAGCAGGAGGTGCAGGCTCCTTCCCCTTCTTGGCTGGAGGTGCAGGCTCCTTCCCCTTCTTGGCTGGACAAGCAGGATCCTTTCCCTTCCTGGCTGGAGATGTGGTATCCTTCCCACCACGACTAGGTGGTGCCTCCACTGTCCCCGTGGTCTGTTTGGCTGAGTGCTGGGCTGGGTCGTTGGGATCCTGATCTTACGGGCAGGATGGGGGGAGGAGGAGGGAAGAGATCAAGTTGGGCAAGGAAAAGCTTCTTAGGGATGGTGGGGCGGGAGGATGGAGGAGTGATGGGAGTAGAGGTTGAGGGAGTGGTTGTAGGAGGTGTGGACAATATGGGTCCAGCACACCCTCCGTGTATCACATGTAAAAGAAAAGTGCATTTAACCTCCTGCTGCCAAAGCTTACACTTCCTGGAAAAACCCAGCACATGTGCTCATCCTGTCCCTGCCTTTTTGTTTTTAAATTGTGGTAAAGGCTTCTTTGTTCACATTCAGTTCCCTTCGTTTTATGGCCTTTTGCATGTTTTTAAGCCATTTATCAAGTTTGCTTCTGTGCGCATAAACTAACATTGTAATTTGACTTTTTTTAGGATTAAATACGGGGAGATTATGTTGGATCCCTACCACTAGATGCCGAGGCTATGTTATTAGCCACTTGGAATACATTCCAGTGTTCTAGGTTTCTATTTCGCTTGTAGGTTTAAACATAGCTTTAGTGCACACACTGTGTGTGTTTGTTCAATTCCCTCAGTTTTACTTAAGTGTTCTAAAGTTTACATTGTTGCATGGAAAACACACAATTCACAGTCGCGCTCTGTCCTTTTATGCAGTATCTCACTTTCATTTCAGTGCACCTATGTGAACATCGTAAATATAAGATTTTGTTAGCATCCAGAGAGACCATAGTCTTGGAGCCCATTCGTCAAATGCTGATACTATGTTGCTGTAGGCTTGGAGTACAATCCATAGCACAAGGTTTCTGGTCCACTTGTGGGCTTTAAACACTGCATTCGTGAGTGTCCTTGTGCTTTTGGGCAATCCCTGTACTTTCACTACAGTGCTACAAAGCTTGGACAGTCGGTTTAAAACATGGCATTCAAACTTGCACAGTGTGTTATACTCAATTTACTCTGTTTGACTTCAGTGCTCCAACCCTAAAATTGTACATTAAAATTGTAGTTTTACTACGGGAGATCGTGTGGTTTCTTCGCTTGAAAACATGGCATTTGCGCGTGCATGTTGTTTTATGTAATTTAGCAATTTCACTTCAGTACTATAAAGTTAACATTATTAATATATACATTTTGGTTTCAGTACGGGGACATTATAGAATTTAATCCAAAGCGCCAAAGTCCGATACTCTGTTGCTATATTCTTGGAGCACATTCTAGTGTGCTAGGTTTCAGTTTCGCTTGTGGATTTTTATATCTGAGACAGAGTACACAATTTCTCAAATTTACAAAATGCTGATGACATGTTGTGGCATGCTTTAAAAAGTTGTTTTTTGTACACAGATGTTAAGATTTATTTCTTATTGGCTTTAGGGGGGCTGTGTTTGTACTTGGTGGATGGGGGAACATCCTGTAGTTTATGGCAGGTGACTCAATTGCTTTGTGTTTTTCAACATCTCAAATGCAGTTTGTAGTGTAGTGTAGCCATTTTTAATATAGCTTTTGGGCGTTTGCTTAAAGCATTAGGCCTCTATGCACTTTGTTCTAGATGCATTTTATTCAGCCTCGCACTGTTATTTTTCAATAACCAGTTTCACTGTCTTGTTTTATTTTCTTCTATCACACTGTTTAGTTTACTTCAGCACCGGAGTTCTCAAACAATACATTCTTGCTCGCTCTGTGCTTCAGTCAAGGATACAGTCTGGTACATTGCTGATAGACGTGGTAGAAGTTTAGTCTTTAGGGTTCACAGAAAGTACACATTCTTATGTAGGGAGACGTTTCTTAGAACACCGGCGTGTTAGTTATAAAAACACTTCCTAGTCCTGGTACACGTAAGAGGGAGATTCTGACCAGGGAACCACAACTAGATGCTGACTGCCCTGTTGAGGATGCTGATCCAGATCACAGGCCTTTGCTCAGGTATGAGGGTTGATGTCCTCCCGGGGGAACCTGAAAGGCAGGCTTAGAGCTTAAAATGCTGTGCTCAAAATAGAACTTAGAAGAGAGAACGTACTATAGTAGCACTATGATAGCGTTATTCTTATGTTTCACTCTTCTCGTTACTATTTCAATCTTACTGTGTTGTATGGTTCTGGTTATTGCCGCTCACGCCTTGTTATCTAAAATGCAGTTGTTTTATTAAACTAATCTTTAAAACTCAAACTGCCTTTGTCATTTATGTATGAGACCACACTGTGTATGAGAGAACTGGTTGGGATCTGAGTGACCACAACTTCCCTGGGAAGCACTAAGATGTCATGCGCTCGGTTGCCCAATTGTCTCTTCCCTTTGGGAGAGATGAGGCACTGCTAGTTAGCCGGAGCTCAACCCGGATTTGGGGTGACAAGGGTCCTTCGCCGTGGGTTAGACTTAGTCCCCACACTGCGAACGATCCTGCCACCCAAAAATCCAGTAGTCTCATTAGGATAATGAGAGCCTACGCAACAGTAGAACTGATAACAATCTTACCAGATGCTAATGTATTCGCTCAGAAAAGCTAACAGACTTCTGTTAAAAGAGCCTGAAAGTTTTTTTCATTCCCAAGGCACATGTTACTCCAACCTGGTGCCGGTTTCATAACAAAAGGAGTGAGTCAGTTACAAGTTTGGACACAGATAAAGTTTAGCTAAAGGCTAAAATTAGCACTATTGTTGTTAAAGCCACAACAAACAATTGCTTTAATTATGTGCCACTTCAGACACACAGAGGAGTTGGGAGACAGCCCTTAATACAATGGATTTTTTTATTTAACCCCTTCTGTGCCGCGGACGTAGTGGTTACGTCCTGCGGCACAGTGCTGCTGTGCCGAGGACGTAACCACTACGTCCTCGGCACACAGCCCAGAGGGAGCGCTCTCGCTCCCTCTGTGGGGTTCCCCCCCACCCCCCCAAGTCAGGGATGGAAGGGGAAGCCCTTCCCCTCCCACCCCCGACCCCCCCCCAACCCCCCTGTGACGTCAGCGCGCGAGCGCGCGCTGATTAGTCACAGGGTCTCCCCCATCGCGCTGGAAGCAGAGCTTCCAGCGCGATTGAAAAAGAAATGCTTTTGCATTTCTTTTTCAATCCCATGGGGGAGGCCCGAGAGGCTTCAAAGGGAAGGAAATGTATTTCCTTCCCTTTGAAGTCTCTCACAGGTTTCAAAAGCCGGATTGCTTGCAATCCGGCTTTTGAAACCCCACTAGACACCAGGGATTTTTTTTTTTTTCTTGAAATTGGCAAAAGGGAGCGACCCCTTGGGCAAGGGTCGCTCCCAGGGGGGCATTTTTTTAGGAAGGCCTTTTCTGCCCCCCCTGGGGGCAGATTGGCCTATTATTAGGCCGATCTGCCCCCAGGGGGGGCAGAAACCTCTAGGCACCAGGGACCATTTTTTTTTTTTTTTTTTTTTTGTGATGAATTCTTTTTTTTTAGGTGGGGTGCGATCCCTTAGGCAAGGGTCGCTCCCCTACGGGGCAATATATATTTAGGCCATTTCTGCCCCCCTTGGGGGCAGATTGGCCTATTTTGATAAGGCCAATCTGCCCCCAAGGGGGGCAGAAACCATTAGACACCAGGGAGTTTGTTTTTGCGCGCGAATGTCACGCAACAAAGCGACCCCTTTGGCAAGGGTCGCTCCCAGGGGGGGCAATTTTTTGGGAAGGCCTTTTCTGCCCCCCCTGGGGGCAGATCGGCCTATTATTAGGCCGATCTGCCCCCAGGGGGGGAAGAAACCTCTAGGCGCCAGGGCAAATTTTTTTTTTGTGTTATTTTTTTTTGTTCTTTTTTTTTTTTTAGAGATGGGGAGCGACCCATCAGGCAAGGGTCGCTCCCCTGGGGGGCAAATTGTATTTAGACCATTTCTGCCCCCCTGGGGGCAGATTGGCCGATTTTAGGTCAATCTGCCCCCAAGGGGCAGAAACCACTAGGCACCGGGGATTTGTTTTTTGGCGCCAATGTCACGCAGGGGGAGCGACCCCGTAGGCAAGGGTCGCTCCCGGGGGGGGGGTGGGGGGCAAATTTATTTTAGGCCATTTCTGCCCCCCCGGGGGACAGATCGGCCTATTATTAGGCCGAACTGCCCCCGGGGGGGGGGCAGAACACTCTAGGCGCCAGGGCAATTTTTTTTTTGTGTTTTTTTTTTTTGTTGTTTCTTTTTTTAGAGATGGGGAGCGACCCATCAGGCAAGGGTCGCTCCCCTGGGGGGGCAAATTGTATTTAGACCATTTCTGCCCCCCTGAGGGCAGATTGGCCAATTTTAGGTCAATCTGCCCCCAAGGGGGCAGAAACCACAAGGCACCGGGGATTTGTTTTTTGGCGCCAATGTCACGCAGGGGGAGCGACCCCGTAGGCAAGGGTCGCTCCCGGGGGGGGGGGGGGTGCCGGTTGGGGGGGCAAATTTATTTTAGGCCATTTCTGCCCCCCCGGGGGACAGATCGGCCTATTTTTAGGCCGAACTGCCCCCGGGGGGGGGGCAGAACACTCTAGGCGCCAGGGCAATTTTTTTTTTGTGTTTTTTTTTTTTGTTGTTTCTTTTTTTAGAGATGGGGAGCGACCCATCAGGCAAGGGTCGCTCCCCTGGGGGGGCAAATTGTATTTAGACCATTTCTGCCCCCCTGGGGGCAGATTGGCCAATTTTAGGTCAATCTGCCCCCTAGGGGGCAGAAACCACTAGGCACCGGGGATTTGTTTTTTGGCGCCAATGTCACGCAGGGGGAGCGACCCCGTAGGCAAGGGTCGCTCCCGGGGGGGGGTGTGGGGGTTGGGGGGGCAAATTTATTTTAGGCCATTTCTGCCCCCCCGGGGGACAGATCGGCCTATTATTAGCCGAACTTCCCCCGGGGGGGGGCAGAACACTCTAGGCGCCAGGGCAATTTTTTTTTTTGTGTTTTTTTTTTTTGTTGTTTCTTTTTTTAGAGATGGGGAGCGACCCATCAGGCAAGGGTCGCTCCCCTGGGGGGGCAAATTGTATTTAGACCATTTCTGCCCCCCTGGGGGCAGATTGGCCAATTTTGGGTCAATCTGCCCCCAAGGGGGCAGAAACCACAAGGCACCGGGGATTTGTTTTTTGGCGCCAATGTCACGCAGGGGGAGCGACCCCGTAGGCAAGGGTCGCTCCCGGGGGGGGAGATGTGGGGGTTGGGGGGGCAAATTTATTTTAGGCCATTTCTGCCCCCCCGGGGGACAGATCGGCCTATTTTTAGGCCGAACTGCCCCCGGGGGGGGGCAGAACACTCTAGGCGCCAGGGCAATTTTTTTTTTGTGTTTTTTTTTTTTGTTGTTTCTTTTTTTAGAGATGGGGAGCGACCCATCAGGCAAGGGTCGCTCCCCTGGGGGGGCAAATTGTATTTAGACCATTTCTGCCCCCCTGGGGGCAGATTGGCCAATTTTAGGTCAATCTGCCCCCTAGGGGGCAGAAACCACTAGGCACCGGGGATTTGTTTTTTGGCGCCAATGTCACGCAGGGGGAGGGACCCCGTAGGCAAGGGTCGCTCCCGGGGGGGGTGGAGGTTGGGGGGGCAAATTTATTTTAGGCCATTTCTGCCCCCCCGGGGGACAGATCGGCCTATTATTAGGCCGAACTGCCCCCGGGGGGGGGGCAGAACACTCTAGGCGCCAGGGCAATTTTTTTTTTGTGTTTTTTTTTTTTGTTGTTTCTTTTTTTAGAGATGGGGAGCGACCCATGAGGCAAGGGTCGCTCCCCTGGGGGGGCAAATTGTATTTAGACCATTTCTGCCCCCCTGGGGCAGATTGGCCAATTTTAGGTCAATCTGCCCCCAAGGGGGCAGAAACCACTAGGCACCGGGGATTTGTTTTTTGGCGCCAATGTCACGCAAGGGGAGCGACCCCGTAGGCAAGGGTCGCTCCCGGGGGGGCAGTGGGGGTTGTGGGGGCAAATTTATTTTAGGCCATTTCTGCCCCCCCGGGGGACAGATCGGCCTATTATTAGGCCGAACTGCCCCCGGGGGGGGGGCAGAACACTCTAGGCGCCAGGGCAATTTTTTTTTGTGTTTTTTTTTTTGTTGTTTCTTTTTTTAGAGATGGGGAGCGACCCATCAGGCAAGGGTCGCTCCCCTGGGGGGGCAAATTGTATTTAGACCATTTCTGCCCCCCTGGGGGCAGATTGGCCAATTTTAGGTCAACCTGCCCCCAAGGGGGCAGAAACCACAAGGCACCGGGGATTTGTTTTTTGGCGCCAATGTCATGCAGGGGGAGCGACCCCGTAGGCAAGGGTCGCTCCCGGGGGGGGGTGTGGGGGTTGGGGGGGCAAATTTATTTTAGGCCATTTCTGCCCCCCCGGGGGACAGATCGGCCTATTTTTAGGCCGAACTGCCCCCGGGGGGGGGCAGAACACTCTAGGCGCCAGGGCAATTTTTTTTTTGTGTTTTTTTTTTGTTGTTTCTTTTTTTAGAGATGGGGAGCGACCCATCAGGCAAGGGTCGCTCCCCTGGGGGGGGCAAATTGTATTTAGACCATTTCTGCCCCCCTGGGGGCAGATTGGCCAATTTTAGTTCAATCTGCCCCCTAGGGGGCAGAAACCACTAGGCACCGGGGATTTGTTTTTTGGCGCCAATGTCACGCAGGGGGAGCGACCCCGTAGGCAAGGGTCGCTCCCGGGGGGGGTGGAGGTTGGGGGGGCAAATTTATTTTAGGCCATTTCTGCCCCCGGGGGGGGGGCAGAACACTCTAGGCGCCAGGGCAATTTTTTTTTTGTGGTTTTTTTTTTTTTGTTTCTTTTTTTAGAGATGGGGGGCGACCCATCAGGCAAGGGTCGCTCCCCTGGGGGGGGCAAATTGTATTTAGAGCATTTCTGCCCCCCTGGGGGCAGATTCGCCAATTTTAGGTCAATCTGACCCCAAGGGGGCAGAAACCTCTAGGCACCGGGGATTTGTTTTTTGGCGCCAATGTCACGCAGGGGGAGCGACCCCGTAGGCAAGGGTCGCTCCCGGGGAGGGGGTGGGGGTTGGGGGGGCAAATTTATTTTAGGCCATTTCTGCCCCCCCGGGGGACAGATCGGCCTATTATTAGGCCGAACTGCCCCCGGGGGGGGGCAGAACACTCTAGGCGCCAGGGCAATTTTTTTTTGTGTTTTTTTTTTTTGTTGTTTCTTTTTTTAGAGATGGGGAGCGACCCATCAGGCAAGGGTCGCTCCCCTGGGGGGGCAAATTGTATTTAGACCATTTCTGCCCCCCTGGGGGCAGATTGGCCAATTTTAGGTCAATCTGCCCCCAAGGGGGCAGAAACCACTAGGCACCGGGGATTTGTTTTTTAGCGCCAATGTCACGCAGGGGGAGCGACCCCGTAGGCAAGGGTCGCTCCCGGGGGGGGGGGTGGGGGTTGGGGGGGGCAAATTTATTTTAGGCCATTTCTGCCCCCCCGGGGGACAGATCGGCCTATTATTAGGCCGAACTGCCCCCCGGGGGGGGCAGAACACTCTAGGCACCAGGGCAATTTTTTTTTTGTGTGTTTTTTTTTTTGTTGTTTCTTTTTTTAGAGATGGGGAGCGACCCATCAGGCAAGGGTCGCTCCCCTGGGGGGGCAAATTGGATTTAGACCATTTCTGCCCCCCTGGGGGCAGATTGGCCAATTTTAGGTCAATCTGCCCCCAAGGGGGCAGAAACCACTAGGCACCGGGGATTTGTTTTTTGGCGCCAATGTCACGCAGGGGGAGCGACCCCGTAGGCAAGGGTCGCTCCCGGGGGGGGGATGGGGGGGCAAATTTATTTTAGGCCATTTCTGCCCCCCCGGGGGACAGATCGGCCTATTATTAGGCCGAACTGCCCCCGGGGGGGGGGGGGGGCAGAACACTCTAGGCACCAGGGCAATTTTTTTTTTGTATGTTTTTTTTTTGTTGTTTCTTTTTTTAGAGATGGGGAGCGACCCATCAGGCAAGGGTCGCTCCCCTGGGGGGCAAATTGTATTTAGACCATTTCTGCCCCCCTGGGGGCAGATTGGCCAAATTTAGGTCAATCTGCCCCCAAGGGGGCAGAAACCACTAGGCACCGGGGATTTGTTTTTTGGCGCCAATGTCACGCAGGGGGAGCGACCCCGTAGGCAAGGGTCGCTCCCGGGGGGGGGATGGGGGTTGGGGGGGCAAATTTATTTTAGGCCATTTCTGCCCCCCCGGGGGACAGATCGGCCTATTATTAGGCCGAACTGCCCCTGGGGGGGGGGGGCAGAACACTCTAGGCACCAGGGCAATTTTTTTTTTGTGTTTTTTTTTTTTTGTTGTTTCTTTTTTTAGAGATGGGGAGCGACCCATCAGGCAAAAGTCGCTCCCCTGGGGGACAAATTGTATTTAGGCCATTTCTGCCCCCCTTGGGGGCAGATTGGCTGAGTTTAGGTCAACCTGCCCCCAAGGGGGCAGAAACCACTAGGCACCGGGGATTTGTTTTTTGGTGCCAATGTCACGCAGGGGGAGCGACCCCGTAGGCAAGGGTCGCTCCCGGCGGGGGAGGGTGGGGGTTGGGGGGGCAAATTTATTTTAGGGCATTTCTGCCCCCCCCCCCCTGGGGCCGGCTGAGCTACAGGCCAAACACCACAGGTAGGCACCTTGCAAAAAACACCTCTGTTTTCTGTGAAAAAATATGTTGTGTCCACGTTGTGTTTTGGGCCATTTCCTTTTGTGGGCGCTAGGCCTACCCACAGAAGTGATGTACCATTTTTATCGAGAGACTTAGGGGAACGCTGGGTGGAAGGAAATTTGTGGCTCCTCTCAGATTCCAGAACTTTCTGTCACCGAAATGAGAGGAAAAAGTGTTTTTTGGGCCAAATTTTGATGTTTGCAAAGGATTCTGGGTAACATAACCTGGTCAGAGCCCCGCAAGTCACCCCATCTTGGATTCCCCTGGGTTTCTAGTTTTCAAAAATGCACTGGTTTGCTAGGTTTCCTCAGGTGTCGGCTGAGCTACAGGCCAAAATCCACAGGTAGGCACTGCTTTTTATAAAAAAATGTGATGTGTCCACGTTGTGTTTTGGGCCCTTCCTTTCGTGGGCGCTAGTCCTACCCACACAAGTGAGGTATCATTTTTATCGGGAGACTTGGGGGAACGCTGGGTAGAAGGAAATTTGTGGCTCCTCTCAGATTCCAGAACTTTCTGCCACAGAAATGTGAGTAACATGTGTATTTTTAGCCAAATTTTGAGGTTTGCAAAGGATTCTGGGTAACAGAACCTGGTCCGAGCCCCGCAAGTCACCCCTCCTTGGATTCCCCTAGGTCTCTAGTTTTCAGAAATGCACAGGTTTGGTAGGTTTCCCTAGGTGCCGGCTGAGCTAGAGGCCAAAATCTACAGGTAGGCACTTCGCAAAAAACACCTCTGTTTTTTTCCAAAATTTAGGATGTGTCCACGTTGCGCTTTGGGGTGTTTCCTGTCGCCGGCGCTAGGCCTACCCACGCAAGTGAGGTATCATTTTTATCGGGAGACTTGGGGGAACGCTGGGTGGAAGGAAATTTGTAGCTCCTCTCAGATTCCAGAACTTTCTGCCACAGAAATGTGAGGGACATGTGTTTTTTTAGCCAAATTTTGAGGTTTGCAAAGGATTCTGGGTAACAGAACCTGGTCCGAGCCCCGCAAGTCACCCCTCCTTGGATTCCCCTAGGTCTCTAGTTTTCAGAAATGCACAGGTTTGGTAGGTTTCCCTAGGTGCCGGCTGAGCTAGAGGCCAAAATCTACAGGTAGGCACTTCGCAAAAAACACCTCTGTTTTTTTCCAAAATTTAGGATGTGTCCACGTTGCGCTTTGGGGTGTTTCCTGTCGCCGACGCTAGGCCTACCCACGCAAGTGAGGTATCATTTTTATCGGGAGACTTGGGGGAATGCTGGGTAGAAGGAAATTTGTGGCTCCTCTCAGATTCCAGAACTTTCTGCCACAGAAATGTGAGTAACATGTGTATTTTTATCCAAATTTTGAGGTTTGCAAAGGATTCTGGGTAACAGAACCTGGTCCGAGCCCCGCAAGTCACCCCTTCTTGGATTCCCCTAGGTCTCTAGTTTTCAGAAATGCACAGGTTTGGTAGGTTTCCCTAGGTGCCGGCTGAGCTAGAGGCCAAAATCTACAGGTAGGCACTTTGCAAAAAACACCTCTGTTTTTTTCCAAAATTTAGGATGTGTCCACGTTGCGCTTTGGGGTGTTTCCTGTCGCCGGCGCTAGGCCTACCCACGCAAGTGAGGTATCATTTTTATTGGGAGACTTGGGGGAACGCTGGGTGGAAGGAAATTTGTAGCTCCTCTCAGATTCCAGAACTTTCTGCCACAGAAATGTGAGGGACATGTGTTTTTTTAGCCAAATTTTGAGGTTTGCAAAGGATTCTGGGTAACAGAACCTGGTCCGAGCCACACAAGTCACCCCTCCTTGGATTCCCCTAGGTCTCTAGTTTTCAGAAATGTACAGGTTTGGTAGGTTTCCCTAGGTGGCGGCTGAGCTAGAGGCCAAAATCTCCAGGTAGTCACTTTGCTAAAAACAGCTCTGTTTTCTGTGATGTGTCCACGTTGTGTTTTGGGGCATATCCTGTCGCGGGCGCTAGGCCTACCCACACAAGTGAGGTATCATTTTTATCGGGAGACGTGGGGGAACGCTGGGTGGAAGGAAATTTGTGGCTCCTCTCAGATTCCAGAACTTTCTGCCACAGAAATGTGAGGAACATGTGTTTTTTTAGCCAAATTTTGAGGTTTGCAAAGGATTCTGGGTAACAGAACCTGGTCCGAGCCACACAAGTCACCCCTCCTTGGATTCCCCTAGGTCTCTAGTTTTCAGAAATGTACAGGTTTGGTAGGTTTCCCTAGGTGCCGGCTGAGCTAGAGGCCAAAATCTACAGGTAGTCACTTTGCTAAAAACAGCTCTGTTTTCTGTGATATGTCCACGTTGTGTTTTGGGGCATATCCTGTCGCGGGCGCTAGGCCTACCCACACAAGTGAGGTATCATTTTTATCGGGAGACGTGGGGGAACGCTGGGTGGAAGGATATTTGTGGCTCCTCTCAGATTCCAGAACTTTCTGCCACAGAAATGTGAGGAACATGTGTTTTTTTAGCCAAATTTTGAGGTTTGCAAAGGATTCTGGGTAACAGAACCTGGTCCGAGCCACACAAGTCACCCCTCCTTGGATTCCCCTAGGTCTCTAGTTTTCAGAAATGTACAGGTTTGGTAGGTTTCCCTAGGTGCCGGCTGAGCTAGAGGCCAAAATCTACAGGTAGTCACTTTGCTAAAAACAGCTCTGTTTTCTGTGATATGTCCACGTTGTGTTTTGGGGCATATCCTGTCGCGGGCGCTAGGCCTACCCACACAAGTGAGGTATCATTTTTATCGGGAGACGTGGGGGAACGCTGGGTGGAAGGAAATTTGTGGCTCCTCTCAGATTCCAGAACTTTCTGCCACAGAAATGTGAGGAACATGTGTTTTTTTAGCCAAATTTTGAGGTTTGCAAAGGATTCTGGGTAACAGAACCTGGTCCGAGCCCCGCAAGTCACCCCTCCTTGGATTCCCCTAGGTCTCTAGTTTTCAGAAATGCACAGGTTTGGTAGGTTTCCCTAGGTGGCGGCTGAGCTAGAGGCCAAAATCTACAGGTAGTCACTTTGCTAAAAACAGCTCTGTTTTCTGTGATATGTCCACGTTGTGTTTTGGGGCATATCCTGTCGCGGGCGCTAGGCCTACCCACACAAGTGAGGTATCATTTTTATCGGGAGACGTGGGGGAACGCTGGGTGGAAGGAAATTTGTGGCTCCTCTCAGATTCCAGAACTTTCTGCCACAGAAATGTGAGGAACATGTGTTTTTTTAGCCAAATTTTGAGATTTGCAAAGGATTCTGGGTAACAGAACCTGGTCCGAGCCCCGCAAGTCACCCCTCCTTGGATTCCCCTAGGTCTCTAGTTTTCAGAAATGCACAGGTTTGGTAGGTTTCCCTAGGTGGCGGCTGAGCTAGAGGCCAAAATCTACAGGTAGTCACTTTGCTAAAAACAGCTCTGTTTTCTGTGATATGTCCACGTTGTGTTTTGGGGCATATCCTGTCGCGGGCGCTAGGCCTACCCACACAAGTGAGGTATCATTTTTATCGGGAGACATGGGGGAACGCTGGGTGGAAGGAAATTTGTGGCTCCTCTCAGATTCCAGAACTTTCTGCCACAGAAATGTGAGGAACATGTGTTTTTTTAGCCAAATTTTGAGGTTTGCAAAGGATTCTGGGTAACAGAACCTGGTCCGAGCCCCGCAAGTCACCCCTCCTTGGATTTCCCTAGGTCTCTAGTTTTCAGAAATGCACAGGTTTGGTAGGTTTCCCTAGGTGGCGGCTGAGCTAGAGGCCAAAATCTACAGGTAGTCACTTTGCTAAAAACAGCTCTGTTTTCTGTGATATGTCCACGTTGTGTTTTGGGGCATATCCTGTCGCGGGCGCTAGGCCTACCCACACAAGTGAGGTATCATTTTTATCGGGAGACGTGGGGGAACGCTGGGTGGAAGGAAATTTGTGGCTCCTCTCAGATTCCAGAACTTTCTGCCACAGAAATGTGAGGAACATGTGTTTTTTTAGCCAAATTTTGAGGTTTGCAAAGGATTCTGGGTAACAGAACCTGGTCCGAGCCCCGCAAGTCACCCCTCCTTGGATTCCCCTAGGTCTCTAGTTTTCAGAAATGCACAGGTTTGGTAGGTTTCCCTAGGTGGCGGCTGAGCTACAGGCCAAAATCTACAGGTAGTCACTTTGCTAAAAACAGCTCTGTTTTCTGTGATATGTCCACGTTGTGTTTTGGGGTATATCCTGTTGCGGGCGCTAGGCCTACCCACACAAGTGAGGTATCATTTTTATCGGGAGACGTGGGGGAACGCTGGGTGGAAGGAAATTTGTGGCTCCTCTCAGATTCCAGAACTTTCTGCCACAGAAATGTGAGGAACATGTGTTTTTTTAGCCAAATTTTGAGGTTTGCAAAGGATTCTGGGTAACAGAACCTGGTCCGAGCCACACAAGTCACCCCTCCTTGGATTCCCCTAGGTCTCTAGTTTTCAGAAATGCACAGGTTTGGTAGGTTTCCCTAGGTGGCGGCTGAGCTAGAGGCCAAAATCTACAGGTAGTCACTTTGCTAAAAACAGCTCTGTTTTCTGTGATGTGTCCACGTTGTGTTTTGGGGCATATCCTGTAGCGGGTGCTAAGCCTACCCACACAAGTGAGGCATCATTTTTATCGGGAGACGTGGGGGAACGCTGGGTGGAAGGAAATTTGTGGCTCCTCTCAGATTCCATAACTTTCTGCCACAGAAATGTGAGGAACATGTGTTTTTTTAGCCAAATTTTGAGGTTTGCAAAGGATTCTGGGTAACAGAACCTGGTCCGAGCCACACAAGTCACCCCTCCTTGGATTCCCCTAGGTCTCTAGTTTTCAGAAATGCACAGGTTTGGTAGGTTTCCCTAGGTGGCGGCTGAGCTAGAGGCCAAAATCTACAGGTAGTCACTTTGCTAAAAACAGCTCTGTTTTCTGTGATGTGTCCATGTTGTGTTTTGGGGCATATCCTGTCGCGGGTGCTAGGCCTACCCACACAAGTGAGGTACCATTTTTATCGGGAGACTTGGGGGAACATAGATTAGCAAAACAAGTACTATTGCCCCTTGTCTTTCTCTACATTTTTTCCTTCCAAATATAGGAGTGTGTGTAAAAAAGACATCTATTTGAGAAATTCCCTGTAATTCACGTGCTACTATGGTCACCCCGGAATTCAGAGATGTGCAAATAACCACTGCTCCTCAACACCTTATCTTGTGCCCTTTTTGGAAATGCAAAGGTTTTCTTGATAGCAATTTTTTACTCCTTATATTTCAGCAAATGAATTGCTGTATACCCGGTATAGAATGAAAACGCACTGCAGGGTGCAGCTCATTTATTGGCTCTGGGTTCCTCGGGTTCTTGATGAACCTACAAGCCCTATATATCCCCGCAACCAGAGGAGTCCAGCAGACGTAACGGTATATTGCTTTCGATAATCTGACATTGCAGGGAAAAGTTACAGAGTAAAACGTAGAGAAAAATTGATGGTTTTTTCACCTCAATTTCAATATTTTTCTTTTTCAGCTGTTATTTTCTGTAGGAAACCCTTGTAGGATCTACACAAATGACCCCTTGCTGAATTCAGAATTTTGTCTACTTTTCAGAAATGTTTAGGTTTCTGGGATCCAGCATTGGTTTCATGACCATTCCTGTCACTGACTGGAAGGAGGCTGAAAGCACAAAAAATTGCACAAATGGGGTATGCCCCAGTAAAATGCCAAAATTGTGTTGAAAAATTGGGTTTTCTGATTCAAGTCTGCCTGTTCCTGAAAGCTGGGAAGCTGCTGAGTTTAGCACCGCAAACCCTTTGTTGATGCCATTTTCAGGGGAAAAACCACAAGCCTTCTGCAGCCACTTTTTCCAATTTTTTTGAAAAAAAAGAAATTTTCACTGTATTTTGGCCAATTTCTTGGCCTCCATCAAGGGAACCCACAAAGTCTGGGTACCTCTAGAATCCCTAGGATGTTGGAAAAAAAGGACGCAAATTTGGCTTGGTTAGCTTATGTGGACAAAAAGTTATGAGGGCCTAAGCGCGAACTGCCCCAAATAGGCAAAAAAAGGCCCGGCACAGGAGGGGGAAAAGGCCTGGCAGCGAAGGGGTTAATAGGCTGCGTTGCTGACTTTTACAAATGTGGCAAAGTGAGTTTCTTTTTTTGGTATAAACTTATTGGGGGACTTTCCATTTGTAAGGCACTGAACTAATTGATACATTACTGACATAGTCCCAAGCGTAAAAGCCTTTTATAATTACAATGTGCCTACATTATGAATCAAGGGGAGCATTATATTACTGTGGGGTGTATCGCGTTTGACGCGTGCTGACAAACTATGTAAGAAAACTACTATGTACATTAGAGTAAATGCTTCCCTATTATGCGCACACTCTACCTCATTCCATTTTAGTGCCAGCAGTAAATTCACATCGAAGACAACTAAAATAGAAAAACAGAATAAAAAACTCTTGCAGATGCAACAGCTTTTGGCCTACTGGCATTGTCAAAGCCAATAAATCTTGGCAATGTGAGCACAACAGGTGTTGGCAATGTAAATGCATTAGTGTATATCAAAAACAGCCACAGAGTGGTACACAAATGCATTTAAATTGCCAATTACATTGCCTATAGCTATCGGATTGCTGAGACCTAGTGGCTTTACCAATGCTTGTTTAGATGATGTCAGTCGAGAAAGCATTAGGTGCATTCCCTTCAAATGTACCAGTGATCCTGGTCGTTGGTTTGGACAAACCTGGGTATTGGACCTATACCTTTTGCATTGGGGTGGCATCAACATGAGCTACGGTAGGCCTGCAAGAAGATACAGTTCTTTAAAATCAGGTGGTGTGAATCCAAGATGTACAAGTCCTACATCAGAGGAATTACAAAGTAGCGAGGCATGCTCAGCCCGTAATGTAAGGTTACACAGCACTCTAGCTTCCTTTACTCTCAATAGATTATTGGGCAAGGAAGAAAACATTAGGATGAATCAATGGGCACTAAATAGAATAGATCTACTGGGACAGAGAGACTGTCCCTATTGCAGACAAATGTTCAGTGACTTGAGAGACCAGAGGTTGGTGTTCAGCTTGTATTCTATTGTCATAGTATTTATATAGCGCTTACTACCCCTGACGAGGCATCCAATCGCTTTTTGGCGCGTAGCACGCTACTCCGGATCCCAAAAGGAATTATTGGTGGATGAGTATAGTGAAATAGGAGTACAGTTTTAGTATTATTATGAGTTAATTTGAGCCGCGGATATGTGAGTTTGTTAGTTGCATTGATTGCTCCTGACGTTTGTAAATTACCGTGCAATAAATCATTTTACAACGCTAGGGAAATTACTGGGTACAAGAGTCTAGGGGCGTCTGTTGAAGAAACTAAAATTTCGCACTTTTGTGCTTGTTTTCAGCTTGGTAAGGGTTATTGGTCACGTGACGCGAGGTGGCTTTCAATCACACTTTCTAGCATTCTCTGTTAGCACAAGTCTGTCTTCTATTTTTAGTCAGGTTAGCGCCATAATTGGGCGGAAGCTTTGTGACGTCGCCGCGCCACGCAGCGTCCAACCCGCCGTTTTCACGCTGCGCGCCCTTCTGCTGCTGGTAGAAGGCGAGGTTCTTGGTTGTTTGAATCCGACAGACGCTACTGAAGCTTTATCCTCGCGGCTGCACGCTTTAGACCTTTGAAAGTTCGCGAATTGGATCCCAGCGCCAATCGGGAGACGGCGCTATGTCTCGCTACACCCGCCCCCCCAACACTTCGCTCTTCGTGCGCAACGTAGAGGACGGGACCAGGTGAGGAAGAGTTCGGGGTGTTGGGGTTGTTGCAAGGAATGGAGGTCTGGCTGAGGTAGACTAGCGATCCTCACCCATGCAGGAAAATGGCGAGTCATCTTGACTCCTCCCCTTTGCCGAGAGGCGGGACTTGCGCTCCCATAGTGTATTTAGAGGCACAACGGTTTGTCGAAAGTGCTCAACTTGCCAGTTTAGAACATACAGTTGTCTGCTGGCGCCTAAGCACGTTTGTGTCGCGATAAGGAGGTAGCCAAACGGGTACATGAGACGCATTTTGAAAAAGTGAGTTGCAATAGTCCGTTCGGATTCATGTTAATTCACTGGAAACCCTTTGTATAGCGGCCTTCGAGCCACTACACGCACTTATTGTGATGGTTGTTGTCTCCCTGGTAATCTTAAATATCTATAGTCCTGTCAGTCCGTATCACAAGCTTTGCTTCTGAAGTAATCTCGCCTCATTCAGGTGATAAAAGGAGTGGGCTCCACTCCATCCACCAACACATTTTCCCTGGAAAGTGTGTTCTATCTCCATTCACTCGACCCGGTGGTGTTTAACCACTGTCTGAGCCGATGACTTAAGTTGTGGTCAGATTGATGTTGAACAAAGAGCACTGTACCCCATACTGTGGGGCTGCTACACCACTTGTTGAACTGCCCTGTATCCCCTTGGGTTAAAGGAACTCTAGCCAAATAGTCTGGTCAAAACGGTATGTGTCGCGATCTCAACAACTTAAATCATTGTTAGATGCCTTTTTTTACTTCGTTACCAGCTCTAAAATTTACCAATGAATGTTTAGAGTTTCTATGTGTACTGACGAGCGTAAACTCGGCAGGTGATAAGTGAGGCAGCTGAGTTGTGGATGGTTAATGCATTATGATGTAGAGTCGTCAACCTTTTGATATATTGGGAGAAGTCCAGAAGGGTACTGGATGTTCCACCTTCTGGGTGTATAGGTGGAAAAGGCCTGCTGATGTTGGGAGGGGGGCTGTTATGAAGCATGACTAGCATTCAGATGCAAGAGTTGAAGGCTTGAACAGCAGTTCTCAGGTGGCTTTCTGGAAGAAACTGTTTATGTAAGAGTGGATGGTATCAAGTTATCTTTGTATTTTTGACAGTTGTTCCTTGCAGTGAGGTTGGTGGTTAGGATGAATCCAAGTGACTTGGCATTTAGTGAAAATTGTGAAACCATCAGAATTAAGTTATGGAGCCATTTGTGCGAGCCTGGAAGTGCTATCAGGCAAAGTATCATGTGTGGTATTAAGTGAAGATAGTTTAATGTGCATGTATTAATTCATGACCAGGATTTTGGGAAGTGTGATTAGGGAAATGATTCCCTAAAAGGTTTTGCTGTTAAGGGTAACGTTAAGCATTTTCAAGGATGGGAATGCACATGCTACACTCCCAGAATTGATGAAAGTGTAGTAGAAGAGTTGCTGCTTCTCTTTTTTTTTTTTTTTTTTTTTTTTTTTTTTTTTTTTAAATAATTCTTTAGAGAGCAAAACAGTTTTGAGTGATACTCCTGTAAAGGTATTTTTACATGTGTGTGTGTGTGTGTGTATAAGGTACTGAAGAACATGCTGAAATCCCTAAACACAAGTAAAAATCTTTTATAGGAGCACTTTAGGACCCTTTTTCGAATTCCTTAAATTTGAAAATTGTTTCTGCATTGTAGCAAACCTGCAGATATAGATTTACTGATGCTTTGAGACCAGTCTTGACAACTATCCCTATGTGTTAGTAGTCCAAAAGTTACCAGTTCAACATAAATGAACCTGTTTGGTGTTTGTTTTTTTTTTTTTGTTTTTTTTTGTTTTTTGTTAGTTTTAAGCGTCCCTTCACCCTGCCCTTAGAGCCTGCTGGTCACAAGCCTAGTAGATCTGCCTGCATGGGTTGCAGGTTGTTTCCAGTTCTCCTGAGTCAGCCTGCCCGCCACCACCTTCCTCAATATTCAATGATCTCTGCATGCAGTGCATGGCCTTTGATTGCAATGTGGTGCCACTGGCCACATGCACTACCACCCTAGATGCCACAGGGCACTGACTGTATCCTGCAGCTATGTCTTGTTTAACAATCACTAACCCTAACCAGAGTAGTGCTCTTTGATATCTACTCCCCTCAGTGTCCTCTGAGATGTGTAGGAAAATTAGCTAGAGTTCTCTAGCCCACTATCCCATCCAGAGTTCCCAGTACCTGCTCCCAAAAGATAGAAAGGGTAGGGCATTGCCAGAATGTATGCATCAGGTCTCCCTCTGGATAGTCTCTTCGTAAACAGATACTAGAAGAGATCAGTCCTGTATTGAACAGCCTAACTGGGGTGAGGTACGTGTGATGCAGCAATTTGAGTTGGATCAAGAGAAACTGAGATGCAATGACTGCCACCCGGGGGTGGCAACCACATCAATTGAGGCTTTGCCTTCCAGGGGCTTAAATCACTTCCCATGCTTCCCTTACTCCCACCATAAAGTCTGGCATGTTGCGGAGGAGCAGACAATATGTCTGAAAGTTTGTGGTATTGACTTCCTATAGGGAAGGAGGACATGTCAGAGCTGGCAGTATCTGAAGAACTGAGAGCAGTGGTCATATTCTGATTGTAGGTCCTGGAAGGTCTTCAGCAACCGTTCATGCCATGCATGACATCTCAGAGTACAGAGCTGTGAGTGGTGCCCCAGGAGGAGAAACTGCAAATGGCAACATCATGTGGAAGACTCTTCCCCGCCATAGTGTGGTCTCTAGCTTGAGTTTATCAGACCAACCTGTAGGTTTGAGCGCATCCGTCCATACTGACACAGCTTCCGTAGCGGAGGGTAGAAGTCTTGGTAGGTAGGGCACCCCCATAGAGTAAATGATGTAGTGGTCCATGATCCACCCCTCAGTCATGTATGCCAGGTAGTCAAATCCCTCAACCCACCAGTTCTTCAGAACGAGGAGGTGGGCGACTTGGTAGCATAGGAGTATGTCTGAGGTACCAATCCCGCCGCACTCTTACCCGGCAGTACTTTCCCAGGGATATTTGTGCCCCCCACAGAGTTTGTAGCATTGTGGTAACTCTAGCAAAGAAAACTCAACCGATTGGGTAGGGATAGTTCTGGTGCTGGTACAAAAGCCTTGGCAGGGACACCATCTTGAAGTTGTCGAGCTCCCTAGCACCAGGAGAGATCAACAGAATTTAATTTCTTTAGAAAGACCAACAATTTGGGATTGTGAGTTCGATAGGTATTCCCGGTTCTTGTCCGAGGTAACAAATACCCCAGGTATTTAAAACCCAGAGGCTGCACCCTCCTCTTCTATGCCCAGAGCATAGACAGTGGGCAAGGGGCAATGGGATAAATGGACTATTTGGTCTCATTCACGTTGAGGCCAGAGATTTGGAAGAGCATGAGGCCCCAATTCCTCGGTTTATCCAAAAATATCAATAATCGCCTGTGTAGAGCAGTGGTTCCCAAACGTTTTCGACCTTTGGCTCCCTTGACCTATTGGCCGTTGGCTGTGGCTCCCCATTATGTTACTTTTTGGGATTGGGGGGGCATATTGGCCCGGCCTCGAGAGTGCTTCCATTTTTCTCCCTGATAATAATTGAAATGAAGCCGATGAAGGTACTTATAATCATAGATGTAATCCCATCCACTGCGGAGTCCCATGCAGTGTCAACAACTGATTGGAAGGACACATGGTTCTCTGAGAATTAGTGTTACTGCATTGTGATGTGGTGCTCTTTAACCCCTTCTGTGCTGAGGACGTAGTGGTTACGTCCTCGGCACAGCAGCACTGTGCCGAGGACAAAACCACTACGTCCTCGGCACACCTCCCAGGGGGCCTATTACACCGATCTGCCCTCGGGGGGGGGGGGGGCAGAATCCTCTAGGCACCAGGAATATTTTTTTATTTTTTTGGTTCTGTTTTAGGTGGGGAGCAACCCCTTAGGCAAGGGTCGCTCTCCTAGGGGGCAAATTATATTTAGGCCATTTCTGCCCCCCTTGGGGGCAGATTGGCCTGTTTTGATGAGGCCAATCTGCCCCCAAGGGGGGCAGAAACCACTAGGCACCAGGGATTTTTTTTTTTTTTGTTTTACAGATGGGGAGCGACCCCTTGGACAAGGGTCGCTCCCCTGGAGGGGCAAATTGTATTTAGGCCATTTCTGCCCGCTTTGGGGGCAGATCGGCCGATTTTAGGTCAATCAGCCCCCAAGGGGGGCAGAAACAACAAGGCACCAGGTATATATAATTTTTTTTTTTTTTTTTTTGCGTCGTCCCGCAAGGGGAGCGACCTTGTAGGAATCCTCTAGGCGCCAGGGCAATTATTATTATTTTTTTTGCGACCCATTAGGCAAGGGTCGCTCCCCTGGGGGGGGGGGCAATTTGTATTTAGACCATTTCTGCCCCCTTGGGGGCAGATTGGCCGATTGTAGGTCAATCTGCCCCCAAGGGGGCAGAAACCACTAGGCACTGGGGATTTTTTTTTTTTTTTTTTACGCCAATGTCTTGCAGGGGGAGCGACCCCGTAGGAAAGGGTCGCTCCCGGGTTGGGGAACAAATTTATTTTAGGCCATTTCAGATTGGCCCTTGCTAAATTCAGAATTTTGTCTACTATTCAAAAATGTTGCGGTTTCTGGGATCTAGCATTGGTTTCATGCCCATTTCTGTCACTGACTGGAAGGAGGCTGAAAGCACAAAAAATGTAAAAATGGGGTATGTCCCAGTAAAGTGCCAAAATTGGGTTTTCTGATTCAAGTCTGCCTGATGCTGGGAAGCTGGTGATTTTAGCACCGCAAACCCTTTGTTGATGCCATTTTCGGGGAAAAAAACCACAAGCCTTCTTCTGCAGCCCCTTTTTCCCATTTTTTGGAAAAAACGAAATTTTCACTGTATTTTGACTAATTTCTTGGCCTCCTTCTGGGGAACTCACAAAGTCTGGGTACCTCTAGAATCCCTAGGATGTTGGGGGGGAAAAAAGGACGCAAATTTGGCTTGGCTAGCTTATGTGGACAAAAAGTTATGAGGGCCTAAGCGCGAACTGCCCCAAATAGCCAAAAAAAGGCTCGGCACAGGAGGGGGAAAAGGCCTGGCAGCGAAGGGGTTAAAGAGGTGTGTCTTTAGGAATCTTGTTCCTGGTCCCGGGTACCTTTCTAGAGAAGGTCTGTGTCTGCCATCTAGTTTTTTTATATTTAATGTTTTGCACGTTATTGCCTCTGTCTAGTCTGACAGTACCATATAATCTCTTTTGTAGCTTGCTCCCTTAAACTCTGTCCTCTTTACGAGTATTTTCTGTATGTCTCCCTATGTGCTCCTTACTAACTCCAGACTGTGTTCTCATGAACGCTGCCTGTTTAATTTCTGTGGCCTCAGGCCTCCTGACTGTGCCCACAGGCCTGTCAGTCTTCATGATCATGTGTGGATAGTCATGTCTTATGTCACTTTGGGCATGGCTTGTCTATGAATCTTCTGTCTGCTTTCTCCTGCCCCTGGTGTTTGAGTCCCAAAGCTGCCTGGCTATCCGCATGTCTTAGTACCTGGTGCCCTGGTATATAGGGACACTTGGCACTAAGTTTGTCTCAAATAAACTTGCCCCCTGAGCTGAGGGTGTGTTGGGAGAGCCTGGTACCTACCAGGAGAGCTCAGGTCTCCCATTAATGCACAGCAATCTGCTCCTTGTTCCCAGTAATGCACTCTTAGCATCTTTCGGAGGTAATGGCAGCATGCTGCCTGTGCCTCTCTGTTCTGACATTACAATGGCATCAGTGCTGAAATACCATAGTTCTGTTTACTAACATCAGCGTGTGTATTTGGGGGGGGGGGGTGCACGGCAGTGCAATGGGGAAGACTTGGAGTAATGATGATAACCGACGGGTAATTGAGTCATTACCAACTTGAATCACGCTCAATAATTTGTGAGGATGTTCCAAGCAGTGCCCTCGGTAGTCCTTGCAATCAAGAGAGGAAAGAGTAATCAGACTTTTAAACACGCTCAGTGTTACTTCGATTATCACCAAAAGCTTGATCTTCGTGAATCATGACCATTTTATTTGTTTGACTTGGACCTTAAAACCTTGTGCACAAAATATGGTTATAACCTGGTCATCTTTGTATTTTTTTATTACTTATTTTTTAATAAGTAATCTATCCAACCCAACTGCTTGTTAGAGGCCAGTTATGACACTGTGTATCCTTTTTCCTCCATACTGCGTAGCAGTTCGATACTAGATCCCACAGATGTGATGGGGTGTACATTTTTTGCTCCTACCAGGAGAAAAATGTAGCAGAATACTAAGATATGAGGAAACAACCATAAAGTAGTCCAAAATGTAAGCTTGCTGATGGCTAGATTTTACTCGCGTCCCTGAATGTAAGGGGAAAAGTGAGATGTGGAGATGCTGTGTTATCTCTAATTTGTGGTTTTATGGAAGAGTGCTATGCTAGCATGCTTTTCCTAGATTGCATGATTTTTGGAATTGTAGCAAGGTAATTATTACATATTTTAGGGAAAACTTTATTTGCAGGTAAGTAGTGTGCTTTTTCTTTTTGTAACTTGCCATGTTCTTTCATGAATGAAATTGTTCTTTTACTGTTCAAATTTGCTAAATTCCAAATGATTTTTTATCATAGTGCACATAGCTAAAACTTTCCATTGTGTAGTGAATGCAGCAATAGTAAAAAAATGTGTGTATATCTATCTATCTATCTATCTATATCTCTTAATTTGTTTGCTGCTTAAGTAGTCCCGTCCCCCTCCCCCCTGTTTGAAGACCCCTGCATTAGGCTAAGCTTAAAAAGAAAAGATTAGTACACACAACCAAAGCAGTTTGCAAAATGTATCCAGAACAAGGTATATGAAATCTAAGCGTGGCTTACTTTTGTTTTCTAATATCTAGAGATATCAGAGTAGCTTGATATTAAATAGTGCTGTTTATACTTATTTACCTTATTTCTGGAATGATTCAGGCCTGAGGATTTGCGCCGTGAGTTTGGTCGATATGGCCCAATAGTAGACGTATACGTTCCACTTGACTTCTACACTCGCCGCCCAAGAGGATTTGCTTATATCCAATATCCTTTATTTCTGTGTTGATTATGTTTGCAAACATGTTGAAATTGCGTTTGTTCTAATTTAATGTATTTATTTCTTTGTCTCAGAAAATGTAAAGCAGTCCACAGTAGCTGGCAAGAGCCCCAAAGTTTGAATGAACCTGTTAGATAGAATCCAAGCATAAAGCAAGCAAGCAGGCAAGCCAAAAGACACCTTTAAAGTTCCAAGCTTCAAGGAACAAAGAGGGAGGGTGGCAAGAGATAAAACACAAAGCTGGAAGAGGGGCAGCCAAAGACAAAGCCATCACCAGGTTGAGGCTTCGGCTTTCCGAAACTTACTCAGTTACAAAGTCAAAGCCAAGTCTGATTTGGTTGGTCTACTGCTCTTGTCCAGTCCATCTTGCAAGCCCTAAAGAGTAAAGGTCAAGCTTCCAAGATCAAGCCAAATTGAGGTAACTTGCAAGTCTGCTTTTTGTATCCTATTCAGTCTTATTTTATTGAGTTAAAATGTTATGTAATAAATCTTCTGGCGGTGGGGGGTGTTCTATGTTTGTTCAGAAATGCAATAATTATTAATAAAGGTGAATTATGTCGGTTATATCGAGATATCAGTCAGCAGTGGCAGTTGTGAAAATTTCTCCTTTTACCATGGACCTACATGCTGTGTTCTTCCCTGAAAATCTGTTTGTATGTAGCCTGCATGTTTCTGCAAGATTATTTTAATTCTAAAATTAATCCTCCTTTACCTTTCACAATACTTCACTTTCTCTAACGACTTTGCTCTAAATTCTCTGGCCACAGTCCTTTTCAAGGCTCTCGAAAAATATGACCTGTTGGAAAAAACGTATGTCTAACAGAGTTTTAGTAGCATCTGTGGTGCTCATAGAAACCTCGTACGCACACAAACTTTATCTCTGATGATATTGCCTTAAATTTTCCTCAACTTTCAAGATCTGAATAAGGCTTTTAAGGTGTCATATTCAGTTGGCTTATATTAATTAAGATTTGAAATTTTTCTGCTACGTCCTACTTTCTGTTGCATGCCCTCCCGCCAAGAGACCAAATGTGCTGCCCACTTTATCTCGAATACCCACCCAGCCCATATTTGTCCCATTATCATCCCCCAAACAGTCAATCTGCTTCCCCCGTTCCTTTAAAAAAAAAAAAAAAATTTTTTTTACTTTTTTTATTTATTACCACTGAAGGGATATGACAGCATCTTGATTCCTGTAGAGAACCCAGAACAAGCTGACTCATTGCTTTGATTTTTGCTTGTTGCATGCCACATACGGCAATGTATTTAAAGTGTATCTTTCTGTCACATCTGCCAGCGTCCATGGTATGGTACTTCAGAGTCACTTTATAGGATAGCACAGTTATAATTAGGAGTGTGCTGCCTGTGGTTTTACTTTTTGTCAGTAAATTAAAGTTGTTACATAGGTCTCTAAGCTTGTTTTCTATACCATTACCCCGTTTTATACCAGAGATGCTGCTGGAATAATTTCACTTAAGGAGCAAAACATTCCGGCTAAACTCTATTCTGAAGCTGTATGCAAAGATCCTTGAGTTAAAGAGGGGAATCATCACAGAAAGGAAGTGTATGTGTTTTTTTTTTGGGGGGGGGGGGGGTGTTAATTTTTATTCTTAACCAATGACTGTCTCCTAATATTCTTCTGGGAGAATGTCCAGAAACGTAACATGTCTGCAACATATTTGCCTTCCTTCCTGTCTGTTCTCGAGCACATAAAGTACATGCAGGAGTTGGGTTTGTTGGAGTTGAATGTGGTTGGTCACACTGGTTGAAGGCACACTTCTGTCTGTTTGGAAGGGAACATTGATTCTGCAGCATGAAGGCATGGATCGCTTCTAGTTTCACGTGCTGTGCATATTCCACATTCTAGTGGTTAGTGTCGGACAGTGCTATTTGTTTTAGAATAAGAACACCATTGCTTTAACTACTGAAACTACCACTGGTCATTTACAACTGTTACATTTGTGGCTGAGGTAAGTTCAGAGGGCCTACACAGATCTCTATGCTTTACTGTAGCCCTTTCCAGATACTAAATAGTTAAATGTGGAGAGAGAAATGTAGTTTTGTAATCGGTATGCGGCAACTTTGAAAAAGGGTCGAAAACATAGTTTCCCCTAGGGGATACTGTGGGTGTGAAACACATCAAACCCCCCTCTAGCATTTAAAGTGGCGTTTGTGTATGTATATATATATTTATTTATATATATATATATATATATATATATATATATATATATATATATATACACACACACACACACCCATTTTGGGACATGCCATAAATCACATCTTTCTCACACTGCAAATCTTAAAACGTAAAATTATTGAATTTTGGACCGTTAACAGGTTATGTTTATTAAATCAATCATTGGACGCTTATATGTGCTACACTCCGAGAAAAGATAACTCAGGGAAATCTGTTCTGTTTATACATCGAGTATCTTTCCAGCCATATCTCAATGTGTTGGAAAGTGTAGTGATACATATGCCGTGGGTTACTGTTGCTTTCTACTCAACTCCATGAAGAAAACATGCTTCCCTATTGACTCACTGATGTGGAAACTTGATAAACCCAAACTAAGGCACTTTTTTTTTTTTTTTTTTTTCTTTTTTTATATGAATGGGTAATTTAGGAAATCCTACATTTTCGCATGTCACAATTTTAAGATCCCTAATTAAGGGTTATGGCTTTTACAAACCTCCTCAGAACATTTCACTAGAGGTGGGATTGCCAGACAGTGCCTTTACAATTCCTATCCACTCATCTTTTTTACATTGCTTTTTTCGAATACAACTTTGATACAATTTTTGCATTCAGTTTTGAAAAACGTGTTAATGTTGGGACACCCTTTCTCCTACCATAAGAGCATAGAGTAGGGACAAAACACCCAAGCATGAAAATACACTATTTTATTCTAATTTCTACTGGAACCCAGTTGGGCTGAGAATTTATTCCAGACAGTACATACATCAAAGCAGAAAGGTCTTGGAGGTTGCATACTTGCATGGCACACTTAAATGCTAATAGTTATGACAAAGACCATCACTGGTTCAAATATACCCCAGATGACATCATCAAAACAAAGTTGTGGTCTTGGAAAAAATAGTTAACAACTTAACTAGTAAAATGTACTCCAGGTCAGGCAAACAACAAATTAGTTTTTGGGTCAAATAACCACACTATATGCTCCTTAATGGCCAATGTTGAAACTTCTGGAAAATGTACCAACCAAGTTTTACAACAATGGGCTATATTGGCTGAGGTCTGCCTCATAATAATATCATGCACCAAGGTAACAAAGTTATGGGCCAGAGAGAGAAATGGGTATCTGTGAAACAATTTTATTTCTACGCAAGACCGACATGGGTTAAACATGGCCATAGAGATCAGCTACTGGGTAGAGATGTCTCGCCCTCTACACCTCCCACCCTGACACCGCATCCAACCTAGAACAGGCTGTCAAGAACTTCTCCGCCTGGATCACAGTTAGTCCTGACAGTCACCTCCACCAAGTCCACCAAACAGGCCAGTTGGTACACCACAGAACTGGGAACCATGAAAGACAACATTAAGCAAGGAAGAAAGGAAATGGTGCACCAACAAGGAGATCACAGACCGAGCCAGCTTTCAGTCATTCCTCAGCTAATCCCACCAGCTACTGAAAGGGACTAATAGGAGTGCCCTGGCCGCCCACATAGAAGCCAGCATTAACCATAACCAAGAACTCTTAAACATTGTCAGAGTTCTCCAACTCCACAGCCACCAAAAACATCATCACCTCTTCTCAGGAACCCTGTGATACCCTGGCGGACTTCTTACACGACAATATTTCCAACATCTACAAAACCTTCGAACCCACCGCCATCAAACGTCAGCCTCCTCGTTCCCACATATGCAAACTTGTTGCTATCTCTGTCCACTTGCTCACGGCCTGGGAGCAGCTCACCACATGAGCCACTACAAACATCATAAACTCTGTCCGCTCAGGAGCACCCACGGACTCCTGTCCCTACCACATTCTCAACCTCGGGAGTAAGATAAATATCAATGAGCTCATTGCCTCATCCACAACCACCTTCCCCCAAAGTATGGAAATGTGCAGAAGTCAAGCCCATTCTCAAGAAACCTTCTGCCCCCTGAATTTCGATGGTTGCAAAGTACGTCAAGCTGGGGAGGGGCGGTCCAAAACACTTTTTGACCATTCTTTCTATAAATCCCCCCCCCCCCCCCATATGACTGCAGTCCGAATCCCTGAGCGTCATTACACAATCTAGATCTTGGTCCTGAAATCTCACTTTCTGCGAGCTGTTGTAATCCTTTCAGTAGGAGAAATTAGAGTTTAAACAATCTAGATATTTCCGATTCCAAACCCCCGCCTCTTTACCACAGGGCTAATGTTTAATTGGAAGCAGGGTTGCAAACCTATTATTGAATATTCTATTCCCGTTTGTGACAGTGGTCACCTTTGAAACTATGCTCCCAAAACCTGTAGCAAGACCTATGATTGCTTGGATTCCATGTCTTAAGGTCCACAGTGCGTACCTTATTTACACATGCATCAATAAAATGCGGTCTGTCTTCAAGTGAAGCAAGCATTTGCAATGCAAAACGTCTCACACTTGCTTGAGTTAGTGCTGCTGGCGTTGAAAATGCATAACTGGCCTTTCCATTCCACATAAATTGGTCAACCTTGCTGCATAATTTGGTACTCTCTGCCACATAATTCCAGTGGGCCTGTTTATAACTAAAACACTTCCATTTACCTTCTTCCTCTATCTGAAGCAAAATGAGAATATTGCCATATTTTTGATCCTCCTCCTTCCCCCCCCCCCCCCCCCAATTTCCCCACCACCAGTGTGGGGACCCAGAGATGACCTAAAGCATGTCCTGCTGATCGTTTTGATGGTGGTCCCATTGCCCTAGGATCACCACATAGTGAGTTATGGGCAAATATGAAGCACATTTCAAGTGCAGCATATATTGTATTATCTTGACTGTAATGAACAGAACAGCCCCTTGAGAGCACCACAATAAAAATTTTATTTTAAGAAGCACGGTCCTATAACCATATAGTCTGCCCCTAAAGAGAATAACAATGTGAAAAAGAAAATGGCAAAGTAATGCAGTGTAATGTTTAGCCCCTAGAGGGCGTAGTGCCTTGCATATTTTCAGACCTATTTCAATAATATTGCAAACAAGGCCCTCAAACACAAACTACTCCCAGCCGGAAAACAAAAGTTCCACCCTTGGGAGGTTTAAAACCCACTAAATGGTGGGAGAGGTTACTATTGAGGACTTGTTGGTTTTATGTTTTAAATGGGCAGTTTGTATATTTTTCAACTGGTAAATTTGTACATGAGCAATACTTATGTAAAGCACTCCTCTGATCGAGTTTGCGCTATATGAAATAAAATAAAAAATCACGTGGTGATTAATTATTATTTTTTTTATTTTTTTTAACCATGTTTTTGAAGATCAGGAGGATTTCAAAGTTACCCAATGTTTAAACTGAAGAAAAACAAAAATACATTGAGCACAATTCTTTTGTTTAGTGCCCACGTTTAACACACAATTGTGTAAGAACCTCCAACTTCATTCACCAATGTACAGTATGCCAAGCCAAGTTGGGTATAAAATGATTGCTTTTTCTTTTTCACAGGCGATAATACAATGTTAACCCCCCAGGATTTAAGCTTGCTTGTAAAAAGAAACTGGGAAATATAAGTATGGAATAATACAGCAATAAATTATTTTTTTGATGATATGATGGGGCCCAAGGTCGAAGCTTAAACACGCACATTAAAAGTTCCTCATGGTTTTGTCACATGCATAATTTCAAGCTTCATTGGTAATGTCACGTTCTTGTTACATTCATTCTTTGCAATGTTGAATCGTCTTTTGTTCATCTTTTATTAAAAACAGTACTATGGAGTTTGATTCCAATGTGTTTTTTTTTTTTTTTCTACCTTTGGCAATAATAATGTTCTTAATAGGGTTTTATTTCATACAAAATATTGTATGCTTTTGTACTGCAAGTTTCGAAGTCTCCTTAACAGCTAGCCATATTTGAGGATGTTCGCGATGCCGAAGATGCCCTGTATAACCTCAATAGAAAATGGGTGTGTGGCCGTCAGATTGAAATACAGTTTGCACAAGGTGACCGAAAAAGTAAGTGGACATTAGCAAGAAGTGTTACTGGAAATGGTAATATCCTAGTTGGATTTCCACTGGCAGCATGGTGCTTCTGCAAGCATACAATGTTATTACTGTTAAGGTCTGTAATATTGGTGTAATCCTGCTAATAATTTAACAGTAATCAAACGTTTACTCACATTGTAGGTCATTATTTTTATACAGTTTAACGTTTCCCTTAACCATAATAAGCTACTTCCTCTGTTTACTCACAATAGTACTTTGAAGTACGGAATTCCAGTTAAGTTGCCTTGTAAAAGACGACTTTCATTGCCTTTGTTTATTGAATTCTGATACCCATGAATGCCCACCTTTACTGCAGTTTCATGTTGCAACCGTTCCCCCCCCCCCCAAGCACCAGGTCAGATGAAATCAAAGGAGAGTGATTCCCCAGATCACAGGAGGTCCAGAAGTCACAGTCGGAGAACACGCAGCCGAAGTTACTCATGGGAGAGAAGCCGTAGAAGATCACATAGCCCAAGAGAGTGAGTCCTTTAATTGAATGTTCTGCACTGATTATTTGAAAAGATTAGTATAATCCATCATGTCATCAAGCTATGCCTGTGGTATGTTGTAAATGTTTGGTCATATGGCCTAGTTGGTGGTTCCTGAATGACACTTTACTTTTTTTTTTGCCTTTCTGAAGCTGGGCAACGTCTGCTGTTTGTTTACACTCTGTTTAGGTTTTGCCTGCACCTTGCGTGCACGCTGCCTGCAAAATCTATTGTAATAAAACTTAAAAGGGGCTTAGGTCCAGCCCCTTACTTAACATTGTCCTAGTCCAACGTCTCTGATCTACGTGCTTCTGATTGGCCTGCACGTCGTCCTGCTCAAACTTCCTGTTGTTGTCTTTGCCGTTATGGCTGTCGGGTTGCCTCTGGACCAAGTACTCCTTCCAGTCACTTCCCATTGGACACTGGCCAGTGTCCTATCTTTCTGGAAACAACACTGAGGGTACTTCTTTCTGTGTGTGTTTCTCCCAACACCCTTTTTTTTTTTCTTTTTTTTTTTTTTTCTTTTTTTTTTTTTTTTCTCCTCGCTTTGCCCATTTGCCCTCTTTGGTGGTATTTTGTTTGAGCAGGTCGCTGTTTCTTGACACTGTTTCTTTGGTGTCTACACCCGTCGACTTGAAGGTATTGGAGCGCTTTACATGAACACCAGTTAAATTAGGAGGCAGCATTCATTTTTGGTAGGATATTAAGTGATTTTCCCAGAATCACACGATGTTCCACCTGATACCGAGACTCAGACCTGGTTTCCCAGCTCCAAAGTTGTCTGCTCAGGCCATTGGGCCATATCCTTCCCTAAGGTTTGCATGCAACAGGGCTACAATACTGGGATTACACAAGGTATCGGAGCAGGCTGCTTTGACTCGTCTTTCTGCAGCCTGTGTTATTACACATGGTATTGCCTCATTTTTCTTCTCTTGGATATCTCTACCTACCTCGAACTACACCTATACCTAGGCCTGTCTACCTCCTTCTTACCTCTGTCTAACTCTGCCTCCACCCACCTCAACTTAAGGCTACCTACACCTACCTCTGCCTAGCTACGCCTACTCCTACCGGTACCTCTACCTACCTTTACCTATGCGGACCTTTGCCTACCTCTACATACTTCGACCTTTACCTACACCTACCTCAACTTGTGCCTACCTCAACCCCGCTTGCCTGCACATACCTCAGCCTTCCTCCCTTGACCTCTGCTTTCCTACACCTACCTCTGGCGACCTTTACCTCCACCTACCAACACATACTTCGACCTCTAACTGTACCTACCTATACCTTCCTCTACCTACACATACTTAAACCTGTAAGTGTACCTGTCTCTACCTTCGTCTACCTTGACATTCGCCTACCTATGCCTGCTGACCTGCCAACCTTGATCTATGCCTAACTTCACATACCCCTACCTACACATACTTCGACCTCTACTTGTACCTACCTTGACCTCCCTCCCTACACCACTGCCTACCTACATCTCCCACTGTCTACATTTACCTTGTGTCCAGGCATGTATTGAGGGCACTTAAAGCGTATCAGTAGTACAAGGTTCTACATTGTAGTGAGTCGCGTATTAAGGGAACTTAAAGCATATCAGTACGACAATACATTGGTCTGGTTCTCTCCTTCGCGTCATGCCAATAGGTTTCACCTTTGTTTCTTCTTTCTATCTAAGTGAAACACAAATATAACCAATTTTATAATGTTTCAAAATTTGATAAACCATTAATGATTTATCAAATTTGAAACAAATTATAACATTTTGTGAGTGCTCTCTGAGCAGGGTGAGTGGTGCTTGAATGAAGGTTGATAAGTTCCTGAGTGCAGGGTGATTGATGTGCGTTTAGTGCAGAATGAGGATGTCCGTCTAAGCGTCAGTGTTGGCTGGTTGTGTTTGTGTAGGCTTCATTGTGTACCCTGGAGTGTCAGTTTATACATTAGTGCCTGGGAGTGTCTTGTGTATGCATGAGTGTATCAGTGTAGGTCTGGGTGTGTCAATGTAGGCATTAATGTGTGCCTAGGTGTTACTTTGTGCATGAGTGTGTGTGCATGAGCGTGTGCCTGGGTGTGTCAGTGTCTGTATGTGTTCCTGGCTGTGGCAGCATATGCAGCAGTGAGTGCCTGGGTGTGTTGGTGTATGCATCAGTGTATCTGGGTGTATTAGCGTATGTAGCAGTGTGTGTGTGCCTTGGTGTGTCACCGTATGCAGCAGTGCAAGCCAGGGAGTGTCAGTGTATGCATGTGTTGTATAACTGTATCTGTGTCCTTTGAGTGTCCATGTATGATGACCGCCTTAAATGAACCTTATCTATTAGTCAAGTCAAAATAAGTTTATTTGTTTTTGAAAACAAAACTTTGAAAACATTTTCACTACTAATGTGCTCACCATTTAAATTAACAGAATACTTCTTTGAGTGCCTCCTACCAGCAGTTCACTGCTATTAATGTCTAATTTTTTCACAGGGGGTTTTACTGTAAATTTGGGATTCATTTTTATTAACATCTTACAGTTGTAAGAGAAGGTGACCAATTCAATACACTGAATTATTGTCATCATTGATAAAATGTGAGTGCACATTATCAATGAGCGCACAAACATCCCCAAAGAAAGATGTATTCTGATTTTGACTTTACCAAAGCCAGTTTAACCTATTGCCACCTAGACCTTGTTGCTTGAATGGGCATTGTCTGTTTTGCAGCCACAACCAGTACATGCTCAACTTCATAGCCAACCAGGTGCAATGACAGTCACAAAAGGCGCCAGACTGCTGATCTGCAGCACCTTCTATAAATATCTCTCAACAATGGTACACATGTCTTTCCATTATCGGGTGAAAATTAAAAAAAATAAACTGTTTGCGTTTCCTTAACTGAGTAATTTAGGAGCCTTTTCTATTTTTAAATATTTTCGTTGGCATATCCGTGTTCCACCCTGTGACAGACCATCTAGAAATGCACATTTTCAACAATTAAACAGTTTTACTTACCACTGACAGTTATGTTCCAGTTTCAAAATACTGCACGTGGTTATTCCAGACCACAGGGTTCTCTATCTTTTTCAAAAACGTTGCTGAAGTAAAATCTTCCCCATGTTTGACCCATCTCATCTCAAATGAGTTGTATATAGAAATTTTATAGTTCGATGGCATCTGTCGCTGTAGATACGCATGTTCTGCAATAGCTCGCCATCTGGTGTTGGGCCGGAGTGTTACAAGTTGTTTTTCTTCGAAGAAGTCTTTCGAGTCACGGGACCGAGTGACTCCTCCTTTTGTCTCCATTGCGCATGGGCGTCGACTCCATCTTCGATTGTTTTTTTTCCGCCATCGGGTTCGGACGTGTTCCTGTCGCTCCGAGTTTCGGAACGGAAAATTAGCTAATTTCGGAAGATTTTCGACGATATTGTTGCGTTCGGGATCGGCGTACTTACATTCCACACCGCATCGAAGATCGAAGAGCTCCGGTGCCCTTCGGGGTAGTTTTTCGATCCTCCGTCGGGGCCTGGTCGGCCCGACCGCGTGCTGAAGAACGCCGATGGAACGAACCCCGTTCCGTTTCTGCCCCAAATGCCACAATAAGTACCCTTACACAGACCAACACTTGGTCTGCAACCTGTGCCTGTCACCTGAGCACAGCGAAGACACCTGCGAGGCCTGTCGTGCGTTCCGGTCCCGAAAAACACTCCGAGACCGTCGAGCCAGAAGACTTCAGATGGCGTCCGCACCGACAGCCCAACGGGAGTTCGAGGAACAGGAAGAAGGTACCTTCTCGATCCAAGACTCAGACTCCAAAGGATTCGACGATACACAAACCGTGAGTAAGACGTCGAAATCCACTCAGAAGAACATTTACAAGGCCCAGGGGACGCCACTGCCACCAGGCCATGGCTCGACCCATAAATTCGGTGACCGCCCGTCGGCACCGAAAAAGGCCCAAACAGTGCCGAGATCGTCCGACTCCGGTCGAGACACCGGCACGCAGCCTTCTCGGGACCGAGAAAGTGCTGGAGACAAGCCTCGACACCGAGATGCCGGTGCCGACACGGCTCGACACCGAGACAGCGGCACCGAAACAGATCGACGCCGAGAGGTTTCGGCCCCGAAAAAGAAAAGTCACCTCGGAGCCGAAAAAACACGCAGACAGGGTTTCGATGCCGAAACAAACTGCAAGCGACCCAGCTTCAGGCTCTTATACAGAAGAGCACTCGCTAACCTCCCAAATGCAGAAGCATAGGTTTGAGGAAGAGCTGCAAGCAACTGATGTGGACCATACGCGAAAGCGTATCTTCATACAGCAGGGGACTGGAAAAATAAGCACCCTTCCCCCCATTAGGAGAAAGAGAAGGTTGGAGTTCCAGACGGAACAGACACCACAACCAAAAGTGGTGAAAAGTTACCCCACCACCCTCTCCTCCGCCTGTGATTAACGTCTCACCAGCACAAACTCCATCACACTCCCCAGCTCACACCACCATGAGCCAGGGTGACCAAGATCAGGACGCATGGGACCTATACGACGCCCCAGTGTCAGATAACAGTCCGGAGGCATACCCTACAAAGCCATCTCCACCAGAAGACAGCACCGCGTACTCTCAAGTGGTGGCTAGAGCAGCACAATTTCACAACGTGAGCCTCCACTCAGAACAGGTCGAGGATGATTTCTTATTCAACACCCTCTCCTCCACCCACAGCTCCTACCAAAGCCTGCCTATGCTCCCTGGTATGCTCCGGCACGCAAAAGACATCTTTAAGGAGCCGGTCAAAAGTAGGGCAATCACACCAAGGGTGGAAAAAAAGTATAAGGCGCCTCCTACAGACCCGGCTTTCATCACTACACAGCTGCCACCAGACTCTGTCGTTGTAGGAGCAGCTAGGAAAAGGGCTAACTCTCACACATCTGGAGATGCACCACCCCCAGATAAAGAAAGCCGCAAGTTCGATGCAGCTGGTAAGAGTCGCAGCACAAGCTGCAAACCAGTGGCGCATCGCGAACTCACAGGCACTACTTGCGCGCTATGACAGAGCCCACTGGGACGAGATGCAACATCTCATTGAACATCTGCCCAAGGACTTACAAAATAGGGCAAAACAAGTGGTTAAGGAGGGACAGACCATTTCCAACAACCAGATCCGCTCCTCCATGGACGCTGCAGATACAGCTGCACGGACAATTAATACATCTGTAACTATCAGAAGGCATGCATGGCTCCGAACGTCTGGATTTAAACCAGAGATTCAACAAGCAGTTCTCAATATGCCTTTTAATGAAAAAGAACTGTTCGGTCCAGAAGTGGACACAGCGATTGAGAAACTCAAAAAAGATACGGACACTGCCAAAGCCATGGGCGCACTCTACTCCCCGCAGAGCAGAGGGAATTACAGCACATTCCGTAAAACGCCCTTTCGAGGGGGGTTTCGAGGTCAAAGCACACAAGCCAGCACCTCACAAGCCATACCGTCCAGTTACCAGGGACAGTATAGAGGAGGTTTTCGGGGACAATATAGAGGAGGGCAATTCCCTAGAAATAGAGGAAGATTTCAAAGCCCCTACTACTAAACAGTGACTCACAGGTCACTCACCCCCTCCACACAACACCAGTGGGGGGAAGAATAGGTCATTATTACAAAGCATGGGAGGAAATCACTACAGACACTTGGGTTCTAGCAATTATCCAACATGGTTATTGCATAGAATTTCTACAATTCCCTCCAAACATACCACCAAAAGCACAAAATTTAACAACACACCATTCCAATCTCCTGGAGATAGAAGTGCAGGCACTATTGCAAAAGAATGCAATCGAATTAGTGCCAAACACACAAATAAACACAGGAGTTTACTCACTGTACTTTCTGATACCAAAGAAGGACAAAACACTGAGACCAATCCTAGACCTCAGAGTAGTGAACACTTTCATCAAATCAGACCACTTCCACATGGTCACACTACAAGAAGTATTGCCATTGCTAAAACTGCACGACTACATGGCAACTTTAGACCTCAAGGATGCTTATTTCCATATACCAATACACCCATCGCACAGGAAATACCTAAGGTTTGTATTCAAAGGAATACATTACCAATTCAAGGTACTGCCTTTCGGATTAACAACCGCACCAAGAGTCTTTACCAAATGTCTAGCGGTAGTCGCAGCACACATAAGAAGGCAGCAAATACATGTGTTCCCATATCTAGACGACTGGCTAATCAAGGCCCATTCGTTAATAGAGTGCTCAAATCACACAAATCATATCATACAAACCCTCTTCAACCTAGGGTTCACCGTCAATTTCACAAAATCCAAAATTCTGCCACGCAAGGTACAACAATACCTGGGAGCCATAATAGACACATCAAAAGGAGTAGCCACTCCAAGTCCACAAAGAATTCAAAATTTCAACACCATCATACAACGCATGTATCCAACACAAAAGATACAGGCAAAGATGGTATTACAACTCCTAGGCATGATGTCATCATGCATAGCCATTGTCCCAAACGCAAGACTGCACATGAGGCCCTTACAACAATGCCTAGCATCACAGTGGTCTCAAGCACAGGGTCACCTTCTAGATCTGGTGTTAATAGACCGCCAAACTTACCTCTCGCTTCTGTGGTGGAACAACATAAATTTAAACAAGGGGCGGCCTTTCCAAGACCCAGTGCCACAATACGTAATAACAGATGCTTCCATGACAGGGTGGGGAGCACACCTCGATCAACACAGCATACAAGGACAATGGAACGTACATCAAACAAAACTGCATATCAATCACCTAGAACTTCTAGCAGTTTTTCAAGCACTAAAAGCTTTCCAACCAATAATAGTTCACAAATACATTCTCGTCAAAACAGACAACATGACAACAATGTATTATCTAAACAAGCAGGGGGGGACGCACTCCACGCAGTTAAGCCTGCTAGCACAAAAAATTTGGCATTGGGCAATTCACAACCAAATTCGCCTAATTGCACAGTTTATACCAGGGATACAAAATCAACTCGCAGACAATCTCTCTCGATCACCAACAGGTCCACGAATGGGAAATTCACCCCCAAATTCTGAACACTTATTTCAAACTCTGGGGAACACCTCAGATAGACTTGTTTGCGACAAGGGAGAACGCAAAATGCCAAAACTTCGCATCCAGATACCCACACAAACAATCCCAAGGCAATGCCCTATGGATGAACTGGTCAGGGATATTTGCTTACGCTTTTCCTCCTCTCCCTCTCCTTCCTTACCTGGTAAACAAACTCAGTCAAAGCAAACTCAAACTCATATTGATAGCACCAACTTGGGCAAGGCAACCCTGGTACACAACGCTGCTAGACCTATCAGTGGTACCCTGCATCAAATTGCCCAACAGGCCAGATCTGTTGACACAGCACAACCAAAAAATCAGACACCCAGATCCAGCATCGCTGAATCTAGCAATCTGGCTCCTGAAATCCTAGAATTCGGGCACTTACAACTTACCCAAGAATGTATGGAAGTCATAAAACAAGCAAGAAGGCCATCCACCAGGCACTGCTATGCAAGTAAATGGAAGAGGTTTGTTTGCTACTGCCATATTAATCAAATACAACCATTACACACAACTCCAGAACATGTAGTAGGTTACTTGCTTCACTTACAAAAATCTAACCTAGCTTTCTCTTCCATTAAGATTCACCTTGCAGCAATATCTGCATACCTGCAGACTACCTATTCAACTTCCCTATATAAAATACCAGTCATTAAAGCATTCATGGAGGGCCTTAGAAGAATTATACCACCAAGAACACTACCTGTTCCTTCATGGAACCTAAATGTTGTCCTAACTAGACTTATGGGTCCACCTTTTGAACCCATGCACTCCTGCGACATACAGTTCCTAACCTGGAAGGTGGCATTTCTCATCGCCATTACTTCCCTAAGAAGAGTAAGCGAGATTCAGGCGTTTACTATACAGGAACCTTTTATACAACTACACAAAAATAAAGTCGTCCTAAGGACCAATCCTTAATTTTTGCCAAAGGTTATTTCACCGTTCCATCTAAATCAAACAGTGGAACTTCCAGTGTTCTTTCCACAGCCAGATACCGTAGCTGAAAGGGCACTACATACATTAGATGTCAAAAGAGCATTGATGTATTACATTGACAGAACAAAAAACGTCAGAAAGACTAAACAACTCTTTATTGCATTTCAAAAACCTCATGCAGGAAACCCAATTTCAAAACAAGGTATAGCCAGATGGATAGTTAAATGCATCCAAATCTGCTACCTTAAAGCTAAACGACAGCTGCCCATTACACCAAGGGCACACTCAACCAGAAAGAAAGGTGCTACCATGGCCTTTCTAGGAAACATCCCAATGCAAGAAATATGTAAGGCAGCCACATGGTCTACGCCTCACACATTCACCAAGCACTACTGTGTAGACGTGTTATCCGCACAACAAGCCACAGTAGGTCAAGCCGTATTAAGGACATTATTTCAGACTACTTCCACTCCTACAGGCTGATCCACCGCTTTTGGGGAAATAACTGCTTACTAGTCTATGCAGAACATGCGTATCTACAGCGACAGATGCCATCGAACTGAAAATGTCACTTACCCAGTGTACATCTGTTCGTGGCATCAGTCGCAGTAGATTCGCATGTGCCCACCCGCCTCCCCGGGAGCCTGTAGCAGTTTGGAAGTTACCTTCAATTATTTATATATGTATCATCTCAACCTTAAATAGGTGCATACTTAGTCACTCCATTGCATGGGCACTATTACTACAATTCAACTCCTACCTCACCCTCTGCGGGGAAAAACAATCGAAGATGGAGTCGACGCCCATGCGCAATGGAGACAAAAGGAGGAGTCACTCGGTCCCGTGACTCGAAAGACTTCTTCGAAGAAAAACAACTTGTAACACTCCGGCCCAACACCAGATGGCGAGCTATTGCAGAACATGCGAATCTACTGCGACTGATGCCACGAACAGATGTACACTGGGTAAGTGACATTTTCATTCCTATTTATAATTGATTAAAGTTATGTATTTGTGCTTCTTCTGCATCCGGTAGGGATGCTATAAATCACTTGTGTGCCTGTCAAAATATAGGGATTTTGTTTTAGGTAATACACAAATAATAGTTTTGGCTACTTCAGGACTGACTGTCCTAAAGATGGTACCTGACACATCTCAACTGAAATATGCATCAGCCTAAGAGAAAGCATCATTACAAGCTGCATTCAGTGGGGTGTGAGCACTTTTTTTGAACCCAAGCATGTTGCACTAGAATAAAACTAACTGGATATTCTCTGTTCCTATTGTAGGAAGTTCTTTGTCATGGTTACCCCCATTTTTTGCCTGCTATCTGTGCTTAGACCTTTTTCACTGGGATCCCGCTATCTAGAACCCCAGTGATTGTGCACTCTCCCTCCATATTTTGTTACTTTGGAGCTTTTTGCACTACACAATTGGCATACTGGTGTCCCCTCATAAGTCCCTGGGCATTGGGACACCAGAGGTCCCCCATAGGCTGCAGCATGTATTATGCCACCCATGGCAGCCCATCCCCTACATGAGTAGAGGTGCCCATACGAGCTCCAGTTTCAATGTACTGGCCTTCGTAAGTGCAGGGAAGCCATTTTACCCACGTACTGGCCACACGTCACTCACTACCTGTGATCCAGCTACATAATGGAAACTCCAAACCAGGATATGCCTGGTTACAAACATGTTAGAATCGTACGCCAATACTGTTACCAGCATTGGTTTCATGATTCCATGCACTCTGGGGGATTCTTGGAGGACTCCCCAGTATTCCTCCTACCAGTCTTCCAGAGTTTTCGCACAGCCCCTCAGACTGGTTTCTGCCCTCCTGCTGCTTAAACAGCTTAGGCAGGGGGAAGGGCGAAGAAAAGATTATGTGTGGGAGAGGGGAGGCAACATCCTCGCTCTTGGAAATAAGTGTTACAAGGCTGGGGATGGGCATTTGGTGCCCTCTTTGCAAAAACCAGGTTGCACCAGTCCAGGGACCCCTGGTCCCTGCTCTGGTGCAGAACTGGACAAAGAAAGGGGAGTGACCACTCCCCTGTCCATCACTTCCTCAGGGGTGGTTCTCAAAGCTTCTTCCGGTGGGCACTTGATTCTGCCATCTTGGAAACGAGATGTGCAGAGGCCTCTGGGAGCCTATAATTGCCCAGATCAGGCAGGTGACGTAAGTGCCCCCCCCTCCCACTCCCCTCTGATAAGTGGTCACCTTGTCAAAGTGACCAAGCGTCCACCCCCCCCCCCCCCCCCCCCCCCCCCCCAGTAGGGCTGGTTAGGGAATCCCGTGCAGGTGAGACTCCACCAGGACTCTTCTGCCCCTGGCCACCGGAACTGCAACTGGACACTTGAGGAACCGTCAAGACTGCAACTACCGAGGTGACCTCGCCTTGCAACATTGTTTCACCCAGCTCCTTCCAACAACTGCAACACTTCCACGGCTGTGCATCCTCTGGGGACGGCAAGACTTCAGCTGCACCAAGAAGGAATCTCCCTTAAAGTGAAGGAGTCACTCCCCTGTATCTTCAGGCACCTGTAGCAACGACTACCTACTTAGTGGATCTGCTCTCCTCTAGAACTGCATGAATCCTGCAGCACAGGTGGTGGTCTGAAGTAGTCCTCTTGGTCCTCCCTGCCCTCTGTCCATTTTGGGAGATGGTGAGCCCTTGCCTCTCCTTGTAGGACAGTACCCCTGTGCACCGCAATTCTTGCAGCAACCAAGGCTTCTTGTCTCCTGCTCCAAGGGATCTTCAGGCTCTGAGTAGCACTCACCCTCTCTCCCCCCCCCCAAGCATTTCATCCTTGCAAGGACAGTCTCTCCTCTGCTATTCTAGCGATGTGGGACTTCTCTCCAAGTGTACTGATTGGGGCCTCACTGCAACTTGCTGTGCCTGTTGCCAGTGGGTTGTCTGTGGAGTCTGTGACTGCTTCTGCTGGCTCTTACGACTGCTGAGGGTAAACCCTGCTTCTCCAGTATTGGGGTATCTTTCATAGATTCACATGCTTGAATCATTCCCTGTCGTCGAAGTGGGAGTCCCACGGTACATAGAAAGCAATAAATCTTTTCTCTTATTTTTTTTTTTATTTTTTTTTTTACTTTCATTGTAGTTAATGGCAAAAATGCATTCACCTTCCTAGCTATCAGCCTCATTAGGAAAAGCCCAAAGTTCAGCCAATCAGGCGAGACCACCCCCTTAGAATCCTCAGCACAGAGGCTCAGTCTGTCAGATTTTCTACTGCACGTCGTGTGTAAGGGAGTCTCCCTGAGCTCTGCTCAGTTTACTTTCTCTTCAGGAGATATTATTCAGATTTCACTCTTAGCTTGGCTGTAGTTCTTTCTCCATCATGTCTACAGCTAGCAAAGGTTTGTTTAGACCTTGTGGTACCTGTGGGAAATTAAGGCTTCATTGTGAAGACCCTCACAAGGAATGAATCTACTGTCTCCATCCTGAACATAAGGTCAAGGATTGCAAGATCTGCAGGACATTTCCTAATAAGAATCTCGGAGACAGAAGCCAGGCTCCTGCTTTGGCTTCAAAAGTGAAAATCCAGAGACACTTTCTCAGAGGAGGACAGCGTTGCTTCAGTGGCCTCAAGAAAGAGAAAAAGGTCTGTGGAGAGCTTCTCCCCCCAAGAGCAGTAAGTCAGCTAAGAAGCTGCATGTGTTTAAGGACAGGCCTGAGGAACACCCTTCAACTTTCAGGGAACATAGTGGTAAGGTTCGTTTTGAGCCATCTACTCCAGCTACCACATCAAAGAAGTTCAAAAAATCTTCAAGTTCCCTACCATCGTCGACATCCAAGATTTCCACACCGTCGACGGCAGTTCTTCCTTCATCGATGACAACAGCGACTGCCACATTTACAGCTCCGTCGTCGCCAATGATTACTTCTCCGTTGTCAGCTTCAACCATAACGTCGGTGAGCTTTAAAATACGGTCCCTCACCTGCTCACACCTTAAAGATTTCAAAGAGACCGCCGGCAGGGAAAAAGGTGAGGTCTCTATCGTCGATGCACACCTCGACGGTAAGCTCCATAGCTCTTCGTCGACGATCCCACTGACTGACGGACGCATCGACGGTGCGAGAATTTACTTTGCTGTCGAAGACATCGGCGATGACACCAGCTCCGTTGACTACTACTCCGTCGACGACGGCTCCTGTCTACGCTCGCACCACTAACGACTGCTCCGTTGACGCCAACACAGTCTAACACCATCGACTAACGTACCGTCGACGACGGCTCCGTCAACGGCTAAATTTTCTGAGTCTTTATCCAAACAATATGGAGCATCTCCTTTCTTACCTCAAAGGATTCTGTCGATAAAGAGTAAACCTACTTACCTGTTACCTTCTCATACATCGCCTAGTAAAGTCTCGCCAGTACCCCCGCAGCATCTGTTTGAGGAGGAGGAGGAGGATGACATATATTCAGATGACTGTTTGTTTTTTCCCGGTGGCACGTAGCCCTTCAGAACTACGCATTAAATGTCAGGAGGAGGATGAAGAGGAGAGTGACCAGCTCTATTAAGGTCAACAGCTGCAGAGTTACATACGACCTCCGGAGCAGACGATCCAGATGCCTGTCTCCTTGATTGCCAATCTTCAGCAGATGATGTAGGACTCTTACACTAGATTCCCTCCACTACTCCGATACAACCTCCACACACTCCGATATCTACTCCTGTTCAGCCATCCGATTCTACGGAACCTATCCCAGTCACTTCATCTGGGCAGGATATTGATCCACCTTCGTCAGAGGACGAGCAGGAGGAAGGTGAAATTCAAGACACTGACTCGCTCATTCAGGAATGGGATTAATATCAGATCCAGACGCCATCCCCTTCTACGCTACCACCGGTGGACTCTCCACCACAGGACATTGGTGGTTTTCACAGTGTAATGGAGAGAGCAGCAAAAAGATTTCAACTGCCAATAACATCAAAGCAGTCAGACTGTTTCCTATATGACTTCAAAGAGGACACTAGAAAGTCAGTAAGAGCAATACCTATTGTTGACTTCATTTGGGAAGAGGGGCTTAAGGTCATGCATACCCCGTCTTCTATACCAGCGGTACTACCAAGACTCCAAGAAATACAAAGCACCAGATAACTCTCCAGCATATTTTGTTAGTCACCCTAAGCCGGATTATGTGATATCACAGGCAGCTCAGCGAAGGTCCAGGAATCAGTCTTCAACTTTGACTGCATCCCCGGATAAGGAGGGACGACTGTTAGATTCGATTGGCAAAATATTTTCAACTATGGCGGCCTCCACAGTCAGAGCAGCGAATTCCCTGGCAATCCTGGGAAGATACGACTGCCAGATGTGGTCTGACATATCGCAGCTTATAGAGCTACTGCCTGAAGATAGTAGAGCGGAAGCGCGCAAGATATTACAGAAAGGTGAGAATCTCGGCTGAGATTATAGACTGTGCCATAGATGTTTCGTCTACAGGTTTCTGCCAGTTAGCCAGAGCGGCTGTACTCGGACGTCAGGGGTGGTTGAAAGCTACATCGTTTTGACCAGAGGTGCAGTTAAAGATCTTGGACATGCCTTATGATGGTGAGCTCTTGTTCGGTAAGCCTGTAGATGATTCTTTGCAATTTATTAAAACAGACACCGAAACAGCCAGATCCCTGGGTACATTGCAATACAGAAGACAGCCCTTTTGAGGAGCGAGAGGAAGAGGGCTCTATTCTTGGAGGCGGCTCACACCAGTACCGCCAATACTCATCCTACCAGGGCCAATTTCGTTCCACCATTGGCCAGCCGCATACTTATCGACAACCGTCATCCACACACTTCTGGCAAGCTGCAAGAGGAAAATCGGCTTATAAAGCCAAAGAAACAACGACCTTCATCACTTGCCTGCACCCAACCCCTATACCAACACTCTGATAGGGGGCAGAATTTCCAATTTCCTCCACCAGTGGTCCCAGATTACATCAGACAAATGGGTACTCGATATTGTCGACAAAGGACACCCACTAGAATTCAACTAGCCTCCCCCTCACGTACCACCAAGGGGTCCTCCACCTGCCCATCTCAAGGAACTCCTAATGCAGATTGCCATCTTGATAGAGAAGGGAGCAATAGAGATCGTACCAAGAAATCAGAGGGGAACTTGCTTCTACTCTCGCTTCTTCCTTATACGGAAAAAGACTGGAGATCTATTTTAGACCTTTGTTCTCTCAACAAATTCCTCAAGAAGCAATCATTTTGCATGATCTCCCTTCAAGATGTCCTACGCCTACTCAACCAGAGAGATTTCTTGACGTCCTTGGATCTCAGGACGCGTATTTCCACATTCCCATTCACCCCAGTCATCGGAAATTCTTACGGTTCAGGGTTGCAGGCACTCATTACCAGTTCCGAGTGTTGCCTTTTGGCCTCAGATCGGCCCCAAGAGTTTTCACCAAGGTCTTGGCACCAGTTGCAGCCTACCTACGGCATGAGGGATTCAGGGTTCCCGTAATTAGACGACTGGCTAATAAAAGCGCAAACAACGTCAAAAGCTGCCAGGGGCACCAGAACATGTTTATCTCCTCTAGATCCTTCGCAGAACATCACCTTTCTAGGAGCCGTCTTGGACACAGTCCAAGCGAGAGCCTTTGCTTCGCACGACAGACAGAAGATACTTCAAGATCTAGCAACCCGTCTCAGCAGAAGAAGGTCCGCTTCTGTTCGGACCTACAAGTCTTTTCTGGGGATGCTTTCTTCATGCATTCCGTTGATAGCAAACTGTCACCTACACATGAACACTTCAGCAGCAATTGGACACTCCATGGAAGCAAATAGAAGGATCTTTCGACGATATAGTTCAAATAACTCCATCAGCGAGGCAAGCCCTCAAATGGTGGAAGGACACCCCCCCCCCCCCTCATCTCGGAGGGTCTCTCCTTCCTGAAAGACAAACCAGTGCACATTATAACAACGGATGCATCCTTCGAGGGATGGGGCGCACACTTACAAAACCTATCAGTGAGAGGGAGATGGTCCACACAGGAATCGACTCTCCACATAAACGTATTAGAATTAAGAGCAGTTCCTTGGCACTCAAAGCCTTCTTCACCAACATCAAGGGTTCCTCTGTGTTGATAAAAACCGACCACACCACAGTCATGCATTACCTCAACAAGCAGGGGGGTACAAGATCGCGGTCTCTGCAGGCACAGGAACTGTGGCATTGGGTGCTTCGGCATCGGATATCGATCAGAGCGGAACATCTTCAGGGAGTTTCCAATACTTGGGTGGATGCCTTAAGCAGGACTCGAACCAGCTGTCACGAATGGGAACTCAATCAGACAATTCTCAACCGCCTCTTTTGTCGTTTGGGCAGACCCAGTCTGGATCTGTTTGCGACCAGAGAACAGAAAATGCCAATACTTCGCAAGCTGGCAACCGCAGAGAGGATCAAAGGGGGAATGCGTTTTTGATCAAATGGTCAGGGATTTATGCCTACGCTTTTCCCCCGCTCATCCCGAGACTTCTACAGAAGATGAAGAGGGAACCATGCCGGCTTCTATTGATTGCTCCCAAATGGCTGTGCCAGTTTTGGTTCACGGAACTTCTATTACTCTCGGAACAGCCTCACACACGGCTGATACCAGCACCAGACTTGCTAACGATGAATCAGGGGCAGGTCCGTCATCCCAACCCGACTTCTCTTCGATTATCAGCGTGGCTCCTGAATTCTGAGTTTGACAGCCTAGATATCCCTTCAGACTACAGGGAAGTGCTTGCCTGTGCCAGGGCCCAGTCTACAAATAAGACGTATAAGCTCAAGTGGAAGAGGTTCTGCATATGGTGTTCAACTTCTAATGTTCATCCTCTGAAGTCCTCTCCAGAACAGATCCTTCCATACCTGTCGCATTTAGCGAAGTCAGGTCTTTCCCATTCGTCTATCAAGGTCCATCTCGCTGCCATATCCCGTTTCTGACGGACATCAGTGTTACCATCTTTATGGTCATCCAGGATAATAAAGCAATTTCTTAATTGTGCTCTCCCAATTGATGAAGCATCCATTTGAGCCTATTCACAAAGCAGACCTGAAATATCTCTTTGAAAACAGCTCTCCTTCTGTCCCTCACTTCCGCGAAGAGGGTTAGCGGCATTCAGTCTCACCACCTTTTCTGCAATTCAAATCAGATATGGTCATTCTAAGAACTAATCCCAATTTTATCCCCAAAGTTCCTTCGACTTTTCATTTGAATGAGCCAGTGGTTTTGAGAACATTTTTTCCAAATCCTCGAACTCCAGCAGAGCGAGCATTACATTCCCTAGACATTAAACAATGTCTGAAATTCTACATACAAAGGACTAGCAGCTTTTGTAAGTCTGAACAACTGTTTATTAGTTATGGACAAATCGCTAGCGGCAAGGCTGTTTCCAAACAAACCATAGCACGCTGGATCTCTTCTACCATACAACTCTGCCACCAGATAGCAGGAAACCTGCTATCATCCAATGTCAAAGGGCATTCCACTAGAGCGGTATCCACATCGGCAGTTCTCTTCACAGCAGTTCCTCTGAACCAGATCTGCAGAGCGGCAACGTGGACGCGTGCCCACACCTTTACCCAACACTACTGCCTGGATGCTAATGAAGGGATGGATGCCGCGGTAGGACAAGCAGTGTTGCGTAACTTATTTGCATAAGGTGAGCCAATAATCTTCTTTACCCTCCATCCTCGAATGTATTTCCAGACTGATATTTATCGTATATATGGTTACAGTTGATGTATGTATATGGTTTTTAAATATTGATAAACCTATTTAACTACCTATGTAAGTCCATATAGGAAGAAATGTGAACAAGCATGTTTTCTGTTATTTGCAGAACTTAAGCATCTCCTACTGCTGACTATTCAGATTCAAGCATGTGAATCTATGAAAGATACCCCAATACTGGAGAAGAAAATAAACTACTTACCTGTAACTGTGGTTCTCCAGTATTGGTATCTTTCATAGATTCACATGAGACCCATCCTCCTGCCCATGGGGGTTCACCTCTTTTGTCTCTTAAAATCACTAGTGCGGAGAAATCTGAGAGACTGAGCCTCTGTGCTGAGGAATCTAAGGGGGTGGTCTCACCTGATTGGCTGAACAATGGGCTTTTCCTAATGAGGCTGATAGCTAGGAAGGTGAATGCATTTTTGCCATTAACTACAATGAGAGATAAAAAAAAAAAAAGGATCTATCTATTTATTGTTTTCTATGTACCGTGGGACTCACTTCAACGACGGGGAATGATTCAAGCATGTGAATCTATGAAAGATACCAATACTGACGAACCACAGTTACAGGTAAGTAGCTTATTTTCTACTCTTCTCCCCCCCCCCCCCCCCCCCCCCCCCCCCCCCAGGGTTGAGTCCCCTGGACCATGCTGGTCCTCTTCAGCCTTGCGACTCTTTTGCCTCCTTTTTCACTTGCCAAAGCTTGTTGATGGTTCTCCTAACCACTGACCGATTTGCAGCCTGATGACCAACATGGGCCTTCACCTGCACCACTCCAAGGACTTCTCTTCAGCTCCGGGGCCCTACAGCTGTTCTCCTTCTCCGTCAACTCTGATCTTATCCACAGAAGGGTGGGTAGTGGCTGCTGCCCAGTCTGGATTCTCCATTGTGGGCTGGACTCTTGCCTTCTTTTGCAGGTCCTCTTCTTCCAGAATCCACTTTTTGGTTTCCTCAGTTCTGGTCCTGTTCTTGCACAATCCATTTTTCAAGCCCTCTTGTTAGTCCTTGGGGCGACCAGGCACTTCACTCTTCTTTCCTGGTCGCGGGGGGATGGTGGCATCACAAAGGTACTCACCTCTTGGGGTCCTGAGATCTCCCAGCTCCCCTCTAACTACTCCATACCCCATGTGGTTTGGCCCTCCTCTAGGACCCTAGCTATTTTCAATCGTTTCTTGCCAATGCTTGTTTCCTATGCTAATTCCTAAGTAAGTGTGTGTGTGTGTGTGTGTGTGTGTGTGTACACTTACCGCCAGTTGGTGGGGCTGCCCACAATTAATCTAGTTCAATATTACTATAATAAAGTACCTTTTTATTTTTTTGCATCACTGTGTGGTTCCTTTTAGGTGTGACAAGCTACTGTGTGACTGCTGTGGTATTGCAAGTGCTTTGCGCTCCTCCTAGGTAAATCATGTCTGCTCAACCACAGCTACCTCTAGAGAGGCCTGGTTTCCTAGAAACTGTCTTCATTCTGTAATGGAGGTTTCCTGGACCTGGTATAAGGTACCACACACCAGGCCAGTTTCCTGCACATATATCAAAGATTCAACAAATATTTAAGTGACCAGAGAATGAATAAACTTTCACTTTGTCTATATAAGCACTCAGCTTACAGGTTTATGTTGCTGATGAAAGATCTCTTCTGGGGCTTTGCTTTCCGTAAATGTTGCTAAACTTCTTGCTGTCAGCATTTTTATAGCCCAGCACTGTCGCTCCTACGGGTATCTGGGCACTGAACAAATCTGCTGACCGTACATGCAGGTGAAGTGGTACAACACCTTAGTGCCCTGAGTTGCTCGTTCTGTGTCACAAAGTGTGGCAAGTATCGCCAAATAAAGGAAGAGTTGGGGGGGAGGGGGGGGTTAAAAGTAGGGAAGAGTACAAAGTTGAACTTGTGTGTGTGTGTGTACGTACATAATGTAGTCCTGTTGTCATTACCCTCTACTGAGCATGTTTGATGTGTCCCGGTCTGAGAGAGGGCTTTTGTCAGAAGCTTGCAGCCATATGCGATGCTAATAAAGAAGCCACGGTACTGATGAATACCCCCAGCAACTACTGAACTAAACAGGCACCCTTGAAATCTATGCAGCAAGGGGTGAATGATTAAGTGTGAAGAGCTGTGCAAGGGAGGTTGTTGAAACAAGCGCAAGGGAGATTAGTTAACAAGTGCTGTGCAGGCAAAACATTACAAAAAAGTTTCCCAGAAGCGTATGGTAACAGCAATTGAACATCGGGGCACTGATAAGAGAAGCACACAGGGAGCACTAGGAGGAAGAACAGGAAACTGTATGCTACTGCCAGAAACTGAGGAAAAGTGCCAAGCACAGGAACCAATAAGGTGGCAGGATGTAAGTCGCAAAAGTCCCTTTTAAGATTTATATTACATACAATAGATTTGACCAGCGCTGTGCAGGCGAAACCTAATGAAACCCACAAATACATGCTCATCTTGGTAGTGTAATAACCAAGATAAAGGCAGCTAAGATAACGGCAAGACTTTTTTCTTTGGCTTGCAAAATGCCAATACTATTTCTTGGAGTTAAAGGTAAGGCGTGACCGATCCCATCTTCAGATTGTTTTTGGTGGGGGGGAGGGGTGGGGGGGATGGTTTGGTCATGCTTCCCCCACCCCCACTCCCCAACGGTTGGGTCTGTAAGCACTGGGAACTTATACAAACTACAGGAGGATTAAGGGGAAACAATAGAAGTGAAGAAAAACTCAGGAAAATTGAAGTGATATCTGCGTACTTCAACCAAAAACCTTTTGGATTTATTTTTTCATCTGGGTCCTGCGACACTTAAGCGGAGTTTAAGGCGAAGACTGGAGGCAAAGGTGTGCACACTACGCTGTGCAAGACCAAAAGTACACTAGCTGTCTAGGAGACTTGGTGTTGTCAAGCAAGAAGGCAGATGATGCAGCAAAAGGAGAAGATTCCGATGGTAAAAAGAACATGATCAATGTTGTAAAAAACACGGAACACTGAAAGAAAAACTCAGACTGGTAATGCTGAAAAAGATAATGGTGTTCGAGAATGGGCTCCTGAAAGCAAAAGTCAACCACTGCACTAAAGATCTTGCCAACCGAAGGCGGCATAAAGCACTGCTCCGGTCCTATCCAAAGCATACTGCAGGTGGTAAAGGTGCCAACATAATCTCAACATCAAAAGATGGTTTAAAATCCCACCTACCCTCTACGCAGAGAAATGCGCACTTGAGATATCACAGGAAAAGAAGGCTTGAAGCCAAAATGGCCATGTTGCAGAAGGAATTTGACGCCTTGTTGCAGGCTTTCATTATTCCATCAAAACCTTCAACTGTAGGCTTGAGAGGACAAACTATGGGGTCAGCTAGAACCACCTCTTGCACCTAAGCTTCAGGAGGAAGATTGACAAGAGCTTTTCTAAGAAAAAGCAGCTGAGAGGTACGGGGGCTGCAGCCGTTCAAAGAAAAGGCACAGACCTGTTTCTTACTGTAGACACTGATACTATTTGAAAACACGGTCTAGTATTTTCCAGTGCTTTCAAGCATTGTGGATCAAGGGAGAGGCGAAGGACCCAGCAACCTTCAGGGCTGTGACTCCTGAAAAAGTACAAGCACTTCTCTAAAGACAGTGTACATCCGGGGCAGTGTTGGGGCAGACTTTCTTGTAGCCACAGCCAGGAAGAGAGCAAATATCCCTACCACCTCACCAGATAGGGGAAAGCAAAAGGATTTAAATGGGTGGACCCAGCTTGTCCAAGGAACCCGAGGTGTTAAAAAGGACGGCGATACGGCGAAATCACAGGGGGCCCTACAGTTAAAGCGCCATGAAAGTGTGAACACTGGGATTTTATGGCACCCATAGGCACCCTTTAGCTCTATCTATGCATTCCATTGAATCCAAAACACATTGTGCCTTCTGCTGTACGAGTGTTTTGCTGTTTTCATAAGGTTTGAATTATTTGACTTGTTAAAGGGTTTTTTTTTTTTTTTCACACAACGGCTAACTTCCTGTTGTGAGTGTAAACAAAACAGTTTCAGATAGTTAACATTTTGTGCCTGCTGTTTGCCTCATCTGGAAACAAGTGCAAGCTTACTGGAAAACGTGTATAAAGAAGGCAGCCTGATGTACAACTTGAAGGTTTCTAGCTTCTACTCTTCCCTATTCATGTGCATGGATGAGCTACCTCTGAAGATTGCCAAAATTTGAAATGTTTCCCTGCAAGTGTGACTGTTCTGCGGTCCACTTTCTCATGTCTTTAGCCAGTCCATGGTTTTTTTTTCTTTTTTTTTTTTTCTTGAGTCTTTTGGCGCAAACATATAGACTGTTTTTAAATTTACTGCATAAGGTCTGCATAGCCCTGCAGTTGAAATCAAAAGCTATGCATTCACCTGAAACCTCATGTTATGAGGGTTGTCTGATATACAACTTGTCTACTCCAGTGAAAATGAAGACAATTGGTGGGATGCAGTGCTGAAATGTTACTCAAGAATTGGCCAGACAATTCACTGCTATTCCTTCATGGAGATTGCTAGTTGCTGCACTGCAATATGCAGCATTCAGAAGAACTATATAACAAAATATAGCTAGGTATTTTCAAGATAATGAAGAGCTCGGTCCAGGATAAACGGTTGAATGGGATGCTATTAATGTTTCCTTGGGGATATGTACTACCACCTCATACAGAATCAAAAATCCTTTGAGACGCACTTTAGCTTGAATAGTCCATGTAATGCACTGCATTTTGTTCTCTAGGTGGCACCCAGGCAGCCCAACGCCAGCACCACACCAGATCTGAGTACATGGCTCAGAGAGAGGTTATATTCCTAGAGGGCATATGATGAAACAGCTGACCGAGGGTGAGTGGGCTGGTAAACTTCTAGCCGGCTTAATTTCTTCAGTAGAACCAAGACCTCCAGTTTGTGTATTGCTGCATTCCTGTAAACTGGGTAGGACACACTGGAGAAATTAGCTCTGCCTTCACACTTCAGGTTGCTCTTTGATTCAGTAATAGATCTCAATGAAGGGGTTTGGACACATCTAGGGCATGGTTCTGATAAGGGAATTCATAGAGTAGGGCTGAGAACCTTTGGTTGCACGTATCTCTGTGCATGACATCCAAGTGTGAACTTTGGTCACTCCCATGATCTGTGGTGGGGGCAATCCACTTCAGAGTTTTGCCTGATGTTACAAACGGCCTTACATGAGGAAAGAAGAAAAGGGAAAGGATACACTCCAAAAGAAGCAGAACCTCCACATAAAATTTCAAGGCTCCGATCCTAAATCCTATTTTGTTATGAAAAGGACTATTAAAAAGACACCAAACTTTGCAGCCAGATGATGGGCTGTGTGAGGAGGGGAAAGACACCTGTGGCCAGGACTGGCTGCTAAGGCCTGCTGGTCCCCCTGCTGGGTGAGGGGTGACATCACCCAGGGAAACAAGACCCCCTGCCCTCGAGCACCAGCGCCCTCCAGCTAGCCCAAGTCTAGTGTGCCCTATGATGGAGAGGAGAGAGTTGTAAGGAGCGAAGTCTGGTGAGAAGCCCTATCAAGAGGACTCCTTGTGTGGGGAGTCAGTTGTGCACCTATTGAGGTCATAGTACATAAGCAGGATAGTTTTCAGAAGGGGCCACCTTTAAAATAATTGTGTGACCACTGTTCCAGGAATCGTGAACACCTTAGCGGGGGATCCTCCATGCTAAGAGAGGCTGCCGTGTTGTGAGCAATTGTATCGGAAGAGTCTACATTCCATCCGGAAGTACTGCAAGAAACTTGTGTGCCAAAAAAGGATGTTGGGACAAAATCGCCAAAGGCATCAGGCTGTCACCAGAGATTGGCTTGAGGCTGTGACCAGTGGGTCTGGCCACACCTTAAGGACTTCCTTGACTGGCCCCTCACCCCGCCCTCTGAGGATCAGGGGCATGTCAGGATGGGAGGACTCCAATTCCCTCACACCGTTGGGGAGAAAGTGACTTACTACGTCTTCAAAGCTGCTCCGATCGCTGAGGAGAGCTGTATGTGGCGTCCAGGAGAGTGTGGATGCATCTGCTGGGTGCTGCTGCATGTATGCTCCAGGCACCCGCTGCAATGCTAAACTTTCAGACTGTATGAGTGGATAGGACTTAAAATGGGCCTGTGGGGGGGGGGGGGGTGTCCCTGGTGGATTTGCTGCTGAAGGTGCTCTAAGGAGTCAAAGGGGAACTCTTGAGTACAGCATCCTAGTTAGAAAGCATTCCCTGGATGCGGCCACCAAAGAATAGGAAATAGCCCAGACCACATTATAAGGAGGAGGGTGGTGGGTCGGGGATTTGCCTGATAACTGCTAGAACCCCCCACCTAAGGGGTTATTGCTCAGTGACTGTTGCTTAACCTTTAAATGTGTAGAGTTAGAAATAAAACTTTTTTTTTCTTATAAAAGCATTTATTGGCCACTGATTTGTCACAGGCAGGAAGTATATTTGACCCAGTTGCTCAAGATAAATAGGGGGTCGAGGCCAGGACATTGGGAGTAAAAGGCCTCATCCACCATGGTTGGTCCAGTAGCCCGTGCTGGCAATCCGAAATATGGTTATTAGTAACTTTATTACCTTTCTCTTGGACAGAGCTATCAAGTTGTAACCATATTGTCTTGGTCTAGGTAGTGCAACTAGAACCACCACTGTTCATATTTGATTTTGACATTTAAGATTGCCAGTATGAGTGGTATTCGAGAGTAATGTGCTGAGATCTGTACCAACCTACCAGTGTATATGCAAAGGTTCATGGCATGTGTAGCTGTAGATACACATGATTTGCTTACTTCTGCCACCTAGTGTTAAGCTTGGATGTGTACAACTTTTTTTTTCTTTTTTTTTTTTTTTGTCGTTTTTTTTTTTTTTTTTTTTTTTTTTTTTTTTTTTTTCCATTAACAGAACCTAATGACTCTAGCCATTTGTGATGTGCATGGGCATCTGCTCCCTTATTTATTTTTTAATACTTTTTTTTTTTTCCCCCTCTGCCATGTGGGTCGGGCGTGTTTGTGCAAACTCCGGTTGATGCTGTGTTGTTGCTGGCCTTCAGATTGTTCCTTGTTAGTTGTGTTAACTAGAATGCTTTGTTGTCATGGCCGTCCCATTATCTTTGTTTCCATCCTGGTAGACTACCTCCTTGAATATAATCTCGGAAATTGAAAGAGTGGGGAGTCTGTTTAAAAGTTGGACACTCCACTGGTTTAAATTGAAGAACTTTGACTACCGTATGACCTCACAGGGTCCAGGCGACTGACTCGGAACTCCTAGCGGACACAGGCCCAGACCTTTATCCTACAAAGCCCTCACCTCCAGACTGTTACCTTGTACTGCGAGGTCCTGCATAGGAAAGTTTCCTTTCTCAAACTATAGATGCATGTGAAAAATGAGGATAGCGATTTCCTCATGGAAACTCTTGTCCACCCAACACTTTCTATAGTACCTCCCCATGTTCAAAGGTGTCCTTAGACGGGTCACTGAAATCTTTAGAGCCAGTTAAGGCAAGGGTTGTTAAATCAAGGAGCAACAAGAAGTTCAAAGTTTCTCCCACTAACTCATTATAAATTTGGGGTCCATTACCCCCGGACTCCCTAGTCATTCATCAAGCCTGAAAGTAAGCTAACACACTGGGGGGGACACCTACAGAACGGAAGAGTAAGAAAATCGATGCCTGGGGCAAAAAGGTAGCAGTGCAGTCTGTCACTCATTGGTGCATTGCTAAGTCTAGGCCACTCTCCGTGTATGACCTCTCTCATTGTGATTAGTTGGCAGACCTTGTCCAGCAACTTTCAGAAAAGTATTGCAGCAAGGGACAAGAGTTGGTAGCGGAGGTCAAGATCATCGCAAATACCAACATCCACTCCGACTGGATGCCACAGACACAGCTGCTCTAGGTGTGAACACTGGCATCCTTCTGCGCTGTCACGTGTGGCTGTGCATCTCTGGCTTTAAGCCAGAAGTACAGCAACCCCTTCGAAATGTACCCTTTGCTGGCCAGCTTCTTTAACTCTCTGGTCGATGAGATGCTATAAAAGATCAAACGATACAGACCCGGCAGGCGCTAGGGGTGCTCTATAAACCCCTGTTCCTGGCAGCTCTTGAACTCTCCCAGTACTGTGATGCAGCCAGTCTCCTTCATGTGACTACTATAGGGGTGGATACAGGTGTAATTATGGCAAAGGCTGAGGAAAGGGTGCAGCCCCCAAAGGGACTACCCCTCCAAATCAGCCCCCTCCCTTTCCCCTTCTCATCATACCCTCTCCCCATCACACTCCTGTCGGGGAGGCTGCAGGATTTTTATGCCCCTTGGTACAGAAATAATCTCTGATCAGTGACATCCTAAAGGAAGCCTACTGCATGCAGATTAGTTATGCTAAAACTAAAAACATTGAGCTCTCCCACCCCCATTGCCAAAACATCCTTCCCCAAGCCTTATTCCACTCAAAAGAAAGGGGTATCTATGTCTATCTGTAACGCAGCTACTCAGTCCATCCCTCATACCTTTACCAAACGCTACTCTCTCGATGTCCTGGCCTGTAAAGGTTGGCCAGCTGTTCTACGTACTTATTCAGTCCTCTACAACAGCCTCAGGCTAAGCTAACACTTTTGGGAGGACTACTTTACAGCCTATTCACAGCATGTGTATCTACAGCCACAGAATGTTACCCAGTAAGCATCTGTTCCTGGCATGTGCACCCACCCTTCTCCCTAGTCACCTGTGGCTGTTGCAGATGTATAATTTCTTTGTCATCTTTGATACTTTGCCTTGCATGGTCCTCTTTACAATGTCTTTACGCTCTATCTCCAATCACGCCATCCCTGCGGGGGTAAAAACACTCCTGGAGCTAGTGTCCATGCGCGCCTTACTGCTTTTAGATAATTGCCTGGTCCTGTGACTTGAAAAGACTTATTTCGAAGAACAGGTTGCACAAGTTAGTCCAGTATTAAATGGCAGAAATATGCCCAGCATGTGAATCTACAGCACTACATGCATGAACAGATGCTTAAAGTGAGCAGCATTTTCCCTTTTAAATATTTGGGCAATAGATATACGCTGGTTTTCCTCAAACCTTAAGTGTGAGCGACTCTGGATTGTTTTAGTTCCCAGTCATGAGAGGCCTAGTTTTCAGCTTGGGTAACTTGTTTTTATGTTTTGAACTCCTGAAACAGGATGAGCTTTGAGTGCAGTATAGACGTTTTACCACCTCCATTGAAAACCAGTGATCTCACAGTCTAGGGTTTGAGATGTTCTCTCCAGCCTGTCTCATCTGTAGTTATTGTTGGGAGTGGAGTTTTAGAAGTTCACCCTTTTTAATATATTGCATGTACTCCCCCTTGGCGCTTTTTTTGAGGCAAGTGCAAAGCGCTCCGTCCCTTTTCTAATCTCTTTAGGGGGATTTTAATCACGCACATGTTAAGTCAGTCACGTTAATTGGCTTGGGGGCTTGTCTTTTTTTTTTTTTTTTTTTAAATCTGCTTGTTTTCATTCGTGAAAGGCATGCATATGTCATGCCTTTTCTAGTGTTTAGTCCTCCTTGAGAGCACTGGAAACATACGAGGCTCCATGTTTTCTGTATGGTTTCTGTACTAATTTTTCTCTATTTTGCAGCCCAATCGCGCTGTTTTACACAGTGCAATCACGCTCTTTTTAAAAAAAAAAAGTTATTATTATTTAATGTGGCAAGAAAAGTGTGGTTAGGAGTTTACAACGCTAAGCTCTAACTCGACGTAACACGAGACCCTTTAAGGCAAATTAAACAAGCATTTGCAATGCAAACAGTCACTGGATCGTCAGCCTCCATGCACCTGAGTGTTGAATGCCTAACCTTTCTTCTACTTGATGATCTTCTTGCCAGTGAGCTGTGATAAGTAAGTTGTTGTGTAAATGTTCGTTTTATGAACGGTTATTTTAATTGTCTACTTCTGTTGACTGACCTGTCCTTTCACTAAAGTCCCTGTTTGACAGTAGGGCTCTCGTAGTGTTGGGTGTATCTCGTTTCTTTTCATAATGTCCACATTTTCCTCCACTTAGTCCAAATAAGTGTCCTCTTCTTAAAAGTAATGACCATTTATAATGGATTGTATTCCTAGTTTCACACATCATAATCAAAGAGTGCCTATTTTGAACATACCATCTAATAACTATTGTATTGCTGTTTCAGCTGAATCCAGAGTTCATTTTTGATCTCTTGGTGGAGGCTTGTATTTTGCCTCCGTGCGAGCCATCACTGCTTAAGCTTAGTGCTGGCTTTTTCCTTTGTTAAATAATACTTTTTTCCGTAGGTAAAATCTCAGCCTTACTTCAAATTGCACTCCATCTTCTCGAATTCTCATGTTGTTCCTGTAATTGAACTCTCTACAGCCTTTTTATCAAAACCATGGTAGATTGCTACATCATCTGGATGAGATGCTCTAGACTAATAGAATTTCACTTCCAGCTTAAGTGAATCCGTTTTTTTTATCTTCTCATGTTGTATCTTCCTCCTGATGTTGGGTATCTTCCTCTCCATATGTTCTCCAGAGATCTGTTGAAACTTCATCTTCTATTCCAAAACAAATTTCTCCTCCCCTTTTTTTTTTGTGGTTTTTTTTTTGTGTTTTTTTTTTTTTTTTTTTCTCTTCTGTTCCTCATCACTATCTATATCCACTCTAGGGCTTTTTAATTCATTATGACCTAGGTACCTTGTGCTCCTATACTGCATCAAATGCCTGATTCTTTTTAATTAACCCCTTAACTGCTTAGTTTGAAGAGCAGGCTCAACACCCCCCTTCCCAATGCATAGCCTTTTTTTGTTTAATATAACTTTTTTTTTTTTTTTTTTTTAAATAACTACTGGGGCAGTTTGCACTAGGGGCTCCATAACTTTTCCCCACATGAGGTATCTTCCACACAATGTGGGTCCACCCCCACTCAATCCAGTCCACCGCACTTCTTCAATCCACGTCCACCCCTCCAACCCACTCTACTCCCAATCCACCCCAATACCTTAATCCCTCTCTACCTCAGTCCCACTCAACGCTGGCACTGAACTCTACTCCCTTCCTCAACACTACTCCTCCACCACCCCCAGTCTACGCCACTAACATTTAGCCATGCTGACCAGAAGCCACACTGGTGTACCACATGGCAAAACACATTTCAAAAGCCAATAGCTCTTGAATAGGCTACACCTAATGGCTTTGCTAATGTTTGTTCCTGTTGTTCGTGCTCTTAACCTACTTCCAGTTTGTGGTGAAAACCAGTGTGATCCAGTAAAGCTATAGACTCCTGAGAAGTAGACAAAAAACCCAAATCAGCAAGGTCTCGTGTAGATCCCCCAAGGTTCTCTAAAAAAAAATAATAATAACTGTTGAAATATTGAAAATGAGTAGGAACAAACTGCCATTTGTAGCAACGTTTTCATTTGTAACTTTTTGTGAAAAAGGACAATTTTACAGAAGCCATATTCCATTACATCTGCTAAAACCTTCCGGTTGTGATTATATAGGTGGATGTATTCTCCAAGAACTCAAGGTACTCCGTCAACTGAGCTGCCTGTACTGTTTTTTTTTTTTTTTTTTTTTTTTATGTATAGATCAATGAAATATGCAAGGGGAAAAAGGGTTAGTAGGGAAAGCTATCTTTTCTGAAATGGGCATAAGAAGTGGAGTCTAGGCACAGTGGTTATTTGTGCATCTCTGAATTTGGCTTACATTTTGGAAGGCATACATTTAGTGAAATCCAATTGATAACATGTTCTACTAGTCTATGCTCCCACATGTCTTCTGATAGGTGGTATCTCACTTGTGTGGGTTGGCCTTGTGTCCGCGATAGGAAAGGCCCCAAAACACATGAAGACTGACCTTTTGCAGGTAGCTGTTGATTTTGGGTCCTAGCTCAGGCCATACCTTGGGGAAACCTAGTAAACTGACTCTTTTGAAAACTAGTCACCTGGAGTAATCCATAGTGGGTTGACTTGCTTGGGTCTTTGACACACAGTCCCTTGCAGACCTCAAACGTTGACTGAAAAAACACATTTGTCTCATTATTGTGATGAACACTTCTGGTATCTGAAGGGAGCCATAAACTCCTTCCACCCAACATTCTCCCAAGTTTCCTGATGAAAAATGGCATCTCACTTGCGAGGGTAGGCCTAGTGCCACCCACAGGACATGCCGCAAAATTAATACATCACATTTTCCACTTAAAATTGAGGTTTTTTGTTGTTGTTTTTTTTCCCCTCCTTTAAGTGGGTATTTATGTATTTTGGGCCCTAGATCAGTAGGCACCTAGCATACAGTACATTTTTTAAAACTAGATAACCAGGGGAGTATACGTGTGCATGACTTGTTTCTCTCACAAGGTAATTTTATCCAAACCTGTGCAAAACTTCAAACTTATTTATTTTTTTGTAAATACATTTTCCTCTGTTCTGTAATGGAAGGTTCTAGAATCTGTGGGGAACATTATTCCACTTGTTCGGGTGGACCACAAAACCAAAACACAAAATGGCCCTAAAGCACTATATTGCGTTGAGATGAGCAATCTGGGTAGCTGCAGTATTTGGGGTTGTGATGTTGTGCCACCCATTCAAACCTGCGAACAAACACTTTTGCAAACTACACAACCAGGCTGTGGCAGTTGGGTGGCTTGGACTACTGCCTCAAACAGGAACGGATCAAACCAAAGTCCTCGGGAGTCATTGTGAGGGGATTCCCATTGACCTCGGTTTGATCCGTTCCTGTTGTGAGTACTCCATAATTCTCAAAAACGTGATTGGTCAAAACGTCCCTCATGCTGTCCAGTCTCTTTGTCATGGTTATCTTGAGCAGAGATCTCAAAGTCTGAGGTCTTCCTCTTACTTTGAGATCCACCAGTGTTGGAAAAGAGAATCCAAATGTTTATCACTGTTTGCGCTGTGGTTTTACGTCCATGTCATAACCCATAATATCAATTCCCAAAGAAAGGTACAGTTCTAGACAAAATCCACCAGATGCATAATAATGCGCAGCATATAACCTGAAGTCTCAAGCTGCAGAACTTTAATTGGAAGTGAACTTTTCTTGCCTTATATGTATATGGAGCCCTTTTTATTTCTAGTTTATATTTTTGGTACAATGAATGAACTAAATTGGTGAATAATGCTAGTCGACACCACATAAAATCATTGTATACAGATGATGCCTTGCTGTATCCGTTCACTAATTGGTCCTACCAGTAATTTTAGCTGCTTTGGTGCGATTTGTTAATGACGAGGACTTCCAGTGTCCCCACTTCGATAGATACTTGAAATGGTCAGACACCTTACTGTGCAGATCTACCAAAGCGAAGAAAAGATGTTGGGCAATATTTACAACTCTGTGGTGGCGCTCCATAAGCCAGTTTCATTCTTGTACATGCTTATGATGCCCTATTACATATATTTCAAAAAAAGGTGGCAAAAATCAGGGGAACCATGGGACACAACTCTAAGGGATTGAAAACTGAACGGGTAAAAACATTAGCATATTCCAAAAGGGTGGTTTAAACTTGCTCTGCATCAAAAGTACTTCTCCCCCCCCAAACACACAGGTAGGATGTATAGCAGGGTTAAATACCACTTCCTCCTCCCTCCCCCATGCCAGAATGTCCTTTTCCTGTTGTAATTTAGTGAGCAGAGTGGAATGTAATAGTATATAAATATTCTAACGCCAATGAAGAGTAATTTTGACGAAGCTTAATGCCCATCCCCAGGATACTTGTTTCTGATGGATACAACTACCTGTGGATCCCTCACCTTATGAATTCGATCCTTGCGCCAGGAAAGTCTTCTTCCTAGCTGTCTACATCGAGGACGTCATAATGGCACGGCTCCACGTGACTCCGACTGACGTCAACGTGCCAATAAGAGGTCCTCGCCGGCGTACTGACGTCAGTTTTCCTTTTTTTTCCGTGCTTCGACGCCAACGGTTTTTCTTCCTGGCCCGTTGGTAATTGTAACGATTCTTGAAGGTTACAATGTCTCCTCCGAAGAAGTCCGGTTTCAAGCCGTGTAGGGAATGCGGGGGTCGGATGTCAGTGACCGACCCCCATTCGGACTGTATTTGGTGTTTAAGCTCCGAACATGATGTGGAAGGTTGTTCTTCGTGCCAGAGCATGAATCTGAAAGCTTTGAAGGAACGAGAGGCGAAGCTCTTCTTAGCCAATGCAAAGAAGAAGGAACACAAGGTTTCCTCCCATGCTTCTCCCAAAAAACATAAGAAGCGGCGTCATCATGACTCCCGGTGCCGTTCGGAGCGGAGCCGATCAAGGAGTTGGTCGAGGTCTTGTTCATCACGACGCCAGAAGACATGGGAGATGAGTCCCACTGTCCCGCCTCAGCCGGATAGTCCGGGGTTGTCACCGGCGCCTTCAGTTTGAGGTCACTCAACGTAGCCCTCATTTTTTGCCGGTGCTGAGGGATCCTGATGTTCCTCAGACGTCAACTCAGCAGTACCCGGCTTTCCCGACTCCTGGGACGGATCCGGCCGCATTTTGGAATGCAATGTACGCTGTTTTTCAGTCCATGGCCCCTGCTGGTGCACCGGTGGGTCCCACGGGGCCATTGGCATTCAATTTGGGCTTGCCGGCTTCATACAGGGCTGCTCCATTCATGCCCTTCTGCCCTACAGAGACTGGTGGTTCGGCGCGGAGGGTCTCCCCTGGCAGGAGTCCTTCACCTGTGACTGTGGACCCGTCGGCACGTCAACTGACTTCTTCACCGCGCCATCCGGCGTCGTCTCCATCTAGACCATCTCCGTCTGTCCATTCAACGCCGGCTCTGGAAACACATCTCAGATCTCGAAGGAAGGCGTTGAGACTTCTGGAGGAAGAGGAATACAGAAGGCTTGAGGAAGGTGAGATCGAGCCTTCTGATGACTTCCGAGGTCTTGCCACTGCTAGTGGTTTGGATACTTCCCCGGAGTGGGACATATTGGGTCTCTGGGGGAGTTTACTGAGGAGGCTGCTTCCTTCCATTCAGTGGTGAGGAAGGCAGCTGAGTATTTGGATTTGCCTTTGGCCACAGCAGAAGTAAAAACTAACCTGCTCACAGAGGTATTTCATCCATCTTCCTCCAGTGCGGACCCTTTACTCCCTTTTAATGAGGCTTTGACTGAGCCCATTTTGGACCTGTGGAAAAAGCCTGTTACATCTCCTGATGTGAACAGGGCAGTGGCGAGGAGGCATAGAAGTGCCCCAGGAGATCCAATTTTTCTGTCTCGTCACCCGACTCCGGAGAGCTTGGTAGTTCAGGCGTCATGTTCTGCAAAGACTGCTCCTGGAACATTCCCTGGAGTTCCGACGGATAGGGAATCCAAGAGGATGGAGCAGTCTAAAAAGAAGATTTTTCATCTTGCAGCATGGCCCTTAAAGCTACCAATTCCACCTGTGTGCTAGGCAGATACATCCATGCCCTAAAAGACTCTGCTAAGGAGATGGCAAGGGATCCGCTGCAGGAAATGCAGAAATCTTTTGGGTCCCTTTTCACAGATGCTCAAGCTGCTGCACAGCAGATTATACAGTCTGGCCTGGATACCTCTGATTCTATTGCCAGGGCCACGGGAACATCGGTGGCTACAAGGAGGCATGCCTGGTTAAGGTCCTCGGGTTTCTCGTCAGATGTACAATCCGCCTCAATGGACCTTCCTTTTCACGGGGAAAAGCTGTTTGGGGACAAGGCAGACTCTGCGATTGAACGGTTTAAGGACTGTCGGGCTACAGCTAAGTCCCTGGGATTACAGGCATCATCTACATTGTCTTGTAGACCTTTTCATAGGTTTCGAGGATTTATTTAAGGTTCTGCCTTTAGAAGGTCACAATCTTATGCCCAGCAACCTGCCAATCCGCCCTATTGTGCCTTTAGAGGGCGAGGTAGGGCTAGAGGTCCAGCCCAGCAGCTCTCTTCTTCCACCTCCTCTGGTGGACAGAAGCAGCCCTAGTTTTCCCCACTTTATCAGCCATACTTCTCCTGTAGGGGGAAGATTGAGTCTCTTTCTAGAGAAATGGAGGTCAATTACAACGGACTCGTGGGTGCTAGGAATTGTGGGAAAGGGCTATGTTCTCCCCTTTCAGGAGTACCCCCCCCACCACTCCTTTTTGTTCAGAAGACCATCTTCTGTTACAACAGGAGGTTGTCGCCATGTTGGCAAAGGGCGCTATAGAGTTGGTGCCGTTGCAGGAAAGGGGTCAGGGGTGTTATTCAAGATTTCCTGATTCCCAAAGTGGACGGTCGGTTGCGACCGATCCTAGACTTGAGGATTTTGAATTTGTTCCTCAAGCAGGAAAAATTCTAAATGCTGACCCTAGCGCAGGTACTATTGGCGTTGAACGAAGGAGACTGGATGGTGTCTGTCGACTTGCAGGATGCGTACTTTCATGTTCACATAATCAAGTCGCACAGGAAGTATCTCAGTTTTGTGGTCGGATCGCAACATTACCAGTTTGCGGTCCTTCCATTTGGACTTACTTCAGCACCTTGAGTTTTCACAAAGGTGATGGCAGCTGTTGCAGCACATCTCAGAAAGAGGGAGGTGGCGGTTTTTCCCTACCCGGACGATTGGTTGATCAAAGCCAAGTCTCCGGAGCTTGTGTTGTCTTACCTGCGAATGACAACCCAGTTGTTGTTCGATCTGGGTTTCTCTGTAAATGTGCCCAAATCTCACCTGGAGCCCTCAACGCCTCCTGTTCTCAGGGGCAGTGCGGGACAAGACATTGGTTCGGGCCTACCACCCCCCCTTCCTCCCCCCCAGTTGTTCGATCTGGGTTTCTCTATAAATGTGCCCAAATCTCACCTGGAGCCCTCTCCGCCTCCTGTTCTCAGGGGCAGTACTGGACACGACATTGGTTTGGGGTCGTACCTTCTCTGCAGAGAAGTTCAGGACCATCGGATTTGCTTAATAGCAAATCATTTGGCCGGGGTGCTGAATGTACGTGTGGACGGTCTCAGTCCTCACTTCTCATTAGATCACGAGTGGCGTCTCAATCTGGATCTAGTCCTCCACATCTTTGAGATGTGCGGAACTCCTCAGGTGGATTTATTTGCCACTCTGGAGAACGCGCATTGCCCATTATTCGGCAGCCTCCAGTATCCGATGCAAGGGGCGTTGGGGGCTGCGTTTCAGATGTCCTGGAGCGGCCAGTTCCTTTACGCGTTTCCTCCCATACCTTTGATTCCTCGGGTCCTGAGGAAGATTCGTCAGGACTGGGCCCAAGTCATCTTGGTGGCTCCGGACTGGCCGAGAAGGGTATGGTATACAGACCTGCTTCAACGCTCTCAGTGCCCTCCGCTCTGTCTCCCGCTCAGGGCAGACCTCCTCTCTCAATCGCAGGGGCAGGTTTTACACCCCAACCTCCAGAGCCTGCACCTTCATGCCTGGAGATTGAACGGGGCAACCCGAGTTTGTTTTCTCTCCCGCCGGATGTAGTGGATGTTATACTATCGTCCAGACGACACTCCACTAAATCTGTTTATGCCAGTAGGTGGGCAAAATTTGTGCAGTGGTGTGGAGAGAACCAAAAAGATCCTTTAAAGGCCCACCTTTCAGATGTTCTTTTGTTTGTTCTTAGTTTGGCGAAGAAAGGCTGTGCGATAGCTACAGTTAAGAGTTACTTGGCAGCTCTGTCGGCATTTCTTTGCCTTCCGGAACAGCCATCTTTATTTAAGTCTCCAATTGTAATTAGGTTCCTTAAGGGTTTGGCGAATAGGTTTCCTCCTACTCCCTTTCACATAACTCAGTGGGACTTAAATCTTGTTTTGACATTCTTGATGGGTTCACCTTTAAGAAAACAGTCTTCAAAACTAAATATCTCAATCGCAATCACTTCAGCCAGGAGGGTTGGAGAGCTTCAGGCACTTTCCTTTAGGCCTCCTTTTACCATGTTTTTCCCTGATAAAGTGGTTCTAAAAACCAGGGCTGCTTTTCTGCCGAAAGTTGTCACCCCTTTTTGTATAGGGCAGACTATCACTCTACCTGCGTTTTACCCTCCTCCTCACCTGTCTAAAGAAGAGACTCCACAGGTTGGACCCTAAGAGGGCCCTGAGTTTTTACCTAGTGAGGACTAAGAACTTTCGCTTAGATGATCATCTGTTTGTTGGGTATGCTGGTCTGCGAAAGGGCAGAGTGGTTCAGAAAAGAACACTCTACAGGTGGGTCATCTTGTGTATTAAGATATGTTACTCATTGGCAAAAAAAAGTCCCTCCTGAAGGTATCAGGGCCCACTCTACTAGAGCTAAATCTACATCCTCGGCTCTAGCGAGAGGAGTTCCATTAATAGATCTATGTAAAGCAGCAACTTGGGCGTCCCTCCATACTTTGATGAAACATTATTGTTTAGACTCTGAGATGAGGAGGGACGGTCATTTTGCTTGTTCAGTATTGCAGGATTTCTTAGTGTAATCGGGCGGGCACCCACCACCGAGTGCGGTACTGCTTGGGACTCTATTCATAAGGTGAGGAATCCACAGGTAGTTGTATACATCAGAAGAACAAGTTACTTACCTTCGGTAACGCTTTTTCTGGTGGATACACTAACTACCTGTGGATTCCTCACGGTCCCT